>NC_080549.1:2026082-2696707 GCF_028640845.1 Ahaetulla prasina | reverse complement strand
TGGCTTTCAGTCCCATCTCTTTCTTGCAAAGGACGAGGGAGGGAGGGAGGAAGGAAAAGAGAGAGGAAAGGAAGGAGGGAGGAGGAGGGAGGGAGGAGGAGGAAGGAGAGGAAGAAGGATGGATGGATGGAAGGAAGGAAGGAAGGAAGAGGGAGGGAGGGAGGGAGGAGGGAGGGAAGAAGAGTGGATGAAAGGAAGGAAGGAAAAGAGAAAAAAGAAAAGGAAGGAGGGAGAGAGGAAGGAAGGAAGAAAGAAAGAAAGAAAGAAAGAAAGAAAGAAAGAAAGAAAGAAAGAAAGAAAGAAAGAAAGAAAGAGGGAGGGAAGGAAAGAAAGAAAGAAAGAAAAAGAGAAGAAAGAAAAAGAGGGAGGAAGGAAGGGATGGAGAAAAGGAAGGAAGGAAGGAAAAGAGAAGGAAAGGAAGGAAAAGAGAGAGGAAAGGAAGGGAGGGAGTAAAAGCAACAAACACCTTTATTTTCCTTTTGAAAGAGTGAGCAGGCTTTATGGTGGGACTACTTGTATCAGATACCCTAGGAGTGGGGAAATTCTCCCCCCCCCCCATACACACATATACTCCCATGCACCAAATACAGCCTGTGGCTCTATCCAAAATAGCCAAAATTAACATCCAGGCAAAGGTGAACTGGAATGGATGCACCCACTTCCCAAAGACTTCTGTCTGGTTCCCCTTCAGGAACTTCGCTTTGTAGTTTCTCCTTTGGAAGGAGAACTGGGGCCAAAGATCCTCAGGTGTCACTTTTCCAAACCATCCCTGAGCCTTTTACCGATGAAGGATACGGGCTGAGTGTGCCTGGTTTCTCCCAGGCTGCAAGGCACGGAAAGAGCCAGCTGGCAGAATCCCCACCGGGTTGAATTGGACACCGTTATCAATTCATTTGCGTCCGCTCATTATTTGAAGCGCGCTTAAAAATAGCTCTCGGGAGTGCGGTGCCTTTCGAGGGCGAGGATGGAAGTGGTCGTGGCATCATTATTAAGCAGGATCACGTACCATGAATGATTGAGGAACTAGGTATATGCAGTCTAACGAAGAGAAGGACTAGGGGTCACATGAGACGTCCTGGACTTGAGGGGCAATCCCAGAGAAGAAGAGGGGTGGGGTTCAATCTATCCTGCAAAGCACCTGAGGGCAGGACAAGAAGCAAGGGATGGAAAGGAATCAAGGAGAGATCCCGCCTAGAATTAAGGAGGAATTTCTGGACAGTGAGAACAAACTCATCAGTGGAACGGCTCGCCTCCAGAACTTGTGGGTGCTCCATCACAGGAGGTCTACGGAGATTCTCAGTCTGAACAGAGATGAAGAAGCTTCTTGGATGAGAAGCGAAAGGTCTTCAAAGAAAAACCAGAAGGTCCAGTTGCCTCTTGAAAAAAGCACCTTTGGGTGGTTAACCTTTTCCGGATCGAGTGCTGAAAGCGCGCAAATGCGCACGTGTGCACCCGAACCCCCAAAATGCAATGCTTGCGCGTCCCCACACATATGCCCCGTCCCCCCGCACATGCACGCACAGCCCACTGCATGCGCCCTGCCCCCGCATGTGAAGCCCCCCTACACCTTCCTTCCCCCAGCACATGCGCATGAGGCCTCCCCGCATGCCCCCCCCATACATATGCGGCAGAGACCCGAAGACCGGCTGGTCGGTGGGAGGCGCGCCCACATGCGCAGCAGAATTGAACTGGGACGATGGCTTGCGTGGCAACAGAGTGGGCGCTGCGTGCCATAGGTTCGCCATCATGGCTGTAGGTTTTTAAGAAGAGACTGGACAGCCATTGGTCGGGAATAGTATGGGGTCTCCTGCTTGAGCAGGGGGTTGGATCAGAAGGACTGCATTCCCATGCTCCACTAATCCAGAAGTTGGTTTCTTGTGTCCTGAGAAAAGCAGAGGACTCGGTTCATCCTTGCTGTTGACATTTCTGTTGACTGGCGACGTGTCTGTCGAATCAAAGTAGGGCCTGGGTACTTACGGGACCGCCTGCTGTTACCACGTGCCCCCCACCGACCCGTACGCTCTCACAGAGAGGGACTTCTCAGGGTGCCGTCCGCCAAGCAATGCCGGCTGGCGGCCCCCAGGGGAAGGTCCTTCTCTGTGGGGGCTCCCACACTCTGGAACGAACTTCCCCCGGGTTTACGCCAAATACCTGACCTTCGGACATTCCGTCGCGAACTGAAGACAAATCTTTTTATTCACGCGGGGCTGGCTTAAATTGAATTTTATTAAATTTTAAATTCTTATTAACTAATTTTAAATGGGGTTTTTAGTTCATTGCATATTTTTACTTTTCAGGCCAATTTTAAAATAAGTTTTTTAATTGCATTTTAAATTGTATATTGTACTGTCTGTTTTATTTTTGCCTGTACACCGCCCTGAGTCCTTCGGGAGAAGGGCGGTATAAAAATCAAATAACAAAAAAAAAAAAGTGCTATTCTGCGAATGATTTAAACCTTATTAGAAAGCGGAATCCAGACAGTGAAGGAATCCAGCTTTGTTTTCAGTGGAAAAGGACTGAAATGTAGTATTTTGGCACAGCGGGCGAAAGGAAACATGTGCATTTCCCTCTGGATTTCTGGTGTGAGATCCCATGCTGGGGTACAGTATCAATTGCCAATGATGCAAAACTTTAATTCGTGCTCATTAGCGTTCCTATGCCAATGCGTTTGTGCAGGGAGACAGAGCCACTATTAAAACCTTGCTAAAATGAAAATGTTTTCTTAAGACTTTTTTTCCCCCTATGTTTTTATCACCAGCCTTTCTCTGTGTCCCACAGAAGAGTCATTAGTGGCTAAGAATTAAAGTGAGGATGAAGCTGCTAATTTGCTAAAACTTTTATTCCGACGGTAGAAAATTCTAATAGGAGAGAATAACTGCAGCTCAGGGTGAAGGGTGGACTTCTTACCCAACTAGGTAACTTCATCAGGGCAAGAGAGTGGGGTTTGTTCCCTATTCATACACAGTAGTTTGTGCTGCCAGTGTTGGTGGGGCTGCGGTTTTCTCCTTGATAGTTCCTTGATTAGAGTATTTTCTTTCCCTGCTTGATTGTTTGTCTGGTGTTAATCCCTGCTTATCTGGATATTGGCTGCTGGAGAGGATGTGTTCTGGACTATTTATCTCTTTCTAAAGCTTTTTATCAAGGGACATGCTAGCTCAGTGGCTAAGACGCTGAGCTTATCGATCGAAAGGTCAGCGGTTCAAATCCCTAGTGCTACATAACGGGGTGAGCTCCCATTATGTGTCCCAGCAGGAGCCCAGGAAGGAAACCCTTCACCACTTCAGACAAATGGTTATCCAACATCTTAAAAATTTCCAGTGTTGGAGTATTCACAATTTCTGCAGGCAAGGTGTTCCACTGATTGATTCTTCTAACTGTCAGGAAATTTCTCCTTAGTTCTAAGTTGCTTCTCTCCTTGATTAGTTACCACCCATTGCTTCTTGTCCTGCCCTCAGGTGCTTTGGAGAATAGTTTGACTCCCTCTTCTTTGGGGCAGCCTCTGAGAATTGGAACACAACTATCATGTCACCCCAAATCCTTCTTTTCATTAAACTAGACATACCGAGTTCCTGCAACTGTTCTTCATGTGTTTTAGCCTTCAGTCCCCTAATCATCTTTGTTGCTCTACTCTGCACTCTTTCCAGAGTCTCAACATCTTTTTTACATCATGACAACCAAAACTGGAAGCAGGATTCCAAGTGTGGCCTTACCAAGTGGTATTAACCCATCCCGTGATCTTGATTCTATCCCTCTGTTCATGCAGCCCAGAACTGTGTTGGCTTTTTTGGCAGCTGCTGCACACGGCTGGCTGATATTTAAATGGTTGTCCACTAGGACTCCAAGATCCCTCTCACTGTTACTACTATTGAGCAAGGTACCACAGATACCGTACCTGTGCATTTTGTTTTTCTTGCCTAAATGTAGAACCTGACTTTTTTCACCGTTGAATTTCATTTTCATTCAGTTCGAAAGCACATAAAAAATACAAGTGGAAAAACAGAGACCACCTTTGGTGGGAAGGGAACAGCGCAGTGGTGGGATTCAAGTAATTTAACAACCGGTTCTCTGCCCTAATGATTTCTTCCAACAACCAGTTTGCCAAACTGTTCAGAAAGTTAACAACCGGTTCTCCCGAAGTGGTACAAACTGGCTGAATCCCACCACTGGAACAGCGTTCTGTGCGCCTTTGGCATTGAGCCATGCTGGCCACTAGACCACAGAGATGTCTTGGGACAGTGCTGGCTCTTCAGCTTAGAAATGGAGATGAGCACCGCCCCCTAGAGTTGGGAACGACTAGCGCATATGTGTGAGGGGAACCTTTACCTGTACCTTTAAAGCTTTTTATTCTCTTTTGAGTGATGTGTGGCTTATCTCTACGTTTGTAGTAGAACCTTCTTTCTGTAACTGGTTTAGGATTTGGCTAATATGGGGAAGAATAACCTTTATTTATTTGCCTTTCTTTCTAACTCCAGACTTCTTTTCCTGGGAATCTCCACCTCGTGATGGTCCTACGTCCCACTGGGTTTTTCCAACGCACTTTTACCGACATTGGTTTCCGGTTTAGCCAAGAGGACTTCCTTCTCAAACTTCCGGTGAGATTCCCTGTTACTTCGAATGGCATTCATGCTGCAGTTTTGGAATGTAGGGGTTTTTAACCTCTACGAGGTGGGGCGTTTTCAGAGCTATTTCTCCTGGTGCAGTTTTAGTTGTAATAGGCATAAAGGTGAAGGCAATATCTTGAAGGACACCTGCACTTCATTCAGCGGTGTCCATATGAATGGTATGAAGCTTGAGATGTCCTTGGCCAAAGATGACTTCTCTTAGACAAGAGGAAGTGGAAGGAAACAGAAGCAAAATTTAGTTACGATCTCATCTCTCTCGGCTGCTTCTGCCACAGCTCAGAGTCCCCAGAGAATTGCAGCCTGATTTAGCTCGTGAGTTTGTAGACTTTGCCTACTCAGTGGTTTTCTTTTGAATGTTCTGCTTGGTGATGCTTAGAAGCCATCAAGTCGGTTGACTCTTCTGTTGTGATTAGATGGACCTCCCTGGTGATCTGTCCTTGAGATCTCCCAATAAGACTCTCGGCGCTGCTGTATCTGAGTCCATCTGCTTTGCTGCCGATTGTCCTCTTCTCGTTCTTCCCACCATTCCCAGCCTCAGAGGCTTCCCCAGGGAGAGCTAGATCTCTGCATCCTGGGTGCAGAATAAGACAAATTGAGCCTTGAGTGAGAACACTTGAGTTGGTTTGTCTAATGATCCATTTGTTTCTTTCCTTGATTGTCTGTGGTCTTCATCACAGGCTCTGACCAGGGGTGAAATCCAGCAGGTTCTAACAGGTTCTGGAGAACCAGCAGTGGAAATTTTGAGCAGTTCGGAGAACCGGCAAATACCACCTCTGGCTGGCCCCAGAGTGGGGTGGGAATGGGGATTTTGCAATATCTTTTCCCCAGCAGTGGGGTTGGAATGGGGATTTTGCAGTATCCTTCCCCTGCCATGCGTACCAAGCCACGCCCACCAAGCCACACCATGCCCACCAAGCCAGGCCCACAGAACCGGTAGTAAAAAAATTTGGATTTCACCACTGGTTCAGACATCAATACTCTTCCTCTCTTGCTTCTTTTCTTTTTTTTTTATTTGCATTTATATCCCGCCCTTCTCCGAAGACTCAGGGCGGCTTACACTATGTCAAGCAATAGTCTTCATCCATTTGCATATTATATACAAAGTCAACTTATTGCCCCCAACAATCTGGGTCTTCATTTTACCTACCTTATAAAGGATGGAAGGCTGAGTCAACCTTGGGCCTGGTGGGGCTTGAACCTGCAGTAATTGCAGGCAGCTGCTGTTAATAACAGACTGTCTTACCAGTCTGAGCCACAGAGTTCAGTTTTCACTTCCATGGAGTATCAGAGGGAATAACACAATTTACATGACTCGGATCTTTGTGTCCCGAATTGTCTCTGCCTGGTCCTCAGGTTGAATCCAATTAATCCGCGAACATACCCACAGTGATCTATCAAATTGAGCTTCTAGACCTTTGCCAAAGGGGCTTCATTAGGACAAGCAACTGTGATGTTTTTTTTTTCTTCCTCCCCCTTCCCACCCCCCACACCTTCTCTAGGTGGTAATGCTGAGTTCTGTCAGTGAGCTATTGACATACATTGATGAAAAGCAATTGACACCCGAATTCGGAGGCACCTTGGAGTATTGCCATAGCGAATGGGTCATCTTCAGAACGGTACGTCTACGAGGTTAACATTTTCATACCAAAATTCTGGGTTTATGACTCCGCATTGGCGACAGGAAGGGCATCCGGCCAGTAAACATTCAGCTCCATTCAGTTGCCTTGACCACCCCGATGCAAGAGATTACGGGGTCGTTAAAAGACACACAAAAAATTATGGGTTTATGAGGTTAGTCTCTAGGGCACCATGTCTGCACCTGGATGGAAGGGAAGGAGTTGCCCAACTCTACTCATATAAAAAACAGCGTAGCCTGGCCTACTTAATAAGAAATATTCCTCATTGTCCAGAACAGTGATCACCAAGTGGTGGTCCATGAACCACTGGTGGTCCGTGAGAAAATTTTGGTGGTCCGCAAAAAAACCTTTGCATTTTTGCATTTTTGATATTGCACTAAGTGAGGGATCCTCGAACTATGGCCCCTGGGCCAGATACGGCCTGCCAAAGCAATTAATCCCTCTTGCTGATGGGATGGGGTCCTTCAGGCATTTAGCTTGGCTGCCTGTTTAGTAGCTCCAGCTTCTCCCTCTCTCCTTGGGAGTCCAGATGCTTCAGTCAGCGGTGCATGAAACTTCAGCTGGGCTCCTCGAGAGACAGAGTTTGCAGGGGGTGGGGGTGATCTAGCGCCCGGGCTGGCTACAAGACAAACGATCATTCTTGGTCGTATTTGAGATTCCTAGCTGCAATGGACAGCAAAGCTAGGGTTGACCCCGGGTGCTTCTCTTTGCTAACAGGCAGCCACGCTAAGTGCCTGAAGGACCCTGTCCCATCACTAATTCATATTAGTGGTCCACGGGATTTAAAGTTATGAATTTAGTGGTCCCTGAGGTCTGAAAGGTTGGTGACCCCGGTCCAGAAATCATTGTCTGGAAATCAAATCAGTCTTTGATAGAATTTGGGAGGCTGACCGCAAGATTTGAGCCCCTTCCAAACATCAGTAGGGTGGGTCCATCAGCATTTTATGGGGAACCTCAATCCAATTTTACTGAAGGAATGCCTAAACCAACAATGTTTGCTTGCTAGGCTATAGAAAGCTTTGCGCTCACGGTGAAGGAAACCGCTCAGCTGTTGCAATCTTTTGGCATGGAGTTGGCCGAAACACAACTGCCGGATGAAACTTATTCCATTGAGCACATCCTGGCTCTGCGGACAGAGAAATACTATCAGCTAAAGGCAAGTTGAAAGAAATCGTAGCCATTTCCTTGCTGTTGTGGCATTAATTTGCCAACCCACAGTCATGGGTTTGGTTCAATAGTAGGATTCAAATCTCGTTGCTACCAGTTCGCTCGTGGGTTATGCGCAATGCTTCTGCGCATGCACAGAGATGTCTAGGTGGGTGGGCGGAACCTCCCGCCGCCGTTGCTACCGGTTCGCCCAATCCGGGGTGGACCGATAGCAACCCACCACTGGTTCGGTTCATTAGTCATGGTAAACCCTAGTTTTGTTGAGTAAGACAGGGGGACTTGAGTCCCTCCTAAAATAATCTTCATGGTGGTTGGGGGAATCATCTGGATCAGAAGATCTTTGCTGTCCTTTGCAGGAAGACATCACTGCAGTAACCAAAGAAGGAAAGATGTTGTTGGGTAGTTTAGAAGAACCAGACATGGAAGGTGTGGAAGAGGAAGAGAAACAAGAGAGATCCAGCGACTGGGAGACTGTTCATCGGTGAGTATCGTGAACCTGAAGCTTATTTTTAGAATGGATGACTAGAAATTCAGGTGGAGCTGCCCAAATTCAAAGGAGAACATCAGGCGGACATTGGCTGAGCCAAAGAAGTCATCTGAAGAGCTATAATGCCACAGAAGACTAGGACAAGCACGTGGTTAAAGGGGGCTTAAACTCTCTTAAATTCATAGATCTCTGTCAATTGCCTAAGTGTAAAAAATTCATGGTCCATCTCTGCTCACAGAACCTTTTTCTTCTTCTCGCCACTTCTTCCTGGCCTCTGTCCAGTGTGTGTTTGTTAAATTAGGAGTCAAACACATTGCAGACCCAGGTCAGTTCCTTCAAACACCAAGTAAAAGGATATAGAGTAATAGATGAATGGCCAAAGGACAGCTGGCCAATTTTGCTGGAGATCATGGAAAGAGGTGGGCCAGACAGAATGAAAAAGTTCCTTGGAATTAACACAAAGGGGTGCATTGTGTCCCATAGCCCAGTTTTCTATGAATCAACAACTCTTCCCCAATTCCAGTTTTCACTTAAGAAGGGCATAAATCTTAAGGCTATGTAGTCTCAAAACTGGTTGATATCAAGGCCAAGGTAGACTTTCTAAATTTAACTGTGGGCAAATCCCTACGAGTCCTTTGGATGGATGTAGGACAGAAGACATTGAGAATCATGCAGGGATCCACCAAGTGATTTGACTTTGTTTGCTCCTGCGAGGAAAGCTTACTCACCCAACTTCATGAGATGGAGACAGCTTTTGACGGATTCTGGGAGAAACATCAGCTGAAGATGGAGCAGTACTTGCAACTGTGGAAGTTTGAGCAGAACTTCCAAGAGGTGAGAAGAAAAAAAGAAGTTATTTTGGTCTTTCTGAGACGTTTCAGGAAGTAGGAGATAGTGTCTAATGATTTCAGATAGGGAGAAATTAGTTTTCTAGCTAGATTTTCTATCGGTGGAGGTACAACCGTTCTTCATATGTTTTAGGGACTGGAGGCTAAAACATATGAAGAACGGTTGCAGGAACTGGGTATGTCTAGTTTAATAAAAAGAAGGACCAGGGGAGACATGATAGCAGTGTTCCAATATCTCAAGGGATGCCACAAAGAAGAGGGAGTCGGGCTGTTCTCCAAAGCACCTGAGGGTAGAACAAGAAGCAATGGGTGGAAACTGATCAAAGAAAGAAGCAACTTAGAACTAAGGAGAAATTTCCTGACAGTTAGAACAATTAATAAGTGGAACGACTTGCCTGCAGAAGTTGTGAATGCTCCAACACTGGAAATTTTTAAGAAAATGTTGGATAACCATCTGACTGAGATGGTGTAGGGTTTCCTGCCTGGGCAGGGGGTTGGACTAGAAGGCCTCCAAGGTCCCTTCCAACTCTGTTGTTATATTATATTTTAAAAATGAATTATTTTGGTATTGGAGGATTGCAAGGAGCTCATTGATAGCCAGTATAGCCAGCATAACTCTCTCTTTCTTTCTCTTTCTTTCTCTTTCTTTCTTTCTTTCTTTCTTTCCTTCCTTCCTTCTTTCTTTCTTCCTTCCTTCTTTCCTTCCTTTCTTTCTTTCTTTCCTTGCTCTTCCTTCCTTCCTTCCTCTCTTTCTCTCTCTCTCTTTTTGTTCTTTCCTTCTTCCCTCCTTCTTCCTTTCTTCTTTCCTTTCTTTCCTTCTTTCTTCCCTGTTTCTTTCTTTCCTTCCTTCCTTCCTTCCTCTCTTTCTTTCTTTCTTCCTTTCCTTCTTCCTTTCCTTCTTTCTTTCCTTCCTTTCTTTCTTTCCTTGCTTCCTTCCTTCCTTCCTTCCTTCCTTCCTTCCCCAAAAAGCACACACCAATACTTGAGCCAAGTATTTTTGATGGAGGTTTTTAATACATTCCATTTTCATCAATGCCTTCTGGGGATGGGAGGCATCAGATCTCACCAAAATAAAAAACAGAGAGATGGATCTAAATTTTCAAGCAGTGCGAGGGTCACAGTCTACTTTGGGCCTGTTCTAAATAAAAGATGCCCCCCCCACCCCCACTGTTTGTTTTGAGTTTATTTCCTTTGAAAGAAGAGTTTCTCTCTTTTCAGCTCAGTAAAGCCCTGGAATTCTTAACGACCCAGCAGCGGGAATTGTCGGATACGGGAGAAAACGTCTCTCAAGTGAAGCAAAGGCTCTCGGAGTTGGATAACTTAGAGCAAACAGCACAGGTGAGTCCTGTTGCCATGGAAAACAGACTCGTGAATGTGGACCTGCCTCTCCTTTTGGTGGACAAAGGGTGCTCTTTCCTTAATATTATCTTTGATAAGGAGAACTCCTCCCCAAAGACTGGAGAAGGGTAGTAACAGGGGTGGGCTTCAAAAATTTTGCAAGGGGTTCTCTACCCGGTTTCTGGGTGGGCGTGGCCTAGTCAGCCTCCTGCACCACAGCAGGGTGGGGGGGCATTTTTGCCCTCCCCTGGCTCCAGAGGCTTTCCTAGAGCAGGGGTCTCCAACCTTGGTCCCTTTAAGACTTGTGGACTTCAACTCCCAGAGTCCCCCAGCCAGCAAAGCTGGCTGAGGAACTCTGGGAGTTGAAGTCCACAAGTCTTAAAGGGACCAAGGTTGGAGACCCCTGTCCTAGAGCCTCTAGGGGGGCAAAAATGACCTCCCCAGGCTCCGGAGGCCCTCTGGAGGCTGGAAACAGCCTTTCAGGCCTTCCTGAACTTCCAGTAGAGGTTTTTGCCCTCCCCGAGCCCCCGTGCATGCCTTGCACTTACCTGCATCTAAAACAGGCTGTATGGGGACTCCTGAGAGGGGCGGGGCAGGATGGGCGGGGCCAGCCAGGAGCGGGATTTGGGGGTTTTCCGAACTGCACAGAATCTTAGCTAGAGGTTCTCCCGAACCTCTGCGAACCCCCAGCAGCCCACCCCTGGGTATTATAGGTGTGCAAATGAGAAGACCTGAGAAAGGTGGATTTTCATCTTGGAACTTGGAAGGATTCCTATTTCAAGGAATAAACTAAACTAATCCTATGGACCTTTTTTTAGCTTTCTTCTGAGAGGAAAAACAATCCATTCATTTTGGGTTACCTGACTTGGAAACCTATTTAGCCAGAAGACCTAACTGGTTTTAGAAGTTCTGCAACGTCCAACTTGGTTGCTACTTGAATTGGAGGCCACTGCAGAATCTCTGAGGAGTTGGCTTCGTTGGGAGGTTGTCTCGGGAAAAGATGGTGGCAAACAGCTGTGGCTTTGTGGTCGAGAAATTAGGGATCTGGGAGTTGAATTTGGCTCCTTCGACAGCATAATTTTGAGAAGGTCCGATAAAACATTGAAATGGGATTGAGAAAGGAAGAGGTGAAAGTTATGGGAGGTGACCTAGCTTTGTGATGTTGACGTAACTCCATCCCATTTTCCCCACCACCATTCCCTTGGTCTTTAAAAGGATTTAACAGCTAAAGCTCATGTGGTGATTCTTCACGGACACCAAATGGCGGCCAGCCACCATTATGCCCTCAACCTGATTTGCCAGCAGTGCAACGAACTACGCCACCATTCGGACATCTTGCTGGAAGAGATCAAAAGGAAAAGCAACAGGCTCCAGCAAACGTTGGACCTCCTCAATTCTCTGCAACAGGTAATGCAAGGATGTAGATGCATGAAGTCATTGCTTCAACCACCTTTGTCTTCCTCAGTAGGAAATGGTGGAGATGCCAATTCCCCCCCACTCCCTGTTAACAACCACGTAATCCCCTGCGGGGTGGAGTCAGTGTTGTGACTCCAGTCCCCAAACCTGGCTCCATGCCCAAAAGTGACTCCAAGAGTGAGGGGGAAGGGCCGATAAGGCTTACCTCGGGAGCACCGATTCCTTTGGCCCAGCTCCAGGAGCTAGAACCAGACCAGTCGGAGGACGTAATGACGCCGTCATCCCTGATTCCTCCCTTCCCCAGGCTATGCCTTCAGACCCAGTTGATAATAATAATAATCAAGCTAGGATCGACCCGCGCTTCAGAAGATTAGAGAGATGGCATCATCAAAGGGTAGGGTGGGGCAGGAGCCCCACCCCACAGGATATATAAGGAGCTTTGGGACTGCTCTCATTCCACGGGAAGCAAAAGTTAGCTGAACCGTTTCAAAGAGAGCTGAAAGTCTTACTCTGTGAGTTATTTGTTTGAACTTTGGCAGGCAGCTGCGATTTCTCTGCCAGGATTGATAAGAGCCACGAATCCACTGGCTGAAGGCCAGCTCGTTGCTCCGAAGTGGGAAAGGAAACAGAACAGTCAGGGCAACTGAATGGAACTGAATGTTTACTGGCCAGATGTCCTTCCTGTCGCCAATGTGGAGGTTTTGTTCAGCAGTTATATTCTCATTGTTCCCAGAGAGAGAAATATCTGCCTCTACCTAGGATCGAACTCATAGCCTCCTGATTGTGAGGCGAGAGCTCCACCTCTAGGCCAATGCATAGTTGGAGATGCTGATGGAGATGGGATAATTGTTCGGGGCTTTCTGATTTACTCGTAAATCTTCTGTATCTACCTTGCCTGTCTGTTAGGCCCTGGAATGTTGTGATGAAGGTGTGTATCTTCTAGCCAACCAGCCACTGGACAAATGCCAGTCCCGGGAAGGGGCTCAGAAAGCTCTCCAAGACATAGAGAAGTTCCTTGAGAGCTCTTCGCTGCATTTAAACATAGATCCTCAAGCCCTATCTTCTAATTTTCATCTCATTTTAACCCCGGAACTCAGGGTATGTGTAGAGGTTTATTTATTTATTTATTTTTATTTGTCACACAGTATATATAATCATAAGCAAGTAATAACTATACAATATATAAGCATATATATATGAGTATGTAATAACTATATTTATTGGATATAACAAAAGAAAACAATAGGACGGGAACAGTAGGCACGCTTGTGCTCTTATGCACACCCCTTACAGACCTCTTAGGAATGGGGTGAGGTCAATAGTAGAGAGTTTTCGGTTGAAGCTTTGGGGATTTTGGGAAGAGACCACAGAGTCAGGTAGTTTATTCCAAGCATTAACAACATGATGAGCAACTGTTACAGAAATGAAACCTAGGTGCATACTGGCTGCCTCCCATGGAGAAATTGGCATTCCTGAGTTAGACTGAAAGCACCCAATTGAGCCAATCAGTTGAAGGCTCCTGGGATGTTAAACTTGATGGCCTTCGATATGAGGTCATGGTAGCTCCTATGTGGAGCAACTTCAACATTTGTGTATCTCAGATCCTTTCCAGACGAGCTGCATCTTGGTGGTCAGAAGCAAAGAAGAGAGCCCCCTCCCCAGAATTGAAGTAGGATTCGGAACAACTCAAAAAGCAGAAATTAGGTGTAACATTTTGAGAACTCATTTTTGCCTCTGCTTTCTCTGAGGGTCTCCTTCTGACTTCCTATTTGTCACTTCCAATATTGTATCAATTTAAAGAGGGAGCCAAAATAGCCAGATTCAGCTATTTTAAGTAGTACTTTGAGATTGGGAGGGGGCCTCTTGGGAGCTGTCCAACTTCTATTCCAACTCTTTAACCCCTAAATAAACCCAATTGGGCTGAAAAAAAATCTCCAATGTGTCCCTCTTGCAACATCCCAAGATCTTCTGGGGCCTTCAAGAAGCTACCAACCATGGAGATGTTGCCCAGTTTTGCTTCACACAACTCCTTTAACTCTTCCACTATCCATTGGTGAAGCAGAAGAAATACCTCCTCCAGATGTCCTAGGTAGCTGCTTTGAACCAGTTGAAAGTTAATGATGAAAAGCATCTATTGATCAACATCTGGTATATCAATAATTACGATAGTCTGGAAAGACAGATTTTATTTATTTAATTTTATTTATTTTTCAAATTTATATACCGCCCTATCTCCCTAAGGACTCAGGGCGGTTCACAGGCAGTTAAAATACATATAAATACAAATTAAAAAACAACAATTAAAAAACTTATTCTATTGCCGAATTTAAAAAACAATATAAATAATAAAAAAACCCTTAAAACCAATAACTTTAAAATCTAATCCAGTCCCGCGCAGATGAATAAGTGCGTTTAAGCTCATGACGAAGGTTCGGAGGTCCGGAGGTTGACGAAGTCCAGGGGGGAGTTCGTCCCAGAGGGTGGGAGCCCCCACAGAGAAGGCCCTTTCCCTGGGTGTCGCCAGACGGCACTGCCTAGCTGACGGCACCCTGAGGAGTCCCTCTCTGTGGGAGCGCACGGGTCGGTGAGAGGTATTTGGTAGCAGTAGGCGGTCCCGTAAATAGCCCGGCCCTATGCCATGGAGCGCTTTAAAGATTGTCACCAACACCTTGAAGCGCACCCGGAAGATCAACAGCCTTGAGTCCCAGCAGCCTTCATCTACCCTGGAACTGGGCCTGATGAAATTTAAAACACAGTTGTGATTGTTAGATAGGTAAGTAGGTAGGTAGGTAGGTAGGTAGGTAGGTAGGTAGGTAGGTAGGTAGGTAGGTAGATAGATAGATAGATAGATAGATAGATAGATAGATAGATAGATAGATAGATAGATAGATAGATAGATAGATAGATAAAATTCTTTATTGGCCAAGGTTGATTGGACACACAAGGAATTTGTCTTTGGTGCATATGCTCTCAGTGCACATAAAAAGACAAGCTACACTCGTCAAGAATCATAAGGTACAACACTTAATGATGATCATAGGGTACGAATAAGCAATTGAGTCATACTAGGAAACAGTCAGTATAAATCGTAAGGATACAAAGCAACAAAGTTACAGCCACACAGTCATAAGTGGAAGGAGATGGGTGATGGGAACGATGAGAAGATTAATAGTAGTGCAGATTTAGTAAATAGTTTGACAGTGTTGAGGGAATTATTTGTTTAGCAGAGTGATGGCATTCAGGAAAAAACTTGTGTCTAGTTGTTCTGGTGTGCAGTGCTCTATAGCGTCATTTTGAGGGTAGGAGTTGAAACAGTTTATGTCCAGGATGCGAGGGGTCTGTAGATATTTTCCCAGCTCTCTTTTTGACTCGTGCAGTATCCAGGTCCTCAATGGGAGGCAGGTTGGTAGCCATTGTTTTTTCTGCAGTTCCAATTATCCTCTGAAGTCTGTGTCTGTCTTGCTGCTTATACGATTCTTATTTTGGGGGGGGATCTACAGGCTCGAATACAGATGGTCCAGATTAAGTTGGAGAACGTGCGCAGCATGTTTGAGAACCGACAGGCTTGCTTCAGAAAGCTCGCCGACAAGCAAGTCCGTCCAGTGCAGCTGGTAGCCCCCCGGCCAGAATGCCCAGCCCGGTCTAAATCTCCGCTGTTTTCCCCCAAACATGGTAACATGCATTTGATGTTCCATCATCCAGAAACATTAATGAGTGTGCAACCTTGGGGAAGTAGGATCAGGATTGGGGGTGGGGGGTTGCATGGGGGAGAATCCATCCAGGTTGGTAGGCCATATTGGTGAACATCAGTGACATCACTCCACCATCTTTGCACCTCCTTTCTCCAAACTTGTCTTCTGCCATGTTTCGAAAAGAATACATTGAAGGTCTTCTGAAGGATGTTCTCCAGGGCTTCCTTCACCCCACATCAGGGGTCTCCAAACATGGCAACTTTAAGACTTGTGGACTTCAACTCCCAGAAGCTGGCTGACGAATTCTGGGAGTTGAAGTCCACAAGTCTTAAAGTTGCCAAGTTTGGAGACCCCTGCCCCACAAGGACGTGAAGTGAAAAGGAGGAGGAATGTGGAGTCCCATCAGTCCCATTTCTGAATTCAGTGCCTTCTGCTGTATCTTCACCAACCAGCTTCTCCTCCCATCTCCCCATCCCCCCTGTCTCTCTCCTAATCCTGACCTAATTTGTACCTTCTTCTTCTTCTTTTTTTTATTCTTGCAACAGCACACTTTGAAGATGAGACATCTTCTCTTCATATCTGTTTACACTCTTCTGCATCTGTTTTTCTCCCTACCTCTTTTGCCCATTGCTACATCCCAGGTGCTTCTTCTATATACCTGATATTTCAACCTTAAAATAACAGCAAATTAGATACGCATTTGCAGACTGCTCTTTTTGTTCCATCAAAGTTGTTGTTGTTGTTGTTTTAATTTCATAGACATTAAAACTAGAAAAAAAATACCAGTGGGGTGGAATGGTGAGGTCTTTCCTGGTGTGGCTTCCTACCTCTGTTCAGGCATTGAGTCCATTATGTAAAATCGGCCTCAATGTTTCATTGCCCGGGTGAGCTGCCCCAGTGAATAATTTCACGTTGGACTCTGTTTCTCGTGTCAACTTTAGAGTCCCCTTTGTAAAGATTGGGCTTGATCCTGTTCACTGGGGGCATGTCCGTAATTGTCCTAATTTGGTTGGTAGCTCTCCCGAGAGAACTTCGGCCATCTTCACATTGTCTGGGTAGAATGTTTTCAGATCTTCACAGTTCCTTTTGGCAGATGAGCAGTTATATAAAGTTTATTTAATCAGTCGATCACTGCTGGCCTCTGTTGCACATATCTCAAGAGGAGAGACAATAGACTGGTTAGAAAAATGGATGGAAGGATAGACAGATAGCTAGATAGATGATAGGATAGATAGATAGATAGATAGATAGATAGATAGATAGATAGATAGATAGATAGATAGATAGATAGATAGATAGATAGATAGATAGATAGATAGATAGATAGATAGATAAATAGATGGATGGATGGATGGATGGATGGATGGATGGATGGATGGATGGATGGATGGATGGATGGATGGATAGACAGACAGATGAGAGATAAATGATAGATAGATAGATAGATAGATAGATAGATAGATAGATAGATAGATAGATAGATAGATAGATGGATGGATGGATGGATGGATGGATGGATGGATGGATGGATGGATGGATGGATGGATGGATGGATGGATGGATGGATGGATGGATGGATGGATGGATAGACTGATAGATGGGATAGATAGATAGATAGATAGATAGATAGATAGATAGATAGATAGATAGATAGATAGATAGATAGATAGATAGATAGATAGATAGATAGACAGACAGACAGACAGACAGACAGACAGACAGACAGACAGACAGACAGACAGACAGGAGAGATAGAAAGATGGATGGATGGATGGATGGATGGATGGATGGATGGATGGATGGTGGATGGACAGACAGATGGATCAGCTGATTGACTGACTGACTGATTGAATGGTTGAATGAATGAATGAATGAATGAATGAATGATTACTCCTGGGAGGAGAAAGAGAGATCATATGCATACATATACACGCATATATTCATTCTTTCACTCATTTCAAATTGTTTGATTTTTTTCCCTGTCCTCTTCTTATTTCAACCTTCTTCTGGATGACTTTCCCCTCCCTCCCTTTTAAACATTCCCTCGGGAGGTGGGAGGGGGCGCTCCACCCTCCTGCCATGACCAAATTTACTTAAAAGAGAGGAGTTAAACAAGAAATGATCCATATCTTTATGTCCAAGGTGTGGATTTCAATTCCAGTTTGAAGTTTTCCTTCGATATCTCGCTACCGGGCAAGAAAACTTCAAGGAAATCTCAAAATTCCCGCAAGGTACGATATATGTATAACAATCAATGAAAGGCCGGCGGAAGCCACCACAAAGTTTTGTGCTGGCTGGGGAATTCTGGGAGTTGAAGTCCACACATTGTAAAGGTTGAGAAGCACTGCCTGAAGGGCAGGATTCGAATCCACAGAGAGCAGAATGCACAAGTAATCTTAAAGAACGAGCTATTTGCTCAATTTCTATCTCTATTTCTATCTGTCCTCTCCAGATTGAAGTCGTCCACAATTACCAAGAGAAAAGAAACTCCTTGCAGTATTACATCACGGAAAGTGAAGACAGCTTAGATATGTTGAAAAGGTGCGTTGGCTTTTCCATTCATCTCCTTCCCATCAAGTTTGTTTCATCTGAAAAGAAAAGCTAGATCAACCTAGCAAACTTGAAACAAAGGCCTTGGCTCGTGTTAGTTATGATATTTGAAAACTCTTGATTCATAAGAGAGAGAGAAAAAATCTACCAATATGACCATAAGCATGAAGGCTGAAGTCTTTCATGGCTTCTACCAAAAACCAGATTCAGACGTTCTTCTTGTTTTACCAATAAAGGAGAATATTTGTACCTGTAGCTCAGATTGAAATGAAGGGTCCTTGATGGTCTCTGAGCTTGGCTGTTTTCTTGCAGATGTTTCATTATCCAAAAGAGGTAGTGTGATCAGTTCTGGAAGAGAGAGAGAGAGAGAGAGAGAGAGAGGAGGAGGAGGAGGAGGAGGAGGAGGAGGAGGAGGAGGAGGAGGAGGAGGAGGAGAGGAGGAGGGGGAGAAACAGTGGTGAGATTCAGCCAGTTTGCACCACTTCGGGAGAACTGGTTGTTAACTTTCTGAGCAGTTTGGTAAACTGGTTGTTGGAAGAAATCATTATGGCAGAGAACTGGTTGTTAAATTACTTGAATCCCACCACTGAGGAGAAAAGTCTGTGGGGTCCTTAGGCCCCTGTGAGCTTGGTTGTTTTCTTGCAGATGTTTCATGTCCCAAACTCGGTAACATCATGAGTGCTAGTCACAGGGACCGCATATCATGAGGACCAGCACTGATGATGTTACCTAGTTTGGGTCACGAAATGTCTGCCAGAAAACAACTAAGCTCAGCGAGCACCACGGACCCCTCTTCTTGTTTTGTTGTTGATTTTGTGAAATAGTTGTAGAGCCATCTGTTGATGCTTTCGGGTTTGGTTTCATTCCAGCCACGTCATCCACGAACTGATACAAACCGAACGAGTGTATGTTGAGGAACTTTTCACAGTTTTGATGGTGAGTATTTATTGATTCGATTATTTTTTTTACAAACATAAGATCGCCCCAACTCTAGGGCCAATCGTATTGCTCCTTTAAATGTATCTAGTGTTCCTATTCTACTTCTGTGCCCATCCTCCATTGATTTTTCCCATTTACCCAGATAAACTGTAAAACAACTTGGCAACCATACCCAAAAGTGCTTTTTCAAAAGGCAACTGGACTTCGTTTTTCTTTGAAGATGTTTTGCTTCTCATCCATGAAGCTTCTTTAGTTGAAGTTCTTCAAGTCCTTCAGTTTAGTTCTTCAACTGAAGAAGCTTCTTGGATGGGAGGAGATGGGTGATAGGAAGATTAACAGTAATAGTAATGCAGTGTTGAGGAAATTATTTTGTTTAGCAGAGTGATGGCGTTCGGGAAAAAACTGTTCTTGTGTCTAGTTGTTCTGGTGAGCAGTGCTCTATAGCGTCCGTTTTGAGGAAATGTCGGCAAGAACATAACCAAGCTCATAGAGCACCAAAGATCATTTCATTTCAACCCTCAGCTACAAATATTCTCTTTTATTTAATCTACTCTTCCAAAGAGGACTTGACTTTGGCTTACCAAAGTCAAAATGAATTTGATTGCCAAACACTGGAAACTGTCAAGCAAGAGATCAGGGATTTTAGGGAGATGCTAAGTCTTGGCTGCAGATCAAAAGAGAGGCAGTGCAAATATTTGCCAGTGGAGCGGAACAATCTGAATTATGTGCCCGTTTCTGAGGCAGCCAGCTATCAACGTGGACTTCTCTTAGTGTATTTGACATAGCCAAGGAAAATTTGATCTCTTGGAATGGTTCCACGGGCTCTTAAGAAGGTACTTTTGGATTTAAAAAGGAAAAAAGAAAAGAAATGTTAAACGCCATGAAGCCAGATATCCTAGCGCTGAAAAAGGTTGTGTCCTAATGCTGCTTTTTGGCTCAGGATATTCAATATTAAGGTTGCCTAAGAGAAGAAGAATAAGAATAGAATTTATTGGCCAAGTGTGATTGGACACACAAGGAATTTGTCTTGGTGCAGATGCTCTCAGTGTACATAAAAGAAAAGATACGTTCATCAAGGTACAACATTTACAACACAATTGATGATCAATATATCAATATAAATCATAAGGATTGCCAGCAACAAGTTATAGTCATACAGTCATAAATGGAAAGAGATTGGTGATGGGAACGATGAGAAGATTAATAGTAGTGCAGATTCAGTAAATAGTTTGACAGTGTTGATGGAATTATTTGTTTAGCAGAGTGATGGCCTTCGGGAAAAAACTGTTCTTGTGTCTAGTTGTTCTGGTGAGCAGTGCTCTATAGCGTCCGTTTTGAGGGTAGGAAATGTCTTCAAGAACACCACCAAGCTCATAGAGCACCAAAGATCATTTCATTTCAACCCTCAGCTACAAATATTCTCTTTTATTTAATCTACTCTTCCAAAGAGGCCTTGACTTTGGCTTACCAAAGTCAAAATGAATTTGATTGCCAAACGCTGGAAACTGTCAAGCAAGAGATCAGGGATTTTAGGGAGATGCTAAGTCTTGGCTGCAGATCAAAAGAGAGGCAGTGCAAATATTTGCCAGTGGAGTGGAACAATCTGAATTATGTGCCCATTTCTGAGGCAGCCAGCTATCAACGTGGACTTCTCTTAGTGTATTTGACGTAGCCAAGGAAAATTTGATCTCTTGGAATGGTTCCACGGGCTCTTAAGAAGGTACGAAAAAAGAAAAGAAATGTTAAATGCCATGAAGCCAGATATCCTAGCGCTGAAAAAGGTTGTGTCCTAATGCTGCTTTTTGGCTCAGGATATTCAATATTAAGGTTGCCTAAGAGAATAAGAATAAGAATAGAATTTATTGGCCAAGTGTGATTGGACACACAAGGAATTTGTCTTGGTGCAGATGCTCTCAGTGTACATAAAAGAAAAGATACGTTCATCAAGGTACAACATTTACAACACAATTGATGATCAATATATCAATATAAATCATAAGGATTGCCAGCAACAAGTTATAGTCATACAGTCATAAGTGGAAAGAGATTGGTGATGGGAACTATGAAACGATTAATAGTAGTGCAGATTCAGTAAATAGTTTGACAGTGTTGATGGAATTATTTGTTTAGCAGAGTGATGGCCTTCCGGAAAAAACTGTTCTTGTGTCTAATTGTTCTGGTGTGCAGTGCTCTATAGCGTCGTTTTGAGGATAGTAGTTGAAACAGTTTATGTCCAGGATGCGAGGGGTCTATAAATATTTTCACGGCCCTCTTCCTGATTCGTGCAGTATACAGGTCCTCAATGGAAGGCAGGTTGGTAGCAATTATTTTTTCTGCAGTTCTAATTATCCTCTGAAGTCTGTGTTTTTCTTGTTGGGTTGCAGAACCGAACCAGACAGTTATAGAGGTGCAAATGACAGACTCAATAATTCCTCTGTAGAACTGAATCAGCAGCTCCTTGGACAGTTTGAGCTTACTGAGTTGGCGCAGAAAGAACATTCTTTGTTGTCCTTTTTTAATGATGTTTTTGATGTTAGCTGTCCATTTGAGATCTTGCGATATGATAGAACCCAGAAATTTGAAGGTTTCTACTGTTGATACTGTGTTGTCTAGTATTGTGAGAGGTGGAAGTATGGAAGGGTTTCTCCTAAAGTCTACCACCATTTTACCACTAAATGCTAAATTGGGTGATGCTGTTGGCAGGGGTACCGAGCGGAGATGGACAACCCCACCATGGCCTTCCTCTTACCGCCCCTTTTGAGAAGCTATAGAGATGTTCTCTTTGGAAACATGCCTGAGATTTATGACTTCCACAACAAGTAAGCGGTCACGTTCTTCAAGTTTTTCCTTTGACTTGGGGAAGGAGAGGAAGATAGGATCGGGCTGGGGTCTGCAAACTTGGCTCTTTTAAGACTTGTGGACTTCAACTCCCAGAGTTGAAGAGCAAAGCTGGCTGAGGAGCTCTGGGAATTGAAGTCCACAAGTCTTAAAAGAGCCAAGTTTGCAGACCCCTGGGATAGGGGAGAAGAGTAGGGGAGAAGGTGCGAAAGGAGGAAAAGAAGGGAGGAGCGGAGGAGAGGAAGGGAAAGGAGGAAGGAGGGGAGGAGGAAGAAAGTAGGAGAGGCGAGGAGGGAGGGAGGGAAAAGAGGAGAAGAAGGCTTGTTGTGAAATGAAGGGAAAGAAAAATTAGAAGAGCAACCCCAAATGTAAATTAAAATGTTTTATCTTTGTGATAAAGATATCTTCTTTATCTTTCTTCAGAAAAAATATGTACGATTATTTATGGACAAGAGAATGTACATTTACAATATGTGTATAAGAAAAGAAAAAAGAAAAAGTTTTTTATACAAAAGAAGTTTTTCCTTTGACTTCACCATCGATTCAGGAAATTGATCTATTCTCTCCCTTTTTTTAAAAAAAAGTTTTTTTTTATTTTTTAAAAAACAAAGATAAAACGTCCCATCTTTCCTTAGGGAGCATACCATCTAGGAACAAATGTCTCTGTGTTACATTGTTCCATCGTTTATCACATCTTTCACATTCACATTAATATTATAATATATTAAATATATTAAACATTTAAATATTGTAAAACTCTCCATTTTCTTCCTAAGTATCTTTTGGTCATAATACCCTATCGACATCAAATATCATTATTCCCTTCATCCATATACTAACAATTTTCGTTTTATTTATATCTCTTATCTTAATATATTTTCTACTTATTTTTGGTCTCCCTCATTTCCAAACTCCCATTTTTATTTTCCAACCGTTGATAAAATACTTCCCCTGTCATATAGTATTCAGTTTGCTCTTTCTCCTTAATTGCTAACGTTAATCTATTCATTTCTGCACAGTCTAATATTTTCCTTATGGAAATTGACCTATTCCCCATCCTCCTTTTTTCCCTTATGTGCAGTATCTTCCTCCATCACCTGGAGAGCTGCCTTGAAGCTCCAGAGAGAGTTGGGTGCTGCTTCTTGGAAAAGGTTTGTAAGCACCTTTTTCAAACAGATTGTGGTCCCCTTACGCCACGGCTGGAAAACCAGTAGATCCAGAAGGGCTCAGGGACACTGTTGACATTTCTGCGATTGGCTAGCTCTATAAGCTCCCTTGCAGGCTTTGAACTTAGACGTCAGTTTTCTTTTTGTCTTTATGTTTTTTATATTCCCTTCTGCAGCGGGAGGATTTTCAGATGTATGAGAAGTATTGTCAGAATAAACCCCAGTCAGAATCTCTCTGGCGGCAATATGCCGAGAGCCTCTTTTTCCAGGTATTGTGAGTGCAATAAGTGGAATTCCATTTTTAGACTTTCCATGGTTGAATCTGGTGAGAATGTGGGTGGAATGGTAACTGAGTTTCGAGAGCGGTCCCCTTTATTTTAGGGGGGCCCTGAGACATTCTGGGAAATGAAATGCCAATGCTTCAAAAGTTTGCATGCATACCTCAACCGTTAAGTTGCAAGGCATTTGTGTGTGTGTGAGAGAGAGAGAGAGACAGACAGACAGACAGACAGACAGAGACAGAGACAGATACACAGAGACAGAGAGGGGGGAGAGAGAAAGAGAACGAGAGAAAGAGAGAGAGACAGAGACAGAGAAACAGAGAGAGAGGAGAGACAGAGACAGAGAGAGAGAGAGAGAGGAGAGACAGAGAGAAAGAGAGAGAGAGAGAGAGAGAGACAGAGAGACAGAGAGAGAGACAGATACACAGAGACAGAGAGGGGGGAGAGAGAAAGAGAACGAGAGAAAGAGAGAGAGGAGAGACAGAGACAGAGAGAGAGAGAGAGAGGAGAGACAGAGACAAAGAGAAAGAGAGAGAGAGAGAGACAGACAGACAGACAGAGACAGATAGAGAGACACAGAGAGAGAGAGAAGGGTAGAAAACTCTGTTCTGTGGATTGAGAAGTTGAATGTTTCAAATATATTTGTGGGGAAAAATGTTGTTCCTCCCCTTTCTATGTTTCTGGATGGGGAAGTCAAAGCATCATTTGGAACCTGTGAAATGGATACATTGAGACAGATTTATTGATGGTGATGGAGATTTTATCCCAACAGACAATTGTTTATTGTATTTATTTTGTGTCTGCCCGAGGGTGTGTCCCTGCCAATGTTAACTGCTGTTAGGGACAGAGGATCATGGAAGAAATGTATTTGGCCTCCAAAAATCGACAGCAATCTGACGGCCCATAATCAATTAATTGATCATTGTGAGCCACCGAGGTTCATTTGTTTAAGATGGGCAACTGAATAAATAAATAACTGGAGGCATTTCGAAGCATTTTAGAAATTGGACTCATGGAATGCAAACACATTGAAGCTGCTAAATGTTTATTTGGTACCCACTCTTATTTAATCCTGAGTTTCGACCACAGGCCCATCCCCTCAAGTTTTGTCTTAAGAGTTCTGTTGACTTCAGGTGTCAGACCTGGCTGCGTGTCCATGTTCCCAATGGACAATAAGTTGCGCTTCTCCTGCAGGAATGCCAGAAGAAGCTAGAACACAAGCTCAGTCTGGATTCGTACTTGCTCAAACCGGTGCAGAGGTTAACCAAGTACCAGCTGCTTCTCAAGGTATGCAGACGCTTGGCTGAGATCTGTAAAAGGGGCTCCACGTTGAACCTTCTTCCTACTTTCTGGAGGATTCTGGAATCTACTGGAAATTCCCTTGAATTTTTTTTTTGTTTCAGAATTACATCTTTGGGAAAAGAATTAACCAACTCTATTTTTGTTTTTTGTTTTTTTTGTTTATAATTTGCAGGAGCTGCTGAAGTACAGCACGAGCTGTGAAGGTGTACAGGAACTGCAAGAAGCTTTAGTTGCCATGCTGGATTTGGTCAAGTCCGTCAATGATTCCATGCATCAGATTTCCATCACTGGCTACGATGTAAGGTTTTTCTCAGACGAGAGACATCTCTATTCGGTAGGAGAGGGATCTCCAGATAATCCCAGTCTTCTGGCTGGCCCCAGAGTGGGGTGGGAATGGACATTTTGCAGTATCTTTCCCCCAGGAGTGGGGTGGGAATGGGGATATTGCAGTATCCTTCCCCTGCCACGCCCACCAAGCCACACCACGCCCACCAAGCCACGCCGACAGAACCGGTAGTAAAACAATTGGGATTTCACCACTGAATGACAGGGACGATAGGCATGTTAGTGCACTTATGCACACCTCCTCTACTGACCACTTAAGTATGAAGTGAGGTCCACGGAAGTCAATTTGTGACTGAAACTGTGAAAATTTTCAGCTGAGACAACTGAATCAGGTAGGGCATTCCAGACTCTGGAATGAATGTTCCAGACTCTGGAACCCTCAGGTAGGGCATTCCAGACTCTGGAATCAGGTAAGGCATTCCAGACTCTGTTGCCAAAATCATATTTTTTACAATCATATTTTTAAATTCTTGCAACGGTCTGTTTTCTGCAAACGAGGAGTCTCAAAGGAAAGCTCAGCCTTGCAAAGCAACCTTTCCCCTTCCTTCCAGGGAGACCTCGGTGAGCTTGGCAAAGTCTTGATGCAGGGATCCTTCAGCGTGTGGGTGGGCCACCGGAAGGGCCCGACGAAGATGAAGGACCTGGCTCGCTTCAAGCCCATGCAGAGGCACCTGTTCCTCTACGAGAAGGCCCTGGTCTTCTGTAAGAAAAGAGAAGAGCACTGCGACAGCTACGACAAGAGGTCGTCCTACAGCTTCAAGCACTTTCTGAAAGTAAGGAAACGCCGAGCGTTCGGATACGGGCAACTTCTGGCCAGGGGTGAAATGTAAAATTTGTTACTAACTACCGGTTCTGTGGGCGTGGCTTGTGGGAGGATGTAATCTGACTGGGTGGGCGTGGCCAACTTTTTTTTTTTTTTGCTTTTAAAAGCATTTTTTCTACAAGAGGTTGTAAAAAATGCTTTTAAAAGCCTCTGACGATCAGGCAATTCAGCTGGGATCATCAGAGCCTTTTAAAAGCATTTTTTCTACAATCTCTTCGGCTGAAGAGGTTGTAAAAAAAATGCTTTTAAAAGACTCTGATGATCCCAGCTGAGCCGTGCGATCATTTATTTTTTATTTTATTTATTTATTTGTCACAACAATATACATAGGTATCACACAAAAAGATTATATCATCAGAGGCTCTTTTTTTTACTTTTTATTTTATTTTTAAAAGAATTTTTTTGGCCAAAGAAAAAATGCTTTTAAAAGTTAAAAAAAAATAGACCTCTGATGATCGCAAGGCTCAGCTGGGCATGAGTTGGGGGTGGCAGGGATTTTTGCTAATATTGTATGTGTTTGTGTTTGTATTTTATTTGTTTGTTCACCGCCCTGAGTCCTTCGGGAGAAGGGCGGTATACAAATTAAAATATTATTATTATTATTATTATTATTATTATTATTATTATTATTATTATTATTATTATTATTATTATTATTATTATTATTGATACCGGTTCTCCAAACCACCCGCCTTCATCGCTACCAGATCAGGCGTTCCGGTCCAAACCGGAAGCATTTCACCCCTGCTTCCTGCCATCCCGGTTCTATTTCCAGCAGTAGGATAGGCAGCATCAACTCCAGAGTGGCGGTGTTAGATTTTTTAAAAAGATGTTTTTTTATATATATAAAATGAAATAAGGTACAAAATAGGAAAGTAAATAGGGAAAAATGGTGGGGTGGAAGAGGGGGAAGAGAAGAGAAGAGGATAAGAAAAAAAGAAAAAAGAAACATTGAATTCCAACTGTCTCTGCTGCAGTAAAATAAGGCGTTGACATCAAATCACAACTGACTTGTTAATATTATTATGGAAAAACCCTTCTCAAGGTTGGAGGCAAAAGCCTGTGCCATTTTGCTTCCTGTCTCACCTTCCCCTCCTTTGCTCTGGCTTTGCTCTCCAATGCATCGTTTTTCCTGCTCGATCGGTCAGCAAAAACCTGAAAGTCCTTTCTTGGAAAGAGGACAGGATTGATGGTTTTTTCTGGTGTTTTTTTTTTCTTTTTGCCTGGCTGTTCTTGGCATCTGGACACGTCTGTAGCTCCGTCAGATACCTCCAGCTGAGAGTCTGATTTGTTTATCCAGCCGTGCCTGGAAAACTCATTTGCAGAGACAACCTTGTGATTGGCCAAGGCTGTCCCAAGACCATCTATTATAGTGGCTGAAAGTGACGTCCAAAGCAGAGGAGAAAGAGACAACAGACGGTTGCCCAGATGGTCCCTTTTGTTTAATGTCTCCCATCCTCTTGCCTGCGATGTTTTGGTGCGAACTGTTCATATTTACAGGGAGCCTTGTTTATCTGGCTCGACATTCAAGGGTTGGGATGCAATGAAGCAGCTAGGAGGAGGAGGAGGGGGGGGAGGAGGAGGAAGAAGAAGAAGAAGGAAGAAGAAGGAGGAGGAGGAGGAGGAGGAGGAGGGGAGGAGGAGGAGGAGGAGGAGGAGGAGGAAGAAGGAGGAGGAGGAGGGGAGGAGGAGGAAGAAGAAGAAGGAAGGAGGAGGAGGAGGAGGAGGAGGAAGAAGAAAAAGGAAGAAGAAGGAGAGGAGGAGGAAGGAGGAAGGAGGAGGAGGGGAGGAGGAGGAGGAAGAAGAAGAAGGAGGAGGAGGAGGAGGGGAGGAGGAGGAAGAAGAAGGAGGAGGAGGAGGGAGGAGGAGGAGGAGGAGGAAGAAGAAGAAGAAGAAGAAGAAGAACCTCAAGGAAGAAGAAGAAGAAGAACCTCAAGGAAAGCCTCTGGAGCCTGGGGAGGGCAAAAACGCCCCCCTCCCTGCCATGGTGCAGGAGGCTGAGTAGGCCACATCCACCATGGCCACGCTCACCCAGCAACCAGGCAGAGAACCGTTGCTAAAATTTTTGAATCCCATCCCTGGTCCGTAGTCATTTTTTAAAATAAAAAATAAATAAAAATAAAAGCTAGATTGCTGGGAAGGTCACACAGGATGGTGATGAGCCGCTAAAGCTGTTCATTCAAGTTCTGCATGTGAATGTCTTCCTTCTTTTAGATGAATGCTGTTGGGATCACGGAAAACGTGAAGGGAGACCCTCGCAAGTTTGAGATCTGGTACAGCGGCCGAGAAGAAGTCTACGTTGTGCAGGTAGTCTTCCTGGAACGTTTAACATTGAGGGACAAGGATCTGAAATTTCTGAAACCGAACCCCAAATTTTCGCCTACTGGAGGAGGACCAGCAAGTTCTTGGCCGTCCATAGGATGAAATAAATAAATAAAGCTGGCACGATGTGAAATTTTGCTAATTAAGTTCTATAAAGTTGAATGAGTTTTCATCACTTGACCTCTAAAGAGGAATTTTGATTTTAGATCTTACCGTCTCCTCTTAGGCGCAAACCTTTGACCTGAAGATGGCCTGGTTAAATGAAATCCGAAAGATTTTGTTCAAGCAGCAACAGCTTATCAAAGGTAAGGTATTCTAATTTAGAAACTCCTCAAGACAAAACCTGGATGATTTTGGACTCCAGAGTCTGAACCAGGAAGCGCGTGTCTATTTTTGGAAAACTAAAAATTAAATCCTGCCCTTAATAGTGGGGGCCTTTTGTGAAACCACTTTTTTCTTGGAGTTTCTAGATAATTCTATTCCACTGCTGGAATGGCTTGGGAATAGCCCAGACCTTCACCCAATTGAAAATCGATGGAGCCAACTAAAAAGAAACTTATTAGTCAGAAGTGACCCACCAATAAAACCCAGTTAATAGAAGCCATCATTCAATCTTGGTTTCACCTTAGAACAGCTGCAGAACTAAAAGACTAGGTTCACTCCATAGGAAGATGTTGTAAGGCCATAATTCAAGATAAAGGTTACCCAACTAAGGGATTAACTGATATGGTGATAATTTTTGTATATCTCATTTTTTTCTATGGTGATAATTTTTGTATATCTCATTTTTTTCTATGGTGATAATTTTTGTATATCTCGTTTTTTCTGTGTTTCACTTTTCTTCTTTACACTGTTAATTGCTATTCTAAAAGCAAATCCTTCATAAAAGTGATTGCATTACATTCCTGATTAAACTATCTTTCCACTGATATATAATTTTATAGTACTACTCCCCCAAAAAAGTCGTGTTATTCGCTAGGTTTAGAAAATACACTTTTCCCAAAAGGTTCCCACAATTTTACTGTATGTTCTATAACAAACCAAAAGATCTAATCTAGGATTGTCTTCCCAGATCTGGATACTGAAAAATTTCCCCATTTCTAACCATGAGAACGTTTGGTAAGGAAAAGCTGTGGAACTAACACAATGTTGTATCGTATTCACAGATGAGAAGCAAATGTCACCTTTGTGTACTGATACAATTCAACTTTCTCCTCCGTTGAGTGATGGGTAAGTCAGGGAAACAAAACAAAAAAACAAAACCAAGCAATCTTTGGATAATTTATGTTTTTTTTCATAAATCACTCCCATTGAATTTCCATATCATTCTGACTTTTTTTTAAAAAAAAATCCCAACTTGTAAAGTCATTATTTTCACATGCCATCAATTCCAGGGCAATGAAACTTTTATCAGGGCTTCAGTTTAATGGAAACAGCGTGGAACAAACCAATATTCCATGCTAATTACTATTATTGGCCTAAGGACATGATTATCTAAATGACAGACTTCCAGGGTGACTTCCTTCCATAAATGATGCAAATGGCATCGTTTCTTCCATTTGCATAATGAAGTCCTTATGCAAATGTCCCAAATTGCTCAGAATGAAATACACTCCCGTTGGGCCGGAACATTTGGGATTATAAAATGCTTCCCTCTCCCCTCTCCCCGCCCCACCACTGCCCATCAAAAAAAGGAGATTTCAATATTTATGCATTTTTGCCTGGGAAATTTAATAATGGGCATATTTTGCCTCTCGATTGATTTTTAAATTGTTCCATTTTTTAAACGGAGTCCTGGATCTCAAAATCTGGGGGGAAAAAAAACCTACAACCCAGAGCTAATTGTGTTATGGTCCATTTTGACCCAAGAAACGTGAATTATGTCTGTTCTGTAAAAGATGCCAAGCCAAGGTTTTAACCTGGGTCTCATTCCTTCTGATCTCCTGAATGGACTTTGTGTTGTTGTTCATCGTTTAGTGACTCCCATAATCCCTCACAGGGTAAAATCGGGCAACTGAACGAAGCTGAGTGTTTACTGGCCAGATGCCTTTCCTGTCACCAATGCGGAGTTATATTCAGCAGATATATTCTCATTGTGCCCAGAGATAAATTGTTGTGACCTAGGCCCAAGTATTACCAGACACAATCAGTCCTAAACAAACATATTTTATTATAACAGCTGAGAATTAATTGATTCTCAGCTTAGTCCAAATTAATTCCAAACCAAGTCCTTCAGAAAAAGTCCTTCGGGCTTATCACAAACCTTTATCTTCTTTGGCACCCTGCCAAAGGCCTTTCTTGGTAAAACTCTACAAAGTTCAGAAACAAGAGACGCCGACTCGAAACAGATTTAGCAATGTTGTTTTCCTACAAAGAGCCCAAGAGCCTTTGCTGTTCTTTTAAGCCTTATGGGAGGGGCCAGCCATCTCCTAGCCTTACTCCTGAGTTGTCCTTTTTGCTTTAGCTGCTCTTGCCTTCTGGCAGCTCTTCACATGCGTGCACTAGGAACAGGCTCCTCCTGTTCCTCTGTCTCTCTGCTGTCCATCTCTGGAGGCTCTGGACTCTGCGCTTCACTCCCAGATGGCCCTGGTCCCATCTCTGCCTCTGACACAGAGCCTTCGTCCGGGCCTTCCCCTGACTCCAGGACTAGCCCATAGTCCTCCCCAGCCTCCTCACTGTCCAACTCCGCTGCTAGCTCCACAGGCTGCTGGCGGACCACAACAGAAATATCAGCCTCTACCTAGGATCGAACTCACAGCCTCCTGAATGTGAGGTGAGAGCTCCACCTCTAGGCCACTGCACCACTCCTGAATGGACTTTATGTGCTTCCAGGAAAAAGCCCAGAGCTTCTGTAAGCTCAGAGGAGAATGATGCTGAACGTACCAGCCCTGTAGCTGTGGAGAACTTAGCTTCCTCTTCTCAGAACAAACCTAGCAAATGTAGGTATCCCTCTACATTTTTCTTTTTTCCTTCTTCTTTGTCTTTTCTTTCTTTTTTTTTTGACTGATCATCTTTGGGGATTTGGGGATGGTACTCTGGTTTGGGGAGGATGTCAACAACAGGAGGCACAATGGAAATTTTGGGGTGGGGGTTAGCATTTTTTGGAAAACTTATGAAGCTCAAGGAAAAATGGAACCTATCCTCTAGTTCAGGAGTCTTCAAACATGGCAACTTTCATACTTGTGGACTTCAACTTCCCAGAATTCCCCAGACAGCCATGTTGGCTGGGGAATTCTGGGAAGCTGAAGTCCAGAAGTCTTAAAAGTTGCCAAATTTGGAGATTCCTGCTGTAGAACATCGTGTTCAGCCACGGGGTGCCTATTGTAGCTTCTGGTTGCAAAGATTGTCAAAGACAAAGAAGAGTACTTTGATAGCATTCTATCAAAGCAAGCTTCAGCAAGCAGGGAAAACGGATAATAAACAACTAAGAAACAACATGACCTCCATGTCTTCCCATGAATCCAAAGTTTTCCCAATCCCTTTAGCACATTTAGAGGCAAACAATAAGAAAAACTGGAGAAGAGGAAAATATGGAGGTTGCAAACAGTGGTTTTTACTACTGGTTCTGTGGGCGTGGCTTGGTGGGCGTGGCAGGGGAAGGATACTGCAAAATCTACATTCCCACCCCACTCCAGGGGAAGGATAGTACAAAATCCCCATTCCCTCCCCAGTCTGGAGCCAGCCAGAGTTGGTATTTGCCGGTTCTCCAAACTGCTCAAAATTTCCACTACCGGTTCTCCAGAACCTGTCAGAACCTGCTGGATTTCACCCCTGGTTGCAAATCAAATGGAAGGAAGGAATTGGACACCTGTTAAGGATTCAGAGGTGGAACTTGTTTCCCTTTCCTGGAAAGAAATTCTAAAATTGAGGTAGCATCACAAAAACATCCCTCGTCCAACCATATTTCCTTTGACTGACCTGTGATGCTCAAGTTGATCCTAGGAGCAAAGTCACGGAAAGAGGTGAGCCTTTCAGTAGCTTGGCATCTTAAAACGAGGATTATTTCTTCTCTTCTCATGCAGCTTGGGCAGGTATGTCCCATTCACTAGAAATTTGTGAAGGTCTCGAAGAGTGGTCCAGCCACCATTACTTCTCAACCTGCTCTGACACCGAAGAAGAAGATGGCAACCAACTGGTTAGTGGGGAGATTGGGTGGAATAGACACTGGGAATTGTAGGCCAACACAACTTCAAAGCAACAGGTTGAAGAAGGTTGTCCTAACCTAGAACTAGGCAAAACCGTCTAACATGGAAATGATCCAACTTGGAAAAGTTGGACCGCTGTTGGACCACATGCTGTACCACGGTTTGGGCTGGTTTTGGATCCCTTCAAAGAGCCGATTTTGAAGTTAGAACGGTACCTTTTTAAGGTGGAGCAGTGGTGAAATGTAAAATTTGTTACTACCAGTTCTGTGGGCGTGGCTTGGTGGGAGTGGTAATGTGACTGGGTGGGAGTGGCCAACTTTTTTTTTTTTTTACTTTTAAAAGCATTTTTTCTACAACCTCTTTGGCCGAAGAGGTTGTAGAAATAATGCTTTTAAAAGGCTCGGATGATCCCAGTTGAGCTGCCTGATCATCAGAGGCTTTTCTTTTCTTTTAAAAGCATTTTTTTTTGCCTTTAAAAGAAAAAAAAAGCCTCTGATGATCAGGCAACTCAGCTGGGATCATCAGAGCCTTTTAAAAGCATTTTTTCTACCGAAGGCTCTGACGATCGGGCAACTCAGCTAGGATCGTCAGGGCCTTTTAAAAGCATTTTTTTACAAACTCTTTGGCCAAAGAGGTTGCAGAAAAGATGCTTTTAAAAGGCTCTGACGATCCCAGCTGAGCCGTGCAATCAAGAGACTTTTTTTTTTACTTTTAAAAGCATTTTTTTTTGGCTGAAGAAAAATGCTTTTAAAAGTGAAAAAAAAAACCTCTGATGATCGCGCGGCTCAGCTGGGCAAGCGGGGGCAGGGATTTTTGCTACCGGTTCTCCGAACCACCTGCCTCCATTGCTACTGGACCAGGGGCATTTCACCCCTAGACGAGGGGCATTCTGTACCATGGTTTGGACTGGTTTTGGATCACTCCGAAGAGCCGATTTTGAAGTTAGAACGGTACATTTTAAGGTGGAGGGTTATATTGCTGATATTTATTGTTCGTGCTTTAGTCTCCAGGAAAATATAAAGCCTTAGCAGATTGCAAGAAGAGAGACTCAGATGAACTTCTGGTGAAGAACGGCGACGTCATTCAGCTCATGCATGAAGATGGAGAGGGTCAGTGGTAGGTGCTCCAGAGGTCCAATTTCTGGTCTGCGTAAAAATAGGCAAGAAGAAGCGTGAGAGTGTTCTACTACGGCTTTACAGAGAGCCTTTTCTGGCTTGTTTCATCTTCACCGTCTCCTTCCTTCCCTTTATCTGAAAGGTTGGTCAAAAACCTCAATCGAAGCAAAGAAGGCTGGGTGCCCACCAGCAGCCTGCAGCTAATCCTCGGAGACTGTAGATTTCGGAGCCCAAGAGTCACAGGTATTCCTGTGAGGACAAGTGACTTGCTCATCTGAACTCTTTTCGGCCTTGGCATGCGCAGGATTTTGGAAGCCTGGGCACTGCTTTGCTTGCTTGCTTAGAAGAAACCTGACTTTTTGCTAAACTAAAGCAGAGGATGCGAAGAGATTAATAATCTAATTATGTTCCAGGAAGTTAATATTTAGCAATAGCGTTAGGCACTCTTTCTTCTCTTGTCTCCTCTTTTCTCTTCTCTTCCTCCTCCTCTTTCTCTCCCTTCCATCCTTCTCCTTCTTGTCTTCAATGCTTCTCCTTCTCATCTCCCTTCCATCCTTCTCTTTCTCCTTCTTGTCTCCCTTCAATTCTCCTCCTTCTTGACTCCCTTCCACCCTTCTCTTTCTCCTTCTTGTCTTCAGTGCTTCTCCTTCTCATCTCCCTTCCATCCTTCGCTTTCTCCTTCTTGTCTCCCTTCAATTCTCCTCCTTCTTGACTCCCTTCCACCCTTCTCTTTCTCCTTCTTGTCTCCTTCAATTCTTCTCCTTCTCATCTCCTTCCATCCTTCTCTTTCTCCTTCTTGTCTTCAGTGCTTCTCCTTCTCATCTCCCTTCCATCCTTCGCTTTCTCCTTCTTGTCTCCCTTCAATTCTCCTCCTTCTTGACTCCCTTCCACCCTTCTCTTTCTCCTTCTTGTCTTCAATGCTTCTCCTTCTCATCTCCCTTCCATCCTTCGCTTTCTCCTTCTTGTCTCCCTTCAATTCTTCTCCTTCTTGTCTCCCTTCCAGCCTTCTCATCTCCCTTCCATTCTTCTCCTTCTCATCTCGCTTGCATCCTTCTCCTTCCTCTCCCTCCTAATGTACTCCAAGAAATTAGCACTTAGCAATAGTATCAAACCTTCTTCCTTTCTAACGTACTCTCTCCTCTCCCTTCTTCCTCCTCTTTCTTCCTCGTCCTCCTCCTTCTCTTTGATTTTATTTGGAGGACGATAACTGAACTGATCAAGACTTGAAAAAGAAACCTACTTGAATGAGAGGACGTAACGTCCAGCCCAAGCAAGCCATATCGGTGACTTGCCACTGGGCATAGCCAGGGGTGGTATTGATTTATCTTAGCTACCGGTTCGCAAATGTGAGCGACCAAGTCCACGTGTGTGACCTCTGCGCATGCGCAGGACCTTCTGCGCATGCGCAGAGCATTAAAAAAAGGACGTGATGACATCTGGGTGGGTGGGCGGAGCCTCCAGCAGCTGCAGCTACCAGTTTGCCTGAACCGGGTAGAGCCAGCAAAATCCCACCACTGGATATAGCTGATGTGCCTATGAGAATGGCTTCTTTTGGCCAAGTCTGGATGCATGAATTATGGTTTGGTCTGTAAGATATGAGGTTTATAAGCATGCTTGCTTGTTCAGACTGGGAATGAAGATGGTTTGCTAAGATCCTGTGCCAAGAAGCTAAATCTGCATTTTTTATATATATATAAAAAGGGGTGGGTGGGACATTGTATTTTATCACCTCCATTGTTGTCCTGGCCATAAATATCCCTAAAGGGAGTATCAGGTTTGACCAGAGAAAAATTAATTTAATCATAAGAATCATGGCTGATAGGAACCAAGTCTTGGATGCTATGGAAAGAGACTAGTTCTGTTATTCTGTGGGACAACTCCTGTGACATCCATCATTGATTGCTCCCAATATTTTAAACCATTTCTATAGCTTTAAGAGCATTTCTTTCATGCGTTCAATACTTTCACGGCATTGCAAGCATTGGCAACTCTCGATGGTGTACAAAACCATTTATTGGCTTCCATCTTAGTTAATGTGAGATTGTTATATTCCTGAGTTGTTGTTTTTTTCTTCATTGATATGGAGGTTTTTTTTCCTCCCTTTGCTTTTGGAAAATAGCATTCAAACAACAAGTTGCACTGATTAGATGCTCTCTTTATAATTCCCCTAACTAGGGGATTCTTGATGTCCGCACATCTTAAAGTCACCAGGCTAAAAAGCACCTGATTTTGCCAAATCTTGCCAAACCATCTTCTATTTTCCCCACCGAAAATGTTTTATGGAACTACGATGGGAACTAGATTGTGCAAGGCGTGGGGATCCACATGGTCCATTCTTGGTATGGGAGCGCCTTCGATGGAAGATATCGAAGGAAGCATCAGTCCAGCAGGAGAAAAGTTCCTTGGAGAATGGTTTATGGCATGACTTTTCCAATCATGGTTCAGGGTTTAATAGGCCATGGTCTAATGTGGTCTTCTGATAACCTCTCTGGTATCATCCAAAGACTGCCAATCAAACATTAGCTCCTTTGAAACATCTCCTAATGAGACCAATTACCAATCCACCTGGATGAAGGACCCATCAGAAATGGCCCAAAGGTGCTTTTTTTCAAGAGGCAACTGGACTTTCTGATTTTTCTTTTGAAGATGTTTCGCTTCTCATGCAAGAAACTTATTCAGTTCTGGATGAGAAGCGAAACGTCTTCAAAAGAAACAACCAGAAAGTCCAGTTGCCTCTTGAAAAAAGCACCTTTGGGACAACCAGGACCTGGAGGACAGAGAATCTCCATGGACATCCCAAAGGTGCTTTTTCCCAAAGGCAATTTACTGGACTTTCTTGATTTTTCCCTTGAAAATGTTTCTCTTCCCATCTTCTTCAGTTGGATGAGAAATGAAACGTCTTCAAGGCAAACCCCAAGGAAGTGTCCAGTTGTCTCTTGAAAACACACCTTTGGGACAACCGTGACCTAGATGACTGATAATCTCCAAAACAACTCATCAGAAACTGACTTTTCGGGACTGACAAAGTCCAATTAGAGATTAACTCGTTTCAATTACGAGAGCTCAAGTCAGTTGATGCTTGCTGGCCCATGAGCTGCTAAGAAATGTCTTTGGGAATGCATGACTTTGCCTGTGAAAATGCCAGCCGCGGTCGCTGGCAAAATGTCAGGATACCATATCATTAGACCATGGCCGATTAGCCCAGAAGCTAATCAGGGTTTGATTGACACTGACCATGGACGCCTGCACCAGTAGAAATAAGGCTTTTTTCATTTACACTGGAGTTGGGGTGGGGGAGGGGGGGAGAGATCAGAGTTTCAATTTTTTGCAGGCTTGCTTGATAAAATTGTGCGGGTACCGGGGAAGGAGTGGAGAGGGAGGGTATCATTGTTCCAAAAATGGATCTGTAGCCTTGCCAAGTTGCACTTCCTATGCACTTTAAAAGGTGTTTTTTTTTTCGTTACGAGCTCGTGCGCAAGTAGCCTTAATTTAGGTCCTGTCTTGTTGTCCGCTAAAGAGGCAGGTAGCTTTGAACAACCACACCTGTGTTTACGATTCATTCATCCCTTAGCTAGGGATTTCAGGAGAAGCCATGCATTCTGGGATCCGTGCCTTCTGACGTTTAATGTTGCTCTCCGTTGCTTTTTTTAGACGCTGCCCACGATAGGATGAGGAAGTTAAGCTCCCCCTGAATTTAAAGAATTAAGGCCCAGCCCTTTGTGAATACTCCAGTGGAGACCCTGGAATGGTAACTAGGAACAGAGAGGCCAATTAGAACTTATTCGGTGTCTGTGATCCAAACTAAGGGACAGCACTGGGCTCAGAAGCTAAGCAGGATCAAACCTGGTTAGTCCTTGGATGGGAGAATATCAAGGGGCTAGGCTAGAGGGGAAGTTGGAAAACCTTCCAGAAGAAGACAATGGCAATGTTTTTGAGGAAGCTCTATGGACGTATCTCTGTAAGCATCACAAGTTGGCCTCAACTTGAAAGAAACTTTTTACCTTTTTAATCATCAAAAACATCACATCCTCATCCAGTGGGACCATGACTGGGAGCCATTCTTTCCTCTTCTTTTTCATTTTCCTTCCTTCCCCTACTTCTGGAAAAGCTCCATTGTTTTTGACCCAAGGAGGAGACCTCATCTGTACAGGATCTCCCGAGTTTCCTCTGAGAAGGCATTTGACGGTTCCGTGGTTTTGGGAAAGGTTGTAGGATGAGCTTCCAGTTTTTCCAGCCACCCTTTGCTGGGATTCTCTGGTCTTGGCTAAGATCTTGTGGGGGAGTCTTAAGGAAGCCAACTTCAGTAGGTTTTGCAGGAACTTGGAGATCTGTAAAATGTCCTTCTGGCTTTGCTATCAAGAGTCTAAAGAATCTGGGTTGTGTTTCAAGACTTGGTCAACTGGCAGCTCCAGATTGTAGACAACTCAGTGTGGATTCCTCTCCACTGGCCAAGCCAAGGGTCTAGCAAAGTTTGCACAGGAATTTTTAAGGGGATATTTGGGGGGGGGAACATATGTGCCATAACTAAGTCCAGGATTGTTTTGCACTATATGTATTAAGATTGTCCTTGTTAGTAGTGAGACTATATGTTTCTGGCTCTTTAAGAAGCCACTTGTACTTAGGCAAGGATCGAATGCTTTTTAAAAGGCGCTTTCCAGCATTTATTTTTTTTTTTTTTTGTAGGCTCAGGTAATTCAATGTCTATAGACAACGGTTACAAATTTAAGCTCCCAAAGCATTTCTAACCACAGGGTAACTATTGGGACAGGCTACTCACAACCACTCAGGGCAGTGAACGGTGTACATAAACCAAAAAAATAAAAAAATAAAAATTCACTGTCAATGTAAGTTGTCATCGATCTGTTTTCTTTGACGTTTTCTTTCTCATCCAGGTTTGGGACAGGGTTAGTAGATATTTTTTTGTTTAAAAAGCCCAGATTTCAGCTGGACCTCTGAAAATGTTGCTGTACCATTTTTTTTCTTTCTTCTCTTAATCTCCATTTATGCACACTTTCCTAGTTGCTGAAGATCACGCTGTTGCTGCTGCTGGAATTCCTTGCAAGAATTCCTAAACAAGCCATTTTCACCCTTTTTCCCCTTGTGTGTAAAACGCCGTTGAAATCGCGGTACTACACTTTTAAAACGAGGATGTGTTCATTGCGGTGGGGCGGCCTGGATAACCCAAATAAAGGTTATTTTTTAAAAGGGTTCATTCCCATGTGTACAGCACAGCGCGAATCTTTTTAACTTTTGTCTACCAGGTTCTAAACCGTACGTGCTTCGGTTTACCTACGTAGCAAGTCTGAATCTCATGTTTTAGGCTGCGGCCAGAAATTCACCGCATATAGGATTGCACTTCTAAACTTCGAAAACTTTGCACAAACCATCGAGGGCCTCTTAAAAATAGGCTGGTGTTAAAAACATCGATGTAGCCCCGAGCTGTGGACTATTTATGCCTTCCCTGTCCCAATTATTTAACGGAATCTGTAAATGCCATTGTAAGAATGAGCTAACTCTATATTTTTTTTAAAAAAAGAAGAATTATGAACCTTGTTGAATAAAGAAATATACCTGAAGGCTTTTCGTTTGGTGCCGAGAGTTTTGTCTCTGCTTCCTGGATTCTTAAGAAAGGCGTCTTTCTCGAGACCCCCACCTAGAGTACTGCATCTCACTTTTGGTCATCCCACAATGCAAAAGATGTTGAGACTCTAGAACAGACTCTAGAACCTTTTTTGCCATCGCGTGCCAGGAGGCGGGTGGGTAAGGAGGGTCGCGTGCACGGTTGCCCACACCCATAATTCTATGCACCCCACTTCCGCGCATGTGATCACCCCCTCCCCCTGCACCTGGCACTCGATGGGGTAGGCCCATTTTTCTCTCTCACCTGGCTCCTTTCTAGGAGCCTTACTAGGAGTCTGGGCGGGGGGTGAAAACTGCCTTTCCCACCCACCCACCCACCCCCGGAGGTCCCACTGGAAGTTGGCCAATGGCTTCCGGAGGACCTCCGATGGGTGGGGAAGGCCGTTTTTGCACGCCCCCCCGACTCCTAGAGAGGCTCTGGAGCCAGGTGAGAGAGAAAAATGGGTAGGTGGGGCAATCTGGGCAGAGCAGCCTTGTGGTCCCTCATGGGCCAAATCAATGACTTCGGTGGGACGAATCTGGCCCACGGGCCATTGTTTAAGGACCCCTGCTTTGAAAAGAGTGCAGAGAAGAGCAACCAAGATGGTTAGGGGACTGGAGGCTAAAACATGGCTAGTCTAGCGAAGAGAAGGACCAGGGGAGACATGATAGCAGTCTTCCTGTACTTGAAGGACTGCCACAGAGAGGAGGGAGGGGATCAACCTGTTTTCCAAAGCACCTGAAGGCCAGACAAGGAATAATGGATGGAAACTGACCAAGGAGAGATTCAAGCTAGAAATAAGGAGAAATTTTCTGACAGTGAGAACCATCAACCCATGGGACAGAAGTTGCCTTTGGAAGTAATGGGAGCTTCATCCCTGGAAGCTTTCAAGAAGAGACTGGACTGCCATCTGTCAGAAATGGCTTGGGCAGGGGGTTTGGACTAGATGACCTACAAGGTCCCTTTGAACTCTCTTCTCTACAATTGCTGGTTTTATTGTGGTCCATCACAAAGGATTTGTGCTGAGAGTTAATTTAGCGTTGTAAATGCATATGCCTGTTAATTTTTCCATGTGTTTTAAAATGCTGTACTTAGCTTTGTTAGTGACCTTGTGAAACACATTTAAAAAAAAACAAAAAACAATGGTAAGGAATTTAGGAAAAAGCACCCAGCCTTGCTTCTCGAATTTCAAACCTAGTGATCCAGATTAAGTGCCCGTTGGGTACTTAGCCTCTGAAAATGTTGCTGTACTTTTCTTCTCTTAATTTCCATTTTTACACACTTTCCAAGTTGCTGAAGATCAGGCTGCTGTTACTGCTGGAATTCCTTGCAAGAATCCCCAAGCAAGCCATTTTCAGCCCCTTCTTCTTGTATGTGAAACACCATTGAAATCACTACACTTTTAATACGAGGATATGTTCATTACAGTGGGGCGGCCTGGATAAATGAAATTAACCCACTGGGCTGTTGTGCCATGAATTTTCTTTGCTCATACAAATAGCATTTCCCTTACAATTTTTTTCTCTCCCTTTGTGTTAGACAGGATTCCAACACTGAGCAAAGAGCCAGACTCTGAGATCCTTTCCAATTCTTTTATGCAATTGTTCTATGATTTTTAATTCCCTAAATCTATTTCTGTGAAGCAGTTACAGTTCTGTGTGGATAAAGGTAAAGGTAATAGGACTCACAACTATGTGCTAGTCGTTCCCGGCTCTAGGAGGCGGTGCTCATCCCTGTTTCAAAGCCGAAGAGCCAGCGCTGTCCGAAGACGTCTCTGTGGTCATGTGGCCGGCATGACTCAACGCCAAAGGCGCACGGAACGCTGTTACCTTCCCACCAAAGGTGGTCCCTATTTTTCTACTTGCCTTTTTTTTACGCGCTTTCGAACTGCTAGGTTGGCGGAAGCTGGGACAAGTCGCAGGAGCTCACCCCGTTACACGGCACTAGGGATTCGAACTGCCAAACTGCTGACTTTTCAATCGACAAGCTCAGCGTCTTAGCTGCTGAGCTACCGCACCCCCCTCTGCGTGGATACAGAACTGCTCCATAATTGTATGGTTTCTTGAGAAAGGAAGAGGCACTCTAAAGGATCTTGGATTGATTCATTTATGTAGGTTTGGTGGTCTCTCTAATCCACTTAACGTATCTGGAAACTCGGGTGTAGATTCCATATTTATCCTTTTTGGCACATTGCTCCCCCCAGCTGGTGATCCCTGTCAGAAACCATACTTGTTCAATGTCCGTGGTATAGGGCCCACCGCTGTCCCCTTGGCAAGTATCCTTGGCTTCGTTGGGGTAACCTGCGCAGAACATATTTGGCAAGATGGGATAACTGCTGCTCCTCAGACAGGTCGGCCGGTCAATGAACCGGATTTGCAGCACCTGGAGGATGCTCGCCTCCCGGCCTTGGTAAGCCAGTTTCCCCCATCCGCTCACGGTGCCTGTCCCAAACTTAAGGAGGGTGTTGGTGAACTCTTTGTCACCAATGCAAATTGGGATGATGTAGTGGTTGAACTCCAGAGGCGTGTCCAACTCAAGGAGGGCGATGTCGTTGTGGTACTTGTTAGTGGTGTTGTATGTAGGGTGAGGGATGGCTCTCACCACGTTGCGGTATTGTTCGGTGTTGTCCACAATATAGATATTGTGTTCACCTGGAGGAGGAAGAGGAAGGAGGGAGGGAGGGAGGGAGGAAGGAAGGAGAGAAGAAGGAGAAGGAGGAGGAGGAGGAGGAGGAGAAATACAATATAATTTAAGCAGGAAAGACAAATCTTGTAACATGCTACATACTAAAAGCTAAATAATCCGATCAGGAACTTGAGGGGAGTTCTGTATTGTTACCCCAAAATGCTTGAAATAGAGGGGTGTTTTTCCCCCCCCTCACATTTGTTGATGTTTAACTACACCTTCCACTTCTGCCTGTTTCTTCCTCCACCGCAGCCTCTTGGATTTTGTCATAAACCAAGTCACTGCAACCCTATATATTTACTTGAATATATATATATATATATATATATATATATATATATATATATATATATATATATATATATATAGGTCTTTGGTTGTTGGGTTTTCTCCGTGTAAAATTGGAAGTGTCTTGGCGACGTTTTTCTCATTCGTCATCTTCAGGCTTCAGCTTCAGAAGCATGAAGCTGAAGCCTGAAGATGACGAATGAGACTTCGTCAAACGCCACCAAGACACTTCCAATTTTACACGGGAGAAACTTAAATATATATATATATATATATATATATATATATATATATATATATATATATATATATATAGCCAGGAAAGAGGGTAGTTGGTGGATTACCTGCTACGATCCTTTTGGGCTGAAACTCAAGGCAATGAGCTGCTGTCACAATCCATTTTTCGTTGATGATGGTGCCCCCGCAGAATCCTTTCCCTTCAGAATTGAGCAAATAAACCTGGGAATGGGGGGAAAAAACCAACATATCCAGTCAAGTACTGTTGGTTAAGAACAGAGCAATTCAATGTTTGAAAGAGAAAGCCAAAATCTTGGTCATGAAACTGAGATAACCTCAGGCCTGTGGGCTTCCGGAGAGCTTCTGGTGGAAGATGATGGGAGACAGACAAGATCCCAAACTATACTTGCCGATGGCCTGATCCTTTAGAAATCTGCATTTTGGGCAGCCCAAATGAAATATCTTCGCAGGTGACAGCATCTAACTAAGCTTGTCTAAATTTGGAAGCTTAGCAGGGCTGGCTGGCATTTGGATGCGAGGTTACCAGAAAGTTCTGGAGCTGTAAGTAGACTGAGATGTAAGCATCTCAGAAGAAAACTTCCGTATGTTTGTCGTGATGTAGCTGTGTCCCTGAAGTCATCAGGAGTTGGCTTTGAAGTTGAGTTGCAATGAGTTGAGTGTGAAAGTCGACCGCAAGTAAATGTTGACTTCGGAGGATTCTATAAGGGCCTCCAAACTGTTTTGAAGCCTTGTAGATAAATACCCAGGTTATTTCTGGATGTTCACAAAATATCAGCCAACAATACCCAGGTTTTGGACAGATCTTAACCAGTGGTGAAATCTACATTTTTTTTACTACTGGTTCTGTGGGTGTGGCTTGGTGGGCGTGGCAGGGGAAGGATACTGCAAAATCCCCATTCCCTCCCACTCCTGGGGGAAAGATATTGCAAAATCTCCATTCCCACCCCACTCTGGGGCTAGCCAGAGGTGGCATTTGCCGGTTCTCCGAACTACTCAAAATTTCTGCTACCGGTTCTCCAGAACCTGCTGGATTTCACCCCTGATCTTAACCCATTAACCAAAGGGGTGCCTGTGCAGTGCATGAAAGTCAAGGCAATTTTATTACAGCATCATTTTTTTTTGTTTGTTCCAAGGAGGTTTGTAAAATGCTATAAAACAGCCCAAGCCATGAATGAATGTGTTGGAGAAAGAACAAAGAGAACATAAGCTGTTCCCAATCCATCAGAATGTGCTTTTATTATATTACATTGGGTAATATTCTTAGAAACGGGTCTCCTTTCCTTTAAAAGAGTAACGAGAAGAGTCGCCTCCAGATGGCACCAAAATGAAATTAACTGGGCAAAAGACATAAGTTGTGTCATTAACTCTCTGCAAGGTTCTGGTAGCATTTGCATAGGACTTTGGGACTATAAAGATAGGGTGTCTTTTAATGCAATTTTTTTCCCCTGCTTTGTCCTTGAATTGAGTGATTGGAGGAAAAAAAGGGACACGGTTGCATTAATTAAGCTGGTGCATTCATCCAGAGGAAATAATAAAATCACTGAGTGGCTGAAGACAGAATAGAATAGAATAGAATAAAATAGAATAGAATAGAATAGAATAGAATAGAATAGAATAGAATAGAATAGAATAGAATAGAATAGAATAGAATTCTTTTTATTGGCCAAGTGTGATTGGACACACAAGGAATTTGTCATTGGTGCATATGCTCTCAGAAAGAAAATATAAAATATATTCATCAAGAATCATAAGATACAACACTTAGTGATAGTCATAGGATACGAATAAGCAATCAAATCGTACTAGGAAACAATAAAAACAATATAAGTTGTAAAGATACAAGCAACATGGATATAGCCACAAGTGGGAAGAGATAGGTACTAGTAAGAATGAGAAGAACAACAGACTTGGTAGTTAATTTGACAGTGTTATGGGAATTAGTTGTTTAGCACGGTGATGGCGTTTGGGGAAAAACTGTCCTTGTGTCTAGTTGTTCTGGTGTGCAGAGCCCTATAGCATCGTTTTTGAGGGTAGATGAATAGAAGTAATTGTTCAATCTGGTTAGTTTGGGGGCAGAAAATTGGAAATTCCCAGGAAGAACCAGGAAAGGAAGATGAAATGAAACTGTAAAGGACTAAGTGAGGACTAACTATCCCTTAATATCATTTCTCTGCAATATCCCTGATGGAGAGCAGCAACTCTGGAGCGATGGTGGAACAACTCTCAATGTCCTACCTGCCAAGGAACTTCTCCTTTCTTGCTTTCCATGCCGCCAACCACTCGTATACCGGTCGACAGATGATAGGAAACCTGAGTGTGGTTGTAGCCTTCTTCCCAGTCCTCCGTCGCATTGCTTGGGGAGATCCAGTGATCAAATGAGTTTGATGGATTGGAGCGAGTGAATTTACTCTGGGCTTCTGGAGCTTGGATCTTTCCACAGGGAAAGGGCACTGAAGAAGACACCAAAGGGGAGAAAAGCAGTTGGGAAATTGCCAGCCAGGCTGGAAGGAGGAGTCAAGCGAGGGTCTAGCTTGGAATCCTTGTGCAGCCACAAGCAGCGTAAGCCTGACCTTCCCTAAGACTCATGAAACCTTATCTGGTTATTCCCAAAAGAAGGCAAGTAGCCTGGGAGGATTCTTGCAATACAAGTAGAAGTCCATAAGCTTGCTGGCTCAAGGTATCCATGGACAATTGGTTGCTTGAGCCTGAGAAAAATTGGGCTTCTGAAAACCCTCTTGTGAACCAAAAAGGGAGCAAGATCATCCATTACATTCCAAGAGGATTTTCATAGATTGGTAAGGAGATCTGTTATGAATCTTAAAGAATTCAAGAACACAAGTAACCAAGAAAATAGCTACTTCAATGCTCAACAGTTGCTTATCATTAATCTTTCATCCCCTGAAGATTAGGTTGAAGGTCAGTTGGTTGCCTTCTAGCTATTTTTTTGTTTCTCGGCCAACTTGTATTAGAGCAATTGGTGTCAGGCAGGGATCCCTGATTGTTTGGGATTCAGATGATCATGCACTGTGTCAGATCCTAAAGAGGAAACCCTATTCGTGCCTCAGAATACTGGGTTTCAGATTGAATAAATAATTTCCCCCATCCACCAAAGGGTGGTTCCAAAAGGACATTGGAAACTTCCATTAGACTAGTGTTTCTCAACCTCAGCACCTTTAAGATGTTGACTGGGGAATTCTGGGAGTTGAAGTCCAGAGATGCTGGCTGGGGAATTCTGGGAGTTGGGGTCCAGAAATGCTGGCTGGGGAATTCTGGGAGTTGAAGTCCAGAGATGCTGGCTGGGGAATTCTGGGAGTTGAGGCCCAGAAATGCTGGCTGGGGAATTCTGGGAGTTGAAGTCCAGAGATGCTGGCTGGGGAATTCTGGGAGTTGAGGTCCAGAAATGCTGGCTGGGGAATTCTGGGAGTTGAAGTCCAAAGAAGCTGGCTGGGGAATTCTGGAAGTTGAGGTCCAGAGATGCTGGCTGGGGAATTTTGGGAGTTGAGGTCCAGAAATGTTGGCTGGGGAATTCTGGGAGTTGAAGTCCAGAGCTGCTGGCTGCTGAATTCTGGGAATTGAAGTCCACACATCTTAAAGGTGTTGAGGTTAATATACACTGCATTAGACCACCGAGAAATATCTGGTTGGCCATGGTGAGAAACTAAACGTTGGATCAAAAACGTCTTTAGACTGATCCACCATGAAGAGACTGTTCTGCATAATTTTTGCATTTATTTATTATTATTATTATTTGCAAATTTTGCACTGCTTTCCGACATTTGCCCTACCTGTTGGCTCACAGGTTTTCATGTCTTCCTTCAGCCTGTATCCCATGGCACAGGAGCAAACTGCTCTTCCCATTTCGTTATCCTTGCAAAACTGTTTGCAGCCTCCGTTTTTGGTTCTGCAGGTAGCATCTGAATGGGAAGAAATCAGATATTCCCCTGAAGTGCTTTGGAGACATGATTCAAAGAAACCAGCTTGCCAGAGAAGGCTCTAATGGAGGGAGAGGGGGGGGGGAAGAAGAAGAGGATGGCCAGCAGCCAAGAGGGTTGACTCATTTGCAATGGTCATGAGTGCATTTTTGGAAGCTCTGAAGGACTAAGTTGGGGACAGGTCATCATGGAGAAAATTGATCTCAATAGTCACTAATAATGACTTGATAGCACATAGTCAATCAAAGCTCAAAATCTGAAGACAGAAGAAGCTGAAAGTCCATGATGATGGACACACTGAAAAAGAATAACAGAATAACAGACTTGGAAGGGATCTTGGAGGTTTATCTGTGTCCCCAGGGTCACCAACTCAGGAGCATTACTCAGGTGGATACAGATAAACCTCCAAGTGCTTCAAGGACCCTCTAAAACAGGGGTCTCCAACCTTGGTCCCTTTAAGACTTGTGGACTTCAACTCCCAGAGTTCCTCAGCCAGCTTTGCTGGCTGAGGGACTCTGGGAGTTGAAGTCCACAAGTCTTAAAGGGACCAAGGTGGGAGACCCCTGCTCTAAAAGGATGCAAATGACCAGCTGTCTGCAAGGAATACAAATCCTTCCATTCCCCACTATCCTGTCAGCGCTGAAGAAGCTTCTTGGATGAGAAGCGAAACTTCTTCAAAGAAAAACCAAGAAAGTCCAGTTGCCTCCTGAAAAAAGCACCTTTGGGATGACCATGACCTGGATGACGGAGAATCTCTACAGACACCTAAGTACTAATTTTAGGGCCCCAAATACAGTGGTGGGATTGAGCCAATTCACACCACTTCGGGAGAACCGGTTGTTAACTTTCTGAGCAGTTTGGCAAACTGGTTGTTGGAAGAAATTATTAGGGCACAGAACTGGTGGTTAAATTACTTGAATCCCACCACTGCCCAAATAGTTTTGCCGTTGGCTGAAAAGGAAAAAAAAAGGGGGGGAGCCTCCATTGAGCCATAATAAAAGGATAAGATTGATGTCTCAACGTACCAAGTTCACAGCTCTTGCCATCAAAACCACCTGGACACCAGCAGGTATAATCATTTGTGTCGTCTTTGCAACGGCCTCCATTCTTGCAGGGGTTGGGATCGCATTGATCTCCGTCTTTGGAAAGAGAGAACGGACAGTGAACGCAGGGCAGCTGACTCCATTCTTATTTTATTCATCGCTTTTCAGGAGTCCTGTCTATTCATCCATAAGACCGTCTGATCTCTTCCAACGGGAAACGGAAGTATTTTTATTTTATTTATTTATTTGATTTCTATACTGCCCTTCTCCCGAAGGACTCAGGGCGGTGTACAGGCAAAATAAAACAGACAGTACAATATATAATTTAAAATGCAATTAAAAAACTTATTTTAAAATTGGCCTGAAAATTAAAATATACAGTGAGCTAAAACCCCATTTAAAATTAGTTAATAAAAATTTTAAAATTTGATAAAATTCAAATTTAAGACAGCCCCGCGCAAATAAAAAGATGCGTCTTCAGTTCGCGACGGAATGTCCGAAGGTCAGGTATTTGGCGTAAACCCGGGGGAAGTTCGTTCCAGAGTGTGTGAACTAGGACAGGGTCTGTGTTAGGACTCCAGTCCCCGAACCTGGCCCCATGCCTGAAAGTGACTCCGAGAGTGAGGGGGAAGGGCCGGTAAGGCTTACCTCAGGAGCATCGATTCCTTTGGCTCGGCTCCAGGAGCCAGAACCAGACCAGTCGGAGGACGTAATGAGCCGTCATCCCCTGATTCCTCCTTTCCCCAGGCTACGCCTTCAGACCCAGCTGATAATAATAATCAAGCTTGGCTTGACCCGCGCTTCAGAATATTAGAGAGGCGGCATCATCAAAAGGAAGGGTTGGGGCAGGAGCCCCACCCCACAGGATATATAAGGAGCTTTGGGACTGCTCTCACTCCACGGGAAGCAAAAGTTTAGCTGAAAGTCTTGCTACGTGAGTCATTTGTTTGAACTTTGGCAGGCAGCTGCGATTTCTCTGCCAGGACTGATAAGAGCCATGAATCCACTGGCTGAAGGCCAGCTCGTGAGTCTGAAGTGGGGAAGGAGACAGAACAGTCTGCAACCTTAAACACTCAGAGCCATTTGGACCCATTTCCCACAGAAAAGAAAAGAGAGAGAGAGAGAGAGTTGGGGGGGGGAGACCAGCTGACAGGTGACCCTCATTGGCAAGGGCACTCTGGCTTTCTCTGAGCCTGATCCCTGGGGTGGGCATGCGAGAGGGGTGGGTTCTATTTACCTTTACTACTGGTTTGCAATGGGAGTGCACGCGCATGTTCACTTTGCGTCCATTATGATGTCTGGGCAGGTGGGCGGAGCTGCCCGCTGTTTTTACCACCAGTTCGTAAGAACCAGACAGAACCAGGAGCAACCCACCCCTGGCATGCAAGGTTCGGTGGGGGCCAGTCCCCTTTTCCCGTTGCCCTGAGCTTCTTTACTCCTCCAGCAAAGCAGTGCCGCTGACGGCTTTCATTGAAAAGCCTCCTCTGGGAGGCGAAAGTCCCCTGCGCAAATTCTAAAGCTGCAGCTGGGCACTGCAGGCCCATTTCCCTTTCCATCATCCCCTCCTCCTGGATCCCATTCCCACACCACCAGCCCTCCAGAGCCACAGGTTGCAGACACCCGACCTAGGAGCTTCATTGTGCCATTAAAATGAGAAAGGGGGAAAAAAATAAATCACTTACCAAGATAGACTGTCCAGAATGTCCTCTGCAAAGAAAGCAGAAATGTAGAATTCAAACATAAATGCTTTTAAATATATGGTTTATTTTTAATAGATGATGATGATGATGACGACCACATTTTTTTTTATATATTTCTGTACAATTTTGCAAGCGTTGTGTCTGCTGCAGCCCCTGAGCTGGGCCTCCTGGTTGAGAGTGACTCAAAGAGTGAGGGGAAAGAGCCGACAGGGCTTCTCTCTGTGGGACCTTCCTCTCTGGCTCTGCTCCAGGTCCCAGAGACAGGCCAGGTGGAGGAGGAGGAGCCGACACGGCCTCTTTCCCCCGACCCTTCCTCCTCCTCCCTTGCAGAGCTCCAAGAGCCAGCTGAGGAGAATCAACTGTGGCTAGATGCAAGGCAGCGACGCCGAATGAAGCATGCACAGCAAAAGGAAGAAAGGGGCCAGCCCAGGGAGTGCTGAGTCATGGAGCCACACCCCACAGGGTATAAAAGTGGGTGGAGCTGCCTTTGGGCTCGATGACGGACAAAAACAGACTTTTGGGAGCTTTGGCTGTGATATTTTGTGATTAAGACTTTGGCTTCTGTTTATTTCTGAACTGCAATTAAGCTGGTCTGAGGATAACTTGGCAGGCAATCGCAGGTTCGTTGCCAGGACTGTTATCTGTCGTCGGAGTAAATTGCTGGCAAAGATGGTCTGCTCGTGTGTCTTTTTGGTTGTGGTTGGGAGGGGACAGAACAGCAAGTACGTTCTTTGCAAGTACGTCATTTGTATTGTTTCCTTGCTGCATTTGTCCAGAGTTGTTCTCTTCATAGGGGTGATTTACAAAGACTGCAAATCAATGAAATCTACGACTTCATTCAAGAGACATTGAGAGGGTTTTAAACCAAGAACAGGAGTTACAATCTAGTCTGGTGCATATTTACTCAGAGATAGGAATGCACTAGAGGGGGGAAAGATAGAAGGAAGGAAGGAAGGAAGGAAGGAAGGAAGGAAGGAAGGAAGGAAGGAAGGAAGGAAGGAAGGAAGGAAGGAAGGAAGGAAGGAAAGAGAGAGAAAGAAAGAAGAAAGAAAAGAAAGAAAGAAAGAACGGAAGGAAGGAAGGAAGGGAAGGGAAGGGAAGGGAAGGGGGAAAAAGACATAACTTTGTCTTGATGCAAAGATAAAATCAATATAAATAAGAACTGAGAGCTAATAGAATGTAGAATCCCAAACGCTACTGGAGAAAGATTGTCAACAATTTCATCAACAGAGCAAATGGCCACTTCTCATGTCCACCAAAATTAGAAAGTTGACAGAGCAATTTTAAAAAAAAAGTCTTATTTGAGACAATACTATTTGTTTAAAGGCCCTCAGCCTGCAAAATCCAATGCTAATTCTGGGCCATTTTCTCTTGCACAAGTACCATTCCTGGCTGTTTAAATATATTTCTCTGAGCCTGGAGCACATTCTAACTTCTAAATAAATAAATAAATATGACCAAACCTCTACGGATTTAGCGGGAGGGGGTATTTCTGCGGAAGCCAGGAATCAGGGCCGGAATAGCTCAGGCTGTAAGAAGCCTGTTATTAGAACACAGCAGCCTGCAATTACTGCAGGTTCAAGCCTGGCCCAAGGTCGACTCAGCCTTCCATCCTTTATAAGGTAGGTAAAATGAGGACCCAGATTGTTGGGGGGGCAATAAGTTGACTTTGTAAATATACAAATAGAATGAGACTATTGCCTTATACACTGTAAGCCGCCCTGAGTCTTCGGATAAGGGCGGGATATAAATGTAAAAAAAAAAAAAATCAGCTGACCTGAAAGCCCACCCCCACCCCCATCAAAATTCCAGATTTTCTATGCAAAATATCTTGAAAAAGAAGATGAAGTTTACTCCGCAGTTGTTTTTACTGGGTATAATTACGGATTATACGGTAATAGAGAGTAAACTGATTTTAAATTTAATATCAGCAGTTAGACTATTGGTAGCGCAATATTGGAAGAAGGAACAATTGCCTACTATTGATGAATGGACATTAAAAGTAGCAAACTTAGCAGAGATGGCAAAAATTTCAGCGTATTTGAAAGACTATTCACAAGAAAGATACATATTGGAATGGAGAAGATGGATTGATTATATTCAAAATAAATATCAGACTAAGAAGTATCAAATAGTTTATGAATGAATAGAATGTAAGAATTGTACTTGTATTCTTTTTTTATATATAAAAAGGGAGTTAAGGTTCCAAGGGAGGGAGGGGAGCCTATGGATAGTTAGTGTAGTCTAGCTTATGATTGTTAAATGTTATACCCTGTATTTTGCTCCGGGAAGTCCGGGGGTTGGGGGGATTGGGGAAAGGGGAAGGGGAGAGGCTGAGGGAGGGGGGAGGGAGAATTTGCAAAAACTTTGTAAAAGTTTTTTAATAAAAAAAAAAACCCTCCAGATTTTCCACCAAGTGACTCACCGTTTTCTCATCGTTTTCGAAAATTTCTCTCGCTTCTTCATAGCTACATACTTCTTCCATACATTCTCGTTCCAAGCTTCCTTGGAGCACTTCCTCAAGTCGCCCTGTGTTGAATCTCCTATATCGGTGCAAAACGGTGCTCGCTTCTTCCTGATTTATAAAAACTTCAGGATGCCAAGGAAAAAGGAAGGAAGGAAGGAAGGAAGGAAGGAAGGAAGGAAGGAAGGAAGGAAGGGAGTGGGAGTCAGAGAGATGCTGTTCCAATCAACCCCGAGCAGTTCTGAGATTGGGACGAGGCTGTATACTTAGTCTTCGATTTATGACTAGAATTGAATGTGGGAATATAGTTGTGGTCGTAAGTCAAGGCATCACATGACCAAACCTGACATTTTTGCACCAGTCGTTAGGCGAGTTTTACAACCAATCAATTTTCCCCAACAGATATTTTTTGCTAAAAATTAGAACAGAACAGAATAGAATAGAATAGAATATGGAAATGGAAATGGAAATGGAAGGGCCTCTGGTGGCTCAGCAGACTAAGTCTGTCTGTTCTTAACAGCAGCTGCCTGCAATTACTGCAGGTTCAAGTCCCACCAGGCCCAAGGTTGACTCAGCCTTCCATCCTTTATAAGGTAGGTAAAATGAGGACCCAGATTGTTGGGGGCAATAAGTTGACTTTGTATATAATATACAAATGGATGAAGACTATTGCTTAACACAGTGTAAGGCGCCCTGAGTCTTCGGAGAAGGGCGGGATATAAATTCAAATTTAAATTTTTTTTTTAAAAAAGAATAGAATAGAATAGAATAGAATAGAATAGAATAGAATAGAATAGAATAGAATAGAATATTTATCTATTTATTTATTTTATTTTTTATTTATTTACATTTATATCCCGCCCTTCTCCGAAGACTCAGGGCGGCTTACAGTGTGTAAGGCAATAGTCTTCATTCTATTTGTATATTTACAAAGTCAACTTATTGCCCCCCCAACAATCTGGGTCCTCATTTTACCTACCTTATAAAGGATGGAAGGCTGAGTCAACCTTGGGCCTGGTGGGACTAGAACCTGCAGTAATTGCAGGCAGCTGTGTTTTAAAAACAGGCTATCTTACAGCCTGAGCCACACCGCGGCCCTCGGTAGAATAGAATAGAATAGAATAGAATAATACCATGGAGGTCTTCTAGTCCAGCCCCCTACTCAAGCAGAAGAACCTATACAATCTCAGACAAGTAGCTGTCCAGTCTCTTCTTAAAAACCTCCAATGATGGAGCACCCAAGACTTCTGAAGGCAACATCTGTTCCACTGGTTAATTGTTCTTACAGTTAGGAAATGTTCTAAAACAGGAAAGCAAATGCCCCAAACATCATAAATTGTGGTCATGTGACCACAGGATGCTACAAATGGCCATCAAGATGAGCGGGTTGCCAAGCAAAGAAAATGCGATCAGCCAACCACAGAAAGTGCAGCTGCCATAACTTTGAAAAAAAAACACCTGGGTCATAAATAGCTTTGGAGACGTCTGTCATAACTTTGAATGATTGTTAAGCCATCCGTTGTAAATCAAGGAAGACCTGTAATCATCACCAACAACTTTTAATGACCGCCATAATCCCTTGTGGGAAGGAATCCGGGCAACTGAATGGAGCTGAGTGTTTACTGGCCAGATGCCCTTCCTATCACCAATGCGGAGTTATATTCAGCAGATATATTCTCAACATGCCCAGAGAGAGAAAAAGAGCACCTGTAATCCAGCATCCGAATCTTCAGGTTTGATACCAGAGCAGTTAAAGCTCAACTTTCCAAACCATTAATCTGCAATTCAGTCACGGGCTGCTTTGGCAGAAAGCCGTAGACACACACAACTTAGCTCAATTAAACTTTGGCTTTGATGCGTTAATCGTAAACTCTCTGCATTGCAGAACAAAATTTAATGTCGTTTTATGATCCAGCATCTACACTCTGTGCTGTTTTCGCCCATCTTTCCAAGTTCAGTGATCACAAGCCACTGTCTCTCCAGCCTGGGAAAACGCCGCTTGCCACTTGCCTGGATTCACCCCTTACGTTGGCACCACCATATCCATCCCACAGGATCGCGGTGGCTCACGTGGGCAGGATGCTGCGGGTGACCATCAGCAGGGCCGCGTTCGAAACCCGGCTGCTGCCACCGTCTGCTTGACCGAAAGCTCATTATTTGTTCCCCACAATAAGGTTAATAATTAAGCTTCCAGTTGTTGACCTGTGACTTCTTTCTCCAAGATAAAGTAGACCAATCCAAACAGCCAAAGGCTGAACTTCCTAAATGAAAACAGAGGTCCCTTCAAACCATATGTGGTATGGAGATTCTCAGTCTTCCAGGTCATGGTTGTCCCAAAGGTGCTTTTTCAAGAGGCAACTGGACTTTTTGGTTTTTCTTTGAAGACGTTTCGTTTCTCATCCAAGAAGCTTCTTGGACAATGAAGCTTCTTGGATGAGAAGTGAAATGACTTCAAAGAAAAACCAGAAAGCCCAATTGCCTCTTGAAGCTGAAGAGCTGAAGAAGCTTCTTGGATGAGAAGCAAAACGTCTTCAAAGAAAAACCAGAAAGCCCAGTTGCCTCTTGAAGCTGAAGAGCTGAAGAAGCTTCTTGGATGAGAAGCAAAACGTCTTCAAAGAAAAACCAGAAAGCCCAGTTGCCTCTTGAAGCTGAAGAGCTGAAGAAGCTTCTTGGATGAGAAGCAAAACGTCTTCAAAGAAAAACCAGAAAGCCCAGTTGCCTCTTGAAGCTGAAGAGCTGAAGAAGCTTCTTGGATGAGAAGCAAAACGTCTTCAAAGAAAAACCAGAAAGTCCAGTTGCCTCTTGAAAAAAAAAAAAAAGAGCATCTTTGGGAGATTTGATTGGCTCCTGCTCGTAGTTATCTTTTTGTTATCGTGAGATGAGAGCATCTCAAAATGAACAAAAGAGGACATTCAGAAATCTACGGAACAACATTCAAGCAGGTATCATCCAAAGAGTAGATGTGAAATGTCAATGAGAGGAATCAGAGTCAATTGATGCAGAAGCAAACATTTTCCAATGCCATCATCCTGCAAATATCCCAACCTGTGTTAAATAGCCACTGGAGTTTGTACTTCAGTGCTGAGATAATTATATTTATTGCCTTTCGCTGTTACTGGCCCCTGTTAGCTCTAAAGAGGTCCTTAGAGCAAGTGGTTTTTCCTTTGCGCTGTGCTTTAAAAACAAATGAATCTCAACCAATTTTCTACAGCACAGAGTGAAGAGACATCTAGCTTCAGGAAAAATAAACCACTTTTCGATATGAGAAAGCTGGCTTATTGGTCCCATACTGACACCTACATTTCTTTAGAAGTTCTATTTTATAGAAAAGTAAGAAGCTAGTGATCATAACTCTTGCGGGTTTCTATGAAGAAGATAACATGCAAAATTACAGATTAACAGAGTTGGAAGGGATCTTGTAGGTCATCTAGTCCAACCCCCTCCACCCAACAGGAGAACCCTACACCATTTCTGACAGATGGAAGTCCAGTCTCTTCTCGAAAGCCTCCAGTGATGAAGCTCCCACAACTTCCGAAGGCAACTTCTGTTCCATGGGTTGATTGTTCTCACTGTCAGAAAATTCCTCCTCATTTCCAGGTTGAATCTCTCCTTGATCAGTTTCCATCCATTATTCCTTGTCTGGCCTTCAGGTGCTTTGGAGAACAGCTTGACCCCCTCCTCTCTGTGGCAGCCCCCCAAATATTGGAAGACTGCTATCATGTCTCCCCTAGTCCTTCTCTTCACTAGACTAGCCATGCCCAGTTCCTGCAACCATTAGTTAATAGAGATAGCTTAGCGATTCATTTAAAAACCATGGCAAAAAAAATATATCAGACATAAAAGCTGGCAGGACTCACTTACAATTGTCTTGCTTAGCAACAGAAATTCTAGGCCCCACTTATGGTCGCAAGTCGAGGACTACCTGTAAGGTCAGCTTCGTCCACCACTCGCTCACAAGCGGCTGGCTTTGAGCTGTTGATTCCTTCTCCAAGGCAGAAGGTGTTTCTCTTTGCTCAAGCCCAAAACAAAATCCAGATGTTTCTCTTTCCCCTCCTCCAAGCCCAAAACAAAATCCAGAGGTTTGTTAAATAGACGTAAAAAGAAACCGACCTGCACCCTCAGCAAGGAAGAGACATCCCAGCAGGCCCAGCGCAGGGATAAAGATGCCGTTTGCCATTTTCTCTCGACTTCCCAACGCCATCCTGACGTTCAGGGATACGAAACCAGAGGATCGATAATAGTTCCAAAGTGCAAGTCAATATTTGTTCATGCGGGTTTTATCTCTCTGCGGAAGATTTCTGGATGGGCTTCTGCCGCTGGTCTTCAAATGGCAATCCTCCCCCCCAACCGCTCCTCCTTCTTTTGAAGGGTTGGGCTGAATAGCCATCCAGTTGCGCTAAAACGCACACTAGAATTCCCAGGCGTTGCGGCCATCCAAGATCCTCCTTCCTCAGATCAGTTGCCAAAAGAGGCTTCCATTTTGATGTTTGACCCTTAAAAACAAACCACATAACGAGCCCTGGTGGCGCAGTGGTTAAGAATGCAGTATGGCAGGCTACTTCTCCCGACTGCCGGCTGTCGGCAGTTCGATTCTGACCTGATTCAAGGTTGACTCAGCTTAAGGTGGGACTAGAATTCTTCGTCTTCTGGTGATTGGTCCAGCTGCCTTTCCTTCCTGAGGCAGGACTAGAACTCTCGTGGTTTGTAACCTGGGACCTTAACCATTAGATTAGACCAAACTGCTTAGCTTTCACCTCGATGAGGTTTTCTGTCAGGGCATTATTTTAGTGAACCCAGGCCATTCGTGCTTCAAAGCTGCATCTTTCTAAATAAATTACTAAATCCAAAGGATCTCGGCTGCCAATGTTCTTGCAAACATATATTAAGTCTACAGTTTAACATGATTTCACAAATACTGATTGTGTTCCTAGTTGGGTAATGAAACATTTCCAAGAAAACAGCCAAGCTCAAAGAGCAGCAAGAACTCCACCATATTGCTCCTCCTCCTCCTCCTCCTCCTCCTCCTCCTCCTCCTCCTTGCAAACGCAATTCCCTTCTAGCACTATTAATGTTACTTAGTTTGGGGAATGAAATATCTGCAAGAAAACAACCAAGCTCAGAGACACCAAGGACTTCTCCTCATCCTCCTCCCCTCATCCTCTTCTTCTTCCTCTCCTCCTCCTCCTATTCTCCTCCTCCTCCTCCTTTTCTCCTCCTTCTCTTCTTCTCCTCTTCTTCTTCTCCTCCTCTTCTTCTCCTCCTCCTTCCTCCTCCTCCTCCTCCTCCTCCTCCTCCTCCTCCTCCTCCTCCTCCTCCTCCCTTTTCCTTTAGTTGATGTTCCCTACTTGGGTAATGAAACATCTGGAGAAAAATCCCCAAGCTCAGACAGCACCAAGGGCTCTGCCGTTTCACCTTATTAAAAGCAGTTAGAGATAAGAACGCATCCCTCTGTGATCTTTTCCATTGTTGCCATTTATTTATTTATTGCTTTCGTTATACTTCATAATCATACACATTTCCGCATTTCAACACGCATTTCTCAGGCTCATTTGCCATCCACTGTTTTCTACTCCTGTGTTTTCCCTTCCCTCCAGCCAGGTAAGAAGGCGGTGCTTAGAAAACAGATGGTGGTGTGGGGTTTGACTGGACTTGGAACGATGGGGTTAAAAATGGGCCTTTGAATTCTTCAAACCAAGGGCTCTACCCACTGGGCTCTGCCACCTCTACCTGTATTATATTCCCTGCTAATTCCTGCGGAAATTGGATCCAATTACAGTGAAAACAACACCCACAGACTAAAGCATGATCTATTTTTGCGTAAGTGTTATGTACTGTAATTAAATGAAAGGGGCAAAGAAATTAGGAACTCTAACTCTTCCTCACTGCTCCCCGCTTATCACACTGCGTATCCACGCGATGTGATTTGCAATCGAAGTGAAGATCTCGTAAGGTTCGTCCCCAGTACACTCCGCTCCACAAGTCGCGATGCCTGTAAGAAACCACGTGTTGTTCCTCTCGGTAGCAACTGGAGCGCCACTGTTGCCATGGTAGACCTTTCTGACCAAGGTGGGGTGGCCTGCACAGAAGGTATTGGGAGATGGTTGGGTGTCGTTATTCTGCAGACATTGGGCCTGGTCAACATAATGAATGTCGGCCAGTTGAAGGGTATTTGAGATCTTCTGTAAATAGTGAATCTTCCACCAGCCACTCAGAGTGCCTCTTCCGTTCTTCAGGAGGTACTCAGTGAGCGCCCTGTTCCCGATGCAAATGGGGGTGACGTATGTGTTCAGGGCCAAGGGTGCGCTGAGCTCCAGAAGAGCGAGGTCGTTTTCATACTTCCTAGTCTCATTGTAGCTAGGATGCTGAAACACCCTCAGGATTTGACGGAGCTGCTCGGAGTGCTCGAAGGCGCTGGTGTCATATTCTCCTGGTTCAAGAGAAGAGCAACAAACCCATCAGGTGTGTTTTCAGACTGACCAAGATGCATCACGTCCAGGAGACGTCTCGTGTAGCCCGCAGCTGGTATCGGCAACTCAGTGGGGAACTGAAGTGTAGGAACCTACTTCTGGTGGCTCAGCAGACTAAGTCTGTCTGTTATTAACACAGCTGCTTGCAAATTACTGCAAGTTCAAGTCCCACCAGGTCCAAGGTTGACTCAGCCTTCCATCCTTTATAAGGTAGGTAAAATGAGGACCCAGATTGTTGGGGGCAATAAAAGTTGACTTTGTATATAATATACAAATGGATGAAGACTATTGCTTAATACAGTGTAAGCCGCCCTGAGTCTTCAGAGAAGGGCGGGATATAAATTGAAAAAAAACAAAACACTTTTTCTTTTAAGGAAAAGGCACCAGGATCAGGGTTCAGATGATTTTCTGACCCAGCTTCCCAAACACACAAACCCTCTGATGTGAACTCAAAAGATTCTTTTATTAGCAGTGCCAGCAGCAAAAGGTTTCTCTTGTAGGCTAACAAGTCTGTCCGCCCAAAGGACTGGCATAATAGTTTGATTTTATATTGGGGTTTTATTAATATTTTAAATTTTAAATTCATTTTTAATTATCAGCCATTTAGTAATTGCTATATTTTAATTCGTTTTAACTGTACATATCTTGTATTTTATTTCTGGCTGTACACCGCCCTGAGTCCTTCGGGAGAAGGGCGGTATAAAAATTTAATAAAATAAATAAAATAAATAAATGAATAGTTGTCTGCCACACTTATTCATCTCCACCCCCTGCCTTTTATCCCCACAGCTAGAGTGGTGCCTCGCTGCCTTCCTTCCCCAGGATCAGCCCATAGATTTCCACTGCTCTCCTCTCCTCTTTTTTTCTGTGCATCTGCACGTCAGGCACTGGGCCCAGCTGTTCTTCTCTTCCTCATCAGCCACCTCCATACCTGGGGCTGTAGACTCTCCATCTGAGGGCTGACAGATGGCCCAGGCTCTGTCTCGGTCTTTCTCTCTCTCGGCCAGCTCCATTCCCTCTTCCCCTTTGGAGCTTCCAGGTTGCCCTGATGCTGACCTTGACTCCCACACCTCCTCCTCTGATTCAGCCGCTGGACAGGCCACAACAGATGACATGGTTGACCCATATAAGCTTCAGCCCTAGGATAATTGTTCAGCCTGGTGTCCCAGCAGAACATGATCAAAGATGACTTGGTCCAATGGGAAGTGGGCAACTTTGATTGCTTCCCATCCCCAATAAGGAGAGGAAGAGGCTCTCCCTTCCAGTTTGGAAAAATTCATGGAAGCCCAGTCACCTTCAGATCAAATCCATCACTGAGGGGAGAGGGAGGGAAGGCTTCCCATCCTCCTACACACACCCATTTCTCTCCCCATTGTTGCTGTGGGGAGGCTCAAGAGTGAAAAGTTAAAACCAACAGACAGATGGCATTCTAAAGGCAGCCCAGATGTTGCAGAGCTATTCCAGGACTTCTTCTCTGGGTCAGCAGCGACCCACAAGCTGTTAACATTAAAAGCTTTTCTTTTAAGCTTATGCAATATGGCTGCTGTTAATTAGTTTGGCTACTATAACCTTTCTCTCATCCTCGATTGGGTTCTGGAAGAGTCGCAATGTGTAGTAGTCTGTGAGAATGACCTTGGGAGACTGAAGGAAGAGATGCAACCTCGGTTAGATAAGAGGGAGCACAGCCCATAGCTGCATAACGGACAGAGCAAAAAGGTCAGGAAGAATCTTTCTTAAGCAATCAGGCTGCAAAGGTGACAGTGCAAGATTCTGTTTGGGTAGCTTTACAACAAAGTAGAATTACCTGGGCGGACTTCAACTCCCAGAATTACCCAGCCAGCATGGCTGGCTGGAGAATTCTGGGAGTTGAAGTCCACCAATCTTGAGGTTGCCAAGTTTGGACACCCACGTTCTAGACAATTGCTTCCTTACCTGCCACAATTGTGTGAGGCTTATACTCCAGGCAATGCGCTGCTGTGAGGACCCACTTATCGCTAATTAACACCCCTTCGCAAAATCCTTTTCTATCGAAGCTGAACATATAAACCTGGGAGCAGATAAATTGTGTCAGATTGTGACAAATATACAAAGGCAGGGCAAAAGATCTTCCAAAGGCTGAAATATTTCCCACCCATTAATACTGGCATTTTCCCTTAAATTTCAACCTGTTTAATCTTTATCCTTTCCAAGCACTCTCTAGTTCTTTGGGGACTTCCTCCTGTTGGCTGGGGAATTCTGGGAGTTGAAGTCCCTCCTGTCTTAAAGTTGCCAAGTTTGAAAAGCCTTGTTCTACAGGTTGTTTTCAACTTATGACCATAACAGAACCTGCCCATTATGATTGCAAGTCATCATGGTCATAAAGCAGGACCCAATTTATGAGCTTTTTGGGATGGTCATTAAGTGAACACTACTGTTACAAAGTAAACCTATTGTTTGCTATGGGCTGTTTTGACTGAAAATCGCAAGTCATGCCATCTTTCAGCAAAAACATCATAAGGTCCAGTCATGTGACCACAGATGCTGCAAACAACTGTAAATTGGGTTGCCAAGTGTCCAACATGTAGTCTTTGTGAGGGGAGGGTGGGCCATCAGAATGTCAGAACTTGTTCATAGGTACCTTTGAGGAGCATCCATCAGACTTCAAATGGTCACTAACTGACCAGTGGTAAGTCAAGGACTAACTTTACTTCCTCATTGGAGAGTAATGATGACCATTTTAGGTTCTTAAAGGAAAACAAGAGGTGGACCTGAGTTTGGCCAACATAACGACGGCACTTCAACCCAAGGAACTGATCGTTTGGATGGATTCTTCACAAGAAGAGTTGATGCAACCTCAACAAATGCAGAGACATGTGAATGGAACCCCTAACTTCATTTGCCTACCTGCCATGGAACTTGTCCTTTCCTGCTATTAAACTGACCCCAGTCTTGAGTAGGTATTCTTCTCGGGAGGACAACCTGAGCAATGTTTGACTTCTCTTGGTGGCTTTTGGTATCGTTGATGTTGCTCTGGTCCGGTGAGAGTCTGGGTGTTATAGTTTCTGGCAATGTAATCGTTCCACAAGAAAAAGGTCCTGGAAAAAGAAGATGGAACCACTGTTCCATGAGAAACAAATTGCCCAGTACAATCTGAGTCTTCTGCATGCTAAGAACAGAGTTGGGGGTTGATAGCTACCTAACTTATTCTTATGGGAATGGTGCTACACAGCATCCTTCCTCTGAGAGAAGAAGATGGTAGCCAAGAAGAATGAAGCTTGGAGATGCTTGATCATTTCTGATCGTGACCCATCAGAAGTTCCAGCTCAGTGAGTCAAACCATCTTAGCAATGCATCTCATTGCCAGATTATCATACAACCACAACCTCGATGCATGAGAGACAATAGAGAGCTTCAAATCAAAGATGATTGAGACGAGCAGCTACAGAAATGGAATGAATAAATAAATACCCCCCCCTCCAGGTTTACCTGATGGTTCACAGGTCTTCTGGTCTTCCAACAGGTTGTATCCATCAACACAGGAACAAGCTGCCTTTCCTCTTCGTTCATTTTTGCAAATCTGCTCGCAATCTCCATTGTCCGCTGAGCAAACATCTTTAATGATGAGAGGGAAGGAATAAGGATAAGTTGATCAGGATGAGATGGAGACAAGGAAGTTGCCTATCAGATTACCTGGGTTTGAGTCTATTTCACCAAGGTAGTTTCTACCTAATGAAAACGTGACCTGCAAAATGGAAGGCTGGAGATCTGGCTGGCTGGGGAATTCTGGGAGTTGAGGTTCACAGAGTCTCTGTGAAAGGAGTCCTAGGAAGCTAGATGTGTGTTGATGGTTCTTTTGAAGGAACACTTACCAATATATGTCTTCCAAAATATCACCTGCAAAAAAACCAACAATTTACAACATTGCATTCAAATAGAACTAATTTGACTCTAAATTCAGACCCAAAGTTTGTTTGTGGTAATGATCTTATTGTCTCTCCCTAACCATGTCCATAAACACATCTACAAGCTCCATTTTTTGAGAAGTTCCTCCTGATCATAGAATATCTCTTTTGGTTTCAAATCTAAATAAAGCTTCTAGACTTTATTGGTCCACGTGTAGATATTTGGAAGAATAAAGGTATGACTACTGAAATTGAAGAAGGCCACATTGGACCTGATCTTGAAGATCTCATGTTGGATCTATTCTGCAAGCTATGCATTGATCAGTTACATACATTTCTCAATGCAATTCACAGGGCCGGCTTTGAACGAGAAAGGAACTAATTTGGCACCCATCTATCTATCCCAACTCAAATCAAAACCTCATCCCCAGGAATAATTTTCTGGAAAAACCTATTTAGGGCGCCCTGATCAGGATAGGGATCAAGATGGTGGCTAAGTAACAACCTGAAGCCCATGATCTGGGATTGCCAAATTGTTTGGTTAGTAGGCATTTTGCTAGTTGAGGGAGAGAAGGAAGGAGGAGGAGGAGGAGGAAGAAGAAGAAGAAGAAAAGGAAGACGAGGAGGAGGAGGAGGAGGGGAGGAGGAGGAGGGAAGGAAGGAAGGAAGGAAAGAAGGAAAGAAGGAAGGAAGGAAGGAAGGAAGGAAGGAAGAAAGAAAGAAAGAAAGAAAGAAAGAAAGAAAGAAAGAAAGAAAGAAAGAAAGAAAGAAAGAAAGTTCTTTTGATGCCTATAATCACCGTTTGAGCATCATCTTCAAAAACTTCTCGGGCTTCTTCAAAATCACAGACTTCCTCAATGCACTCCCGTTCAAGATTCCCTTGACGAACTTCTTCAAGGTATCCAGAGTTATACCTTCTATACCGGCGCAAGACAGAACTTGCCTTTTGCTGATTAATAAAAACTACAGCACAAAAAGTAATGAGAGGTTATAGACACAAATTTTTCTAGGGAAACACTGAAAAAAAAAATATCAAAAGACGTTTGGGGTTTTCCAGTTTTGCTTCATAACTTTCGTCCTCTTTTTGTCTGTTATTTTATCCAGAAGTATAATGCAGTCTCTTTTATACTAGCTTAGAACAGAATATTTTTAAAAAGAAAGAAAATACTTAATTGGCAATATGACTACTTATTGCCAATGAAGTATTTCCTTTTTTCTTTTTCTTTTTTTTGAATTCTGTACTAAGCTAATATTTTTATTTCATTTAGCCTAACGTTCTTTATTGAGACAAGGAATATATTACTGCATTATTTTGTGGTGGAGTTCACTGGTCAATATCAAAAGGCTAAACGATGGTTGATTAAAATCAAAGGCAGCTCTGCAATCTTTTTGTCATACTTCCCCAGGAAGGTAATAATTAAACTTCCAATTTGGACTGGTGGTTTTTATCGCTAGTCATCAATAGAAAAGATTTCCGCAGGGGCTCAGCAATCCTAATAAACAGCAATAGTAACATACAATACCCTAAAAGGAACTGAAGAAAGCCATAGAAATGTATGAAGGCTATAATTTAGCCGTTTTGGATTACATTTTCAGCAAATAGAATACCAATGCATTGGGGATTCATTTCAGTTTGTAAAATCCAAGTTACATTTGAAATGTACATTTGGGATTACTAATTCCGTTGTTGTAAATGGGATTCTAACTTTTTAAATGGGTCTTTGTTCGTACAGCAGCCATGGTTTAATAATCTATCTCTTTTCCCAGCTTGACTGTTTGGAACCCATACCATATTTCTGACATCAACACAATTGAACGTGTCCAGAAATATTTTACAAGAAGAGTTCTCCACTCCTCCGAATACAACAAAATACCTTATGCCACCAGACTTGAAATCCTGGGTTTAGAAAACTTAGAACTCCGCCGCCTTCAACATGACCTGAGTTTAACTCATAGAATCATCTATTACAATGTCCTTCCTGTCGAAGACTACTTCAGCTTCAATTGCAACAATACAGGAGCACACAATAGATTTAAGCTTAATGTTAACCGCTCCAATCTTGATTGCAGAAAATATGACTTTTGTAACAGAGTTGTTAACGCTTGGAACACACTACCTGACTCTGTGGTCTCTTCTCAAAATCCCCAAATTTAACTAAATACTGTCTACTATTGACCTCACCCCATTCCTAAGAGGTCTATAAGGGGTGTGCATAAGAGCACAAACGTGCCTACTGTTCCTGTCCTATTGTTTCCTTTCGTTATATCCAATTAATATAGTTATTACATACTCGTACTCATATATATGCTTATATATTGTATAATTATTTCATGCTTATGCTTATATATACTGTGTGACAAAATAAATAAATAAATAAATACTATTTCCCAAGTGTCTGTGGAGGTTCTCAGTTAGAGAGGTTGTCCCAAGAGTGCCTTTTTTCAAAAAGGCAGCTGTATTTTCTTTTTCCTTGAAGATGTTTTGCTTCTTATCCAAGAAGCTTCTTCAGCTCTGACCAAATGGTGGAGGATGGAAGGATTTATATCCAAGATGAGAAGCTAATTATCCTCAAGAAAAAACAAAGTCTAGTTGCCTTTTGAAAAAGCACTTTTGGAACTATTTTCCCTGATCTCCATTTTATCGGTTGGGTAGATGCAAAAGTTTAGGGTTGCAAAACCAAATTTATGCACAGGGACTGGGGAGCCAGTCCTATTAAGTACCTACCCATAGAGTTGCAATTACATTAATTAATTATTTAATTAATTAATTAAAATTGGAAACAAGAAAACATGCCAACAAATGATATGAAATGGATAAATTAACCATGGAGCTCAAAGATAGAGAGGGATCAGAGTATTACAAAAGTTGGAATATGTGGTATTGATGGCTCGAAACAAGATGTAAAATTGATGCATAAAGATGATATAGAAAGTATGTTAAATTGAAATTTATATATATATATTTATAAATATAACTTGTTAAAGGATAAAAAGAATATATTACACATATGAAGTGTATATATGTGTATATATTACACATATGAACAATAGAATAAATCAATGTTAAGGAAGAATAAAAATGGAATATTTAAGATATTATATAATTAAAGGTGTACATAATGTATAAAATAATAGGCCATAAATCGGAATTATGAAATCTGAATTGTTACCGATAGTTGAAAGCTGTAAAAATGGAAATGTATTTTTAAGATTAAAAAAGGTTGAATAAACACTATTTTTTTAAAAAAAAGTTGCAATTACAACGATTGAGATTCATTTGGTCTAATCCGATAGCTGTGGTATCTTTAGGAGCTTTAAGTTCAATTTATTTCCCGTGGTTTATTCCTTAATTGGTGACCAAAACAGCTTTTCAACTCCAACCAAAAGAAACTTAGCTGAAAAGGAAACTGACCTGCACACTCGGCGAGAAGAAAGCATCCCAACAATCCAAGGACCAAGGCAAAGCCACGGTGGGCCATTTTCCTTCAACTTCACTGCCGCTTTGCTAATGTCCCATGACTGGGTACCTCTCGAACAGTCATTCCAAAGGGCAAGTACATATTTGTTTTCGGCTTAACACAGAGGTCATCTTTTCCCTCAAGGTCCTTCCTTGATGCCTTTCCAGATGCATAATTACAGCAGCCTAAACAAGGTGCCCTAGTTTCTGTAGAACATCACCCTGCTAAAAGGGAGTAGAGTAGAGTAGAGTAGAATAGAATAGAATAGAATAGAATAGAATAGAATAGAATAGAATAGAATAGAATAGAATAGAACAGAACAGAACAGAACAGAACAGAACAGAATAGAATAGAATAGAATAGAATAGAATAGAATAGAATAACAGAGTTGGAAGGGACCTTGGAGGTCTTCTAGTCCAATCCCCTGCTTAGGCAGGAAACCCTTCACCACTTCAGACAAAGGGTTATCCAACCTCTTCTTAAAAATTTCCAAGTGTTGGAGAATTCACAACTTCTGCAGGCAAGTTGTTCCACTGATTAATTGTTCTCACTGTCAGGAAATTTCTCCTTAGTTCTAAATTGCTTCTCTCCCTGATTAGTTTCCAGTTTTCACAGTTTTCGCTTGATGGACCCATCTTCTGTTTGTTCTACCATTGACCGTGGCGTACGAAGAGGATGGGAGCTAAAGACCAAAAGCCTCTGTAAGACAATGTGTTGCCTTATATATATAGCTGAAGTTTCTCGGTGATTTGCAATAATCCAGTTAAAGTAATCTTGGTCTAGCACTCTCCAAACAAATATAAATAAATGCAAAACCAGCTTTGAGAGGTCTCCATTCAGAAGCCCTCTCCCTTGTTGAGGGATACCAAGACGGCTGAGAGATGAGTAAATACTCTGAGTAATTCATCAAGCTGGCAGATCCTGCCGGCATGCTAATAATGTTCTCAACTGTTAAAAAAGCACTTAAATGTATTTTAAGGCTGGGCAGCATTAACCGAAGCATTGTATCCAGTTAGGTACGAATTCCGATAGTTGGAAGGCACCTGGAGGCCGGGATCTAGCTCTCTTTAAAAAGAGTACAAGAAAGCCAGAAATTATTAGGAAAACTGGAACCCCAGGCCTATGAGGTCATTGGTATATTTAGTGTATAAAAGAGTTATCCTGATGCAAAGAAATATTTATTTTTATTCATTTCATCTCTCAATGTTTTGTTTTCAGAATTTGGATTGAGGGAGGGAGGGAGGGAGGGATGAAGAGATGGAGGGAGGGAGAGATGGATGAATGGATGGATGGATGGATGGATGGATGTAAGGAAGGAAGGAGGGATGGAGGGAGAGAGGATTAGGGTTAGGAAAATCTGGAACCCAAGGCCTATGGGGAGCAGTTGAGGTTATTGGGATATTTAGTGTATAAAAGAGTGATTCTGATGCAGAAGAAATATTTATTTTTATTCACTTATTCTTCTAGTCCAACCCCCTACTCAAATACGAGACCCTATACCATTTCAGACAAATGGATGTCCAATCTCTTCTTACAAGGGTTGGAGCACCCATAGCTTCTGAAGACAAGCCATCCTACTGATTGATTGTTTTCACCGGTAGGAAATTTTTCTTTGGTTCTTGAAAGACCAAACAAAAATTTCTTTGTTGATTCATTTTTTAGTTATATAAGCATATCCAAGTAGGTTCTTTCTGGTAAGCAGTATCGTTGATTTGTTTCTGGTTTCTTTCAAGATAATTTGATTTCCGGCCTCACTAATTGATAACTGCAACGAAGCAAGCCAAAAAAATAATAATAATAAGATTTTCTCTAGGATAATAGTGAAAGGGACCTGGAATGAAAGGGTAGAGCAATGTAAGCAGGAAAAATAGATATAGTCTCAACTAATAAAAAGAGGAAGATGTAAATTGAAGTACAAGGAAGGGCAACAGATGGTCCATCCATCCACTATTAAACTTGATTATCATGACTGTGTCTTCTGGTTCTTGTCCTTGAGTCCCTTCTCATCTCATATTTCAAGCTCTTTGAATCAAATTTCAGAAACTCTGAGCAGGTTTTTTTTTTATCAAACGCCGGTCAAGTTTCATTCTCCTTTGTGGTACTCAAGAAATCATATCAATTCGTTCTGATCAAGAGGTGATGGTGCAATTTGGAGTCAGAAAATGTTTCCTCCTAAACATCTCCTTCTACACCGCTTGATCTGGACCAGGGGTCAGCAACCTGTGGGTCTGGAGCCTCATGTGGCTCTTTCATCCCTCTGCTGTGGCTCCCTGTTGCTAGTTGGCTCCACAATTGATAGGACTTTCAGTTAGGACAGGTAGAGGAAAAAGGATGCCGTGCTAGGAGGAGACTCTATGGTGGGGGAACCAGACTTCCAGTCAGTAGAGGAAAAAGGACACCATGCTAGGAGGAGACTCTATAGTGGGGGAACCGGACTTCCAGTCGGCCGAGGAAAAAGGACACCATGTTAGGAGGAGACTCTATGGTGGGGGAACCGGACTTCCAGTCGGCCGAGGAAAAAGGACACCATGTTAGGAGGAGACTCTATGGTGGGGGAACCGGACTTCCAGTCGGCCGAGGAAAAAGGACACCATGCTAGGAGGAGACTCTATGGTGGGGGAACCGGACTTCCAGTCAGCAGAGGAAAAAGGATACCATGCTAGGAGGAGACTCTATGGTGGGGAAACCAGACTTCCAGTCGGCCGAGGAAAAAGGACACCATGCTAGGAGGACAACGTACAGCTGTATGCTGATGATACTCAGCTGTACTTTTCCACACCGGGCCACCCCAACGAAGCTATCAAAGTGCTGTCCCGGTGTCTGGAGGCCGTACGGGTCTGGATGGGGAGAAACAGGCTCAAGCTCAATCCCTCCAAGACGGAGTGGCTGTGGATGCCGGCATCCCGGTACAGTCAGCTGCAGCCATGGCTGACTGTTGGGGGCGAGTCATTGGCCCCAATGGAGAGGGTGCGCAACTTGGGTGTTCTCCTGGATGGACGGCTGTCTTTCAAAGACCATTTGATGGCCGTCTCCAGGAGAGCTTTTTACCAGGTTCGCCTGGTTCGCCAGTTGCGCCCCTTCCTAGACCGGGATGCCCTATGCACGGTCACTCATGCTCTCGTGACATCTCGTCTGGATTACTGCAATGCTTTCTAAATGGGGCTCCCCTGAAGAGCACCCGGAGGCTCCAGTTGGTCCAGAATGCGGCTGCGCGGGTGATAGAGGGAGCCCCTTGTGGCTCCCATGTGACACCTCTCCTGCGCAGACTGCACTGGCTACCTGTGGCCTTTCGGGTGCGCTTCAAGGTTTTAGTAACTATCTTCAAAGCGTTCCATGGCATAGGGCCGGGTTATCTACGGGACCGTCTGCTGCCACCGATTGCCTCCCACCGACCCGTGCACTCTCACAGGGAAGGACTCCTTAGGGTGCCGTCAGCCAGGAAGTGCCGACTGGCGACACCCAGGGGGAGGGCCTTTTCTGTGGGGGCTCCCACCCTCTGGAACGAACTTCCCCCAGGTCTTCGTCAACTTTCTGACTTCGAACCTTTCGCCACGAGCTTAAAACACATCTATTTATTTGCGCAGGACTGGACTAGAATTTTAAATTTTAAATTTGGTTTTAACGGGGTTTTATTATTTTTATTGCAATTTTTAATATTCGGCCTTATTTAATAAGTTTTTTAAATTGGTGTTTTATTTTCTATTTATATGTATGTTTTTATTAGGCTGTAAACCGCCCTGTGTCCCCCAGGGAGATAGGGCAGTATAAAAATGTGATTAAATAAATAAATAAATAAAGGAGACTCTATAGTGGGGGGAACTGGACTTTCAGTCAGCCAAGGAAAAAGGACATCATGCTAGAAGGAGACTCTGTGGTGGGGGAACCAGACTTCTGGTTGGCTCCAGAATTGAATGGGAGCTTCCAGTTAGGATCTTTGTGGCTCTTTGGGTGTTTAAGGTTGCCGACCCCTGATCTGGACAAATCTTTCAAAATACGGTTTCCTTCTCAAATTCTCCTCCAAAGTTGAGACTTCTTCTATGTCATCCATAATCCACCTCCGATATATACACACCGTATCCCAAACCTGGATTTGTACAACAGTAAAGTAAAAGTTGGAATTAAAATTGCCCGGAGAAATATCAACAACCTCAGATATGCAGATGATACCACTCTAACGGCAGAAAGTGAAGGGAAACTAAAGAGCCTCCTGATGTGGGTGAGGGAGGAGAGTGCAAAAGTTGGACTGAAACTCAACATTAAGAAAACTAAAATCATGGCATCCAGCCCTCTCAATTCCTGGCAGATAGATGGGGAAGAAATGGAGGTAGGGACAGATTTTATTTTCCTGGGCTCCAAGTTCACCGCAAATGGGGCCCGCAGCCAAGAAATTAAAAGATGCTTTGTCCTGGGGAGGAAAGCTATGGCAAAACTAGACAGCGTACTAAAAAGCAGAGACATCACCCTGCCAACAAAAGTGCGTATAGACAAGGCTATGGTTATCCTAGTTGCAATGGATGGCTGTGAAAGTTGGACCATAAGAAAGGCTGAGCACCAAAGAATTGAGGCCTTTGAACTCTGGTGCTGGAGAAGACTCCTATGAGTCCCTTGGACTGCAAGGCGATCCAACCGGTCAGTCCTAGAGGAGATCAACCCTGACGGCTCTTTAGAAGGCCAGATCCTGAAGAGGAAACTCAAATCCTTTGGCCACCTAAAGAGAAGGAAGGACTCACTGGAGAAGAGCCGAATGCTGGGAAAGATTGAGGGCAAAAGAAGAAGGGGACGACAGAGAACGAGGTGGCTGGATGGAGTTATTGAAGCAGTCGGCATGAGCTTCAATGGACTCCAGGGGATAGTAGAGGACAGGAAGGCCTGGAGGAATATTGTCCATGGGGTCCCGATGGGTCAGATATGACTTTGCAACTAACAACAACAACAAAAGTTAAAGTCCCTGGACTGATGGATGTCCTTGCCCTGTGAATTCTTCTCTTTTTCCACTTAATCCTGAAAATATTTTTTGCAGATTTGGGTGCCCGCTAAGTCAGTTGAATACAACATGGCATATGAGCTGCGAGATTGAATATTTCTGCCTTTTTCTGCTCCTCTTACCTTGCAAATGAGTTACACACTGGCTCTGTTCCAAATAATGCAAACCATCCAAGCAGCAGCAAAGTACTTCAGATACAGAAGGTGAATGCATCTCACAAATACAAGGAAAAGCTAAGAAGGCAAAGGAGGAATTCTTACTAGGGTGCAAAAAAAACCCAACAACAACGGTTTGCACCTACTTTATTACTACTTTGCATCCTTTAGGAAAGGAAGGTCTGTCTTCTCCCCACCCCCATCCCTATAAAGGTGTTGCCTGATTCTAATTAGCATGCAGGGAAGTGTGCGGTTGTAGCTTGCTTCAAGACACACACAGGCGGACACACAAACACACTCCAAAAAAAAATCTAACAAGGTTTTTTTATCTGAGTCTCAAGAGTTCTCAGCAGGAAGGTAATATAACACCTGTTTTTAACACCTGTAACCAGGAACAGATTAAAATCGCACTGCGATGATGAACGCTGCAAATCTCATCAAAAGAGCAAAATGAGAAAACCAGGTTTTTGCGATGGGCTCATTGTCCCTTCCAAAGGAGCCTCTTTTCTCCTGCCTTCCCCAAATTCCTACCTGTTATGAAGGCAAAGCTCACTTCATTGTTCCATAATGATGCTGCCTTTCTATTATTTACTCTGTGTGTGTGTGTGTGTGTGTGTGTGTGTGTGTGTGTGTGTCTGTGTGTGTCTGTGTGTGTCACAACTTTGACTTTTGCAGGATTTGTTGGGCGTAATCTAATCTTGTCCGTTTCTTGTCTCCCACTGTTCTCCTCCTCCTCCTCCTCTTCCTCCTCTTCCTCTTTCTCTCCTCCTTCTTCCTCCTCTTCTTCCCCTTCCCCTCCTCCTCCTCTTCTTCCTCCTCCTCCACCCCTCCTCCTCTTCTTCCTCTTCTTGCTCCTCCTTCTTCTTCCTCTTCCCCCTCTTCCTCTTCTTCTTCCTCCTCCTCCACCACTCCTTCTCTTCTTCCTCTTCTTGCTCCTCCTTCTTCTTCCTCTTCCCCCTCTTCCTCTTCTTCTTCCTCCTCCTCCACCACTCCTTCTCTTCTTCCTCTTCGTCCTCCTCCTCTTCTTCGTCCTCCTCCTCCTCTTCCCCTTCCCCTCCTCCTCCTCTTCCTTCTCCTCCTCGTCTTCCTCCTCCTCCACCACCCCTCCTCCTCTTCCTCCTCCTCTTCCTCCTCCTCCTCTTCTTCCTCCTTCTCCTCCACCCCACCTCCTCTTCCTCCTCCTCTTCCTCCTCCTCCTCTTCCTCCTGCTCCTCTTCTTCCTCCTTCTCCTTCCTTTTCCTCTCCCTCCTCTTTCTCCTCCTCCTCCTCCTCCTCCTCCTCCACCACTCTTCCTCTTCTTCCTCTTTGTCCTCCTCCTCTTCCCCTTCCCCTCCTCCTCCTCTTCCTTCTCCTCCTCTTCTTCCTCCTCCTCCTCCATCCCTCCTCCTCTTCCTCCTCCTCCTCCTCATCCTCTGAACAAGGTTCTGGCATCCCCTTTTTCTTCCAGAACAAAGTGCCAAGAATCAACCCCAAAATTGGCCAGGCAGGCTCAGCTCCGAAATCCCCACCGATGTTTCCCCCACCCTCATTGCAGAGTGGAGGTGAGTGGAGGACATGGCTTTACAGAAAAACCTTCCTAGAGTTTTTCTGCCTCGCTCAGGCATGCAGCGAACGATGTTTGTAGATATTGGTGGCCAATGTTACCATACATAGACAGATTTAAATAACAGCAGTGGGCTATTTATAGCCTCGCCCGCAGGCACCTTTCCAGCATCTCGCTCCCACCCCGCCATTGTCGTCTGTTGTTAAAGAGCTCATCCAAATTAAATAAATAACAGCCACGGCGACTGCTGGAAAATGAGGTTTTCTCCTCTTGGTTTCCATGACATCCAGCCCATCGTCTTTCACATCCCCGTTGGAATCGCAGACCAGCCTGTGGGACAATAAGAGATTATTTCTTGGCTGAAATGGCTTTTAGGCAACCCCAGGATGAATGCATATTGTTTGAGAGGAAAACACCCCCCCCCAGGTTTCCCTTCCCACAACTAATGTTTATAGATTGTGGGGTTTGCTTGTTTGTTTTTTAGCAGCTCTTGTCTATTTTTAGAAGTCTTGGCTCAGTTGAAGCCAACCCTGTTACGGAAGTAAATTGAATTGGATCCACCACTGGGCGAAATTGGAGTTTTCTTTGGGACGATTGCAGTGTGAAGCTCGTTAATTAACCCAGGACCTCTCATCGGACAGGTATTTGCCTAAAAGAAATCAACCTCCCACCTCCCTCAAAAAAATTTAACAATAACAACTGGAACCAAGCAGCACTTTGGAAATTGGTTGAAGGTAGATGTGGCTCACTCAACAACGACGGAGAGCAGAACGGTACCTCCCCAGCATGCAGATCCATCCCAGTTGAGCAGACATTAACATCAAGATTAACATTAGACCAGGGGTCTCCAAACTTGGCAACTTTAAGACTTGTGGACTTCAACTCCCAGAATTCCTCAGCCAGCAAAGCTGAATTCTGGGTGTTGAAGTCAGTGGTGGGTTTCAAATTTTTTTTACTACCGGTTCTGTGGGTGTGGCTTGGTGGGCGTGGCAGGGGAAGGATACTGCAAAATCCCCATTTCCTCCTGATCAGCTGGGACTCAGGAGGCAGAGAATAGATGGGGACGGGGCCAGTCAGAGGTGGTATTTACCGGTTCTCTGAACTAAAAATTTCTGCTACTGGTTCTCCAGAACTGGTCAGAACCTGATGAAACCCACCTCTGGTTGAAGTCCACAAGTCATAAAATTGCCAAGTTTGGACACCCCTTCATTAGACCAACAATCAAGCAGTAAACAATACCCCAATCAGAACCTACCAATTCTGACAAACCACCAAACATAAAACCACAGCCTAATCAAGGAACTGCCAAGAACATTCTCACCAACACTGCAGAGGTGAGTTTCAGCAGGTTCTGACCAGTTCTGGAGAACCAGTAGCGGAAATTTTGAGTAGTTCAGAGAACCGGTAGTAAAAATTCTGACTGGCCCTGCCCCCCCAATTATTCTCTGCCTTTCAAGTCCCAGCTCATCGGGAGGAAATGGGGATTTTGCAGTAACCTTCCCCTGCCACACCCACCAAGCCATGCCCACAGAACTGGTAATTAAAAAATTTGAAACCCACCACTCCAACACTGACAGGGGAAGTCAGTGGCATATACATATACTTGCTATATACATATATAGAAGCATATACTTGCTTTTAGCACTGATGATACTGCCATGAAATTTCTGCAATTAAACCATCAGGCTTAGAGAGCACCAAGGACTCCACAGTTCTCCTCCTCCTCCTCCTCTTTCTCCTCCTCCTCCTCCTCTCTAAAAAACCCATTCCCTTCTAGCACTGAAGATGTCACCTAGGTGGGCCACGAAATATCTGCAAGTAGACCACCAAGCTCAGGGAGCACCAAGGACCCCACTTTCAGACCAGCCGAGGACATAAAGAAGGCCACAAGTCAGAAAGGAAATGTTTACTACATCACCAGAGTTCCTACAGCTGGGAAACCAAAGTATATGTATTTGTTTTAAGCTCTGCACATGGGGGCTGAGACAGCCAAGGGACTGTGTTGTGACAAATCAATGATACAAATTCCTTGGATTTTCAGAGCGAAGAATAAGAACCGGCTGTGTGGGAGGGCTGGGGGGGGGGAAGGAAGATGGCTGTTCCAATCAACGCCCCAGGGAGCTCTTTAGCACACCTCAAGCAATTATGGGTCAGCAAAGCTGAGATTAAGCCGGACTTCCCTGCTGTGGACTTAAAAAAAAAGATTTCCTTCCCATTCTTAAGAGATTAATCAGAGCTGTTTGGAAACAGTCTTCCAGAGCTGTGCTTTGAATTGTCCAAGGAAGATATGACACACACACACACACAAAACGTCCTTTCCAACCTTTTGGTTCTGGTAAATCTAAGCTAGGTTTACCCTGTCTCATACTTGTACCTTACAGTTTCCCTGTCTATAGAGCACTGCACGTCAGAACAACTAGACACAAGAAGAGTTTTTTCCCCCCCGAAAGCCATCACTCTGCTAAACAAATAATTCACTGTCAAACTATTTACTAAATCTGCACTACTATTAATCTTCTCATCGTTCCCATCACCCATCTCCTTCCACTTATGACTGTAATTTTGTTGCTTGTATCCTTACAATTTATACTGATATTGATTGTTTTCTGATTGCTTATTTGTAGCCTATGACTATCATTAAGTGTTGTAAGTGCTGTACCTTGATGAAGGTATCTTTTCTTTTATGTACACTGAGAGCATGTGCACCAAGACAAATTCCTTGTGTGTCCAATCACACTTGGCCAATAAAAATTCTATTCTATTCTATTCAGATGCAAACCTGTATGTTTTCCATTGGAATTCCAGTTAAATTCAATTTATTCATTTCAGTTCAAGACGCTCTAGATTTTTCTGACTTTTTCTTCTTCTTTTTTCTGAGGTGTTAGTTGTCCCACCCAGCTACACTTCAGCTACAGATTTGATTTTTAGAATGGAATAGAATTTTTTATTGGCCAAGTGTGATTGGACACACACAGAATTTGTCTTGGTGCATATGCTCTCAGTATACATAAAAGAGAAGATACTTTCATCAAGAATCATAATATACAACACTTAATGATAGTCACAGAGAACAAATAAGCAATCAGGAACAATCAATATCAATATAAATCATAAGGATTACCAGCAACAAAGTTACAGTCATGCAGTCATAAGTGGGAGGAGATGAGTGATGGGAACAATGAGAAGATTAATAGTAGTGCAGACTTAGTAAATAGTTTGACAGTGTTGTGGGAATTATTTGTTTAGCAGAGTGATGGCATTTGGGAAAAAAACTGTTCTTGTGTCTAGTTGTTCTGGTGTGCAGTGCTCTATAGCGTCATTTTCAGGGTAGGAATTGAAACAATTTATGTCCAGGATGTGAGGGGTCTGTAAATATTTCCACAGCCCTCTTTCTGACTGGTGCAGTATGTAGATTTGATCAAGTATTTGCGAAGGCCACTGCTTGGCATCCCATGTCTAGTTTTGGTCCCCATGATACAAAAAAAGGTACTGAGACTATAGAAAAGGTACAGAGTTGCTTTAAAAAGACCAAATAGAACCCTATTTCTATGTCTCATTTATACCGGAAGAGTTTTGGTTGAATTGTCAGTTCCTAAAAAATTCAAGGGAATTTAAATTGCTCTGACTTGCCTGCACCAGCGGGCACGGTATTGCTTCTCAATCTGTTAAATATTTTGTTAGAACAGTGCCAGGGAATGTTGTAATGAAAAAGAGATAGTAATGAGACGAATGGAGTAGTTTTGTAGGAATTTATTAACTACAGGAAGGGAAATTTCTTTTACTGGGCGCTGAGTGAGGATTTCTGAAAGGATTGTAGGAGACCTAGAACTAAGGAGAAATTTCCTGACAGCGAGAACAATTAATCAGTGGAACGACTTGCATCCAGAAGTTGTGGGTGCTCCAACACTAGAAGTTTTTAAGAAGAGGTTGGACAACCATTTGTCTGAAACGGTTATAGGTTATAGCTTTAGCAGGGGGTTGGACTCCAACTCAGGGGTGAAATCCAGCAGGTTCTGACAGGTTCTGGAGAACCGGTTGCAGAAATTTTGAGCAGTTTGGAGAACCGGCAAATGCCACCTCTGGGTGGCCCCAGAGTGGGGTGGGAATGGGGATTTTGTAATATCCTTCCCTTGGAGTGGGGTGGGAATGGAGATTTTGAAGTATCTTTCTCCTGCCACGCCCACCAAGCCACACCCACCAAGCCCACCAAGCCACGCCCACAGAACCGGTAGTAAAAAAAATTGGATTTCACCACTGCACCAACTCCGTTATTCTTTTAGGATCACAGAAGCATAGAATGGTGGAGTTGGAAGGTCCCACAGAGATAATCTAGTCCAGACTTTCCCAACCTTGGCAAGATGTGGACTTCAACTCTCAGATTTGCCCTCCGTTTTCTCTTCACTGCCTCCTCTTTTGCAGCTACCTAACAAAAATTTGCATACTTTCTTACCACCAAGAAAACAACTTGATTTGTGTGTGTGTGTGCGTGCATGTGTGGTATATCATTCAAATAACACAAATATGTTAATTTTAATCTTTGTCCATTTTCCCTCCAGATTTATCACTGAACTCTCTTTTTCTGTAGTAATTTTACACTAAAGGCAAGTGGTGAAATCCAAGGTTTTTTTAACTGCCGGACATGGTTTGCTGGCCGTGGCTTGGTGGGCGTGGCTTGGTGGGCATGGCAGGGGAAGGATACTGCAAAATCCCCATTCCCTCCCTACTCCTGGGGGAAGGATATTGCAAAAACTCCATTCCCAGCCCACTCTGGGGCCAGCCAGACGTGGTATTTGCCGGTTCTCCGAACTACTCAAAATTTACACTACCGGTTCTCCGAACTGCCCAAAATTTCCACTACCAGTTTGCCAGAACCTGCTGGATTTCACCCCTGACTAACGGGGAATGCATTCTTTTACGAACGTGGTGCATTTGGGTCCACGTTCTTCTAAAACCTGCATTTCGGCAGTTAGGGTTGTTGAACTTTACATTTGGGAGAAATGCGATTTTCGAATGACCGCAGGTGGGATTTTGTCTCCCAGTCTACAGACTAGCCTCTGTTTTTTGTGAATGCGTGCAGAATCTTTTCTTTTCAAACTGGGGGAAGGGGAGGAGAAACCCAGTTTTACAAACCGGCCCACCTTTTCCTCCAGGATTTTGCAGGCTTAGCAAGGATCTGGCTGGCTGGTTCCCAGAGCGAGCCTGGATCATCACAAGACTCCTCGTCCTTTTGAAATCCCTTCCCTGCCAATATGTCTGGCATACACCTGTTGGCAAGTTTACTGTACCTCTCTGCCTCTCTGCGTCATACTAGGGTTGGGTTACAGTGAGGAATGGACCACGGAGGCTTGGTTGCCTCTTAACCCTTATTAGTTGGAACGTTACCATGTGGCCTTTTCTATGCTAGTCCCCCAGTTCTAACACTTCCTCTCCAAGCAGATGAAAGTCCATTGTAAATAAGCATCCCATGAGATCATTTTAATCCCTCTTGAATTTAATCGTCGTCATTGTTTTTTTTTTTAAAAAAATTACCGGAGAAATTGAGTGGCTATGCAGAAGACCATTGCATTCCAAGGATTTAAGTGACATATTTTGATTCCTTCTTTGTATTAGGAAATGACTAGGACTTTGGCGCTCAATTCTGACGTAACCTGCTTGTTTTTCTTGCTCGCTGAAGGAGGGAGAAGGGGAGGGAACCATCCCAGAGACACAAAGCATTTCTTAGCGGTGAAAGTCTAAGATGTTCAGGTCATGTGTTCCCCGGTGAAGGTCATTCTTGCAATATGACTACAGAAGGAGGACCATGTAGTCACGATGCCAGGTATTGTCTCTGCGCCCCCCGAGCCGGGCTTCCTGCCAGAAAGTGACTTGGAAAGTGAGGGGGAAGGGCCATCAGGACTTACCTCAGGAGCACTGGCTTCCCTGGCTCAGCTCCAGGAGCCAGAGGCAGGCCAGGTGGAAGAGATAACGAGGCCTCCGTCTCCTGACTCTTCCCCCCCAGGCCACGCCTTCAGACCCAGCTGATGGCAATCAGGCTTGGTTGGACCCTAGGTTTTGTAGGCAGGAGAGGCAGGAACAACAGAAGCAGGGGTGGGGCAGGCCTAGGAAGTGCTGAGTCATGGAGCCACACCCCACAGGATATAAAGACAGCAAGAGCTGCTGTGCCTCTTCGTAGCAGGCAAATCAACTGATTAACTAAGAGCTGAAATACTGTTTGTTCCTGGGTGACTCATCGGTGTCGAGGGAGATAACAGAGACACTTGGCAGACACTCGCTAGTTTGATGCCAGAGCTGATAGTGATTAGTAATTAAACCATCGCTCGGACGGAGGCGAGGGGCGACAGAACACCAGGCTTAATAAAAACCCTAATACTGTACTGACCTTTAAGCTAGGAGCTTCTGCACGGGATCTAGCACTGGGTGCTGTGGCAATTGCCCACAAGCGAAGGAATGAATCTACCTGTCCCAGGATAATGTTTGCAGGATTTGATCTGGGTTTGGTCACCAGGGCTCAGAGGTTTTTTGTCTTCTGAGCTTTTGGACTTGTGCTAGACCCCACCTTCAGGGAATTTCTCTCTCAATGGGTCTCATTCCCTCATCGGAATGGACTGGTGAGAGAGGAGTTCCCGGAGGATGGGCTCCAGCACGAATCCGTAAGGTTGGAAGGCTTAAACCAGTGGTGGGATTCAACCGGTTCGCACCATTTTGGCTGAACCGGTTGTTAAATTGCTGGCTGGCTGTGCCCTTTCCAGAAGTCCCCATGCACCCCATTTTGGCTCCCAGTAGGGAGACCTACTAGATCCAAAACGGGGTGCAGGAAGGTGTGGCAGACCATTTTTGCTCCCAGGAGGGTGCAGGATACCAAGTGCTGTCTGTCACACACACCTGGTCACGCCCACCATGGGGTCATTAGGGCACAGAACCGGTTGTTAAATTATCTGAATCCCACCACCGACTTAAACTTCTGAGCCTGGGTGACCAACCCAGATTGGATCTCAGCTTTGGGAAATGAATCTCTGCTATCTGCTATGAAGGGACTCCTGGCAGCTGGCAAGAGATTTGCGTATCATGTTCTCTCTGCTTTGGATGCCCTGCTTTGCAGTCTTGTTTTGCTTGAGTAAAATATTGAAAGCTTTAAAAAGTTCTTCATTCGTTATTGTGCCCATCGTCTCTGGATCTGAAAGGACCAATTGTCTGGATTGCACCCGATCACCCGCCCAGACCAGTGGTGGGTTTCAAAAAATTGTATTACCGGTTCTGTGGGTGTGGCTTGGTGGGCGTGGCATGGCTTGGTGGGTGTGGCTTGGTGGGCATGGCAGGGGAAGGATACTGTAAAATCTCCATTCCCTCCCCAATCCAGAGGAAGGATACTGCAAAATCCCCATTTCCTCCCGACCAGCTGGGACTTGGGAGGCAGAGAATAGATGGACATGGGGCCAGCCAGAAGTTTTACTACCGGTTCTCCGAACTACTCAAACTTTCCACTACCGGTTCTCCAGAACTGGTCAGAACCTGCTGAAACCCAACTCTGGGCCCAGACCCGTTGGCCAAACAAGGATTTCTTCTAACCCGATCTTTCTTACGATGGTGGGCTTATTTTGAGCCTTGGGTGTTTTTGAAGCTTGCCACGTCACCTGTTGGAAATAGAAGGGCTGTTACAGCTGGGATAAAATTGGTATTTTGGAAAAAGCTCCTGCTGCTGCCTTGAAAACATAAGATAGGGAGGGAATCTGTGAAAAATAATGTCATAAGTGAGAATGCCGATGACTAAAAAAAAAAAGAAAAGAAAAAGAAAGACATGCCTAAGGTTTGTTTCCCTGCCTGTATCTCCCCAGCGTCTTCGGAGCGCCTGTAGAGGTTTGCCTTGAAGCTGTAAAATGAGAGGTTCGCAGCTGCTCTTCCAGCCACCTTCTGGCAGGGCAGTTCTGGAAACCAAAACAGCTTGAAGGATTCTGTTTTGCTAAAAATAGCAAGAGGAGGTACCATGTGACTTGTTACTTCTTTGCCCGGGAGCAACAGGTCTCCAGTTTGGAGCCCTAAACCTTCACCCGGTCGGGGGGAAGAGAACAAAGCTTCTATCCCATCCTTCTTCTTGGTGGCTTCCTGAGCTGGAGATTGCTTGAGATTGTTTTCTGCAGCCCCAAGACCTCAGGAGAAACCAGGAGGAGATAGCGAAGGACCAAGGATTGATGGTTCTTGTATTCATGGGCAATGAGCAAGGAACAAGCGTGGCATGGATTAATCCGGGATTTTTCTAAAAACTAGGGTGGTCTTTGAGTGCAAGACTAACCTCTCAACTTTCGGCTCACCTCTTTTTCTGATTAAGGTAGGTGGCAGCAATAATTCTGAGGGTGGGGGCAATTGAACATCCATTTATGGAAGGAAAGGGTCCCATCTGGTTGTAATTTCGATGGATGGAAGGCAGCTGCATCAATGGGATTCTTAAGTTGCGTTTTCCCTGTGCAGTCAGGATATTTAATCATGAGAGCCATCTTACATCTGAGTGGGACAACCATATAAATTTGTATAAATTTGCTAAATTTATGAAACAATGGAATGGAATGAAGTGGAGTCGAGTCGAGTCGAGTCGAGTACAGTAGAGTAGAGTAAGAATGGAGTAGACTAGACTAGACTAGACTAGACTAGACTAGACTAAAGTAGAGTAGAGTAGAGTGGAGTAAGAATGGAGTGAAGGGGCGGGGAATAGATTAGAATAGAATAGAATAGAATAGAATAGAATAGAATAGAATAGAATAGAATAGAATAGAATAGAATAGAATAGAATAATAACAGAGTTGGAAGGGTCTTCTAGTCTACCCCCTGCTTAGGCAGGAAACCCTACACCACTTCAGAGACATAGCTATCCAACATCTTCTTAACCATTTGTCTGAAGGTTCCTGCCTAAGCAGGGGGTTGGACTAGAAGACCTCCAAGGTCCCTTCCAGCTCTATTCTATTCTATTCTATTCTATCCTATCCTATTCTATAACCTTGTTTCATAAATTTAGCACTCAGGAAGAGCAAGAACTTCTCTCCCGACCCACTTTCTCCAAACTTGGCTTTCTGAAACTTCTTCTTTCCATCTTTTGGCCTCTTCACCATTTTTCCTCAAAGCAGAAAGGGTGTTTTTGTTTTGAAAGGCAAAAAGTCTCAACCCACCTTCTTTAGTTCTTTCTCATGAATATTTAAACCTCCTTTGTTCCTGAGTTCTCCCAAAGAAACGACTCTTGCCTTCCTAATGTTTGTCAACAATAACCCTGCTCGGATAGTAAAAATAATATGTGACCATATTGGAAAACCCTGCAGAAATGGAGAACAGCCAGCAAATGAGAAGATGAGTTGGCTATTTCTTGACACCCTTTTTGCCTGGATTCTGAGAACTTCTGACTACGTTCTTGAAAATATAAAAGCTTTCAGAAACATTTCTTGCATTCTTCTACTTACAGTGGCGATTTGGGCTTTCCGATTAAGCAAGACACGTCCATCTTGGCTGTCTTATGTCTTTTGAGGAGCAAATTAAGCTTAAAACCATAATAATAGGGTTACTTATTTTCTTATATTTTTAAATTCTTTTCCAATAAAGGAGAATATAATAAATATAATATATAATAAATAAAAGAATAACGGAGCCACGATGTAAAAAAGATGCAGAGACTCTAGAAAGAGTGCAGAGAAGAGCAACAAAAATGATTAGGGGACTGGAGGCTAAAACATAGGAAGAACAACTGCAGGAACTGGGTATGTCTAGTTTAATGAAAAGAAGGACTAGGGGAGACATGATAGTGTTCCAATATCTCAGGGGCTGCCCCAAAGAAGAGGGAGTCAAGCTATTCTCCAAAGCCCCTGAGGGTAGAACAAGAAGCAATGGGTGGAAATTAATCAAGGAGAGAAGCAACTTAGAACTAAGGAGAAATTTCCTGACAGTGAGAACAATTAACCAGTGGAACAACTTGCCTCCAGAAGTTCTGAATGCTCCAATACTGGAAGTTTTTAAGAAGAGATTGGATAACCATCTGTCTGAGATGGTGTAGGGTTTCCTGCCTGGGCAGGGGGTTGGACTAGAAGGCCTCCAAGGTCCCTTCCAACTTTGTTGTTATTATTATTATAGAATATTTGTTGCTCAGGATTGACATGAGGGGTCCTTGTTGTTCTCTGAGCTTGCTTGTTTTCTTGAAGACGTTTCATGACTCTAACTACATACAGTAATGTCATCCATGCTAGTAGCAGGACTATTACTGATGATGTTACCTAGTTTGGGTAATGAAACATCTACAAGAAAACAACCAAGCTCAGAGAGCACCAAGGATCCTAGGATAATTCTCCTCCTCCTCCTCCTCCTCCTCCTCCTCCTCCTCCTCCTCCCTCCTTCTAGAACTGATGATGTTGCCTAGTTTGGGTAATGAAATGCCTGCAGGAAAACAAGCAATCTCAGAGAGCACCAAGGACCGCTCAAACTCTCTCACAGCTCAGGATTGAGGAACCCCTCCAACTAATTTTAACCTCACAACAATCCTGAACAACCTGTGGTTAGTCAAAGGGTTCTGATTGCTAAATGAAGATGTTGGTTCTCTGGTTTGATAGCTTTCCTTGCAACGCATGATTGTGCTGGGAGCCCAATCAACAGGTCCTTTTGGACAATGGAATATCCAATGGCGGACAATTTAGATACTGAATTCTTAGTGAGAGAATGATTGAAGAAAATACTTAGCCATAACAAGCAGTGTGGTGCAAACTCTTTGAGTTTTCAGTCCTGTATAACGTACGGGCTGTAATGATTCTTCTTGAAACTCAGTATGACTATTTAGATCACAAGATGGTTAAATTACACTTGGCTTAGAGTCAGGGTCAATGTGTTGGGGAGGGAGGGAGGGAGGAAGGAGAGGGAGAGAGAAAAGGGAAGGGGGGAAGGAAGGAAACTATGAAAGAGAGAGAGGGAGGGAGGGAGAGAGGGAGGGAGGAAGGAAGGAAGGAAGGAAAATATGAAAGAGAGAGAGGGAGGGAAGGAGGAAGGGAGGAAGAAGAGGGAGAGAGAGAAAAGGGAAGGAGGGAAAGAAAGGCAAGAAGGCAGGAGGAAGGGAAGAAGGGAGAAAAGAAGGAAGGAAGGAAAATATAAAAGAGAGGGAGGGAGGGAGGAAATATGAAAGAGGGAGGGAGGAAGAAGAGGGAGAGAGAGAAAAGGGAAGGAGGGAAAGATAGGCAGGGAGGGAGGGAGGGAGGAAGGAAGGAAGGAAGGAAGGAAGGAAGGAAGGAAGGATTGTTAAACAGGTTCTACAGTGAAGAGTGTGGTCATTGGTGACTCGAGCAAAGAATAAAATGGCCATTTAATTCACTGTTATTGTTTTTAAATTATTTTTCTTCCAACAGTAGACAGTATAATGGAATGATGGATTCCACCCTAATCCAGTGCAGCTTCTGGAATTCGTCAACTCCAGACCATGTTCTAAATGAGTCCTTCAACCGTAGCAGAAGGACACCCGTTTTCTAAAAACAGAAACATTTGGGGGGCACCTCCAAAGGTTAAACAATTCAGAAATAAAAGGCTTGGGTTAGCAAATGACAGCCCTACCAAATGTATCTTCCTGCAGTGAATTTTGAAAAGTAAATTAACTACCAGCAAGTCGGACAATTCAGATGGGAAATGTTTCTCTGCTCATTAAATTCTGTCTGAGAAATACTTAGCTCTGATTGGGCAGTAGGTGAGTGACATCATCTGGGGGGATGCACCTGTCATCTATCATCAGACACTCTTAAAGAGCTGGACATCTCTTTGACTCGAAAGTGTGCAAATTACTGGCTTTTTAGCCTGTAAGCTTTTAAGCAATAACCCTTAAAGAAAGATTTTATTGATTTGCATCCAAGTTTGGGGGTGACTTCCTCAACTGAGTTTTGCAACCGTCCCATTTGGGTAGAATGAAGGAATCTGAGTTGTCGAAAATGCAACAAAAGTATCTTTGAAACCAGAGGCTCATATTTGTGGGGTCTTTTGGAAACGTAATGTGTGTGAATAAGTAAGTCTTTTAATCTTTTAAACTTTGGCCAAAGAGGTTATAGAAAAAATGCTTTTAAAAGTAAAAAAAAAAAAGTTGGCCACACCCACCCAGTCACATTAAACACCCCCCCACCAAGCCACGCCTGTTGTGTCTGCGCCCCCCGAGCTGGGCCCCCTGCCAGAAAGTGACTTGGAAAGTGAGGGGGAAGGGCCATCAGGACTTACCTCGGGAGCACCGGCTTCCCTGGCTCAGCTCCAGGAGCCAGAGGCAGGCCAGGTGGAGGAGATAACGAGGCCTCCATCCCCTGATCCCCCCCAGGCCACGCCTCCAGACCCAGCTGATGGCAATCAGGCCTGGCTGGACCCTAGGTTTCATAGGCAGGAGAGGTGGGAACAACAGAAGCAAGGGTGGGGCAGGCCTAGGAAGTGCTGAGTCATGGAGCCAAACCCCACAGGATATAAAAGCAGCAAGGGCTGCTATACCACTTCGTGGCAAGCAAATCAATTGCTTAACTAGAGCTGAAGTACTGTTTGTTCCTGGTTGACTCATCGGCATCAAGAGAGATAACAGAGACACTTGGCAGACGCTCGCTGGTTTGCTGCCAGAGCTGATAGTTGCCGGCTAATTAAGTCATCGCTCGGACTGAAGCGAGCGGGACAGAACAACGCCCACAGAACCGGTAGTAACAAATTTTACATTTCACCAGACCGACAAGGTGACCTCTCTTAAAACAGACCAAAGCTGTAATGAAGCCCTCAAAGCTCCAGGCATGGTCTTTGGGGGGACCTCCCAAACGCTTTCTGAATTGTAGAGAAAGCTATTAAACACATGTGTGAAGAGGACTTTGATTAACTATATTTAATTTTAATTACGCGTCGAGCCAGATGAAATCAATTGTTGTTTTTTTCCCCTGGCATCAGCTGTCCCTTTTGAGAATGTGGCTTTCAAGCACATCATTTGAAGGACACATCATACCACTCAGTCCCTGATAACATCGCGCCCTCTGACCTTGAAAATAGTTTTACCTATTCCCCCAAATCTTAGGAGAATCAGGACTGTCTCTTTCCCATGGGGCGAATGGGAAAAAGACCAAGATGCAGCTCTTCCTCCTATGAAGTTCTTAGAGAGCCAACAGAAAGGAGGATGGGGCATCTTCATTTCTGTTGACTCTGCCGCCTTGGAAAACCTTTCAAGATGATGTTGATGGGTGGGAGGGCCTATTTTTCTTGACTGATTTGGAATAACGGAGTTGGAAGCCACCAGAACATTTCACAAGAAACTGATCAAGGAGAGATTCAACCTAGAAATCAGGAGAAATTTCCTGACAGTGAGAACCATCAACCCATGGAACAGAAGTTGCCTTTGGAAGTTGTGGGAGCTTCATCACTGGAGGCTTCCAAGAAGAGACCGGACTGTCATCTGTCAGAAATGATGTACGGTCTCCTGCTTGGGCGGGGTTGGGGTTGGACTAGAAGACCTACAAGGTCCCTTCCAACTCTGTTAATCTGTCTAGACTAGGACTTGTGAAAAGTATCATGGAAGAAAATTATATCCTATTGTCTCAAAGGCACTTTTCTCAAAAGTAAACTGGATTTTGTTTTACCTGGAGACATTTCGCTTCTCATGCAAGAAGCTTCCTCCATGGATGAGAAGCGAAATGTCTTCAAGGAAAAACAAAGGAAGTCCCATGGTCGTTTGGAAAAAATGCACCTTTGAGACCATCATGACCTGGGTTTCTGAGAATCTCCATAGACAGTTGCATTACTGCCAAGAGAATTCCATGGAGGGGCTTATGCATTTTTACTAGCATGAAGTGTGCATTGTTTATTCCTCTCTTCCCACCCATCCATTAGCTGGTGGTTATTGGTGGACTTCTTTGTTCAAAGTCACACAATAACAAAGTTGGGAGGGACCTTGGAGGTCTTCTAGTCCAACCCCCAGCTCAGGCAGGAAGCCCTACACCACTTCAGACAAATGGTTGTCCAATCTCTTCTTTTAAAAAAACTCTCCACCCGCAACTTCTGAAGGCAAATTGTTCCACTGATTACTTGTTCTCACCGTCAAGGAAATTTTCCTCCTTCGTTCTAGGTTGCTTCTCTCCTTGGTTAGCTTCCACCCATTGCTCCTTGTCCTGCTTTGGAGCATAGGTTGACCCCTTCTTCTCTGTGGCAACCCCTCAAATAACAGAGCATTGCTCCTTTTTCCCTCCTTCTTCATTCCCCCAATTGTATCAGGAAAGACTTCCTAAGGACTAGGGGAGACATGATAGCTGTGTTTTAATATCTCAGGGGTTGCCACAAAGAAGAGGGAGTCGGGCTGTTCTCCAAAGCACCTGAGGGTAGAACAAGAAGCAATGGGTGGAAACTGATCAAAGAAAGAAGCAACTTAGAACTAAGGAGAAATTTCCTGACAGTTAGAACAATTAATCAGTGGAACGACTTGCCTGCAGAAGTTGTGAAGGCTCCAACACTGGAAATTTTTAAGAAAATGGTGGATAACCATCTGACTGAGATGGTGTAGGGTTCCTGCCTAGGCAGGGGGTTGGACTAGAAGGCCTCCAAGGTCCCTTCCAACTCTGTTGTTATGTTATGTTATGCCCACACCTTTCCTGTTTGAGACTATAATCCCCCATTGGCTCTCCGTCCCAACAGGTAGGTCTGCTTGCCTCACCTGGAGAACTAAAAAGACCCCCACGTCTCCTCTGGTCCTTCCTTGAGATTCCTGATTTTGGAAACTCAGCATGTTCTCCTCCTGTGGCGTACAACCCCCGCTTCCTTCTCCTGGGGGGACGTCTCTAGACTTTCCAAAGGGGGGGGGGTGTGGAGAGAAACAATCCTAGCCAGCCGTCTGCCACCTCATGTCTACCAGACCATCCAACCTTGGTGGCTGGAGCAGGGCCAAAAGAGAGGGGTGTGTCCTGCCTTCCAGAGGCATCTGAGGGTGGGTTCCTCACAGCCAAAGCTTACGGTTCTCCAGGACCGCCTGGAGGTCTTTGCTGCTTCCTAAGAAAGGGGGTTGGTGAGGGGGACGAGAATTTCTTCCCGCAAAAAAAACCAGGGTGGGTAGGTTGTGGTGGTGAAGGGAGGGAGGTGGGTTGCGATCCAGCTTTTGTCTCCTGCAAACCTCCCAGCCCAAGGGGGGGCCCGAGATATCTGGCAGATGTGCAGGAAACAAACCTTCTTGCGTCCCCCTTTCATCCTTGCCTAAAGGGAAGGGGGTGGGTGGGTGGGAAGAAGACAGAAGCCCCCCCCCCACCCTCGCCCCGTCCTTCCTCCCCCTCCCCCCAGCAGCGGTTCCCAAACCCTCCAAGCTTCCGTGGTGGTATTGGGCGCATTCTTCTGCGCCAGCCACCGAAGGAGCCAGGCAGCCAGTCAGGGCTTGGTTGGATCCGTGACTGATTCCTCGCTCTCGCTCTCTTTCTCCCTCTTTCTCTCTCTCTCTCCCCCCCCTCCCCATTTCTAGGGTTTCCCTCTTCTTCAGCCCTCCTTCCCCTGATCTACGAAAGAAGGGAAAGAGCAACAACAAAGAAAAAAAGGGCCCAAGGAAAAGGGAAGAGGGAGGAAGACGAGAGACACAGAGAGAAAGAAAAACGACCCAGCCATCCATCCATCTCTCTTCTCTTTCTCTCTCTTGCGCGTCTCTCTTTATTTATCTCCTGGTTTCTTGGAAATCCGGTTCGCCGCGCCACGCGGTACTCTGGGGGAATCTCTACAACCAAACTGGGATCTATGAGCGGGAAGGTGATCAAGCCGAAAGAAGAGAAAGATGCCTCTAAAGGTAAGGGAGTGGACCTCCGCTTCTCTTCCCCATCCTTCTTGCTCTCCCTTCTCCATCATTCCCCTCCGTTGTCTTGAATGGACCTTCTTCAGCTTCCCTCCCCCCCCCCCTCAAAAAAACCTCTTTCCATCTTCCCAGGCTTGGCTGACCTTTGCGGGAGGGGGGGGGGTAAATGAAGGGATGGAGAGAAGTGGCGTGCCAGCCCCATAGCTCACCCACCCCCTTTCCACCCACCCACCCCCCTCCTTCTCTTTGCGTCTTTTTGGTTTCATTTGGCTCCCCGGCTGTCCCTCAGCCTCGTCCTTTCCATCCCTCCACCTCACTACCTTTCCATCCCTGTCCTGGAAGAAGAGGGGAGAGGAGGGGGGGGGGAAACTAACCTATTTAACCCCCCTCCCTCCCCACCCCCGTAAAAGAGAGACCTCCTATAATACTGCAGTCTTCCCTTGTACTTCCCTTTTGTGTGTGTGTGTGTGAGAGAGAGAGAGAGAGAGCGCGTGGCGTTCCACTCAGGCTGTCTCCTTGCACGACTGTGGCTTCAGATCTTCCCCACCGCCGGGAGGGGAGGGGGTGAGAAACAGAAAGCAAAGCCCGCTTTGGGCGGGGGGCGGGAGGGGGTCTTTGCCAGGAGGAACCGAGCGGGGTCTATAACGGAGCCCATATGAGGAGGTTGGAGGGGGGTGGGAAGCCAGAGAGTTGTGGGGAGGGCTCTGCTTTGTTGAACTGAAAAAAAAACAATGCTGTTTTTTTGCGGGGGGGGGAGGGGGGTTGAGTCAGGAGCCAGAAGGAACATCCTGCACTTCTCAGTCCAAAGTCTCCCTGCGGACTGCCGTTACTTCCACCTGGTAGACACCTGAAGGCATCTTGGTAGGGTTAGGAAGCACCTGTTTTACCTCCCACCCTCCCCTGTAGCTTGGGCCGGGGACATCTAGTCCTGCCCGGCTTCGAAGCCCATGGAGCACCCATATCTACTCCACGCTCAAGGAGAAAACAGTAGAGTAGCTTAGGATCTGCCGGAAGACGGATGGGATTGGTCTCCTTGTTTGCTCAAGCTGCAATGGATAGAGAAGTGATGTCCTAGCAGGGTGCCATGCAGCTCCCACCTCCCTCCCTCCCTCCCCCTCCAAAAAAATTGGAACTTGGTTTCCTACGTTGGAATCATGTGGGCTTCGGGTTGTGGGCACTGCATCGGTGAGGGTGATGCCTGCAGGAAGCCCAGGCATAAAATCTGACTAGGCTAGAGGGATGCTTTGTCGCCAGGTTTCTTGCAAATGTTTTGCTGTACAACACACCGACTCGCTTCTGAATATATAAACTGGCCAACAATTGCTATGGAGACGGAGGGAGGGGGAGGAGGAGGAGGGAGAGCGGGAGGAGGAAGAGGAGGGGGACTTGTAGACAGTTCCCAGGGACAGATGCTCTCTCACGCTTCTGTCTGGCCATCTCTGGGTTTGTCCAGGGGGAAAGAGGGTGAAGCAAATCCAGATCTCTGGAAGGGTCCTCCCGCTTTTCAGAGGTGTGGAGATGGGGGGCAGGCAGCATCCAAAGAGGTTTTCTATCTGATCCAGCTTACATCCTGGCAGGTTGGCGCAAGGTTTTTGTTGTGGTCCCCTTCGGGCGAATGCAACCTACCCTCCTTTCCCTATTTTGCTGCAAAGTAAGACTGAATTCTGGGTTTCAAAGGTTTGATCTTCAGCATCAATCCTAACCCAGGATGTTCCGTGAGGATTGAGGACTCCATACCGGGCACAAACCTGAATGTCTCGGATGATACAGGAAGGGGGTTTTGAGTGAATAGCTCCCCTTTTATTCCAGATAAATCAGGGCCTAAGTGGGGGCAAAAATAGATTTGTGATCTAAACACCATTGTCTTGAAAAACCAAGGGTGGGGTAGGCATCAGTTGCTTTGGTCCTCTTCTATATGAGCTCTTCTGCAATGAAGTGACCACCATGTAGTTGGGAGTCAAACTCTCATGTCGCTAGGCTCTGCCAGAAAAACAGAAGGACTCACGTTTAGGGCAACCAGCATGGCTGCTTCAGACAGTGACCGTCCTAAACAATACCCATAATGGGTTTCTGTCCTTTTAATGCTGAGGGGTGGGCTTTCCTAGAAGCCATCTTTTTTGTGATAAACTTTCTACTTTTGTTAGACAAAGGCAAGCAGCCAAGAAGGGTATCAATCCATCGGGGGGGGGGGGTATGGGAGGTTTACAATCCTTGGCGATGTCTCCCCCACACCCTCCCCATCTTGGCCCATATCATGTGAACGAGTTTGTCACCTCTGTTTGTGTGTGTGTGTGTGTGTGTGAGAGAGAGAGAGAGAAAGAGAGAGACAGAAGCTCCTTCAGATGCCTTCTCCCATGTGCCTTTTTCAAAAAATTATTTTTAGACTAAATATTATGTTCCAACGGGGCAGTTTTGATTTGCAGAGACCGCTTCGACCTCGGCGCACGTCATTCCTGGCGAAGCGATCCGTGCGCTAACTTCTTTTGTTCTTGAGATGCGTTCATGACGGACACGTGCCCTGATAAGCTTTGTGCTTCTGGAGGGTGTGTGGAGATGAGAGGCTGGGGGTGGGGAGTGTTGTTGCTGTTCCAGGAAGCTGTGCCGGCGTGGTCCATTCGGTGGTTTTTATGGTCTCCTTTAGACAGGGAGGAAGGAGGGTCTCCATCCTCATTCATAGTCTGCCTTTGTTTTGCCTTTTCGGATTGAAACATGTTTTTTTCGCGGGGGGGGGGGCAGGAATCTGGCGCATTTTCACGCTGGTTAACAGAAAGGGTTTGAAAAAATCCGTCTGTGTTACTTAGGTTAAAAGAAAACAACAACAAGACAGCCAGCTGACAGTCTCAAGATGATTTGTTGTTCGGGGTGTGGACGTTGATTGGTCTGTCATCAGATGAGTAAAACTACTTATCTCTTATTCACACATGATTGGGAAGAGCAGAACAGATAGGTTTTTGCAACGGTGCTCTGATCTAGTTTGGAAAATCCAGAAAGCGTGTCAATTTTCTCTTTTAATATATATTTTATATCTTCTAGCTTTCCAACATTTGGGGCAGTGGGGGGGGGGGCTCGGTGCTCTCTGAGTTTGGTGGTTTTCTTGCAAACGTTTCATGATCCAGCTAGGTAACATCGTCAATGCTAGAAGGGAATGGGCCTGGTGAAATGGAGGATGAAAATGGCAGGAGGAAGAGGAGGAAGAGGGGAGGAGAAGGAAGAGGAGGAAGAGGAGGAGGAGGATAGCGGGGTCCTTGGTGCTCTCTGAGCTTGGAGGTTTTCTTGAAGACGTTTCATTACCCAACTAGGTAACATCATCAGTTCTAAGAGGGATTGGGGGCTGTGGGTGGCGGCGGAGGACGATGAAGACTGTTGGGTCCTTGGTGTTTAACAAACTTGGTTGTTTTCTTACAGACATTTCATAACCCAACTAAGTAACATCATTAGGGCTAGCAGACAGTGGGGCTTGCTCTATGTTTCATCATTTTCATTTTTAGATTCTGATGTATTAATCGACTGTATCACACCCTCCTTAGGGTGATCTCTGACTGTAATATAGATTCAACTGGACTCCAGAAAGCATTGTGTTTCTGGACGGAAGGTCCTGTATGGTTCCAACTCATCTGAGCCATGGCTGTGTAGTTATTTTAAAAAAAATTCTCCCCAAGGCATGTTTGACAGAGAGGCAAAAAATAGTAGAAACTCAGAAAAGATAAGAGAATCCCAAGGGGATCCATCTTCTAGACCTCCTTGGTAACAAATATATTTCTCAAAAATCTGTGAATGTGGGCAGAAACATTAATGTGCTCAGCATGATGTAAAGAAGATGTTGAGACTCTAGAAAGAGCACAGAGGAGAGCAACAAAGAGGATTAGGGGACTGGAGGCTAAAAGATATAAAGAACGGTTGCTGGAATTGGGTATGGTTAGTTTAGTGAAAAGAAGGACCAGGGGAGACATGATAGCAGTCTTCCAATCTCTCAGGGGCTGCCCCAAAGAAGGAGGAGTCAAACTTTTCTCCAAAATACCTGAAGGCAGGACAAGAAGCAATGGATGGAAACTCATCAAGGAGAGAAGCAACTTAGAACTAAGGAGAAATTTTCTGACAGTTAGAACAATTAATCAGTGGAACAATTTGCCTCCAGAAGTTGTAAATGCTCCAACCATGGAAGTTTTTAAGAAGAGATTGGTTGTTGTTGTTAGTTGCGAAGTCATATCTGACCCATCATGACTCCATGGACAATGTTCCTCTAGGCCTTCCTGTCCTCTACCATCCCCCAGAGACCATTGAAGCCAACTGCTTCAGTGACTCCATCCAGCCACCTCATTCTCTGTTGTCCCATTCTTCTTTTATAATATATAATATAACAACAGAGTTGGAAGGGACCTTGGAGGCCTTCTAGTCCAACCCCCTGCCCAGGCAGGAAGCCCTACACCATCTCAGTCAGATGGTTATCCAACATTTTCTTAAAAATTTCCAGTGTTGGAGCATTCACAACTTCTGCAGGCAAGTCGTTCCACTTATTAATTGTTCTAACTGTCAGGAAATTTCTCCTCAGTTCTAAGTTGCTTCTTTCCTTGATCAGTTTCCACCCATTGCTTCTTGTTCTACCCTCAGGTGCTTTGGAGAACAGCCCAACTCCCTCTTCTGCCCTCAATCTTTCCCAGCATTAGGCTCTTCTCCAGGGAGTCCTTCCTTCTCATTAGGTGGCCAAAGTATTTGAGTTTCCTCTTCAGGATCTGGCCTTCTAAAGAGCAGTCAGGGTTGATCTCCTCTAGGACTGACCAGCTGGATCGCCTTGCAGTCCAAGGGACTTGCAGGAGTCCCTTGGATCGATCGATCTATCTATCTATCTATCTATCTATCTATCTATCTATCTATCTATCTATCATCTATCTATCTATCTATCTATCATCTATCTATCTATCTATCTATCTATCTATCTATCTATCATCTATCTGTTGTTGTTAGTTGCAAAGTTGTGTCCAACCCATCGGACCCCATGGACAACGTTCCTCCAGGCCTTCCTGTCCTCTACCATCCCCTGGAGTCCATTTAAGCTCACGCCAGCTGCTTCAGTGACTCCATCCAGCCACCTCCTTCTCTGCCGTCCCCTTCTTCTTTTGCCCTCCATCGTTCCCAGCATTCAGCTCTTCTCCAGGGAGTCCTTCCTTCTCATTAGGTGGCCAAAGTAGAGATTAGATAACCCTTTGTTCGAAATGGTGTAGGGTTTCTTGCCTAAGCAGGGGTTGGACTAGAAGACCTCCAAGGTCCCTTCCAACTCTGTTATTCTGTTCTATTCTATTCTATTTGTCTGTAGGTCTCCATACAGATAAGCCCCTTAACAAATCCCAACCAGTTGTGTTTTTATTGAAGCATCTTCATCGAAAGTCTTGGAGTTAACCTTTTTAGAGTTCATTCCACCTAGGAAACTGGGTTTTGTTTTGTTTGCTTAAATCAGGGTTTGTCAATGTCAGCCAATTTCAGATGTGGAGACTTCAATTTGGGGAGTTGAAGTTCGCATATCTGAAATGTGCTGAGGTTGAGAAACAGCAACTTAGATCAATACCGCACAACTTTCTTTGCGTCGAAGTTTACACTTTCGAATAACGTGCTACAATCTGCGTTCCAAGCAGTAAATGAGAACAGGAGTGAGAAGATGAGGCTGCCATCACAGCAATATGGGTGGTCCTCGCCTTATGCCCACAATGGAGCCCAAATTTTCTGTTGCTAAGTGAGACATTTGTGAGCTTTTGCCCCATTTTGCGACCTTTTAACCCCACCTGACCACGGGCATGCTGCTAGGGTACTAAGTGTGAAAAACGGCTGTAAGCCACTTCTTTTTCAGTGCCGTCGTAACTTTGAACGGTCACTAAACCAACTGTTGTAAGTCGAGGACTCCCTGTCTTGGTTTTAGACGAAAATAAATGAAATGCCGAGCAAGCAATGGCTGCGATTATTATTATTTATTGAATTTTTATACCGCCCTTCTCCCGAAGGACTCAGGGCGGTGTACAGCCGGAGATAAAATACAAAATATGTACAATTAAAACAAATTAAAACATATCAAAATTACAAAAACGGCTAATAATTAAAATTAAATTTAAAATATTTAAGAATATTAATAAAACCCCAATTTAAAATCAAACTATTATGCCAGTCCCGCTTGAATAAATAAGTATATTTTTAGCTCATGACGGAAGGTCCGAAGATCAGGCACTTGATGTAGGCCAGGGGGGAGTTCATTCCAGAGCGTCGATGCTCCCACAGAGAAGGCCCTACCCCTGGGGGCCGCCAGCCGACACTGTTTGGCGGACGGCACCCTGAGAAGACCCTCTCTATGAGAGCGTACGGGTCGGTGGGAGGCATAGGGTAACAGCAGGCGGTCTCGTAAGTACCCGGGTCCTAAGCCATGGAGCACTTTAAAGGTGGTAACCAAAATCTTGAAGCGCACCCGAAAGACCACAGGAAGCCAGTGCAGTCTATGGAGCAGTGGTGTTACGTGGGAGCCACGAGCGGCTCCCATTACTACTCGTGCAGCCGCATTCTGGACTAACTGCAGCCTCCGGGTGCACCTCAAGGGCAGCCCCATGTAGAGAGCATTGCAGTAATCCAACTGAGATGTAACCAGAGCGTGAGTGACTGTGCATAAGGCATCCCGGTCAAGGAAGGGACGCAACTGGCGGACCAAGCGGACTTGGTAAAAGGCCCTCCTGGAGACGGCCGCCAGATGTCCTATTTGACGGCAGAACTTTCCCCGAAGTTTGGCCGTAACATTAATATTTCAGTATTTTGTAGAGGTTGTACGAGTGGCATTCTGGAAAGCTGAGTGGTGAGGAATATACTTACATTTAAATCACAGGTTCTTGATAGGACGTTTGTTATTATATCCTTTTGGAGAACTGCAAGGGCTTCAAATGGGGGGGGGGTGTCTGCAAATGATATTACACAAATCTTGTACCCAGGGGTGGGCTTCAAAAATTTTAGCAAGGGGTTCTCTGCCTGGTTGTTGGGTGGGCATGGCCATGGTCAGCCTCCTGCACCACGCCCAGGGGGGTGGTGTTTTTGCCCTCCCCGGGCTCCCGAGGCTTTCCTTGAGCCTCTGGGAGGGTGAAAACAGCCTCCCCAGGCTCTGGAGGCCCTCTGGAGGCCGGAAACGGGTCTGTTTCTGGCCTTCCCGAAATTCCAGTAGGCCCTTTTTTCGCCCTCCTGGAGTCTCCACATGCACCTTATCTACATCCAAAACAGGCTGTGCGAAGACTCCTGGGAAGGGAGGGGAGGGGTGGGAAGGGCCAGTCAGGAGTGGGATTTGAGGATTCTCTGAACTGCCCAGAATCTTACCTAGAGGTTCTCCCGAACCCCTGCGAACCCCCAGCAGCTCAACCCTGCTTGTAGCCTCTAAATCTGGGAGGGACCACTGCCCGAGTTATGAAGAAACAGGGGAATGTTGTGGCATGCCTCAAATAAACTGAAGGAAAGTTTTAAAACTTAAAAAAAAACAAAAAACCTTCGTACGTCCAATCCAGAGACTAAAACGTATGAAGAACAATGGCAAGATTTGGGTTCGGCCAGTCTAGCGAAAAGAAGGACTTAGGGGTGACACGATGGCAGCATTCCAGTATTTGAGGGCCTGCCAGAAAGAAGAGGAAGGTCAACTTTATTTTCCAAAGCACCTGAAGGTGGAATAAGGAAGAATGGATGGAAGCTAAATCAAGGAGAGAAACAACCTAGAATGAAGGAGAAAACTTCCTGACAGCGAGGACAATTCACCAGTGGAACAGAAGTTGTGGGTGTTTCATCACTGGAGGTTTTTAAGAAGGGTCTGGACAGCCACCTGTCTGAAATGGTATGGGGTCTTCTATTTGAGCAGGGGGCTGGACTAGAAGACCTCCAAGGTCCCGCCCAGCTCTATTCTGACAGGAGAAATCCTTGCTCCACCTAGTTGGTAATATGAAGCCATTGTAAACCTTTTTGTCCTTCGCCACAAAGCTTAGAATAAAAAAACCAGTTTTTTTTTTTAAAAAAACAACAACAATGGTATGCCGCACCATTTAAAAGGCATCCAATCATGCACCAATAGTAACATTTCCTGCCCGAAATACACGTAGAAATACAAGCCAAAATACATGTATCTGGCAGGAGTTTTAGTCACTGTGCACGAGAGAGTGTGTGAACAGATCTGCTGGGTTTGAGAGTTTCTCTGCAAAGATGTTATTTTGCAAAAAGTTACTGCAAAGATCGTTATCGACTGACATAAGTACTAGGCAACGTTTCCTGGATTTGACAGAAAACAGGCTAGCCTACAGGAGCTGATTTAAAACACAGTTCTTAACAAGTCCAGATGCGTTCATTTATAAAGCCCACGATTAAGGCCAAATTCCAGCTTCTGCCTAACGTTATCTGGAACGTAATGAATTCTGCAAGCCTCTCTTTGCAAGGAGACCAAACCAGCCTCTCTCACCCCCAGGCTAAATTATCTCGACTAGATTGTGATGCTCAACAGCATTCATTAAGGCTGTAACAGTAATTTGACTACCGGGAGCCAATTAAATTAAATTACCTTCGCAGGAATCTTGGGAAATTATATTTCCCAGCGATCTTCGCTACCAGATATCTTTTATTTGAAAAATGGTATCAGACACCTTTGGTGTTGAAAAGATAGCGATGGTCAGTTGAGGTTCTTACAAGCAGAAGACTCCTGGCGTTAAAAAGGACTTGGGGGAAAAAACAGCTATTGATTGATTGATATTTTATGTACTTTTCTTTTATGTACACTGAGAGCATATGCACCAAGACAAATTCCTTGTGCGTCCAATCACACTTGGCCAATAAAAAATTCTATTCTATTCTATTCGTCGTGAGAAAGAACCGTACAATGAGAGATGCTTGGCAGGGAGTCCGTTCCATCGAATTCAGCAAAATCGTTGTTGTAGAATGGGATGGGTTCCTGGTTCCTTGTTCTTTACGTCTGCAAAATGGGAACAATTTGCAGCAGCGTTTGCACAACATTTAGGATGAGGGGGAAAGGGAGAAATAAGTTTGGATGCAACATTCCAAGTTTGGTCTTACCAAGGGATTCTAAAATGGTATTAAACACTTTGCGTGATCTTTGATTCTGTCCAGCGGTGTGTTTCATATTATGTTGCTACCGGTTTGCCCCCCCGCGTGCTGATGGTCACTTCTTGTGCACCTGCACCTGGCCTCAAAGACCTGCCTAAATCGGACGGCATGGAGACAGGGCGGGTGAACGGGCCCACCCATGATTTCTCCTATGGGTTCGGCCAAACCGGTCCAAGCCAGCTGAATGCCAGCTCTGATTCTATCCCTCTGTTAATGCAGACGAGGATTGCACTGGATTTTTTTTATACTGTACTCATTACTGTAGTTAATTCATCAGTTCAACAATGTATGTTTTTGTCACACCTAGCAAGGATGTTGCGAATTGCCGCTGTTGGAAAAAGTAATTATCGCAATCTGTACCTTTGGCACTGAGTCTCCCTCCGGCTCAAAGTTCTTTCTCCATCCTCCCACCAAACCACGGGTCTAAAAATACTCCCAACCGAGGCGAGATGAAATCCACAAACTTCCTGTTATAATCAGCTTGTTAACCTCGGAAGAGCTGCAAGACATTCTAGCAGAACCTTTCTGCAGACTTCGCAGGCCTGCAAAAGTGTTTGGGGCCAAGCCACAGCAATTAAGAGATCCCTAATCAGCATTGCCGAGAGCTGATTAGACAGCCCATGTTGGGAAAGGAAAGAGGCCAGGCTGTGGGGGGGTTTTTTGGTGTGTGTTTGTGTGTGTGTGTGTGTGTGTGTGTGTGTGTGTGTGTGTGTGTGTGAAAGAAAGAGAGTGAGAGAGACAGACAGACAGAGACAAACAAAGAGAGAGAGAGAGGAGAAAAAGAGAGAAAAAGAGAGAAAGACAGACAGACAGAGACAAACAAAGAGAGAGGGAGGGAGGGATAGAGAAAGAGAGAAAGACAGACAGACAGAAACAAAGAGAAAGAGAGAAAGAGAGAGACAGAGACAGAAACAAAGATAAAGAGGGAGGGAAGGAGAGAAAGGAGAGAGAGAGAAAGAGAGGAGAGAGAGAGGAGCGAAAGAAAGAGAAAGAGAAACAGACAGACACAGAGATAGAGAGAGGGAGGGAGAGAGAGAGGAGAGAAAGAGAGGAGAGAAAGAAAGAGAGAGAGAGAGAAAGAGAGAGAAAGAGGAGAGGCAGAGAGAGAGGGGGAAGGGGGAGAGAGAGAGGGAGGGAGGGAGAGAGAAAAAGAAAGGAGAGAAAGAAAAAAAGGAGAGAGAGAGAGAGAAAGCAATAGAGGAGAGAGAGACAGAGATAGGGGAAAGGAGACGGGGGGGGGCATTTTAAAGAGCTGTACAGGTAGACCTCAATTTACGACCACAATTGAGTTTGATGGCTAGGTGAGAATTTTGTTAAGTGAGTTTTTCCCCGTTTTATGAGCTTTCTGGCCACGGTTCTTAAGCAAAATCCCTGCAGTTCTTCCGTTAGCAACAGGGTTGTTGTGATCCCATAGACCTTGCTTGTCAGAAGGACGCAAAAGGGGACCCGGGATACTGCTGCCGTCATAACTGTGAATCAACTGGAATAGACCATAATTAAGGTTAGGCTTCTATTGTGTGATCTGGTGAACCGGTGAAAAAAGTCAGGTTCTACATTTAGGCAAGAAAAACAAAACGTACAGGTACAGTATAGGAGGTACCTTGCTCAATAGTAGTAACTGTGAGAGGGATCTTGGAGTTTTAGTGGACAACCATTTAAATAGGAGCCAGCCCTGTGCAGCAACTGCCAAAAAGCCAACACAGTTTTAGGCTGCATAAACAGAGGGATAGAATCAAGATCACGTGAAGTGTTGATACCACTTTATAATGCCTTAGTAAGGCCACATTTGGAATACTGCATTCAGTTTTTGTCACCACAATGTAAAAAAGATGTTGAGACTCTAAAAAGAGTGCAGAGAAGAGCAACCAAGAGGGTTAGGGGACTGGAGGCTAAAACATATGAAGAACGATTGCAGGAATTGGGTATGTCTTGTTTAACGAAAAGAAGGACTAGGGGAGACATGATAGCAGTCTTCCAATATCTCAGGGGTTGCCACAAAGAAGAGGGAGTCAAGCTATTCTCCAAAGCACCTGAAGGCAGGACAAGAAGCAAAGGATAGAAACTAACCAAGGAGAGAAGCAACCTAGAACTAAGGAGAAATTTCTTGACAGAGAGAACAATTAATCAGTGGAACAACTTGCCTCTAGAAGCTGTGAATTCTCCAACACTGGAAGTTTTAAAGAAGAGATTGGACAACCATTTGTCTGAAATACTATAGGGTTTCCTGCCTAAGTAGGGGGTTTGACCAGAAGACGTTCAAGATCCCTTCCAACTCTGTTATTCTATTCTATTCTATTCTATTCTATTCTATTCTATTCTATTCTATTCTATTCTATTCTATTCTATTCTATTCTATTCTAATCTTCAGTGGTCTCAGATTTGCATCTTTATCTCTTGCTCGGCTTCCTAACTGGACTGGTGTTTATCACTCACTTCACACACAACGGCAACCTGTTCTGCATCCAAAGCAGACGAAAAACTGAGTCGATGTGTCAAAGACAACTCTGGGCTTACTATATTAGTATTAATAGGTGCTGGCCATGCTTCTCTGCCAGTACGAACCTTGGCCATGAACCTGTCAGAGCCTCGGTGTTTTATTCCTTCCAAAAATAAACTCACACCCTTTGCATCCCGTTCTACTCTCAGTCTAATGGCTCTCAAACCCATCCCACTTATGGCTTTTCTTCCCAAGTCACCTTACCCCATTAGACTCACCGTATCACAAACCAAAATATTTGCTTTCTGAAGTCCCGGATTCAGAATCAAGTTGGAAGGGGCCTCAGAGGTCTTCTAGTCCAATCCCTTGCTCAAGCAAGACACTCTGTTTCATTCCAGATAAACTGTTGTCCAATCTCTTCTTAAAAACCTCCAGCCATGGGAGCACCTACAGCTTCTGAAGGCAAGTCGTTCCACTGGTTAATTGTCCTCACTGTTAGGAAGTTTCTCCTTAATTCCAAGTTGCTTCTCTCCTTGATGAGTCTCCATCCATCGTTTCTTGTCTTGCCTTCTGGTGCTTTGGAGAATAGATTGACTCCCTCTTCTTTGGGGCTGCCCCTCAAATACTGGAACATTGCTATCATGTCCGTCCCCCCACAAGTCCTTCTTTTCTCTAGACTGGCCATACTCAAATCCTGCAACCGTTCTTCAGATGTTTTAGTCTCTAGGCCTTTCATCATGTCACCATTGTGCAGTTGTGGTAGGAAAGATGAATTAGGTGTCATCAACTACCATGACCTTCATGGCAGCCAAGGGGCACCAGGGATAAATTTTCAGCAGAATTCCTCATTAACCCTGAACAGTAGAGCTTGGAGAAAATGATTAGCCTTAAAAAGAGGACAACCCAAGGTTTCAAGCAAGGAGTCCATAATTAAAGCTAGAAAGTGGATTTATTGCAATAAAAGAAAAGAAAGAAAAATAGAATAAAAATAAATCCTCGACTTACGATGACAATATAGCCCAAAATTTCTGGTTGCTAAAGTGAGACAGAGGTGAAGTGGGTTTTGTCCCGCTTAAATTAATATTAGAAGTGTATGTATACAAGATACGTTAGAATAAGGAAGGAAAAAAATGTATAAATAAGAAATTTGTGACCGACCCGAACCTGTTGAAAAGAAAAATGGTCAAAATTCCTTTGTGTGTTTAAAAAATGCTACATTAAAATATTTTAAATAATAATAAAATAAAATAAATCCTCGACTTACGACGACAACATAGCCCAAAATTTCTGTTGCTAAGTGAGACAGTGGTTAAGTGGGGTTTGTCCCATTTTATGACCTTTCTTGCCACCGTCGTTAAATGAATCGTTGGAGTTTTTAAGTTAGCAACACGGTTGTGAAGGGAACCAGGTGTCGTGTCCCACTCCTCCGCTGACGGCCGGGTCAGGGAAATCCGAATCAGGCTTGCCTCTGTAGCTCTGCCCAAAGTCCTAGCAAAGTCCTCAGAGCAGGCAGGAGACCAGTAAGTGATTTCAGCAAGATAAGTTCGACTTTTGCCTGACTCAGAGACTGCCAGAAAGTAGATCCTTTATATAGGCCATGGGGTGTGGCTCCATGACTCAGCACTCATTAAGGCCTGCCCCTCCCTTCCTTCTGTTGCCTCCGCCTCTCCAATCTTCTGATGCGAGGGTCACTCCAATCAGCTGTTGTTGGGAGTAAACCCTCCTCAGGCTCACATGCTGTGGAGGAGGGGGAGGGGTCTAGCTGCTCCGTTTGCCTGGGCATGGAGTCAGGGCTGGGGCCGAGAGGTGCTCCTTCTTCTGCAGTTTGTCTGGGCATGGAGCCAGGACTGGGGCCGGGAGGCATACATTCCTCCGTGTTCGGGAGCAGATAAGAAGGCCCCGGCTGCTCTGAGGGCGGGCAAGACACAACACCAGGTTTCTCCTTTGACTTCGCTTTCCAGAAGGTTACAAAAGATTCCCCCAATGCCTGAGACATTGCAATCGTCGTAAGTATGAACCGATTGCCACGTGTCTGAATTTTGATCACGTGATTATGGGGGGGGTGATACAAGGTCGTAAAGTGTGTAAAATGGTCATAAGTCACTTTTTTCAGTGCCGTCGTAACTTTGAACCCTCATGAAATGAACTGTTTGTAAGTCAAGAACCACCTGAAACACGTTGTAATCAGCGTGGTAAGTGCCTGGTAGAATCCCCACAGATGCGTCTCATGAAGTCATCGTTCTGAGTAATGAACTCCGGGAAGTCAGGTCTCTGACACTTTTTGTTCAGGTTCAAGAAATCCTTTATTGAGTACATCGTACCAGCACTTAGAAAGGTGAAACTAGCTCTAATATATTCCCACGCTTAGGGATAGTTAAAAGAATGAGACTTCCCCACCCTGCTATGCAGGAGTGGGCTTCAAAAATGTTAGCAAAGAGTTCTCTGCCCGGTTGCTGGGTGAGTGTGGCCTTGGTGGGCGTGGCCTAGTCAGCCTCCTGCACCACGGCAAGGGGGGGTGTTTGCCCTTCCTGGGCTCCGGAGGCTTTCCTTGAGCCTCCAGGAGGGTGAAAACAGTCTCCCCAGGCACTGGAGGCCCTCTGGAGGCTGAACTTCCACTAGGCCTATTTTTCGCCCTCCCCGAGCCTCCACGCCCATCTTGCACTTACCTGCATCCAAAACGGGCCGCATTGGGGACTCCTGGGAGGGGAGGGGAAGGGTGGGAGGGGCCAGCCAGGAGTAGGATTTGGGGGTTCTCCGAACTTCACAGAATGTTAGCTAGAGGTTCTCCTGAACCCCTGCGAACCCCCAGCAGCCCACCTCTACCTATCAGGTCACATGGGCCAATCCAGATGTAAGTTCCCCTCAACTTCAACAGGTATCTGTTGACATGACTTTGGTTCTCACACCGGCTGGTGGATGTTATGGCTAGCCAGCTGAGCTGTCACATTCCTGAGTGTGTCCCCCCCTTATGGTCGCCCCCCCTCCCTCCCCCTTGAATGGCAACCAAGAAACGAAGCAGAAGTAAGCATGGCTTCAGCTGAAGTCATTTTTGCAAGTTGACACCCCGCCTACTTGACACACGTAATATGCATCGGACGGATGCGAATTAGTTGGCACCATGGGCTTTGTGACCTTCTTATGTCCACAGGTCCCTTGGCCTTTTGCCCCACGCATGCTGAGAGTCCAGCAGAGAAAACCTTCAAAGCTCCAAGCGTGCAAAAGCTTTCATGTATCTGTTGAGAAGTGAAACCTTGAGACCTCCTGTGAGTCCTGCTGATAAGAAAGTAAATAAAAATAGTTCATAAATATAGAAAAGCCTTTGATCAGATTTGACTGTAAAGAGGATTTACCATATTTTTCAGAGTATAAGACGCATCTTAGTTTTTGGGAAGGAAAATAAGAAAAAAGCTGATTGGCAGATGGATTGGCCTCCCGGAATACCTCCAATCCGCTGTTCCCAAAGGTGAATTTTAGCAACAGGTTCCTTGGTTGTGAGCTCTGTGCCTTGCCTTTTTTGGCTTTTTTTTTCTGCCTCTGAAACTTCTAAAACTCTGTTTCAGAAAAAACTTTTTTTTGCCTCTGAAAGCCTCCAAAACAGAACTTCAGAAAAAAATCCTCTGAAACTCTGTTTGGAAGCTTCTTTTCTGAAGCTCTATTGGGGGCTTTTTTTCTGAAGCTCTGTTTGGGAGCTTTTTTTCTGAAGCTTCTTTCAGCCTCTGAAACCTCCCTTTGAGAAGCTGGGCAGGGCTACATTCAGAAGAAAAGATGCATCCAGATTTTCACCCTCTTTTGGGTGGGGGGGGAAAGGTGCGTCTTATATTCTGAAAAATACAGGTAAGTCAGTCATTCCAGCATTTCTCACTTCAACAGTTAGGCATTGAAGGATGAGCCCGGAAATATGGAATTAAAATATGGTTGGGTTGGGCAGGACAAATGTGAAACATCTTGGCCAAATATGATATCTCTTTTCATTGATAGAGTTGGAAACCATTAGATCTGGATTTTATAATAATTTCCTTGTCAAATGAGTTTTAATCAAATCACTTGCATCTGTTTCCCATTCTGGTTTCTATTTTTAATCTCCCACAACCAGATGTGAAGTAAAATTTGCATCTGAGCATGAAAAAGGACTTCTTGGCCAGGCCATGTCATCTTTCAAAAGAGTTGTTTTTTTTGGTTTGTTTGTTTTTTAACCAAGTCTGGATGTAAATGCCAAACAGCTCTTTGAAAAACAATCAGCTAGCAACGTTCTAGAATTTAGGTGCATTAGCTTGGCAGGAAAAGAGGGACGGTATTAAATCAGGATCCTTGTTGACAAAACCAAGCACTGTGACACAGCTAATATTGTTGCGATTAACACAACAAGAAGTTAGGTGTAAAATAAATGTCTGCATAATCACCTTCAAGATAATATAATCCTGTTTTTCTGTGCACAGTGAGACTGGAGACTAGCATAGATGTTTCTTTTTAAAGGTCCCTCAAGGTTCAACCAGGTGTATCTTAAGTTTCATTACTATTTTTTTTAAAAAAGCGTTTCTTGATGTATTTATTTATTTCATGGGTTTAGATCTTGCTTTTCCCCCAGGAGCTCAAGGTGACTTGTGAACTAATTCCTTCCCTTTGATCTTTTCAACACCTCTTTGAAATCAGTTGGGTGTCTCCGCTGAAAGTCACCAAGTCAGTTTCCATGGCTAACCGTGGACTTGAACCAGGATCTTCTGGTCCTAGAGCAAGCATCAGCAGTAATTTTTTACCCATCTTGTGGGACATCTTTTTGGCAAAAAAATAATAATAATAATGGAGATTCGATCAATTGAATTTAGATCTCACATCTCGAATCTCGATAGCTCTTTTGACCAGCATCTAATCATTTCCCTGCTGCGTTGAAATTCAGTTCATCCAAAATTCCTTTTGAAGTTGGTGGGAGTCCTCATCATTCTCCAGCAGATCGTCCCTTCTTAATTGGCATTATATTTATAGAGGTAGTGTGTTGTGATTCATCCTTTTTAGCTGCGTTTGATGGAAAAGCCTACACCTTTAAACCTCCTTGCTTGAAAACAAGTGCAGAAGGATTTTCCTGGTGTATTAATGGAGATCTTATTACACATGAAGATGTAAGAACATAAACCGGATGAAACCTCTCACTCATCTAGACCAGGGGTCTCCAAACTTAGCAACTCCAAACTTGGCAACTTTAAAACTTGTGGACTTCAATAATATCACTTTATCATGCCTTGGTAAGGCCACACTTTTTTTTGTTTTGTTTTTGTTTACATTTATACCCCGCCCTTCTCCGAAGACTCAGGGCGGCTTACAGTGTATAAGGCAATAGTCTCATTCTATTTGTATATTTTTACAAAGTCAACTTATTGCCCCCCCAACAATCTGGGTCCTCATTTTACCTACCTTATAAAGGATGGAAGGCTGAGTCAACCTTGGGCCGGGCTTGAACCTGCAGTAATTGCAGGCTTTGTGTTCTTAATAACAGGCCTTACCAGCCTGAGCTATCCGGCCCCTTGGAATAGCCCCTTGGAAGGGGCTATCCGGCCCCTTGGAACTTGGAATACTGCATCCAGTTTTGGTCACCACGATGTAAAAAAAAGATGTTGAGACTCTGGAAAGAGCTCAGAGAAGAGCAACAAAGATGATTTGAGGACTGGAGGCTAAAACATATGAAGAATGGTTGCAGGAACTGGGTATGTCTAGTTTAATGAAAAGCAGGAGGGAGACATGATAGCAGTCCTCTAATATCTCAGGGGCTGAGATATTAGAAGAATATCTAATATCTTCTAAAAGAAGAGGGAGTCAAGCTATTCTCCAAAGCACCTGAGGGTAGAACAAGAAGCAATGGGTGGAAACTCATCAAGGAGAGAAGCAACCTAGAACTAAGGAGGAATTTCCTGACAGCTAGAACAATTAATCAGTGGAACAACTTGCCTCCAGAAGTTGTGAATGCTCCAACACTGGAAGTTTTTAAGAAGAGATTTGTCTGAAGTGGTATAGAGTTTCCTGCCGAAGCAGGGGGTTGGACTAGAAGACCTCCAAGGTTTATTTATTTATTTATTTATTTATTTAATTAAACTTTTATACCGCCCTTCTCCCGAAGGACTCAGGGCGGTGTACAGCCTGCATTAAAACAATTTATATACACACTAAAATAACAATTAAAAAACTTATTCCATAAAGGCCGAAATTAAAACCGTCCAAATTGACCATATAAAATACCCAATAAAATACAATTAAAATTTAAAATTTAAGAATTTAAAAATTTAGCAATTAAAAAATCAGGCCAGTCCCTTCCAACTCTGTTATTCTATTCTGTTCAGCTCCCAGAATTCCTCAGCATGGCTAGGGATTGCTATATGGAGCATGGCTGAGGAATTCTGGGAGTTGTAGTCCACAAATCCTAAAGTTGACAGGTTTGGAGACCTCTGAGCTAGACGAACAAGTTCTTCTCATACCGACCAACCAGCTGCACAAGGAAGCCTGCAGATCTCCCATTAGCCACCTTCCTGGCTAGTAACCATTGATCCCCCACAGCCTCCTCAAATTGGTCCAATTCTTCTGCAAAGCCAGGTTTTGAAATAGCAGCAGCCTGAGCGAAAGAAATCGGGTGCCGATTCTCCAAGATCCCAGGACGATCCAGATTGAGATACGATTTGCAGGGACTTCTCTTCCTGACAGGCCAACTGAGTCCTTGAATCAGCTTCCCAAACGTGGGACTACGCCCACCTTTTATATTTCTCTTCTCAATCTGCTCCATCTCTTGCTATTTTTGGTCCTTCAAAGCCTAACGAGTGAATGATTCAGTGCCTCGGCCAACCCGGTTCAATTATCTCTTTAAAATATATAAAAATGATCTGCCTCTTAGATGGATTGCTGTACTTGAGGCATCCTTCTGCCCTTTTCTGGAGAAGTTGGCGTCTTTCATTGTGCAAGTTAATTGAAGATTTGAAGCAATACGCTGATTTATTTATTTTTTCCTAAAGCCACGCAATTGTTTCTTTCTTTTAGGTTTGTTTGGTGCTGTCATCTGATGAGTCCTAATTAGAGTTTTCTGAGTCATATCTTAACGTGAGGGTATGTGCACGTGTGTGCAGTCGTGGCAGGGAGCCCGATCATCTTTTTACCTTAAAAGCCTTGCAATTCGTGGAGGCAAGTTCTTCCTCTTGCTCTCCCCTGCCTTTATCGTCATCGTTTCTCTGCCATCCCGTCCAGCTGTACGATCTTCTGTAGCTAGAAGCAATTCAGGGAATTTCGAATTGCATGAATGGGTTGAATTCAGGAATTGAACAGCAAATGGAAGCGCTGTACATTTTGATCTATTCATTTGAGCATCTCCTTAGGGCAGGGGTCGGCAACTTATTTACGGGACCCGCCTACTGCCACCATTTGCCTCCCACCGACCCATGCGCTCTCACAGAGAGGGACTCCTTAGGGTGCCGTCAGCCAAGCAATGTTGGTTGGCAGCCCCCAGGGGAAGGGCCTTCTCTGTGGGGGCTCCTACCTTATGGAACGAACTTCCCCCTGGACTCCGACAACTCCCTGACCTTCGGACCTTCCGCCGGGAGCTGAAGACGTACCTATTTTTCCGTGCAGGACTGGCATAGAATTTTTAGATGTTATTATTGGGTTTTAATTTTTAATTGGGTTTTATGGTTTTTAAATGTATTTTAAATTGGGGCCAAATTTGGATAAATTTTTTAGTTATTGTTTTATCTGTATTGTGTTATTGATTGCTGTTTTTACTTGGCTGTAAACCGCCCTGAGTCCTTCGGGAGAAGGGCGATATACAAATTAAATTATTATTATTATTATTATTAGACACTCAAAGAGCCATTTAGACCCGTTTCCCACAGAAAAAAAAAACCACCGGGAGCCACAAAACCCATCCCTGTGCCTGACTATTTCTTGAGCGGCCACAAAACTAGCATATGTAGTTGAATTAAATGTTCTGTTTTCTTCTGAAATGTTTCTTTCCTTGAATTTATCCATGGTTGGCCTACCGAGGGTTGAAAAGCTCAATAAATCACATGCTGGCGGGTGTCGCACCTTGGCGGTTGTGATGCATATTTTGAGCGACAGGGAGCTGCAGTAGAGGGGTGAAAGAGCCACATGTGGCTCCAGAGCCACAGGTTGCTGACCCCTGCCTTAGGGACTGTTCATAGAGTCAACAGGTGTGTTTCAGAGGAATGAAGTTGTATTTGAGAAAGGTGAGGCTGTGAGGTGGGTTAGGTTTTTGTTTGGGATGTTACTCATAATTGCTGGGATTTTGTCACTCCTCCAGATCAGCTCTTCGTGGCAATCTCATGGTAAACCATGATTCCTGGGCTGTCAGAAACAGTGCTTTTTCCCACTGACTCGCTTTCCAGTCAAAGGTTTCTAGGTTCATGCCAATCAAGGGATCCGGTTGGTGGTGATGAGACATTTAAGGCAGCCCAGTCCTTCAAGTGAGGTTCTTCTTGATCGTCAAGAGAACGTTGTTCCAAAGCTGCTGCTTTTTGCAGATTCCTAAAGCTACTTCATGGTCTGATCCTGGCTGTCTTGGTTAAGCTTTGACTCATTGCAAAACTTCCCGTTGGAAAGATTTTCACAGCCCCGTGGAAAGACCAACCTTAGAACAGGGGAAGCTGGGGAACCTTCTGGCTGAAGAAGCCAGACTTAAACCTGCAGTTGTTTTCTTTGCAACTGCTAGCAGTGCAAAAAGTTGGCAGTTTGGGGACAACCTGCAGAATTGTTTTGGCAAATTTTCATTCTGATCCTCCACGGGGAGCAACAGCATTGCAGCAAAGCCTAGACAAATATCCGATAATTGAAGTCAGTGTTTTTCCAACAATATTATACAGTAGTTGTCGTTTATCCCTGATTCTCGGAAGGCTGAAGAAACCTACTTGGGATGGAAGGGAACGCTTGGATTCCTGGCTTCTCTCCTTGAGGACTTTCCATCCGTGGTTTCTTGCCCTGCCTTCTGATGCTTTGGAAAATAGGTTGACCACCCCCTCTTCTTTGGGGCAGCCCCTCAAATACTGAAATCAGGTCACTCCTAGTCCTTCTTTTCTCTGGACTAACCAAACCCAAATCCTGATGTTAGGTCAACCATCAGGAGACAGGGAGTTTTAGTTCCACCGTAGGCATGAAAATGGGCTGGTTGACTTTAGACCAATCACCAGGAGACAGTGAGTTCTAGTTCCACTTTAAGTATGAAAGCCATCTGGGTGACTATTGACCAAACACCAGAAGACTGGGAGTTCTAGTTCTACCGTAGGCATGAAAATGGGCTGGTTGACTTTAGACCAATCACCAGGAGACAGTGAGTTCTAGTACCACTTTAGAAATGAAAGCCAGCTGGGTGACTGTTAGTCAATCACCAGGAGACTGGGAGTTCTAGTTCCACTTTAGGAATGAAAGCCAACTTTCATGGCCAACTTTCACTTTTATTGGCCAATCACCAGGAGACTGGGAGTTCTAGTTCCATTGTAGGCATGAAAATGGGTTAGTTGACTTTAGGCCAATCATCAGGAGAAGTCTGATGTCATCACTAGTTCCGCCTTAGGTATGAAAGCCAGCTGGGTGACTATAGGCCAATCACCAGGAGACTGGGAGTTCTAGTTCTGCCTTAGCCAGAAAGCCAACTGGGCGATCTTGGTCCAGTCCCTCTCTCTTTCTCAGCCCAACCCTCCTCACAGGGTCACTGCGAGGGGGGGGGGACAGGAGGAGGAAGAATGTGTCGGATAGGTTTGCTGCCTTATTTGTAAAAAAATAATAACAGTGGGATATAAACAAACCAAGAAACCAAGAAACCAATTCTGAAGGCAAAGCAACCAGATGATTGATATCCCTTGCAGGCTCCTGGCCCTCCTCCACCTGCAAACTAGGGTTAATAAGACTCCTTTGTTGATCTTTGCTTATGAAAGGAGTAATTAACACAAAGCCTTAGCTTGGCTGTTTGGGCTGACAGTTGTGCTGCTGCACGGCAGAGTTGAAGATGAAAGGGTGCCTTTTGTCATGGCTTAAATATCCTAATTACAGGGAAGAACGTAGGCCTTTTAAAAACATGGTTGTTAAGCCATTAAAAAAAAATGCTAGATTCCTCTTTCCTAACCTAAGTAGGCCCAGAAAGCTGCAATCCTTCTCTCACAAGGACCAAAAATCACATCACTTGGCCTCCACCAAACCTTCTTGGCAATCAGTCCCCTGGAAGCAGTTGGTTTAAAAAAAGTACAATGAAATAGCTACCGCATTTTTCAGACAATAAGATGCACCAGAGTATAAGACGCACCAAGATTTCGAAGAGGAATACAAGAAAAAAAATAGATTTTGGCCTCCGCGCATCTGGTTTTTGCCCTCCCTGGCCCCCAGGAGCACTCTGCAGGCCTTCCAAACCCTTTGCGCATCCCATTTTTGTGAAAAACGGACCTGTTTTGGGCAAAAAGGGGACATGCCGGCCAGAGTTTTGGGAGGCCAAAAATGGCTGTATTCAGTGTATAAGACACACCAACATTTCCACCCTCTTTTAGGGTGGAAACTCCCAAACTCTCTGTGCATCCCGTTTTTGCAAAATATGGGCCTGTTTTTCACAAAAAAATGTGACATGCAGAGGGTTTGGGAGGCCTGCAGAGTGCTCCTGGAAGCTGGGGAGGGCGAAAACGTGATGCATGGAAGGGGCGTTGGGAGGCCAAAAACAGACCTGTTTTTTGTGAAAACGGGATGTGTAGAGGGCTTGGGAGGCCTGCAGAGTGCTCCTGGGGGCTGGGGTGGGCATTGCGGTTTTACCCTCCCAGCCCCCAGGAGCACTCTGCAGGCCTCCCAAGCCCTCTGTGCGGCCCGTTTTTGCGAAAAATGGGCCTGTTTTTAGCAAAAACAGGACACACAGAGCAGGGTTTCAGGAGGCCAAAAATGGCTATATTCGGTGTATAAGACACACCATTATTTCCACTCACTTTTAGGGGAGGTGGGGAAATGCATCTTATACTCCGAAAAGTATGGGTAGTTTGGTCCCTGTTTCTTCCTTTAGGACTAGAAGCGATGTTTGGTGAAGAAAAACTGATTCCTGGAAAGTTTGTGACCAACATTTCTCGGGGTTAGGCGTTGGGTGATCGGTCAAGTTCTGCTCCATCTACCACTTAGATATGAAAAGAGACACACCTGTATCTATATCCTGGTTTTTATGATTTCAAACTTTGGTGCAATATACATGACCATTTTCAGTATCGTATAAAAAAGATTGCATACATCAAATGGGGTGTTTCGAATTGAAACGAGCACAGCTTGGTCAGGAGAGTTCAATTCCCTTCCCTTCCCTTTAAAAAAATAGGCAATGGGTGCTATTCAGGGGTGGGATTCAGTCAGTTTGGACCGATTCGGGCGAGTTGAATGCTAATTTTACATTTGGTTCGCCAAACCGGTAATTGCAAAGACTAGCTGGCCACACCCCTCCCATGCCGCCCGTCCCAGGAGTCTCCGTGCAGCCCCGTAAGTGCAGGCCCCGCATGGAGGCTCTGGGAAGGTGAAAAACAGGCCTCCCGGAAGTTCCAGAAATCTGGAAATGGGAGCTTGGGAGGGTGAAAACGCAACCACCCCCCAACACCGTGGTGCAGGAGGCCGAGTAGGTCACGCCCACCCAGCCACTGGACAGAGAACCGGTTGCTAAAGTTTTTGAATCCCACCCCTGGTGCTCTTCCACTGATAGTTCTTTTATCACAAAGTCTTCATCTGTCAATCCAACTCCTTCAACATCTGCATAAACGTGAGAGCAAGTAATGTGGTCTCAAAAAAAGGGACGCGGTGGCTTAGTGGATGAGACGCTGAGCTTGTCGATCAAAAGGTAAGCAGTTCAGCAGTTCGAATCCCTAGCGCCGCGTAATGGGGTGAGCTCCCGTGACTTGTCCCAGCTTCTGCCAACCTAGCAGTTCGAAAGCACGTAAAAAATGCAAGCAGAAAAAATAGGGACCACCTTTGGTGGGAAGGTAACAGCGTTCCGTGCACCTTTGGCATTGAGTCATGCTAGCCACATGACCACGGAGACGTCTTCGGACAGCGCTGGCTCTTCGGCTTTGAAACGGAGATGAGCACCAGCTCCTAGAGTTGGGATCGACTAGCACGTATGTGCAAGGGGAACCTTTACCTTTATCTTTTTAATGTGGTCTCAGTGATGCGCAATGATTTAATCATTGAAGCCTACTCCGTATTCATTTTCTAGCTCTTTCTCTAGGTTTTGGGATGGTTTTTTTTAAAACCGTTTCTTCATGGCTCATTTTATTTTTGGAAAGGCCCAAGCAGTGACAATGTCTTTGGGCATGATTCCAAGGTTATATTGAGCAGATGACTAAAATATGAGAAAATACCATTTGAAATAATGGCCAAAGAAGGCCAAATATTGATTGTTACTAAAAAGCTGCTCTGTTTTGCTTTTGCAAAATTCCAAGCAGAAATGAACTGGGGATTCTTCCACCTGTTTCAACCAAGAGAGTAAGGCCCTAACTCTCAAGAGTAATGTTCTTATAGCCATGTTTTATCATTACAGTCAAAAGATTATTTGTTTTTTGCTGCTGTTCCATTCTGTTTCTTCTTAACAGCCTTGTTTTTGTGGAAAGAAAAATAGAGGGAGAAACAGGTGGAAAAGTATAATAGCTTTGAGGTGAGGCAGGAACAACCAGCACAAAACTCTACTTGACTGATATACAGTAGTGGCCAAAATTGTGGAAACCTTTTGGGAAAAGTGTATTTTCTAAAACTAGCTAACAATGTGACTTTTTTGTGGGGAGTAGTACCGTCAAATGATATATCAATAGAAAGATAATTTAATCAAGAATGCAATCCAATCACTTTTATGAAAGATTTCCTATTAGAATAGCAGCTAAAGAAGAAAAGTGAAACACGTAGAAAAAATGAGATATACAAAAATGATAACCGTAGAAAAAATGAGATATACAAAAATGATCACCATGTCAGTTAATCCTTAGTTGGGTAACCTTTAGTTGGGTAACTATGGCCTTACAACCAACAGTAGACAGTTTAAGCTTAAAGTTGTAGGGGTTTGGGGAAGAATCTACAGAGTCAGGTAGTGCATTCCAGACATTGACCACTCTGTTACTGAAGTCATATTTTCTGCAATCAAGTTTGGTGTGGTTTACCTTGAGTTTGTATGTATTATTTGCTCATGTATTGTTGTGGTTGAAGCTGAAGTAGTCATTGACAGATAGGACATTGTGGTCGATAATTTTATGTACTATGCTTAAGCCAGTTCGAAGTCGGCATAGTTCTAAGTTGTCTAAGCCCAAAATTTGGAGTCTGGTGGCATAAGGTATTTTATTGCGAGCAGAGGAGTGGTCTACTCTTCTTGTGAAATATCTCTGGACTCTCTCAATTGTATTTATGTCCGATATACAGTGCGGGTTCCAGACAGACGAGCTGTATTCAAGAATTGGTCTAGCAAATGTTTTATATGCTCTAGTTAGTAATACAATATTACCAGAGAAGAAGCTATGCAAGATTAGGTTAACAACTCTTAGTGCCTTTTTGGCAATGTTACACAAAGGAGTGCAAGAGATTGCACAGAAAGGGCAGGTTTGAAGCACTAGTGAAAATCAGCGTGAAGTTTGGGTGGCCTTGTCAAAAAAGAAAAAGAAAAAAAGGATTCTTTGCTCATGGAGATAAGTGAGTGCGATGAAAAGAGAATTTAAAAAGAAAGAAAAAGAGGAGAGCTGACTTGTATAAGTAGCGCGAGAGAGATTGGCCTCATTAAATTTGGGAGAAGTAGATCATAAGAACTACTAAGCCCTTCTAACTTGCAGGAGAATATGCCAGTTGAAGACACGATGCACATAAGCAGATTCCATTTCTTGAGAAGCACATTTCGGGTTTTCGTGGTAACAAGTAAAAAGAAAAGAAAAGAAACGACATCTGCAAGTGTGCCAAGACTTTTAGCTGAACTCTGAGAATCTTATGACTATCTTTTTTGTGATTTGAATGTTATGATTTATGCTGATTGCTTTTATTTGGTATCCCCAGGACTATCACCGAGTGCTGTATCTTATGATTATGATGATTGTGTTTTATGATCTTGATTTAGCATTTGTTGCTTGTATGTATATTAAGAGCTTCTGCACTGGAGACAAATTCCTTGTGTGTCCAATCACACTTGGCCAATAAAGAATTCTGTTCCATTCCATTCCATTCCATTCTTTCCTTATTCTGTTCCATTCCATTCCATTCCATTCTTTCCTTATTCTGTTCCATTCCATTCCATTCCATTCCACTCCAATCTACACTACACTGCACTACACTCTAGTCTACTCCACTCCAATCCACTCCAAACCAATCCACTCCAATCCAATCCAATCTACACTCCACTCCACTCTACTCCGCTCCTCTCCGCTCCGCTCCACTCCACTCCACTCTACTCCAATCCAATCCACACCACTCCAATCCAATCTAATCCAATCTCCAACCCAACCCAACCCAACCTCTCCATTCCATTCCTCTCAATCTGAATTTCTGACCCTGTTCCTATTCTTAACGGTCCCAGGTCTTGCATTAAATAAACAGAACAAATTTGTCGTGTCCCACTCCTCTGCTGACGGCCGGGTCGGGGAAGTCCGTATCAAGCGTGCCTCTGCAGCTCTGCCAAAGTCCTATCAGAGTTCTCAAGGCAGGCAGGAGACCAGGAAGTGACTTCAGCAATCCAAGTTAGACTTTCCCTGACTCAGAGAATGCCAGAAAGCAGCTCCTTTATATAGGCCATGGGGTGTGGCTCCATGACTCAGCACTTATCCAGGCCTGCCCCTCCCTTCTTTTTTCTGACGTTGCCTCTCAATTCTCCAGAAGCGAGGATCTCTCCAGCCTCCAGCTGTTGGTAATCTGAGCTCATGACTGGCTTCACATTCTTCAGGCTCACATGCTGTGGGGGAGGGGTTTAGTTGCTCCGTTTGCCTGGGCATGGTGCCAGGACTGGGGGCTGAAGGCACGTCAGGCCCTTCGTCTTGCTCGGCCTGTCCGGGCATGGTGCCAGGGCTGGGGCCTGGAGGCATGCCAGGACATTCTTCCGAACTATCAGCGTCCGGCAGGAGATAAGAGGGGCCCGGCTGCGGCAGGGGGAGCGGGCAAGACACAACAAAATTCTCTCCAAGACAGGTTTAATAGAAATTGGAATTGCCGAAAAGGAGGTCGGCCCAAACCAAAATAATGACCTCTGATACACACGCAAAAATGGGAGAGGCTACCATCACACTGTTGTGGCCATCACTATCTTCAGAAAGTTTTTTTTTTTTCCCATCATACACTGTAGACATCCCTGAAAACACAAATGCCAGCTGCACCACCAGACAGTTACAAATTCACCTTCTGGAGAACAAATGAACACACGCAGTGCAAATTTTTGGAGACGTCTCACCAGCTTATTTATCAGAGAGATGTAGCTCCTAAGAGAGGAATGAAGGTATTGATTTCTCCCCCTCCCACCCCCACCCCCCCGGCTTCATTCCCTGAAAAAAAAATGAAATTATATCTTCTAAACAGAAAGGACGAAATATTGTATCGAGATATTAAGGTGTGCAATAAAGGAACATAACAGAGAGCATCCATTGCACATCAGCAAGCTGTTGCTTGGCCTTCCTCTCCTTGAAGACTTTCTTTGGCTACCCTCAAAACCCGGAGCTCTGTATTTTGGGGGTTTTTTTTTCCTCTTCTCTTCTTTTCCTGAGTGACCTATTCCACTGATGCTGAATATCAGGAGACGTGTTTTCTCTCTCTTTCTCTCTCTTTTTTTAGGAATAACAGGTTGAGAGGTTTTGCAGTCTGAGAGTCCAATACTTCCTTTTCCAGGTGTGACGAGAAGGGTGCGGCTCACATCGTGAGATGCGTAGAGTGGCTGGCTAAACTGATGTGAGGATTAAATTGGGATGAGGCTGTGGAAGAAACACCTGGGAATGGAATGGAATGGAATGGAATGGAATACAGAATAATGCAATGTAGAGTAGAGTAGAGTAGATTAGAATAAGCATATAGGATAGGATAGGATAGGATAGGATAGGATAGGATAGGATAGGATAGGATAGAATAGGATAGAATAGGATAGAATAGGATAGAATAGGATAGAATAGGATAGAAACAGAAACAGAAAATTACAATGGAATGGAATATAGAATATAGAGTGGGCCTCTGTGGCTCAGACTGCTAATGCAGTCTGTTATTAACACAGCTGCCTGCAATTACTGCAGGTTCTAGTCCCACCAGGCCCAAGGTTGACTCAGCCTTCCATCCTTTATAAGGTAAGTAAAATGAGGACCCAGATTGTTGGGGGCAATAAGTTGACTTTGTATATAAATATACAAATAGAATGAAGACTATTGCTAACATAGTGTAAGCTGCCCTGAGTCTTCAGAGAAGGGCGGGATATAAATGCAAATAAAAAAAAAATAGAGTAGAGGAGAATAGGGGAGAGGAGAGGAGAAGAGAGGAGAGGAAGAGAACAGAAGAGAACAGAAGAGAAGAGGACAATATAGAATACCATATAGAATAGAACAAAAAAGAACAGAGTATAGAATATAAAATATGGAATGGAACAGTACAGTACAGTACAGAATATTTTATTTGGTCAAGTGTGGCTTGCAGACACACAAGGAATTTGTCTCCAATACAGAAGCACTCAAAGAGTTTGGCAGATATTTTTCACATTGATGGTTCACACCGAGTACACACATTCACCCTGTTTGAATGGAGCTCTTACTCCTTGCTGTCTCGGGTTTTCCTTCCTCCCATCTTCCTTCTTCTGCTTCATCCAATTCTCTGTTTCTTGTACAGTGGAGTCCCCAGGATGGAATCACTCTCCCGTCTTGCCGTGCAACACAGCAAGGGTGTAAATCGTTCGAGTTCTGGGGGTGTGAAAAGCCTTCGGCCCCGACTGAGTTTTGAACATTGAACGGGAAAAGCGTTTTCCGCGCCAGCGGGGTTGGGAGAAGAAAGGAAAGAGGCAGCTTTTGGCAAATATCAGAGAGAAGCACCATCCTTTCCAAACAAAAGTTAAAAATTATTAGGCAAAAATAGAATGGCATCTGCCCACAGTTATTACAAAGAGCGAGCTACAGCCTGTCGTTACGATAATCAACGGGAGAGGGGAGCCCAGAAATAGCTTGAATGCGGAACTGCTAAATTCTGCAATCCCAACTTTATTTCGGGAGAATTTGAGAAGCCTCAGAGGCCATCTGGGGAAGGAGCGTTTTTTCTCCCTCATCCCAAGGACAAAGATTTAGTTTTTCTCCACTGAAACTTTATCAGGCCTTGGTAAGGCCACATTTGGAATCTTGCATCCGGTTTTGGTTGCGACGTGTTTTTATATCCATTGCAGTGTCCTTGGGGATGAGACAGGATGGATGTCACCTTTTTGGGGTCACCACAGTTTTGGTCGCCACGATGCCAAAAAGATGTGGAGACTCTAGAGCAGGGGTCTCCAACCTTGTCAACTTTAAGACTTGTGGACTTCAACTCCCAGAATTATTATTATTATTATTATTATTATTATTATTATTATTATTATTATTATTATTATTATTATTATTATTATTATTATTATTAAAATTTTTATACCGCCCTTCTCCCGAAGGACTCAGGGCGGTGTACAGCCAGGGATAAAATACAAAATATGTACAATTAAAACAAATTAAAACATAGCAAAATTACAAAAACGGCCAGCTTTGCTTTGCTTTGCTTCCTCAGCCAGCTTTGCTTTGCCAGCTCAGCTTTGCTGGCTGAGGAACTCTAGGAGTTGAAGTCCACAAGTCTTAAAGTTGACAAGGTTGGAGACCCCTGTTCTAGAAAGAGTGCAGAGAAGAGCAACAAAGATGATTAGGGGATTGGAGGCTAAAACATAAGAGGAACAGTTGCAGGAACTGGGTATGTTGAGTTTAATGACAAGAAGGACTAGGGGAGACATGATAGCAGTCTTCCAATATCTCAGGGGCTGCCCCAAAGAAGAGGGAGTCAAGCTATTCTCCAAAGCACCTAAAGGTAGAACAAGAAGCAATGGGTGGAAACTAATCAAGGAGAGAAGCAACCTAGAACTAAGGAGAAATTTCCTGACAGTGAGAATTCCAAAGAATTCATTGGGATAGAAAAATCCAGAGGAATTAAAAGCCAGACCAGACTCAGTCCTGCTTTTGCTAGAGCAGAGAAGCGTTTAGTGAGAGAGGCGGCTGAATGCTTCAGCAAATGCACTTTGAGGTCTTTAACCAAACGTTGAAAACCTGTTCTTCCCTTGCCATTTCCTAGGCTATTATGTGGAGGAAGTAAAAGGGGATGGGAGTTCCCTTTGTCAAGAGGAATTTCTTTCCGTAGAGGTTCCTCTCTTAGCTTTTCAGACTCAGGAGTGTCTTCAGGGACGAGGAGGTCAGAATGTGCCCTCTGCTTATTTCTTTCGTGCGTCACGTTGGGAGTTGGAGCGCAGGTTCTTGAGATGTTTCTATTTTGCCTTTTTCTGAGAATCTGGTCCTGTGATAGAAGAAGCACCGTTTCCATCCCTTGGTGATCCAGAGGATTATTTGCAGCTATTTTTTCCAGGGAGAGCCGTTTTGACAGAAGTCGGAGGGCAGCATCGGAAGGACTATAATTCCTTTATATGGCAGTCAAAAGTGGATGCGTTAGAGTAATTGCTCGGTTAAGCCCCTAAGATGACGGAAATTAATATTATTACCAGGCGGCTTGCGCTGAAATGGGGAATGAAAATAGTCTTCCCAGGCTGAGGAGATGCTATTTCTTAGCTGCTTTTTTTTTGGGGGGGGGGGGCAGCTGCTTTCTAATACCATCTGTATTTTCAGGAGCGATGGGCTGATAGATGGATTCAGGCCAGTCTATTTATTTAAAAAAAAAAAAATGGGCAGAAGCTGTGTCTCCTGGATTTAGAAGCCTGGCCTCGCCAAAGCATAGCCTATCTTGGGTGTAGAGAAATTTTTGTTTGAATAGGTTAAGAAATGACTTCTACTTCTCCTCCTCCTCCTCCTCCTCCTCTTCTTCTCCTCCTCCTCCTTCTTCTTCTCCTTCTTCTCCTTTCCCCCTCCTACTTTTCCTCCCCCTCCTCCCCTCTTCCTTCTCCTTCTCCTCCCCTTTCTCTTTTCCCCTCCTTCTTTCCTTCCCTCCTCCTCTCCTCCTCTTCCTTCTCCTCCTCCTCCCTTTCCTCCTCCTCCTCTCCTCCTCTTCCTCTTCCTCCTCCTCCTTCTTCTTCTCCTTCTTCTCCTTTCCCCCTCCTACTTTTCCTCCCCTCCTCCCCTCTTCCTTCTCCTTCTCCTCCCCTTTCTCTTTTCCCCTCCTTCTTTTCCTTCCCCTCCTCCTCCTCTCCTCCTCTTCCTTCTCCTCCTCCCCTTTCCTCCTCCTTCTCTCCTTCTTCTTCTTCTTCTCCTCCCATCCTCCTCCTTTCCCCTCTTCCTTTTCCTCCCCCTCCTCCCCCCCTCTTCCTTCTCCTTCTCCTCCCCCTTCTTCTTCTTCTCCTTTCCCCTTCTCCTTTTCTTCCCTTCCTCCTTGTCCTCTCCTCCTCTTCCTCCTCTTCCTCCTCCTCCTCTCCTCTTCTCCTCTCCTCCTCCTCTTCTTCTTTCCTTCTCCTTCTCCTCCCTCCTCTTCCCTTCCCCCCTCTTCCTTTTCCTTCCCCTCCTCCTCTTCCTCTTCCTCCTCCTCTTCCTCCTCCTCCTCCTCCTCCTCCTCCTCCTCCTCTTCCTTTTCTACTTGTACAATGGATTCTGGGGCCAAAACATACTTGGTATAAATCACAGGGATCTTTTCTACATTCCTTTCTGAGTCCTTCTAAAAGCTGATATGGCAAGCAGAAGAGAATATAATTCACACTCCTTGCTCCTGTGATCTTCTCGTTGCAATCTGAAACCGTCCTGGTTGAATTCAACACACATAATACGCTGTAAGCCTGGAGATAAGTGGAAATAGCAATAAATAAATGAGAGATCAGTGTCTCCTACCCGCTTGCTCCCTTTTCTGTGTATAACACAAGGCAGCTGTAGTAAAACACAAGTCCCAGCTAGCTGCTTCCAGCGATAAGATTAAATATAGCCGAGAAACGATAATTTAAAAATGTAAGGTTTATTTGTAATTGCCTTGTTTGAACAATGGGCTGCTTTTTCATGGGGAAAGAGAGAGGCAATGCTTTCCGGTACGCTTTGAAAAAGAAGAAAGGAAACTCTCTTTTAAAATGATCTTCAATTGAGTGGCTGAAAATATTGAATTGCCAGATTATTATCTGCATATGAGAGAATCCATTATCTGCTGGTTGGTAAGGATAGGATAGGATAGGATAGGATAGGATAGGATAGGATAGGATAGGATAGGATAGGATAGGAATAGGAATAGGAATAGGAATAGGAATAGGAATAGAACAGAACAGAACAGAACAGAATAGAATAGAATAGAATAGAATAGAATATTTATTATTTATTTATTTATTTAATCAAATTTTTATACCGCCCTATCTCCCGAAGGACTCAGGGTGGTTTACAGGCCGATAAAATACAAATATCATACAAGGTAAAAAACTAATTAAAAAACTTATTTAAATAGGCCATAGTTAAAATTACAGTTAAAATAATAAAACCCCATTTCTTAAAAATAATTAACCCCAGTTAAAATTATCCAAGTCCCGCTTGGATAAATAAATGTGTTTTCAGCTCACGGCGAAAAGTCCGAAGATCAGGCACTTGGCGTAAACCAGGGGGAAGTTCGTTCCAAAGCGTAGGAGCTCCCACAGAGAAGGGCCTACCCCTGGGGGCCGCCAGCCGACATTGTTTGGCGGACAGCACCCTGAGAAGGCCCTCTCTGTGTGAGCGTACGGGTCGGTGGGAGGCATGAGGGAATAGAATAGAATAGAATAGAATAGAATAGAATAGAATAGAATAGAATAGAATAGAATAGAATAGAATAGAATAGAATAGAATAGAATAGAATAGAATTTCTTTGTTGGCCAAGTGTGATTGGACACACAAGGAATTTGTCTTTGGTGCATAAGCTTTCAGGGTACGTAACAGATGTAAGTGATAAATCATGATCATAGTCATCATGAATCACAGGATACAGCACTTAGTGATAGTCATAGCATACTAAATAAACAATCAAAATCATACTAGGAAGCTAATTAGCACAATATAAGTCATAAAGATACAAGGAGTAGAGTAGAATAGAATAGAATAGAATAGAATAGAATAGAATAGAATAGAATAGAATAGAATAGAATAGAATAGAATTTTTTATTGGCTAAGTGTGATTGGACACACAAGGAATTTGTCTTGGTGCATACGCTCTCAGTGTACATAAAAGAAAAGATACGTTCATCAAGAATCATAAGGTACAACACTTAATGATAGTCATAGGGTACAAATAAGTAATCAGAAGAGAAGAGAAGAGAAGAGAAGAGAAGAGAAGAGAAGAGAAGAGAAGAGAAGAGAAGAGAAGAGAAGAGAAGAGAAGAGAAGAGAAGAGAATTCTTTATGAGAATAGAAGAGAATAGAATAGAATTCTTTATTGGCCAAGTGTGATTGGACACACAAGGCATTTGTCTTGGTGCATATGCTCTCAGTGTACATAAAAGAAAAGATACATTCATCAAGAATCATAAGGTGCAACACTTAATGATAATCGTAGGGTACAAATAAGCAATCAGAATAGAATAGAATAGAATAGAATAGAATAGAATTCTTCATTGGCCAAATGTGATTGGACACACAAGGAATTTGTCTTCAGTGAATAAGTTTTCAGTGTACATAACAGATATAAGTGATAAATCATGATCATAGTCATCATAAATACATTCATCATAACTCACAAGATACAACACTTAGTGATAGTCATAGGATACTATATAAGCAATCAAAATCATACTAGGAAGCTAGCAAATCTCCTCCTGATGGCCAGAGTGATCTGGAGCATGGAAAGGTGGTGAGACGCTCGGAACAGGCAAAAGGGAAATTTTGAAGAAGCAAAGAGGCAGTCCCCAAAATCGAGAAAAGATGGAGCTGTTAGCAACTTCTAAAAAAACTATAATAATCAGATGCGGACGCAGTGGCTCAATGGCTAAGATGCTGAGCTTGTCAATCGAAAGTTTGGCAGTCCAGCAGTTCGAATCCCTAGTGCCGCGTAACGGGGTGAGCTCCTGCTACTTGTCCCAGCTTCTGCCAATCGATCAGTTCGAAAGCACGTAAAAAATGCAAGCAGAAAAATAGGGACCACCTTTGGTGGGAAGGTAACAGCGTTCTGTGCGCCTTTGGCAGTGAGTCATGCTGGCCACCTGACCACGGAGATGTCTTCGGACAGCACTGGCTCTTCAGCTTTGAAACGGAGATGAGCACCGCCCCCTAGAGTCGGCAACGACTAACATATATGTGCGAGGGGAACCTTTACCTTTTAATAATCAGAGATGATAGATGGGCAAAAGGATGATATCTTAATGCTCCAGTTCTATTTGCATCACAGAAAGCCCTTTGTTCAAGCCGGTCTTAACGTGAACCTCCAAAAACGTAAGCCGTAAATCGCATCAGAATTTGCTTCCTGTCGCCTATCTGGGAATCCCAGTGGCTTTGCCAAGTATGAAATCCCAGCTAAGAACTAGGATTCTTTTCCTAGGCCCTTCAAAAAGGGTCATGTGGTTGACTCGCGCGCTGGAGTGGACACGCTCCAGTCGGGGATTCCAGACTGAAATAAAACCCGTTGCTCTGTTCTAGCAGTAGGAACTAGCTTTTTGGTCGCAAAAGAGGGGAATTGTGGGAGCCAGCCTTTATCCAAGGTGGAGAGCATGCTGGATGCTTCTCTCAAGCATCCCTTTTATTTGTTTGTTTGTTTTTCTTCTGTTCAGTTGTGTCTGATTCTTGGAGAATTCCTGGATCAATCCACACCGTTATCTTGGCAAGGTTTTTCAGAGGTGAATTTGCCATTGCCTCCTTCCTAGGGCTGAGACACAGTGACTGGCCCAAAGTCACCCATCTGGCTTTCGTGCTTAAGTGTGACTAGCATTCACCATCTCCTGGTGATTGGCTCAAAATCTGGCTTTCTTATTTAAGGTGGGACTAGAACTCATTGTCGCCTAGTAATTGGCCCAAAGTCACCCATCTGGCTTTCATCCCTAAGGTGAGACTAGAACTCACCATCTCCTGGTGATTAGCCCAAAATCATCCCTCTGGCTTTCATACTTAAGGTGGGACTAGAACTCATTGTCGCCTAGTAATTGATCCAAAGACATCCATCTGGCTTTCATGCCTAAGGTGGGACTAGAATTCAACATCTCCTGGTGATTAGCCCAGAGTCATCCAACTGGCTTTCACAACTAAGGCAGTGCTAGAACTCAAGATTTCCTGGTTTCTAACCAGGTGCCTTAATCACTACACTAAACTGGCTCATTTTGGCTCTATATACTGCTACAAATGAGAGTAGCGCGATTGTATTCTAGCATCTATGGAGAGCCTGAGTGTTGTGTCTGTGGGCCCCGAGCTGGGCTTCCTGGCAGAGAGTGAGGAGGAGAGTGAGGAGGAAGAGCCAACAGGGCTTCCCTCTGCAGAATCTTCCTCTCTGGCTCTGCTCCAGATTCCAGAGGCAGGCCAGGTGGAGGAGGAGGAGCTGACACGGCCTCTTTCCCCTGACCCCTCCTTCCCCCTGGCAACGCCCCAAGAGCCAGCTGAGGAGGATCAATCTTGGCTACATGCAAGGCAGCGATGCCAAGTGAAGCGTGCACAGCAAAAGAAAGGAAGGGGCCGGCCCAGGGAGTGCTGAGTGACGGAGCCACACCCCACAGGGTATAAAAGTGGGTGGAACTGCCTTTGGCTCCGTGACGGACAAAAACTGACTTTTGGAAACTTCTGCTGCTTTATTGCGAGACTCAGGAATTGGCTTTTCGGACTTCTGTTTACTTCTGAACTCTGAGTTGCTCCAGCAATAGACCGCAGTAGCATTGAAGAGACTTGGCAGGCAATCGCAGGTTCGTTGCCAGAGCTGATATCTGTAGCAAGAATAAATTGCTGGCAAATGCAGCCAGCTCATGTGTCTTCTGGGGGGTGGTTGAGGGGGGCAGAACACTGAGAGTCAAGACTGAGGAGGGGTTGTGCCATGAAAGGCAGAGGAAATCGGAATTGCGCTCTCCATTCTCAAACCTAACTTTGCCCAATTATCTCCTTGTTCTTAATTCCAGCCTGACATTTGCAGTTAGTCTAATAAACCAGTAATGGAAACAGAGAGAGAGCCCTCACCTTTAGTTACGTTACGGACGCCAGAAAACCTGTCACGATCAGAGCCCGACATTCAAAGGAAAACTGATTGGACTTGCAAAATTAATTAACTGCCTCCTGCAAAATGAATTAATTTGCCCAGACCATCTTTGAACAGTAGAATTCACTTCTTCTGTTTTTTTTAATAAGTCATATGTAGGTCAAAGGCTGGCTGGCTCTCCGTCTCCGTTCTGCTCAAGGCGCATAAGAACTTGAATTCGCAGTTGACTGGAATTGACTTCTGCAAAAGGGGTTAAGGTACAGCATGGTTTGTAAGGAAAACTATTGTGGTCTGCCAGCAGCCTGCGGAGCTGGCAACAGAGTCGGACAGCGATGAGGCTGAGGTGAGGCCAGAGCCATCGGGGAGTGAGGTGCGGACTCCAGAGCCTCCAGAGGCTGATAGTAGTGAGGCAGAGGAACAGGAGGAGCCTGTTCCTAATGCACGCATGAGAAGAGCTGCCAGAAGGCAAGAGCAGCTCAAGCAAAGAGGACAACTCGGGAGTAGGGCCAGGAGATGATTGGCCCCTCCTATAAGGCTTAAAAGATCAGCAATGGCGTTTGTGCTTTGCCAGAAAACAATGTTGGTAGCTTCGTCTTCTGCTTCGTCTACGTCTTGCATTTATTTTTGTGACTTCTGAACGTTTGCCAAGAAAGGCCTTTGGCAGTTTGCCTAATTGGACCAAGGTTTGCCATAGGACTGAGGAATTTGTGTTGGGAGGAATTTGCTTTAATTTGTGTTGAACGACGCTGGGAATGAAGTAATTCTCAGCTGTTCGAATAAAGTTTGTTCGTTTTTTCACGGACTGAGTTTCCTACGACCTACTTGGGCCTGGGTCACAACAAAAATAAAGAACTGGGTGGAAGGATGTCTGGGTCAACCCTGATGCCATTTTGGGAGCATCTTCAGGGCTGCCACAGCAAAGTCTGGCTAGAGCTGTGGGAATGGGAGATGGAGATAGCTGAGGACTAGTAGCCAAAATAAAAAGTCTTTCTCCAAGGACGTTCCCACCAGGTGCTGGGGCAGCATGGACCGAAACCAACTGGAGTTGGGACAGTGACCTGATTAGACCCTGTGACAACCATGTGGACTTGGGGGTGGGGGAAAGAACGTTGATTTTTAATTTGGGTGGGGAAAACCGCAGGACCTTCAGAGTCGGGTTTTCACCAGAGGTGGGTTTCAGCAGGTTCTGACCAGTTCTGGAGAACCGGTAGTGGAAATTTTGAGTAGCTCGGAGAACCGGTAGTAAAAATTCTGACTGGCCCCGCCCACATCTATTCTCTGCCTCCCGAGTCCCAGCTGATTGGGAGGAAATGGGGATTTTGCAGCATCCTTCCCCTGGAGTGGGGTTGTTTGAAGAGTTGTAAGTCGAGGGCTCCTTTGGTGTGTTTGTGCTTTCGTTTGGCACACGAAACGAAATTCATTTATTTTCTGCTCTACAACACAACAGAAACATGAGAAAGTCACTAATATCTGCTCCCTTTCTGCATTTTTCCTCCTCCTCCACTCCACAAACCTCCCTCCCTTCGAGCACTGATGAAGTTCCCTAGTTGGGTCATGAAATGTCTGCAAGAAAACAGCGAAGCTCAGAGAGCACCAAGGATCCCACAGTCCTCCTCCTTCTTCCTCTTCTTCTCCTCTTCCTCCTCTCCTCTTCCTCCTTCTCATCCACTTCTCCTCCTCCTCTCTTCCTCCTCCTCTTCCTCCTCCTCCTCCTCCCTCTCCTCTTCCTCCTCATCATCCCTCTCCTCCACTCTTCCTCTTTTTCCTCCTCTTCACCTCCTCCTCCTCTCCTTTTCATCCTCCTCCTCTTTCTCCTCTTCCTCCTCTTCCTCCCTCCCCTCTTCCTCCTCCTCCCCTCTCTGCTCTTCCTACTCCCCCTCCCCCTTTCCTCTTCCTCCTCCTCCTCCCCCTCCTCTCCTCCTTCTCCCCTCTTCTGCCTCCTCCCCTTCTTCTCTTCCTCCTCCTCCTCCTCCTCCTCCTCCTCCACACAATTCAAAATGCACTTTATTCAGAGCAACGTCCCAATTTAATCTTTGATGTGTCAGATTCCACGAAGAACATTTTTCTTTTCCTCCTGAATATGCAGAGAAGAACATAATAGGCTTGGGAAACCTAAATTTCATTTTTATTTCATGGGGTAAGAATAGGGAATGTGACACTGTTAGACATCAGTGAAGCTGCTGCGCAGAGTCATTTTATCACAAAAAGCAGCTAGTGGCTCTGCCTTTACGGGAAGTTTGGGGCTGCTGCAGCAAAACCACCCTTCTGAATTGACCTCTCTTCATATGTTAGAGTAGACCCAACTCTCGCATCTTCTGGAAGCAGCAGAAAATAGAATCTTTTTTGTCCCAAAGACAAAAAGGCAACTGGGCTTTGTTTTTTCCTTGAAAATGTTTCCCTTCTCATCCTAGAAGTTTCTTCGGTTCTGACTGAATGGTGGCGAATGGATGGATTTACCATATTTTTCAAAGTATAAGACACACCATTTTTTTCCCCCAAAAAAGAAGGTGAAAATCTGGGTATACTCCGAATGTAGCCCCGCCCAGCTTCTCAAATGGAGGTTTCAGAGGCTGAAAAAAGCATCAGAAAAGAAGCTTCAGGAAAAAAAGCCTCCAAACAGAGCTTCAGAAAAAAAGCCCCCAAACAGAGCTTTAGAAAAGAAGCTCCCAAACAGAGTTTCAGAGGCTTTTTTTCTGAAGCTGTTTCAGGAGCTTTCAGAGGCAGAAAATAAAGTGTTTTCTGAAACAGAGTTTCAGAAGTTTTAGAGGCAGAAAAAAAAGCAAAAAAAAAAAGCAAGGCACAGAGCTCCCAACCAAGGAACCTGTTGCTAAAATTCACCTCTGGGAACAGCTGATTGGGGGTATTCCGGGAGGCCGACCCACAAGCCAATCAGCTTTTTTCTTATTTTCCTCCCCAAAAACTAAGGTGCGTCTTATACACCGAAAAATACGGTATAATCTTTTACAGCCCTCTAGTCGTTAGTGGCCTCTCTGAGAGTCATTGAGGTCACTTGGAGGTTTATCTGTGCCTTCAGATAAACCTGAATAGTGCAAATGGGTGTGCAACCTTCTTTGAACTGCTGAAAGGAGTATACGTCCTTCCATTCTCCACCATCCAGTTCAGAACTGAAGAAGCTTCTTGGATGAGAAGTGAAAGGTCTTCAAGGGAAAACAAAGGCATTTTTGAAAAACGCCTTTGGGACAACCATGACCTGGATGACTGAGAATCTCCATAGACATGAAACCTTTTACCCATCTTCCCTTTTTTTTCTCTCCCTTTCTCCCCAAAATGCTATGCTTAGAAAACAACTTTCAAAAAGACGAGGGGCTGGTCTTCCTTTAAAACTGACTTCCCTTTGTCAAAAGTCATTTAAGCCATCCAAAGTCTGCAAACTGCTATGACTTTGATCCAGTGATGGAATTCAATTTTTTTTTTACTGTCGGTTCTATGGGCGTGGCTTGGTGGGTGGGGTGTGGCTTGGTGGGCGTGGCTTGGTGGGCGTGGCAGGGGAAGGATACTGCAAAATCCCCATCCCCACCCCACTCCAGGGGAAGGATATTGCAAAATCCCTATTCCCACCCCACTCCTGGGAGAAGGATACTGCGAAGTCTCCATTCCCCACCCCACTCTGGGGCCAGCCAGAGGCGGTATTTGCCGATTCTCCGAAACTACTCAAAATTTCCACCACCGGTTCTCCAGAACCTGTCAGAACCTGCCGAATAGCACCCCTGCTTTGATCTGAGGTGTTGTGATCGAGGGTTGTGTTTGACCTCAGGGGGGAGGGGTGCGTGAAGGGGTGTGGCCGGGGAGGGGGCGTGGCCAGTTTGATATCCCTCGTGTCAGGGGCGCCAGTGGCAGCCCGAGCGCTCTGCCAGAGAAAAACGGGCTCCTGAGCTCCTTTTTCAGCTGCCATGGCTTCCTGCAACCCTCTGCAGCGAAAACGTAGTTCGTGTGAACAGCATACAGCCCTTCCGAGCTCCATTTTCGCTGGCAGAGGCATCTGGGGGCCGTTCCTTTATTGTTTCCAGGGTGGCCCTACAGGCCAGATTGAAGCATCCAGGGGTCGGATCCAGGCCCCTGGCCTTCGCGCCCCGGATCTAAAGGAGGTCACTTATTGAAAGAAAAAAGGTGGGGAGAAGTCATATTCTCTCCCTTCCTCCTCCCGTCGCCTTTAATAAATGTTTAAATACGCGTCTTCAAAACTTGGGTTCCATACTGAGCGCGTCTCATTTTTTAAAAAAAAGACCCCGATACTGCAATGGTTACATATGTCTGCGCTCAGCATGATTCTCTCAATTATTAATCATTCCAGGGCTTTAAAAAAAAAATCTGGGTGCATCCCTGCAGGATCCGTCCCATTTTCCGACTTCAATGGGGGCTTTGTTGAACTGTCGGGGTCTTCTTCAGCCCTTGGCATAGCAGCTTTAATGGTTCATGGATACCTTAGAGTGGAGAGGCAGGGAAGTAAGGAACCCTTTGGCTCATCCGTGATGCCACGCTGTTTTGTTTTTTTAGCTTGCGATCGCTTCGAAAGCCTGATGTTTTTCCGCTTTTCATTCGAGCCTTCTTGGATAAAAATGTCCCCTGAGACAATGGTTGCAGAAAGAATGGCTTTTAAGACTATTGCTGCTCTTTCTGAACCTCGGTTTCCATTTATACAGTACATTTATCTTCCTCCCTCCCGCCCTCCTCTCTCCTTCTTTGCCTTCCTTCCTTTCTTTCCAACTTCCTTCTCTCTCTCTCTCTCTCTCTCTCTTTCTTTTTCTTTCTTCTTCCATCAATCTCCTTAAGTCTTCAGGTTCCACTCTTCTCCTTCCTTCCTTCCTTCCTTCCTTCCTTCCTTCTTTCCTTCCTTCCTCCCACCCACCCTCCCGCCCTCCCTCCCTCCCTTTCTTTCCTCCTTCCTTCCTTCCCTCCCTCCTTCCTTCCTTTCTTCCATTCATCTCCTTACATTTTCCGACTCCACTCTCCTTCCTTCCTTCCTTCCTTCCTTCCTTCCTTCTTTTCTCCAACCCTCCCTTTCTTTCTTTCTTTCTTTTTTCTCCTTTCTTCCTTCCTTTTTTTTCTTCCATCCATCTCCTTACGTCTTCAAGCTCCACTCTCTTCCTTCCTTCCTTCCTTCCTTCCTTCCTCTCTCTCTCTGTCTCTCTGTCTCTCTCTCTCTCTTTCTTTCTTTCTGTCTTCCTCAGGAGAGAGCAAATCTGGGATAAGCGATATGCTCTGAAGTGGGCTTAGGCTGCATCAAGTGGCTGTCAGGGTCAGCTACCACCAGGAGACAAGTGGTGAGTGAAGGGTCTGCTGGTGTTCCCAGGGACCGAGGGGTGTTTATGAGCGACAGTTTTGGAAACATGGAATGGAGTTGCACAAAGAATTTGCACTTGTGATGTAAACAGGACAAGCTGTGCTCCGTAAAAAAAGCCTGAGGTTCTTTGCCAAGGAAAGGCCCGTTGTGTGAAAGATTTAAAAAAAGAATGTTTCCATTCGAAGGTGATTCAACAAAATCTCTGCATCTGATCAATTTTCTTCTAGTTCAGATCAAATCAAATACCTTCAAACTGATTGAACATTACTATGGTCTCCTCAACATGCATGCATTTCCCTCTCTCTCTGTGTGTGTGTGTCTGTCTTTCCCTCTCTCTCCCTCTCCTTCTCTCTCTTTTTCTCTCTCTCTCCTTCTCTCTGTCTCTCTCTCTCTTTCTCTGTCTTTCCCTCTCTTTCTCTGTCTTTCCCTCTCTGTCTCTCTCTTTCCTTCTCTCTCTCTGTTTCTCTCTCCTTCTTTCTCTGTGTCTGTCTTTTTCTCTTTCTCTCTCTCTTTCTCTCTCCTTCTCTCTCTCCTTCTCTCTCTTTCTCTCTCTCTCTGTCTCTCTCTCTCTCTCCTTCTCTCTCTCCTTCTCTCTCTCTCTCTCTCTGTGTCTCTCTCTCTTTCTCTCTCTCTCTCTCTCCTTCTCTCTCCCCTTCTCTCTCTCTTTCTCTCTCTCTCTCTCTCTCCTTCTCTCCCCTTCTCTCTCTCTTTCTCTCTCTCTCTCTCTCTCCTTCTCTCTCCCCTTCTCTCTCTCTTTCTCTCTCTCTCTCTCTGTCTCTCTCTCTTTCTCTCTCTCTCTCTTCAGTATTGGCTTTCCACCAGTTTAGTGCCAAGATGGTGTATCTAAATAAATTTGTTCTTTGAGGAAACGGTATGTTTCAGAGTTCATTTTGTGATAGATGCATTACTTGGAACCTGAAACTCTCCCTCCTTCTCTCTCTCTGTTGTCTCTCTGTCTCTGTCTCTGTCTTTCTCTCTCTCACTCTCTCTGTCTCTGTGTCAGGGGTGAGTTCTACTTACCTTTACTACCAGTTTGAGTTGCGCACGCGCATGCACAGAAGCTTCACCTATGATGACGTCTGGGTCAGTGGGAGGAGCCTCACGACAGTTTTAGTACCGGTTCTTGCGAACCGATCTGAACCGGGGGCAACCCACCACTGGTATGTGTGTGTGTCTCTCTCTCCCTCTCATACACACACACACATACTTGAACTTATGTGCGGGATTAAACTGAATCATTTGGGGAATACAAGTCAAACAGATTCTTTTAAAGTTGCAAAGCTTGTTTATTTACAGTACCATCCTAGACTGGAATAGAACTGAAATTTGAACTGTTTAGAATCTGATCCTCACATCCCTCATTTTTAGATATATGATCTTCCCGTCCTTTTAACACACATTTGTGTGTGTGGGGGGGGTGATTGTTTGCTTTTTGCCAATAAAACGCAGGCAAGATATGAATGCCCATTAACCCGCAAGTCAACGAGGGATCATTCCCCCCCCCCCTTCCATTTAGAGGTGAAGATTCAACATGACATAGAAATTCCCATTAGAATCCTGGATCTGAGTTTATGCTTCCATGCATTCTGGTCCTTTATCTGGAGGGTGCCTTGAATTAAACACTAAAATAGGAACATTATCCGGAATCCATTGGTACATAGGATAGAGTGTTAGCACAGACCAAAGCAGCAACAAAATTCTAAGTTTGATAAATTTGTGATGCTGAAAACAGACTTCTCTAAGTGAATAAAGACAGACGATTAAGGGAATAAATCATTGGGGAGAAAAAATATCACCCTGTGCTTATTCTGCCTGGAGCCCATAGCTTTTCTCCAAATCAGACTTTTCCCCATCCTCTGGCAAGACCCTTCCCCAAATTTCAGGAGAGGTTTTTTTCAAAAGTAAAACCAAAAATCCATCATCTGGTTCTCAGCCACTCCCCTCCGATCTCACAATTACGTTAATCTCATCCTTTGTTTTTCAGGACTGTTTCTCTGACCTGTTCAATCTAATTGTTAAAGAATATTAGATAGAGTTACAGATGAACAGAGTTGGAGGGGACCTTGTAGGTCATCTAGTGCAGGGGTCTCCAATTTTGGCAATTTTAAGACTTGTGGACTTCAACTCCTATTGAATTCTGGGAGTTGAAGTCCACAAGTCTTAAAGTTGCCAAGGTTGGAGACCACTGATCTAGTCCAACCCCCCTCCCCAAGCAGGAGACCCTACATCATCCCTGACAGATGACAGTCCAATCTCTTCTTGAAAGCCTCCAGTGATGAAGCTCCCACAACGTCCAAAGGCAACTTCTGTTCCATGGGTTGATGGTTCTCACCGTCAGAAAATTTCTCCTTATTTCCAGGTTGAATCTCTCCTTGATAAGTTTCCATCCATTATTCCTTGCCTGGCCTTCAGGTGCCTTGGAAAATAGCTTGACCCCTTTCTCCTCTCTGTGACAGCCCCTCAAATATTGGAACACTACTATCCTGTCTCCCCTGGTCCTTCTCTTCACTAGACTAGCCAGGCCCGGTTCCTGTAACCGTTCATTGTATGTTTTATCCTCCAGTCCCCTCATCATCCTGGTTGCTTTTCTCTGCACTCTCTCGAGAGACTCGACATCTTTTTTTTATAGTGTGATGACCAAAACTGTGTGCAGTAACCTAGGTGTGGTCTTAGGTAAGGCTTTATAGAGTGGAATTAGGACCTCCCTCGATCCTGATTGTATCCCTCTGTTAATGCAATTTAGGATTGCATTGGCTTTTTTGGGGGCCGCCGCACAGTACTAACTCATATTTAGCTGGTTGTCCACTAAGAGTCCAAGAATATTGATTATCTCCAGGTTCTGACAGATAGCCAGAGTTCTACAGGAAAGAATGGCTGCCTTGAATGTGTTCTCACGCTTCCTTTAGCCTCGGGAGGAAGTGATTTGTGGCTTAGCAAAAGCTGTAGCCATCCATGGGGAGGTTTTCACTCGCTTTACGGCCAGACGTCTGAAAAGTTGCCTTGATAATTAGCCGTCTGTTTGAAATCCCAACTCCAAAGAAGAAGGCTGGAGAAAGAGCAAGATTGCGAAGAGTCACACTATATTCAAATACAGGCTGACCTCGACTTACGACCACCTCTGAGCCCAAGGTTTACGTTGCTAAGTGAGGAATTTGTTAAGTGTCAAGTTCAAGGTTACCACAGCCCTGAAAAAAGGTAACTTAGGACTGATTTTCACACTTACGACCGCTGCGGTATCCCCGTGGTCACGTGATCAAAATCCACGGCCACTGACTCTTATTTACGACGGCGACCCCCTTTTGTGACCAAGCAGAAGTCAACGGGGAAGCCAGATTCACTAAACAGCCACATTCCTCACTTAACGACGATAGTGGTTCACTTAACAACCGTGGCAAGAAAGGTCGTAAACCGGGGAAAAACTCACTTCACAAACGTCTCGCTAAGCTGCAGAAATTTTGGCCCCAACTGCGGTCGTACGTCGAGGACTTCCCTGTAGTCCTACTGTTTCCATGTATTTATTTATACATGTATTTATTTAAAAATTTATTCATACTCATTTCTTATGTTTATACTTATACCTGCTTATCCTTATATGTTTATATGTTATGTTTCGACTTATACATTTTTTCTCATACATGTTTGACAAATAAATTAATAAAATAAATAAACGACTAGCAGAGTAAAATCCACAGGGATTTCTTTACCTGTTTTTTTTTTTCCTTAACTACAAACTCTTGCTAAGCTACTGGTCATAAATTGAGGATTGCCTCTCATAACGCTAACAAGAAAACCGGGTGGCACTGTAATTGTTCAATCTGTTTTTGCCTTTGAAGGCAACTGTTCCAACGGAGAAACAGAATGAGAGGCAAATAATTTTTAAACAGGCAGCTTTCAGGGATCTTAATATTGCTAAACACACACTAACCCATCTGCTCCATCAGAAATGCTCTCTTTCATTTATTCTCACACGCTTCTCTTTTAATCATCCTCGAGTAACTCAACCTGCGTTGCCATCCGCTCTTCCAGACTTCTGGAAGTTGTCGTGAAATAGATTTCTGCAACCGCCGTGTTTTTCTAACCGTTGCAGTGTCCTTGGGAGGGGTGGGGTGAGGTGGGTGTCACTTTTTGGGGGTCAGCACAGCTTTGGTCGCCATGATGTAAAAAAGATGCGGAGACTCTAGAAAGAATGCAGAGAAGAGCAACAAAGAGGATTAGGGGACCAGAGGCTAGAACATATGAAGAACGGTTGCAGGAACTCGGTATGCCTAGTTTAATAAAAAGAAGGACTAGGGGAGACATGATAGCAGCGTTCCAGTATCTCAGGGGCTGCCCCAAAGAAGAGGGAGTCAAGATATTCTCCAAAGCACATGAAGGCAGGACAAGAAGCAATGGGTGGAAACTAATCACGGAGAGAAGCAACTTAGAACTAAGGAGAAATTTCCTGACAGTGAGAACAATTAACCAGTGGAACAACCTGCCTCCAGAAGTTGTGCATGCTCCAACAGTGGAAGTTTTTAAGAAGAAATTGGATAACCATTTGTCTGAAGTGGTGTAAGATTTCCTGCCTAAGCAGGGGGTTGGACTAGAAGATCTCCAAGGTCCTTTCCAACTCTGTTATTCTATTCTATTCTATCCTATCCTATCCTATCCTATCCTATCCTATCCTATCCTACTTGAGCACCCTATGCAATTTGCAGAATGACCACAGGCAAAAAATTAAGTTTGTAAAACTGGGTGTGACTCACTTAACAAAGTGTGCCCCGAAGATGCTTTTTCAAGAGGCAACTGGACTTTCTGGTTTTTCTTTGAAGACGTTTAACTTCTCATCCGAGAAACTTCTTCCACTCTGACAGGATGATGGGGAATGGAAGGGTTTATACTCCTTGCAGGCAGCTGGCCATTTGCATTCCTTTAGAGTGTCATTGAAGCCACTTGGAGGTTTATCTGTGTCCTCAAACCTGCAAGGACTGTCTAAAAGGATGCAAATAACCAGCTGCCTGCAAGGAATATCAGTCCTCCCATCCCCCCACCATTCACTCAGAGCTGAAGAAGCTTCTCAGATGAAAGGCAAGAAACGTCTTCAAAGAAAAACCAGAAAGTCCAGTTGCCTCTTGAAAAGAAAAAAAAAACTTTGGGTTAACAAAGCGTCGTTTGAACAGGGCAAATAAATTTTAAGAAATAAGTCCAACGGTGGCCTCTCTTAGCAAGAGAAATCCCAGTCCCGGTTGCAGCCGTAAGTCAAGGACTTCCTGTAATTGAGTTGGAAGGAGTGATCAGCCCTCTTCCTCCTTCTGCGGAGGGTTTGGATGGCAGTTCCTTCCTTCATTGGTTTTCGCTCATAAAGCTGGAGACGAGGTGGCTGAGATGCAGCTTTCTCATGGGAGAAAGACTTGGGGCTTAATCATTTCTACATGAGGTCAGCTGCTTTTTAATTTCCCTCTCCATCTCAGTGATTGGAACATTGGAGTTGGTAATTTTGCTGTGGGGTTTTCTTTTCCCCCTCAAGCCGCAGACTTTCCCACCCTGGGAAAAAGGATTGCAACCCAGGCATAAAATAAATCAGAAGTTATGAGAGTTTTTCGTTTCCTCACTCCGTCACTTCCCGGTCCTTGATTCCTGGGGCTTTGGTGGTTGGAAGCACTTGAGTCTCTTCGGTTCTGAAATATTTCACTTAGATTTCATTTTATGTACCTCTTAGGCGCCGTTTTCTGAAGGGACTTGATTGATTCCGCCTTAATCCTTTTTATCTTTGGAAAGAAGGGCCGGGGCTTGTTCCCCATGCACACATAGGAGCCGGACGGGAACAATTAAAGCAGGCTTAAGTACCTTATTTTTCAAAGTATAAGATGCTCCTGGAGTATAAGACGCACATTAGTTTTGGGGGAGGAAAACAAGAAGAAGAAAAAAATCTTCCTCTGCCTACCAGCATCCCTCGGTATTTATCTGGCTAGCATCCTTGCAGCAAACCACCTGGTCACCATGCTAAGCGCCTCCTGCACCTCAAAAATAATAAGACCTCCCTGAAAATAAGGCCAAGTGCTTATTTCGGGGGTCAAAAGAAAATAAGACCCTGTCTTATTTTCGGGGAAACCCAGTACTTGTTCTGTCCTCCTTCGCCTTTGTTCGAGCGATGGCTTAATTAGCCGGCACTATCAGCTCTGGCAGCAAAATAGCAAGCACCTGCCAAGTGTCTCTGTTATCTCACTCAACGCCAATGAGTCACCCAGGAACAAACTTCAACTCTTAGTTAATCTGTTGATTTGCCTGCTATGCATAGGCACAGCAGTTCTTGCTGCTTTTATATCCTGTGGGGTGTGGCTCCATGACTCAGCACTTCCTAGGCCTGCCCCACCCCTGCTTCTGTTGTTCCCTCCTCTCCTGCCTACAAAACCTAGGGTCCAACCAAGCCTGATTGCCATCAGCTGGGTCTGAAGGCGTGGCCTGGGGGGGAAGAGTCAGGAGACGGAGGCCTCGTTATCTCTTCCATCTGGCCTGCCTCTGGCTCCTGGAGCTGAGCCAGGAAAGCCAGTGCTCCAGAGGTAAGTCCTGACGGCCCTTCCCCCTCACGATCCAAGTCACTTTCTGGCAGCAGGCCCCGCTCGGGGGGCTCAGATACAGCAGTACTATTACAATGGCAGGCGCAAGAAACCAGGAGTGGGGATAGAGTTCAAAAGTACTACGAGTTTACTTCATGCTACCTAGATACAAGAATCTGATCTGAGGGGTCCTTGGTGCCCTCCAAGCTGGGTTGGTTTCTTGCAGATGTTTCATGACCCAAACTAGGTAACATCATCAGTGCTAGTAGATGTTTCCTAGTTTGGGTCATGAAACGTCTGCAAGAAAACAACCACGCTTGGAGAGCACCAAGGACCCCTCATTTCAACACTGAGCTACAAATATTCTCCTTTATAAGAATCTGATCTATTAACGGTCAAGACAGATTGGACTAGATAAGAGTCAGTGGAATTCATGAAGGTCTGGACTTAGGGATGTAACGATTCCAAACTAATGATGCATTTGACTCCGCCTTCGGGCTCAGCCTGGCCACCTCCTACATACAGATTTTTGGCCTCTGTGCATCACGTTTTTGGCCTCTGCGCATCGTGTTTTCATCCTCCGCATGTTCCATTTTAGATCCATTTCAGGCTGCCACTGCCGCCAATCCCTTCTGCCTGGAACCGGACAAAAATGTGATGTGCACAGGCCACAATCAGGGCATGGAGAGGCCAAAAACGCAACGCATGGAGGCAGCAATCGGCGGTGGTGTGCTGTGGTCATCCCCACCTCCTACATACAGGTGCCAGACTAAACCATCATTGTTCTGTCCCCGTCCCCGTCCCCATTTCAAGAGCAAATGCAAAGACACGTGTCTCCCAGTCTTTTTATTTGCTACAGATCTGATTTTCTTCAGTTGAGGAAATACTTGGCAGTGACCGTGCAGAGGCCTGCCAAGTTCTGAGTCCGTTATCTCATGTCCAAGATCCATTGCCAAAAACTCATTAACAAAGTCCTTTAACTCTCCAACAACCGAGCTGCAGTGCACCCTTGGTAGCCTTTTTGTCCGTCACAAGGGCCACATGGCAGCTCCACCCACTTTTATACCCTGTGGGGTGTGGCTCAGTGACTCAGCACTCTCTGAGCCTGCCACACCTTTTCCTCTGCTGCGCACACTTATCTCTTCATTGCTGCCTCAGATCAATCCAGGATTGATCGTCAGCAGCTGGGGCTTGAGGTGTTGCCAGGGAGGAGGAGGGTGAGGGAGAGGGAGGCCTTGTCAGCTCCTCCTCCTAGCCTGCAGCTGGAGCTTGGGGCGGTGATAGCGAGGAGGGTCCTGGTGAGGGAGGCCTTGCTGGCTCCTCTCCCTCACTTTTTGAATCACTCTCCTCCATTAGAACAGGCTCAAGGGCCGGAGTCACAACAATCATTCTTTCAATGACCAAGTGTGTTTCTTTCTTACTAAAGAACTCGGTGGAGAAATTTCTCCTGCGCTCATATGTCGACCTAGTTGTTGCTGCTTCTGGCAGGTCAAACATCCAGCCGAGCTTCTGGTTTACTCATTCGCTATAAATAACTTCTTTCCAATATTGCTATGTCTACAGCAGGTGAGGGCATATGCCTTGATTGACACTTGGCATTTTGCTCAGGGGAGGATGAACAGAAATGGTTGTCATGAGGCCCACATTGCTTGCAAAATACCTCCAACTTCTTTCTCATGTCAGTTCTCCTTTTGCATTGTGGGGGCTTTCTACATATTTAAAATGGGGTGTCCTATACAGGACAGGGTTAGTATTCACTTACTTTCCCTACTGGTTCGCAAATGTGAGCACACACGTGCCTCCTTCCGTGCCTGTGCTTTACTCGTGTGCGTGCCTTCTGCATGTGCACTCAGCCTCCAAAATGTGCCTAAATAGGATGGCATAGAGCCGGAGCAGGTGGGTGGGCCCACCAACGATTTCCGCTACTGATTCGCCCGAACCGGTCTGAACCAGCTGATTACCATCTCTGATACAGGACAGCCTATGGCATTTACAGTCTAAGGTGTGCTCACCTGGAAATTGGCTTTCACTGTCTGTTCTCATGGTGGCTAACCCATGAGACATGGAGGTCCACTAGTCTTCTAGCAGATGGCCTTCAGAGATAGCCCCACTGATATCAAAATTATTAGCCATCGATCCCCAGGGCTTCCTTGAATTTGACCAAGTTCCTCAAGAAGCCAACCAAACTGGTAGCCGTCTCCACGTTTGTGCTAGTAAATATCCCAATAAAGGAGAATGTTTGTAGCTCAGAATAGAATAGAATAGAATAGAATAGAATAGAATAGAATAGAATAGAATAGAATAGCATAGCATAGCATAGCATAGCATAGCATAGCATAGAATAGCATAGCATAGCATAGCATAGCATAGCATAGCATAACATAGAATAGAATAGCATAGCATAGAATAGCATAGCATAGCATAGCATAGAATAGCATAGCATAGCATAGCATAGCATAGCATAGCATAGCATAGCATAGCATAGAATAGAATAGAATAGCATAGCATAGAATAGCATAGCATAGCATAGCATAGCATAGCATAGCATAGCATAGAATAGAATAGAATAGAATAGCATAGCATAGAATAGCATAGCATAGCATAGCATAGCATAGCATAGCATAGCATAGAATAGAATAGCATAGCATAGCATAGCATAGCATAGCATAGCATAGCATAGCATAGAATAGCATAGCATAGAATAGAATAGAATAGAATTTTTTATTGGCCAAGTGTGATTGGACATACAAGGAATTTGTCTTTGGTCCATACGCTCTCAGTGTACATAAGCGAAGAGATACCTTCATCAAGAATCATAAGGTACAACACTTAAAGACAGTCATAGGGTACAAATAAGCAATCAGGAACCAATCAATATCAGTATAAATCGTAAGGATACAAGCCACAAGGTTACAGTCCTACAGTCATAAGTGGGAGGAGATGGGTGATAGGAATGATGAGAAGATTAATAGTAGTGCAGACTTAGTGAATAGTTTGACAGCATTGAAGGAATTACTGTATTTGTTTAGCAGAGTGAAATGAGGGGTCCTTGGAGCTTTCTGAGCTTGGTGGTTTTCTTGCAAACATTTCTTGACCCAATGTAGGTAACATCATCAGGGCTAGGAGGGAGAGGGATTTGCTCTCTGTTTATATATGGAATCTTGCCATCACCTTTCTCTTTGTTTTCTACCAATGAAGGAGAATATTTGTAGCTTGGGGTTGAAAGGAGGGGTCCTTGGAACTCTCTGAACTTGGTTGTTTTCTTGCAAATGTTTCATGTAAGAATAATAGCAATAGCCATAGCACTTAGACTTATATACCACTTCACAGTGCTTTAGAGCCTTCTCTAAGCAGTTTACAGAGTCAACCTCTTGCCCACAACAATCTGGGTCCTCATTTTACCAACCTCGGAAAGATGGAAGTCTGAGTCAACCTTCAGCCGGTCAGAATCGAACTCCTGGCGGCAGAGTTAGTCTACAATACTGTATTCTAATCACTGGGCAGGGAGGGAGGGAGGGAGGGAGGGAGGGAGGAAGGAAGGAAGGAAGGAAGGAAGGAAGGAAGGAAGGAAGGAAGGAAGGAAGGAAGGAAGGAAGGAAGGACAATAGCAATAGCACTTAGATTTATATGTTGGATAGCCATTTGTCTGAAATGGTGTAGGGTTTCCTGCCTGGGCAGGGGGTTGGACTAGAAGACCTCCAAGGTCCCTTCCAACTCTGTTATTATGTTATGTTATGTACCACTTCACAGTGCTTTACAGCCCTCTCTAGGCAGTTTACAAAGGCAGCCTATTGCCCCCAACATTTTACCCCCAACGAATGCTTCCTCATTTTACCAATCTCGGAAGGATGGAAGGCTGAGTCAACCTTGAGCCGGTGGGATTTGAACTGCCAAACTGCTGGCAATCAGCAGTCAGCAGAAGTAGCCTGCAGTACTGCACTCTAATCACTGCGCCACCACGGCTCTTAAATAATAAACTACTCCTTTGGTCTGTTCTAGTTCATCCTGGATCTGTGCATTCATTCAGTCTGGTTGCAGTATTGTGGGCAGAGACAAAGACTTCTCCACACACCACGCATCATTTTACACACTTCCATCATGTCCCCTCGTGCTCACCTCCTCCCTCGACTAAAAGGCCACCAATGTTGCAACTCGAAGCTGCTCCAGTTCTTGGGGTCATCTTAGCTTCTGTCCCTCAAAAACCTTCTCCAATTCTACTAGACCTTTTTGGAGGAGCAGTGACCAGAACAGCACATAAAAATCGAGATGCTGTCAGACTGTTTATTTATATCGAGGCACTGATACCTTTGGCCACCATCAAAGCTGACACCAGTCAGTACAGCAGAGACACAACTCAAAGAAGTGCAAGATCAAAGACGTGGAGAGACCTGGCCCATAGAATCGCTCACAGAATCAGACACAACTCAACGGATAACATCATCGTTATCCTCAATGCCTTTGGCATCCTTTTTTTTTTTTCCAATAGCGTTTTTTATTATTTTCGCCTTTGAATAGCAGGCACCGACGGTGTCAATCTCAGCTAACCAAATCATTCTTGCAAGAGATTATTTTTATGCCAGGATTGGTAAGGGAGCACTTCCTTGCTCATTTATAACGTTGATGTCAACTCCTCTTGAGTTTCCCAACTGGGTTTCCTTTGGCTTAATTTAAATTGTACCCCAACATCCTTGGAGACTCATATGACTTGCTTACATCTTAGATGGAATGTCAGGGGGCCATGAGTGGGGGTGAAACATACCCCCATAATTCATGAATACCAGCAGCTATTTTCATAGGTCTCCTTTTTGGTTCACCCCTGGTAGCGTTTTTGTCCGTTCCCCATGCTGCTATCAACCAGGACAAAGCATGACTGATGTCTCTTGGCACCTTCCAGTGCAATTTATAGAAATTTCCTGGCACGGTTGAATGGGTCTATTAAACACCAGCTTGGCTACCTAGACCCTAAAAATAGATTCTACAGTCTATTGTCCGTTGGAGGACTGGAGAAATTAAGGAATCAATTAACTGTCCCAACTTGGAGACAAGGAAGTGCAGGCTTCTAACTACTTTGCTTTTAAAAAAAAGAGAATTACTTTGCGCTGTGATCTTTAACTTCTGAGACTGTGAAGAAGGTTGCAGCTCTTAGTTACTACCTCTGGATTGATCAATGGAAAATATTTCGTAATGTGCAAAGATAACTAAGTATTTTTGCACTTCGCTGTTTGGCTGCTAATTTAGAGATTGCTTTAAAAGTCTAGTCAGGAATTTAGTTCTTATTTAACATGGGTGTCAGTCAGATGTCCTCAAGCATACAGATACTATTACTAAAACTGTTTTCTTGATAGAGATCACTTATTTTTTTTGAAAAACAGCTGTTGTACAGGTGCAATAAAACCTTTTATTGCTTTTGCGCCTAGCAAGGTATCCAAGATTTAGCCTTCTGAATATACAGTTTTGAAGTTTTTTAATTTCTCTGGGTTTTGTAATAGTATCATTTTTTAAAATTAAAATGAAACGGCAAGTAAAAAATATTTTTTTTAAAAAAAAAGGTAAAAAGAGGATTGCTTCTTGGAGCAGCCAAAAGCTCCATATTGTTCATCCCCCATATTTATTATTATTTATTTTATTTTATTCGATTTTTATACCGCCCTTCTCCCGACTCAGGGCGGTGTACAGCCAAATAAAAATCCACAATATACACTTTAAAACAAGACTAAAACAAAACATATTAGAAAATGGCCAAAATTTAAAACAGTTTAAAATCCTAAATATAAATAGCCCCAGTTAAAATTTAGTAAAACTTCTAAGCCAGTCCCACTTGAATAAATAGGTGCGTTTTCAGCTCACGGCGAAAAGTCCGAAGATCAGGCACTTGACGTAAACCAGGGGGAAGTTCATTCCAAATATTAAACCAAGAACTCACGAGGTTTTCACAAGGAGTGAAGGAAGAAGAATCTGTACCCTGTCTGAAATTGTAGCATGTTTCTGTACTCTCAAAAAAACAAAAATTGAGAGTGGGTTTAGTCAATCTAGAATAAACCAGAGGGATCCAATCTCAGCAACGGTGTGATCAATCAGCTAATTGATTATTTCTTTTTTTTTCCCCCGCTGCTCTAGATTTTCTGAAAAGCTATTTTAAAAAAGAAAAAAGAGAAGAAGACGTAGAAGAGGCTGTAAAAAAAATGAATAAGAATGTTCAGCGTCTCATTAGATTAGTGCAGCATGCAGTATAAAAGGGATCCTATTGCAATTTAACATTTCAAAACCGGCATTAAAATCAAATTGAGATTCAATAATTAATCAGGGCACTGAAGACAGTGTGTAGAAGTGAAATAAGAACCATCAATCAGAATGAATGATGAATAAGAGTTCCTTGCTAAAATCTAAGTAACTAACACATGGATTTCAGCAACAAGAACCGGGTTGTCATTTTGCAAATCGGGTACGGAAGGCAGAAAGTTGACCAGTAGGAAAATTTAGTTCCAATCAGAGGAGGGCATCATATACTGTAACAACTGGCTCTCCCGGAACCAAAAATGTGAGCGCTAGCTTTCCACGCACGTGCGTGGCATCGAAAAACTGGCGATTATATAGGACGTGATATTTTACGAGAAGAGTCCTCCACTCCTCTACCCGCAATAAAATACCTTATGCCACCAAACTCCAAATTTTGGGCTTAGGCAACTTAGAACTACGCTGACTTCAGTCTGATCTAAGCATAGTACATAAAATTATCTACCACAATGCCCTACCTGTCAATGACTACTTCAGCTTCAACCACAACAATACATGAGCACACAATAGATACAAACTCAGGGTAAACTGCTCCAAACTCGATTGCAGAAAATACGACTTCAGCAACAGAGTGGGCAATGCACTACCTGATTCTTCACCAAACCCCCAAAACTTTAAGCTTAAACTGTCTACCGTTGGTTGTAAGGAGTTGAAGCCCACAGGTCTTAAAGTTGCCAAGGTTGGAGGCCCCTGTCTTAGATGAAGGGTTACTTTTCGAATTAGGAAAAGAAATTTAGTCAAGTTAGGGGGGAAAAAAACATCCTTTCTTTTTTTTAAAAAAAAATAATAATCTCACTTTTAACCACAGGTTTTCCCCCTGGTGGATTTTGCTAAAAATAACATTTCTGATCAATAACATCTACATTTGATGCTCTCTATCCAAGAGAACATCTATTCTATCGAAAGGATTAAAGCCAGGCACAAGAGCATAAACATCCTAAATACCGGTCCTCGCCTATTCAGAGATGCTACTTTCCCCAAAAAAATTTCTGTCCCACTTTGGTGTGTTCACCTTGATGAAAGGTTATGCTCTTGAGCGAAATTATTCTGATCGCTCCCCCAGTGCCATGGCAACAGATTATGATGTCAGCAGCAAAGACAAGAGTGAGGGGGGGAAACAGTTACTAAGAAGAAACAGATTATAAAAGGGGAAAAAATTCACTTTGCAACGCTGGATTCTTTTTTTGTTCTTCTTCTCCGACTTCTTTCTTTGTTTGCAAAAGTCTACATCAATTTTTTTTTTTAAATGATTTGACAAAGGCTGGAAGATATTACAGTGTTTTGGTGGTGGTGTTTTTTGGTTTCGTTGTGTTTTCTAAGAATACTGTTTTCCTTCTAAGCTTCCAATAAAGGCAGGAACCTTTTATGGTTTCTAAGAATGCAGCTGTATGATTTCCCCCGGCTGGGGAATTCTGGGAGTTGAAGTCCACACATCTTAAAGGGTATCAAGTTGAGACACTTAAATGTCCAGGTTTTGCATCAATCTGTGAGTTTTAATGTCCTCTTGCACAAACTCTATGCTTCTGCGATGTTCCAGAAGGTGGTGTTGGGGTTATAGATCTTCAATGGGAAAAACCATGGCACTTTTTCCTGGGAGCGTTGTCATAGCAACAAGCCAGCATTGCAACCTATTGGTTCTAGGTTCTAAAGAGGCAGGGAGGATGGGGGAAGGAAGGCAGTTCTCTTTCAATTAGGAAACGAGTGGAGAGATTTATCCTGGTAGCCAAACCAGCTTTTATCAGCGGCTGATGCAAAATTCTCCAGATGGTTTTCAACTGCCCTTTTGAGGCTTCACATCTTCCTAGTCCTCATGGATCCTCGTGGACTAAAGCAATTTGAGCAGCTTCCCTGAGAAATCCTGGCCACGATTCCACAAAGGGCGCCAAAGGAATTCATATTCCAAAGCACAAGTGAATAATAGATAACTATCAGGCCAATTCATTAACGTCTAAATGTCAATATTTCGCTAATGGCGTAATTACCCTGTAAGCCCAAATACCCGTCTACCGAAACCAAATGGCAAACAATTTATCCTCAGGCAGCCATGCATAATTATCAAGAGATTTTAAAACACTACCTAATTGTATTCATCTCGGTTGCATGCCGGCAAATTTGCTGCCAAAATTTCTTTTTGAACTAGCCGTGCAACTCCCAAGCAGCCGATATCCCTTCTCTTCTTAAAGGCTTAATTTGCTACTACGAATGGCAGAAGACCAGATGTCGGTCGCCTTCCACAAGTCCCCTAGCAACTGGAAAGCAGCATCTGTTCCATGAAAGAAGTCAGCTCTGCTTTTGTTTTTAAGTTGATGAAGCTGAGAAGCAGGAAGGACAGCATTTTTGTACAGGAATTCTCCTTCGGCTTGGTGGCTGAGGCACGAGAGAAGTCCGTAGGAGAAGAAGGTGTCTGCCTGGCCTGGCCAGCTTCTGCCTTCAAGGCACCACGGTTGGTCTGATCTTGGGATCAGCAGTTCAGCTTGCAGATTCCAAGATCCAAACCACCTGCAAGAACTTTCTCTAGAACTGGGTCTCCGTTCCAACTGGGTGATAACAGACGGTCCTCGGCTTATGACCGTACTCTCATAAATGAGTAGAGAGGAAGGCTTTTCAGCTGAGATGCCCCTGCTTTCACCATGGAAGAGATAGATAGATAAATGAGAGATGAGAGAGAGATGAGAGATGGAGAGAGAGAGAGAGAGAGAGAGAGAAAGATGTATATAGAGAAGAGAGAGATGAGAGATAGAGAGATAGATGATAGAGAAATAGATAGATGATAGAGAGAGAAACTGTAGATGATAGATAGATAGATAGACAGACAGACAGACAGACAGACAGACAGACAGACAGACAGACAGACAGACAGACAGACAGACAGACAGACAGACAGATAGATAGATAGATTGATTGATAGATTTTTTAAAAAAGAGATTGGACAACCATCGGCCTGAAATGGGATAAGGTCGCCTGACTGAGCAGGGGTGGTTGGACTAGAAGACCTCGACGGTCCCTTCCACCTCTCTTCTCCTATGATTCTGTTACCTTGGGGATTTAATCATTGTGTGTTTTTTTGCTTTGTTGAATGTAGGAGTAAAGTAGTTTAAAAAGTGTTTCCTGATACACCTTTGTAATCTGCATATGTGCTCCCCAACCCCTCAAAAAATAAATCAGGTCCCCTGCCCCCCCCCCGGAAAAGTTGTGTGTTTGGTAAAGATTTCACTTAGCCTGCATTTCCTAGAATGATGGTTTGAAATAGAAGTTAAGTCTGTTGTAAGTATGTAGGAGTGAACTGTTTTGCCTTTTGTGTTCTGCTCTCTCTCTCTCTCTCTCTCTCTCATTCTCTCCTTCGTCTAACCAAGTACGTTAATCCACTGCATTTTAATTTTCCACCCAGCCACCTTCTTCTCCCTTCTGTCCCTTCCCTGCTTCTTACCACCTTCCTCTGATCATGACAAACCTGACTTTTGATTATTATTTTTCTTCTCTAGGTTTTTGCTTTTAAGTTTTCTTCTTCCGGTGGTTTTTTTTAAGCCCTTTCCATTCTAACTTTAGTTCATTTTTGTTGTGTGGTAACCGCAGTTATGGATGACGCCTCTCCTGGCACACAGGAATATATTATGTTACGGCAAGACTCCATCCAATCCACGGAACTAAAGAAAAGGCAGTTCCCTTTCCGAACTAAATGCCACGAAATCTTCTGTTGCCCACTGAAGCAAGTCCACCTCAAAGAGAATACCGAGCCGGAAGGTTTGTGCTCCGTGCATCTTCCTTTGCTTTTTGCCCTTCCTTTCTTTTCTTTTCTTTTTTTTCAGGGGGGGAGGGTTTCCTTCTCCTCCTTGGATTCTTTCTTTCTCCCTTTCCTTTTATTTTTTTTTTCATTTCTTCTTTTTGCTTCGTTTTTTCTGGAAAGCCTGCGCCTGGCCTGTTGAGTCTTCTTATGTTCACTTCTGACTCTGCATTTGATGCACCAGGAAATGAGAAGCTGCCTAGAATTCGTCTCTCCGCCTTGTTTTTGCTTGCTTGTAAAGTGTGGGGAAGAGCCTGTAATTTTAGTCCCCCCCACCCACACACACACACACCCAAAAATGGGACTTTTATAACTCTAAAAAGAGTTGGAGGCATTTGTAAAAGGTTGGAGGCATTCGTTGCCTTCTGGCTGCCAAATTTGCTTGCTCTTCTGAAAGAAATATCTTGGGAGTTTCTGGTTTCTTCCCAGCTCCGATCCTTTCATCCATTCCTGGAGTTATCTCGATGCTTTTAACCGTTGTCCTGAGCTGGGGAGAATTGTCATTACCCTAGACTTGAAACGTAAATCTTGGGTCCTTCTTGAAAGCTTGGTTTGTGCATTGCTTCTGCTGATCTTCCCAAAAATTGCTTCCACGAGCTGAAGTTTGGCAAAGCAGGGTTAAGGTTTCCTGCATGTCCCCGTTGCACTTTGGAAAACCTCTTGCATGTCATAGAACAAAATTGGAATGTGCGTGTGTGTGTGTGTGTGTCTCTCTCTCTCTCTCCCGTCCTTTGTTTAATTTATTCTCCAGAGATCCCATATCGTTGGACCGTTAATGATTTGCTTGTTTATGAACTTGGGAAGAGCAAACTTTGATCTTACTTGCCTTGGGGGGTGTCGGTGTATGAGATTAAACCATCTTTCCTAATTTTTTTCCCCCTTTCCCGTGGTTTTTGGGACAAGTGATTTCTTGGTATTTCTATAATGTTTTCTCTCATCCATTTTTTTTTAATTTTATTTTATTACTGCCTCAATTCTACCTGGTAAGATTTCGCATGTTTTACACCAGCTTCTCTCTATATATGGCTATTTAGCTAATGAACTCATAGTCTACATAGGTGGATTTGATTCGGTGTTTAAGGCTAGATGGTTTTGGCTGGCAATGAACAAACTGTGGTTTACTTTGAGCTAGGGTTAGAGTTGGGTTTAGGTAGGACATTGCTCAGATCCATTCAAGCTATCTACTAAGTTGCTATATTTATTTTATTTATTTATTATTTTGTCACAACAGTATATATAAGCATAAGCATGAAAATAACTATGTAATATATAAGCATATATATAAGCATAAGTATGTAACTATATGGTAATAACTATAGTAATAACTATATAGTAATAACTATATTAATTGGATATAATGAAAGGAAACAATAGGACAGGAACAATAGGCACATTTGTGCTCTTATTCACGCCCCTTTTCTCTGTTCCTTCCCAAGCAAGCATCTAGGTCAAGGGTGCCAAACTCGATTTCATTGAGGGCCGCATCAAGGTTGTGTTTGACCTCAGGGCAGGGGGGGGCATGGCCAGGGGGTGTGTGGCCAGCTCAACGTCACCCGTGTCGGGGGCAACTGTAGTGGCCCGAGCAGGGCTCCCAAGCTCTGTTTCGGCTGCGACGACCTCCTGCAATCCTCTGCCAAGGAAAACGGAGCTACATGGCCCTCCTGAGCTCTGTTTTCCCTGGCAGAGGCATCACGGGATCTGGCCCCCCGCTCCTTGAGTTTGACACCCCCGATCTAGGTCTTGAGCTACACAAAACTGTTGCATACTTAGATCATGCTTAAATGCAACTAGAATAGAATAGATTTTTTTTTTATTAGCCAAGTGTGATTGGGCACACAAGGAATTTGTCTTGGTGCATAGGCTCTCAGTGTACATAAAAGAAAAGATACGTTCATCAAGAATCATAAGGTACAACACTTAATGATAGTCATAGGGTACAAATAAGCAATCATAGAATAGAATAGAATAGAGTAGAGTAGAGTAGAGTAGAGTAGAGTAGAGTAGAGTAGAGTAGAGTAGAGAATGGAATGGAATGGAATGGAATGGAATGGAATGGAATGGAATGGAATGGAATGGAATGGAATGGAATGGAATGGAATGGAATGGAATGGAGAATGGAGAATAGAACAGAACAGAATAGAATAGAATAGAATTTTTTATTGGCCAAGTGTGATTGGACACATAAGGAATTTGTCTTTGGTGCATAAGCTCTCAGTGTACATAAAAGAAAAGACACTTTCAGCAAGAATCATAATGTCCAACACTTAATGATAGTCATAGGGTACAAATAAGCAATCATAGAATAGAATAGAATAGAATAGAATAGAATAGAATAGAATAGAATAGAATAGAATAGAGTAGAGTAGAGTAGAGTAGAGTAGAGTAGAGTAGAGTAGAGTAGAGAATGGAATGGAATGGAATGGAATGGAATGGAATGGAATAGAGAATAGAATAGAATAGAATAGAATAGAATAGAATAGAATAGAATAGAATAGAATAGAATAGAATAGAATAGAATAGAATAGAATAGAATAGAATAGAATTTTTTATTGGCCAAGTGTGATTGGACACATAAGGAATTTGTCTTTGGTGCATAAGCTCTCAGTGTACATAAAAGAAAAGACACTTTCAGCAAGAATCATAAGGTCCAACACTTAATGATAGTCATAGGGTACAAATAAGCAATCAGGAAACAATCAATATCAATATAAATCGTAACTATGGGTCCAACCAAGGACGCGACTAGTAGAGGTAATGTGTTGTTGTTTCAACATTCAAGCTTTCGATCTCTCTTTCCATCGTTTAGTTCTCATGCAAGCATCCATCGCCAAACTCTGAACGGTGATGATGTATCTGGATGGAGAAGGCATTTTTCCAGTCTTCTGGATGGCTGACCACAGTAAAAAGTTTCCAGTCACTTTCCGACGGACGAATATTTCTTAACTTGGCTCCTACATATGCGAGTGTCCTCCCAAAGCATAACATTTTTGCTCTGTTGACTGTTCGAAAAATGCCCTCTGTAATAACCTTCTCCTTCGCTTGAGGCTTAGTGTGTCCAGGTCTGTTAAATCAAAACTCCCATCATCCCAGCCAGCATGTCGGTTGGGGATGATGGGGATTTTTGAGTCCAACCTGCAAACGGATAGCACTGGGAGAGGGGGCTGGTGTGAACTTGGATGTGGTAGCTACATGTATGCTTTCAACCGCGATATCCAGGTTTTTCAAAACATAGAACTTCCTTGAAGTTTAATCTCTTGTGTATCAACGAAGAGTTCTTAAATCTCTGAACTGCTGGGTCTTTTATGTTCAACGTTCAGTCGGCATGCATAATTTCTTCCAAGTTTTGCCGTGTCATTTACTGCCAAATGTTCCAAGGTCAATGATGTCACACTGCCACAGGTAGCAGCCCCATTAAGTGTTTTTTGGGAGGTTTCAGCTATTTAGTGCTTTGTTGCCGTTCCCTAATCTTCTCTCTCGAGTTGCTCTTTTGGACTTCGTTGACACCCACCCCACCCCCCAAGAGACGTTAGGTTTTCGTGACAGTTGTGGAGTGGAGTTTTTGACAAGGGCTTCCTTTGCCATGCACACGTTGTCCAGCGAAGCTGTCCACTTGGATCTGGGTTTTTTTTCTGCCTGATTCACAGGACAAGATTGTTTGTGTTGCAAATGTCTCCTCGCGGATGAGGAATGCCTTGCAGTAGAAAGGATGTTGAAGCAGACTTGTGCAAATGGTGCCACTGAACACACACACACACACACACACAACGGTGGAGAGTGCATGAACATCAGCCAAGCGTACACCATCTGCACATGTCCATCCAGAGAGAGATCAAGTGTTCGGTTATGGTTGAGCAGAAATAGACAGAAACTGGAGATAATCCATTGGGCAATTGGTAACCTTCAAGTTTAAAGTGGTTTACTAAGCTGGTTCACTCCTAAGTTAGTCATCTTCTGGTTAATAGGAGGCCTCCATATATCAACTGCACCTCAACTATCCAGTAAACATGACAAAGAATGCTGGAAATTTGCAACGTCAGAAGATAGTGAGATGTCCATCTCCTGGATGACTTCTAGGAAGGACACAAAAATGGCCTACATTGATTGGATTTTAATAAACTAGAAAGAATTGGGTATGGCCAGTCTAGAGAAAAGAAGAACTAGGGGGGACATGATAGCAGTCTTCCAGTACTTGAGGGGCTGCCCCAAAGAAGAGGGAGTCAAGCTATTCTCCAAAGCACCTGAGGGCAGGATAAGAAACAATGGTTAGAAACTAATCAAGGAGAGAAGCAACTTAGAACTAAGGAGAAATTTCCTGACAGTTAGAACAATTAACCAGTGGAACAACTTGCCTGCAGAAGTTGTGGGTGCTTCATCACTGGAGGTTTTTAAGAAGAGACTGGACAGTCACTTGTCTGAAATGGTGTATGGGCTCCTGCTTGAGCAGGGGGCTGGACTAGAAGGCCTCCAAGATCCCTTCCAACTCTGTTATTCTTTTACTTGAGGAGGTGTCACGGAGAAGAGAGGTCAACCTGTGCTCCAAAGGATATGAAGAACAGCTGCAGGAACTGGGTATGTCTAGTTTAATGAAAAGAAGGACTAGGGGAGACATGATAGCAGTCTTCCAATATCTCAGGGGCTGCCACAAAGAAGAGGGAGTCGGGCTGTTCTCCAAAGCACCTGAGGGTAGAACAAGAAGCAATGGGTGGAAACTAATCAAAGAAAGAAGCAACTTAGAACTAAGGAGAAATTTCCTGACAGTTAGAACAATTCATCAGGGAAATGACTTGCCTTCAGAAGTTGTAGGAGCTTCGTCACTGGAGATTTTTAAGAAAAGATTGGACAGCCACCTATCTGAAATGGTTTACGGTCTCCTGCTTGAGCAGGGGTTGGATTAGAAGACCACCAAGGTCCCTTCCAGATCTATTCTGAGTGAAATTGAAATACAAGGGTCTGCAGAGCGAGTGATAGTAGCCCCATGTAACAGTGAACAGGGTGTGTTCCCCCTCTTCCATGTGTGGCTCAGGGCTGTAAAGGAAACGCCACCAACAGGCTGGTGCAGTTGTGCTTCTTAGCAGAACATTAATTCTCTTTTTACCCTGGGATGTTTGTTCAAAGGAACTCGATATCCTCAAATCCAAATGTTTTCACTGATTTTTTTTCCTGGATTTTAACAAACTTTCCTTCTTTTTTAAAGAGGTTTTCTCTCTCCCTCCCACCCTCCTCCCCTCCCTATCCATAAATGAACACACAAAGACACAAACACAGTTGCTGGACCCCAAAGCATGTTATTTTATTTCCTTTCCTTTCCCTTCTCCTTTTTCTCCTTTCCTTTCCTTTCCTTTTCCTTCCTTTCCTTCTTTCTTTTCCTTTTCCTTTTCGTTTCCTTTTCTCTTTTTTCCTTTCCTTCTTTCCTTTCCTTTCCTTTCCTTTCGCATCTCATCCGTTGCTGTTTCAGGGACATAAGTCCTCCTTAAATCATCCTTCCAGAAAATGTTTTTTAATGACAAGACCCTCAGTCTCGTTCTGATACACAAATGAATCATAAAGGACAAATGCTATTTTTCTTCCCTTTTTTTTTCCCTCCCCTTTCCTTTCCAAGAATCGGGTATTGCTATTCACAAAAGAGCGCAGGCAAGAAAAGAGAAAATGACGATGTTATCTACCCACAAATGTTGAATGAATATTGATCCTGCAGCAGTGGAAACAAGCGGTGCTGATTGCGGGCATATTATACATCGCCAGCCGGGCGAGTCAGGCGGGAGAATAGACTTGGTCTGAAAAAAAAAATACATATTCATAAATATTCTCCCCCTTCCCCCTTTTATTCCTTCAAGGCTAAAGATGGAGTGTTTCTTTGTTGTCGTGCCCCCCCCCTCTCTCTTTGGAATCCACAAGGTCTGTTTTGGCTTGTTCTAGAAGTTCATCCAGGGGCGGGCTTCAAAAATTTTAACAAGGGGTTTTCTCCCCGGTTGCTGGGTGGGTGTGGCCATGGTGGGCGTGGCCTAGTTAGCCTCCTGCACCATGGCGAGGGGGTGTTTTTGCCCTCCCCAGGCTCTGGAGGCGTTCCTCAAGCCTCCAGGAGGGCAAAAACGGCCTCCCAGGTTCCAGGGACCCAGGTCTGTTTCCGGCCTTCCCAAACTTCTAATAGGCCTGTTTTTCGCCCTCCCTGAGCCTCTGTGCATGCCCTGCACTTACCTGCATCCAAAACGGGCTGCATGGGGACTAAGGGCTGGGAAGCTGCCTGCAATTACAATTACTGCAGGCTCGAGTCCCACCAGGCCCAAGGTTGACTCAGCCTTCCATCCTTTATTTCTTTATTTATTTATCGTATTTGTATACCACCCTATCTCCCTAGGGACTCAGGCAAATAAAAAGGTACATATAAATACAGAATAAAATATCAATTAAAAAACTTATTCTACACAGCCAAATAATTAAAAAAGAACAATATAAATAATAAAACCCATTAAAACCAGTATAAATTTAAAATCTATAAGGTAGGTAAAATGAGGACCCAGATTGTTGGGGGGGCAATAAGTTGACTTTGTATATAAATATACAAATAGGATGAGACTTTTGCCTTACACAATGTAAGCCGCCCGGAGTCTTCGGAGAAGGGCGGGATATAAATTCAAATAATACAAATAGTACAAATACAAATACTGTGAGGGATGGGGTGGAGCAGGCTGGGCCAGCCAGGAGTGGGATTTGGGGGTTCTCTGAACTGCACAGAATCCTAGCTAGAGGTTCTCCCAAACCCTTACGGACCCCCAGCAGCTCCTCCCCCCCCCCAGTACATCCATCTTCTACTGTGATTGTGGGCAACCTTTGCATTCTCCTAAATTCCCCAGAGGGGAAGATAAATGGAAGAGTCACCTGGCCCGCTACACCATAAATTCCCCAGACATTTGTGTGTCTCTTCTACATTAGCTGGAGGCAAATGTGCAGAAGACACGCGCCGCTCTTCTCGGGCAGAGATGCAACAGCCAAAGGGCTACCAGCATGTCTTCTTCTTCCCGTGATTTGTTCTCCTAAAGACATGAAGTGTCAGCTCCTGTTCTTCTTTTTTTTTTTCCTGAAAAGGAAGGGCTGCCTAGCCAAGTCTGGCTTTGAAAATGTAATTTGTATCCATACATTCAAGAGCAGACAGCCTCTAATTGAGGTGGTGTGTTTTGTATGTGTTGGCTGGTTTCTTGTTTGAAAAAAAGGAAAAGGAAACAAAGGAACAAAAACACGTCCTTTGGATTGTGGTAGTCCTATAATCACACCTTTGGCATGAAGCCCAAACTCATTTCTTTTTCTTTTTTTTTAATGGGATTATCTCTTCCTCCTGCTTCCTGCTTCCTTTTCTATGTAGTCTCCTGTTCTGACTGAGGCTCCCTTAACAAGCAGGAGGTGTTGTGGTCTGTCAACAGCCTGCAGAGCTGGCAATGGAATTGGACAGTGATGAGGTTGAGGTGGGGCCGGGCCATCGGGAAGTGAGGTGTGGACTCCACAGCCTCCAGAGGCTGACAGTAGTGAGGCAGAGGAACAGGAGGAGCTTGTTCCTAATACATGCATGAGAAGAGCTGCCAGAAGGCAAGAGCAGCTCAAGCAGAGAGGATGACTCGGGAGTAGGGCCAAGAGATGATTGGCCCGTCCCATAAGGCTTAAAACAGACCCGTACCGGCATTTGAGCTTCGCCAGAAAACAACATTGGTAGCTTCGTCTTCTTCTTCGTCTACGTCTTGCATTTATTTTTGTGACTTCTGAACATTTGCCAAGAAAGGCCTTTGGCAGTTTGCCTAATTGGACCAAGGTTTGCCATAGGACTGAGGAATTTGTGTTGGGAGGAATTTGTTTTAATTTGGGTTGAACAACGCTGGGAATGAAGTAATTCTCAGCTGTTCGAATAAAGTTTGTTTGTTTTTTCACGGACTGAGTTTCCTACTACCTGCTTGGGCCTGGGTCACAACAGGAGGCTGGAACTGGTCTCGGAAAAACCTCTTTTATTTACACCACTGTGAATTATGTTCCTTCACAGTCAGCAAGGTTTGTCCGAACAGTTTAGCAAAGGAATATTTCTCAACACACCTGATCTCGTTTGGCAAGCTGCCACGTAACTTGTTCCCAACCGCAATACAAGGCAAAACCCGGCACAGAGTCTCTCAGAGTCACGGAATGAACGAATTGTTTCCTGCAAAAGCCCCCTCCCTGTTCGCTCCTTTTTTGTTTCCTATGGGAGGGGCCAACCACCTCCAAGGTTTGGCTTTACTCCCGAGTCGACCCTGCTTTCTGAATTGTTCTTGTCTTCTGGCAGCTCTGCGCATGCAAAGAACTGGGAACGGGCTCCAGCTGTTCCTCTGCCTCGCTGTTTTCTAACTCCCTCTCTGCCTCCGATGCAGAGCCCTCGTCTGAGGCTTCCCCAGTTCTCAGGACTGGCCCAAGTTTCTCCTCAACCTTCTCGCTGTCCAACTCTGCTGCCAGCTCCTCTGGCCACCGGCGGCTACAACATCTCCCTTGAGACACCTCTAAACTTTTGTACAGAAAGGCAGAGTAACTTAGCAGAACCAAAGCGGATTGGTAATGAAGGACCATCAGTTTCCCATGGAAGCCCAACAGCTGAGAAAAAAATGGGATGGACTGTACGAGTTGAAGCAGATGCTCTCTTCGATGGACACCATTCACCTCCAACCATCAGTAGGAGGATGCTGGGTGGTTACTCATTGGGATTCTTCTACCTCACAGAGAGCTGATCTGTGTGCGAGGCTACTTTCTTTCTTAAGAAAGGGACACAGCTACCAAATCTTGTCTTTGGTGGATGAGAAACATGGTTGTGGACAGTGGTCTTGGGTTCACCTGTCCTTCAGTGCTTTCTGCAACCCCACCCATCCCCATATTAGAGGGAATATCTTTAGGAGTGGGGGAACAAATAGTGCTAAAGCAAAAAGGACCAGAAGTCTGAAATTCTTCAGATTTAGTCCAACACAAATGGAACATGCCAGCTTAATGACAGTTGCACTAAATTCTATCGGGCATGGCTAGTCTAGTGAAGAGAAGGACCAGGGGAGACAGGATAGCAGTGTTCCAGTATCTGAGGGGCTGCCACAGAGAGGAAGGGCTCAAGCTATTTTCCAAAGCACCTGAAGGCCAGACAAGGAAGAATGGATGGAAACTGAACAAAGAGAGATTCAACCTGGAAATAAGGAGAAATTTTCTGACAGTGAGAACCATCAACCCATGGAACAGAAGTTGCCTTGGGAAGTTGTGGGAGCTTCGTCACTGGAAGCTTTCAAGAGGAGACTGGACTGCCATTTGTCAGAAATGATATAGGGTCTCCTGCTTGGGCGGGGGGTTGGACTAGATCAGTGGTCTCCAACCTTGGCAATTTTAAGACTTGTGGACTTCAACTCCCAGAGTTCCTCAACCAGCTTTGCTCTGGGAGTTGAAGTCCACAAGTCTTAAAGTTGCCAAGGTTGGAGACCCCTGGATTAGATGACCTACATCTATAGGTCTGTTCATCTGTATCTGTATCTATTTATGCTTCTCTCTCTTTTTAGCTTGGTTTGGCTTGCAGTGTCTTTCCAGGAGCTCTCCTTGGTCCTGTTAGTTCCCAAGATGTTCGCTTCAGTCTTCTTTCTCCCTTGGTACTGCATCACAGCACAAGCTACATAAACAAACAAGACATAGAACATCCTTCTCCACCACTACAGACGCTTCTGAATCACAAATTACAAAATCATGATGAATGTCAAATGGCCCATTACATTTGCAAAAGCGATAAGTGTGACAGCACAGCCAAAATTGAACATTCACCAACAGGCTGGCTGGTTGGCTTAGTTAGTATTTTTTTTTAAGCCAACAGAGTTGGGACATACGATCATTTGAGAGAGGGGTAACTGTTAGACGTTCCCAGGTAAAATCTCCCTCCCTTCCCTCCCCCTCCCAAAAACATGAAAATACATGGAAAGTATCTTGGAAGCCTCTGTGGCTCAGACTGGTAAGACAGTCTGTTATTAACACAGCTGCCTGCAATTACTGCAGGTTCTAGTCCCACCAGGCCCAAGGTTGACTCAGCCTTCCATCCTTTATAAGGTAGGTAAAATGAGGACCCAAAATTAGAGGGGAACTAGGGTTAAACGCCCCCCAAAAACCCACCTGAATGGCTACACGCCATCCTTGAGCCTCTGTGGTGTGGCTTCGGTGGAAATTAATAGTTGTGCTTTATTTCCTCAATCACCTGTTCTGCAGTAAGCATTTCTTTGATGTTCTACAGTAGAAGGATGTTTGCAGCTCAGGGTTGAGCTTAGGGGTCCTTGGTGCTCTCTGAGTGTGGTTGTTTTCTTGCAGATGTTTCGTGACCCAACTAGGTAACGACATCGGTGCTCTTTTATGTTCGCTTCACAAAGATGCTTTCATTCACCATGTCACAGTCATTTAGTATATGTCAGTCTCACAACCTAGCTGTTTTCCTGAACCCAGGTCTTATAAAATGATGGTTACTGTGGTGCAGTGATTAGATTGCAGTCCTGCGGGCTATTTTTGCTGACTGCCAGCTGCCTGCAGTTTGGCAGTTCAATTCTCACTGGTTCATGTTTGACTTAGCCTTCCTTCCTTCCTTCCTTCCTTCCTTCCTTCCTTCCTTCCTTCCTTCCTTCCTTCCTTCCCTCCCTACCAGTGGTTACAATACAGCATTGCAGGCTAACTCTGCCCACTGCCAGCAGTTCGATCCTGATTGTCTCAAGGTTGACTCAGCCTTCCATCCTTCCGAGGTGGGTAAAATGAGGACCCAAAATTGTTGGGGGCCAGAGGCTGATTCTGTAAACTGCTTAGAGAAGTCTGTAAAAGCATGGTGAAGCGGTATATAAGTCTAAGTGCTATTGCTACTGAGATCAAAGCAGAGGTTCAGTCCGTAAGATTCACCATCTCTAGAAGGATCTGAAGTTATGCAGCAGTTGGTCACTGAGTTACAATTGCTTACAGTGCGATCGCAGCATTGCAGAGATCACTTCTCCTAGCCTGCAGTAATCGGTTTGTCGGCAAGGAGCAACCCAGCTGAAGGACCCAACAGATGTCCAGCATTCCCACTGTCTAGCCTCAGGTGTGCGTTTGGCCTTACCTGGCGTAGCGCAACCCAAATTCTTCACGCTGACCAGCAGAAATGCTGCACGGAGCCTGAACAGCTGAGAGAAGTAATGGAGCTGCATTGCCCCAGAATTGCGTTTAAGGAAGACTGCAGATTAACAACAAACTCCTTTTGCTGGCTAGTATCTGCAGTGCGTGTGGGATGAGCGTTGCTTGGAACAGCCAAGGAGGAGGGGACCTCAGTCAGCAAAAGAGCCGGCTTTTCTGTTCCGTCGAGAATTAATGGATGTTTGCAGGATTGCGCGCCTCGTGTTTTGCTCTCTCTCTCTCTCTCTCTCTTTTTTTCAAGACATGCCATCTTGCCACATGCGCGTGCCAGAAAATTAATGTGCACTCTGGGTTCTGCCAAAATACGCCAAGCAACTTTTTGATGCTGGCTTAAAATGACAAGCGGAAAACAAGATAGGCCAAGATCGGCTGTTAGGTGATGCCAAATCCCACGGCTCTCTTTCAAGGAAGTCTGATCGTCACTGCATCAGCAATAGCAATAGCCCTTAAACATATATACCACTTCACACTGCTTTACAGCCCTCTCGAAGCGGTTTACAGAGTCAGCCTCTTGCCCCCCAACAATCTGGGTCCTCTTTTTACCGTCCTCAGAAGGATGGAAGGCTGAGTCAACCTTGAGCTGATCAGGATCAAATTCCTGGCAGTGCTCAGAGTTAGTGTGCAATATACTGCATTCTAATAACTGGGAAGGAAGGAAGGAAGGAAGGAAGGAAGGAAGGAAGGAAGGAAGGAAGGAAGGAAGGAAGGAAGGAAGGAAGGAATATACACTTAGACTTATATGCCTGTAAAGCTTCACACTTCTTTACAGCCCTCTCTAAGCGTTTTACAGAGCTGGCATCTTGCCCTCAACAATCTGGGTCCTCATTTTACCCACCTCGGAAGGATGGAAGGCTGAGTCAACCTTCAGCTGATCAGGATCGAACTGCCAAATTGCAGGCAGCTGGTAGTCAGCAGAAGTAGCCTGCAGGACTGCACTCTAACCACTGCACCACTATGGCCAAAATTCAGTTCTTTGGGCATTACTGGGACTCTCGATTTTTCTGGAATAATTTCCTTGTATGTTTTAGAAGATTTTTGAGAGTTGCTGTGAAGCAGGAAAGAAATACCAGTAGCCAGTTCCTTTCGAAGGACCAGACGAACCCATGGAAAGAACAGAGGTCCATCAACTGGCCAACCAAGTTGGCTTGATAGAACACCATGCTTTCAGAGGAGCGTAGTTGAACACCTTTTCTTCTTAAGAGTTTCCCCCAGAATGTCCATCGGCCAGTTTAGAAATGGACTCCAAGATGAGTTTGGTCTTTGATCTGAGCCCGGATGATCAAGGATAGAACCCTCTTGCTTGGAATTCTGGAGAGGACAATATTAGAGGGGGGACATGATATCAGAGATTAAACTAGAACTAAGGAGAAATTTCCTGACAATGAGAATAGTGAGTAGATCAGAAGTTGCCTTCAGAAGCTGAGGGTGCTCCATCACTGGAGGTTTTTCAAAAGAGATTGGACAACCGTTGGTCTGAAATGGTGTAGGTTCTTCTGCTTGAGCAGGGGGTTGGACTAGAAGACCTCCAAAGTCCCTTCCCACTCTGCTATTCTATATTTTCTATTCTTATTCTGTATTCCTGACCTGTATGTGAGCTTCCAGCAGGTCACAGGAAAGAGATAGATCATAGCAAGTGAAGTTTTCTTGCCCAAGACCCTCATGTGGTCTTCCTAAAAGTGAACAAAATATACATTTCATCTAATGAATCAATTACATCAATTAAGATGACTGCTCCTCATATCTTTAAACTGACCTGTTTGCCAAACTACATATTACCCTTTATGGATATTTCATCCAGGCCACTGTAGGCTGCTGCATGGCATAATTTTGAGGCCATACACTTGGGAAATCAGTTAAAGTACTTCTAGATTAGCAAGATAGCCTCCTCCTCCTCCTCCCTCCAAAAAAGTTAAAGTAGAAGGAAGAACTTTCTAAATGCCAACATTGTCCGACATTGAAAGTTACAGAGATGCCCGAGACCATCTTAGCCTCCTCCTCTTCTATCCTCTGTTGCAGAGGTGGGTTTCAGCAGGTTCTGACCAGTTCTGGAGAACCGGTAGCAGAAATTGCGAGTAGTTTGGAGAACCGGTAGTAAAAATTCTGGCTGGCCCCACCCCCATCTATTCTCTGCCTCCCGAGTCCCAGCTGATTGGGAGGAAATGGTTATTTTGCAGTAACCTTCCCCTGGATTAGGGAGGGAATGGAGGTTTTACAGTATCCTTCCCCTGCCATGCCCACCAAGCCACACCCACCAGGCCATGCCACGCCCACCAAGCCACGCCCACAGGACCGATAGTAAAAAAAATTTAAAACCCACCACTGCTCTGTTGATGTTTAACTTTAGTTTGCTTTCTCACCAAGAGGCACTAGAATTGGGAGTTTGGGCTCATAATTTTCCTCCCCCAAAATTCTTGGTTGCTGTGTGATTTCTGGCCCTTGAACCTAACTCCTTCAAAAAAGAAAAAGAAAGAAAAGGTGGGGGAGCCATGTTGACAAGTTGAAAAAAAAATTCAGCTGAACCTTCCAATTTTTTAACTGAACTCAAAAGTCCATTTCTGGCTTCAAAAGACAGAAGGTTCTTGACTTATGCACTGCCAGCAACTTCTAAATTTAGCCCGTGTTGCACATAAGAACCGACACTTTCCTGTGTGGGTGCCAAGAGTTCTATCTTTCCTTCTCTGCTTCCAATCCAATCATTTTTCCATTCTTTTCCCTGTGTTTCAGGCAGCGGTGAAATCTACTTATCTTTCTTACCGGTTACACACACTCATCTCACGCACGCACAGACTCTCTGTGAATGCTCAAAACCTTTCTGCGCATGCACAGAGGGCACAAAACACATTACTTCCTGGTTAAAACCAGGAAGTAACGACAGCTGGGCGGGTGGGTGGAGCCTTGCACCGCAATTGCTACCGGTTCTCTGAACCACCCACCACAATCGCTACCGGATCGGGTGATCCGGTCCAAACCGGGAGCATTTCACCCCTCGTTTCAGGGCAGGGGTGAAATGTAAAATTTGTTACTACCGGTTCTGTGGGCGTGGCTTGGTGGGGGGGAGAATGTGACTGGGTGGACGTGGCCAATTTTTTTTTTTAACTTTTAAAAGCATTTTTTCTACAACCTCTTGTGCTGAAGAGGTTATAAAAAAATGCTTTTAAAAGCCTGTGATGATCCGGCAACTCAGCTTGGTTGCCAAAGGAAAAAGAGCTTTTAAAGGGTTCTGACGATCCCCGCTGAGTTACCTGATCACCAGAACCTTTTAAAAGCATTTTTTTCTACAACCTCCACTTCCCCTGGAGTGGAGTGGCAATGGAGATTTTGCAGTATCCTTCCCCTGCCACGCCCACCAAATCACACCCACCAAGCCACACCACACCTACAAAGTCACGCCCACAGAACCGGTAGTAAAAAAAAATTGAATTCCACCACTGATCACCACCAATACTTTCAAAGAGATCCATAAAATGGACACCAGCTTTTATATGCTGAACCACTTAGCGGGCTTATTTAACAGACCATGGCCAATCTCGGCTTAGTGGAAACATATTTTGAACATCCTTCCCTGACTTGGTGCAACTGTGGCAAATTTTAAATCAAATCTAGTGACATTCAGAGCAAAGTCTACGGTAACCGGGAAAAGTCTAGGTAACCGGGAAAAACAATTACCTTCAGGACTGATGGAAATCTACTGTTTACATTCGGAGATCTGTGTCTCTTGAACCAATTGATTCTCTGCTGTTATTTTCTGTTGAAGTATCTAATGGAGAGAGATTTGCACTAAATTCTCTTGTCTTCAATGAATGCTTGTAACCATTTGATGGAGGAGGAGGAGGAGGAAGAGGACGAGGAAGAGGACGAGGAGGAGGAAGAGGAGGAGAAGGAGGAGGAAGAAGAAGAGGAGGAGGAGAAGGAAGAGGAGGAGGAGGAGGAGGAGGAGGAGGAGGAGGAGGACACCTATTTTTAAGCTAGAATGCTCTACATAAAATAGAAGAATAAGGAAATTAAGTAGAAATAACACCCTCCCTTCTCTTTGACACGTTCAACTTTGATTTATAGGGTACCAAAGTAGACTCTAGCTTTTACAGCTGATTGCAATGAGGAGTGGCATGAATAATCAGCATCTGTCTACAATCACCTCTGAGCGGGATGGATTTGCAAACCCATGTTTGTGTTTGACTGTTGTGCGGTTCTTGCCGCTCTATGAGAGATAATCAGTTTAGGCATGGATGGTGATTAGAGGTAAAGCTATAGAAAGTTGGGTTAGAAAATGCCAGTCACCATAAATGATCATAAACATCTGGGATGGTCACATGGAGAAGATGGACATCTAACCTTCTCTCTCCATAGAATCATAAGGTTGGAAGGGACTCTGGAGGTCTTCTAGTCCAGCTTCCTGGCCAAGTCAGGAGATCTTATTGCAACCTGGACAAATAGCTGTCCAATCACTTCTTAAAAGCCACCAATGATGGAGCATTCACAACTTCTGGAGGCAAGTTGTTCCACTGGTTAATTGTTCTCACTGTCAGGAAGTTTTTCCTTAGTTTTGTTTACTTCTGTCTTTGATAAGCTTTCTACCTGTTGCTTCTTGTCCTGACTTCAGACGCTTTGGAGACTAAGTTGACCCCTGCTTTGGGACAGCCCTTCAATCATCCCACGTCCTTCTTTTTGTTAGACTAAAGGTAAATATAAAGGTTCCCCTCACATATATGTGCTAGTCGTTCCTGGCTCTAGGGGGCGGTGCTCATCTCCGTTTCAAGCAAGGGAAGCGAAGAGCCAGCGCTGTCCGAAGACGTCTCCATGGTCATGAGGCCGGCATGACTCAAAGCCAAAGGCGCACGAAACGCTGTTCCCTTCCCACCAAAGGTGGTCTCTATTTTTCTACTTGCATTTTTTTACATGCTTTCGAACTGCTAGGTTGGCAGAAGCTGGGACAGGTAACGGGAGCTCACCCTTGTTACACGGCAGCACTAGGGATTTGAACCGCCGAGCTGCCAACCTTTCGATCGACAAGCTCAACGTCCTAGCCCCTGAGCCACTGCGTCACTTGCATTTTTTTACATGCTTTCGAACTGCTAGGTTGGCAGAAGCTGGGACAGGTAACGGGAGCTCACCCCATTACGCGGCACAAGGGATTCGAACTGCTGAACTGCCGACCTTTCCATCGACAAGCTCAGCATCTTAGCCACTGAGCCACCACATCCCTTTGTTAGACTACACATGTCTAATTCCGATGATTTAGCCTCCAGAACTCTTATCATCTTCGATGCTCTTCTCTGCACACTTTCTTGGTCCTTAGAAACTTACAGTTCATTTTTAGACCTATCCTGTCCCAATTTGGAGATAACATTGAGCCTTCATGGCTGAAAGCTCTTGGTAGCCATGTCTCCGAAGAATTTATTCAATTGCCTCTGGATGCTACTCAAAAGAGTGACCAACAGCAACGGCAACAAAAATAGCTTTCCTAATGCCTTGCTTTTGTCTGACTTTTTTTTTTAAGTGACTTTTGAAAGGGATGAACCAGTGGGAGAAATTCTAACAGCAGAATCATCCACATGACAACCTTTTGCTGCTTCTCCTTTGGAAGCGCAAGACAGCTAAAGAGTCACAAGATTATCAGTTGATCTGGCTGCCTGAAGATTTAAACTGCAAAAAACAAAAACAAAAAAAAATTAGATTTAAAAAAAGATTCAATATAAGCACAAGTTTTAAACTAGACTAAATGACAAAGCAGAAAATAGGAACGTGGGGAATATATTTCCATATTTTTGAGAGTGGAGGGAGGGAGGGAGGGAGGGAGGGAGGGAGGGAGGGAAGGAAGGAAGGAAGGAAGGAAGGAAGGAAGGAAGGAAGGAAGGAAGGAAGGAAGGAAGGAAGGAAGGAAATTGAGGAGGAGGGAGGGAGGAGGGAGGAGGAATAGAGGGAGGAAGGAAGGAAGGAAGGAAGGAAGGAAGGAAGGAAGGAAGGAAGGAAGGAAGGAAGGAAATTGAGGGAGGAGGGAGGAAGGGAGGAGGAGGGAGAGAGGAAGGGAGGGAGGGAGGGGATAGAGGGAGGGAGGAAGGAAGGAAATTGAGGGAGGGAGGAAGGAAATTGAGGGAGGGAGGTGGGTGGGAGGAAGGAAGAAAAGAAATGGAGGGAGGGAGGGAGAGAGGGAGAGAGGAAGGAGGGAAGGAAGGAAATTGAGGGGGAGAGGAAGGAAGGAAGGAAGGAAATTGAGGGAGGGAGGAAATTGAGGGAGGAAGGGAGGAAAGGAAGAAATGGAGGGAGGGAGGGAAGGAAGAAGCAAGGAAGGAAGCAAGCAAGGAAGGAAGGAAGGCTAAAAGCACTTTAGGACAGGAAGTATGTTTGGAAGATTGAGGCCATCCATATTTCCAGTGGGACCACCTGTGAGAAGACCAGCCACCTGCAATCTCACAGGAACCATCTCCAGGTTTCTAAGGCGTGGACCAAGCCTTCCATTTCATGCCAGAACATGGAGTTTTTTCACCCAAGATTGAAGGACTCGTGTCCCAACAACAGGGAAAGCAGTAGTGTCGATCATGCTTTCATTTTCAGGAAAACCCATCCAATGTGACTGCTCTCCCCATCCCATCTCCTCCTCCTCCTCCTCCTCCTCCTCCTCCTTCCCCCCCCCTTGAAAACACATCTTTCGGGGCATCAGGTCAAAACCATTTGGGGGTGGGAGAAAGAAGTCTAATTTCCTTTGTGTTGTGTGTGAGTTGATCTGTGTTTATCTATTAGTGAAATGCTCCCAATTTGAGTCTCCAAAGGCCCTTAAGAGCTGTTGTGGCCTCTGCAAATAGAACTGGGGGCGAGAAAGTCAAGAAATTGTTTTCTGGATGTTTTCAACGTTGCTCAGCCAGCACGCATTAGCAGCCTCTCCAGAGGATACGATGCTCTCTGTGTAATGGGTGGGATGTAGATATACATATGTTCATCCAAGGCAAAAATGTAGATCGGGCTGTTTCTTTCCCCTACATCTGTGCTGGATCATTCAACATGTCAGAATTACAGAATCATAGATTTGGAAGGGATCTTGGAGGTCTTCTAGTCCAACCCACTGCTCAAGGAGGAGACCCTATACCATTTCAGACAAATAGGTGTCGAATCTCTTCTTAAAAGCTTCCAGTGTTGGAGCATTCACAACTTCTGGAGGCAAGTTGTTCCACTGGTTAACTGTTCTCACGGTTAAGAAGTTTCTCCTTAATTCCAGGTTGCTTCTCTCCTTGATTAGCAGCATTAACAGAATAACAAGAGTTGGAAGGGACCTTGTAGGTCATCTAGTCCCCCATCCAAGCAGGAGACCCTACAGCAGAGGTGGTATTCAGCCGGTTCGTACCGGTTTGCACGTACCGTTGACAGAAATTTGGCCAAGGTTGCCGAACTGGTAGCGATGGCTGACTGGCCACGCCCCAGAACCGATCCCCTGGTTGCCGCTCGCTTACACCACCCGCTATGTTCGTCACTGCCACGTTCTTCCTGCAAGTCCAATGGGATGCACATGCACAAAGAACATGGAGGCGACAGCAGCAGCTTTTTCCGGGACCTCTGGTACTTTTCGGTGGCCTGCAGCCAGCTGCCATAATCGCAAATTGGTTCCCTAACCCTAACCATTTCTCACAGATGGCAGTGCAATCTCTTCTTGAAAGCCTCCAGGGATGAAGCTCCCACAACTTCTGAAGGCAGCTTCTGTTCCATGGGCTTGATGGTTCTCCCTGTTAGAAAATGTCTCCTTATTTCTAAGTTGAATCTCTCCTTGATCAGTTTCCCTCCATTATTCCTTGTCTGGCATTCAAGTGCTTTAAAGAAGAGGTTGACCCCCCTCTTCTTTGTGCTTTCGAACTGCTAGGTTGGCAGAAGCTGAGACAAGTCACGGGAGCTCACCCCATTACGCGGCGTTAGGGATTCGAACCGCTGAACTGCCGACCTTTCGATCGACAAGCTCAGCGTCTTAGCCGCTGAGCCACCACGTCCCTGTACAGAATTGGATCCAGTCTCAAATCTTGATTGAAGGAACAAGCCGTGTCGGGCCAGCTCCATCATTCTACAAGCTGAAGAAATTGAAGAGAAGTGACAGCAGTTACCTGAGGGAGCTTTCAAGGACTTTAATACTTCTGTGTCCTCTGGTAGGACTCATAACTCTCCTCTCAGAGCCTTGAACGATTCCGCAAAGCAACAGGTTCGTTCTCCGGCACATCCCTTACAAAGATCAAGTAACAGATCCCTAGGAAATTCTTTGGCTCACTGGAACTTGGAGGACCATGACCAGGACAATATAAGGCAAGAGCGGGGATGCAATCCAGCAGGTTCTGAAGAACCGGTAGCGGAAATTTTGAGTAGTTCGGAGAACTGGCAAATACCACCTCTGGCTGGTCCCAGAGTGGGGTGGGAATGGAGCATTTTGCAATATCCTTCCCCTGCCATGCCCACCAAGCCACACCATGCCCACCAAGCCATGCCCACGGTAGTAAAAAAAAAATTGGATTTCACCACTGGGAGAGAGAAATATGTAGTCTAGCCCAGGGGTCTCCAACCTTGGCAGCTTTAAGACCTGTGGACTTCAACGCAGGGGTGAAATGTAAAATTTGTTACTACCGGTTCTGTGGGTGTGGCTTGGTGGGAGGGGTAATGTGACTGGATGGGCATGGCCAACTTTTTTTTTTTTTTTACTTTTAAAAGCATTTTTTTTACAATGTCTTTGGCCAAAGGGGTTGTAAAAAAAATGCTTTTAATAGAATAGAATAGAATAGAATAGAATTTTTATTGGCCAAGTGTGATTGGACACACAAGGAATTTGTCTTGGTGCATATGCTCTCAGTGTACATAAAGAAAAGAAAAATAGCCTCTGATGATACCAGCTGAGCCACGTGATGATCAGAGGCTTTTTTTTTTTACTTTTAAAAGCATTTTTTCAGTGTGGCTCAGCTGGACATGGGGGTGGGGGGATAGGGATTTTTGCTACCGGTTCTCCAAACCACCCACCGCCATCGCTACCCAATCAGGCGATCCGGTCCGAACTGGGAGCATTTTACCCCTGCTTCAACTCCCAGCTTTGCTGGCTGAGGAATTCTGGGAGTTGAAGTCCACAAGTCTTAAAGTTGCCAAGATTGGAGACCCCTGGCCTAGCCTAAAGAAAGTAAAACCTTACACTGTTCTGAGACTTCGATTTGTGGTGCACGATTTGCCCTTTTTTAGAAAAAATTGAGGGCTTTAAAAAAAAAATAAAGAAAACGTTCCCCCATTTGGACTCATGTCCGTGGCCCATTCTCTCAACGTCCTCCTTCCATTGATAGCCCCCAGAGTGATCCATCGCTTAGCAGCGGAGTTGCTCTCATGCAGGAAAGAGGGAGGAGAATGACGGGAGCTCTGCCTGTCACTTTGATCTCTCTTGTCAAGAATGCTCCTCAAGCGCTTTTGACAGATGGGTTTGGAAAGAGCAGGCTGGGGGGGGGTGGGGTAGGTAGGTGTGAGCCTGCGACATTGAATTCGGAAGGCTGGGAGGTCGAGAAGCGAAGTTGTGCATGTGAGGGAGTGCGCCATGAAGGGTATCAGTCAGCTCCCTTTCGCGGAACGGTCTCTGCTTCAGGAGGGCAGACAATTCCTCTCCGGCCTCACCTTTCCAAACAAATGGAGCCGGATGTTCATCACCCATACATCACGTGCGAAGCTGACTTTGGGCCCGTGTGTGTGTGTGTGTTTGTGTGTGTGTGTGTGAAGGACAAGGGGAAGTTTAGGAGAGCCAGCAATTTCTTAGCTTTAGAGTTGCCCAAAAGAAAGGGAGGGAGGGAAGGAAGGAGAGGAGGGAAGGAAGAAAGGAAGGGAGGGAGGGAGGGAGGAGAGGAAGGGAAGAAAAGAAGAAGGAAGGAAGGAAGGAAGGAAGGAAGGAAGGAAGGAAGGAAGGAAGGAAGGAAGGAAGGAAGGAAGGAAGGAAAGAGGGAGGGAGAAAGGGAGGAAGGAAGGAGAGGGAGGGAAGAAAGAGGGAGAGAGGGAGGAGGAAGGAGGAAGGAGGAAGGAAGAAAAGGGAGGGAGGGAGGAGGGAAGAAAGAGGAGGAGAGGGAAGAAGGAAGGAAGGAGAGGAAGGGGGAAAAGCGAGAGAGGGAGGGAGGAAGGAAGGAAAGAAAGAGGAAGGGAGGGAGGGAGGGAGGGAGGAAGGAAGGAAGGAAGGAAGGAAGGAAGGAGGGAGGGAGGGAGGGGAAGAAAAAGGGAGGGAGGGGGAGAGGAAGGGAGAGAGGGCCGTTCTAACTTTGAGCAGTGACTAAATGAACTGTTTTAAGTCAAAGATAACATGTAATCTTTGAGAGCTTTATCTTCATACCTTGGTTCAGTTTTCTGCCCAAATCTGCCATCTGGTGGAAACATCACTCAAACCCATACAGCGCCGCCGCCTTCGCTGCCTTAAAAATAAGTGCCGAAGAAGGGAGCATTGAATAATTAAAATATACAAAATGGCATTTTTTGTAGAATTATTTCTAGACTGGTGCCTTCTCCTCTAGATCAAGCTGAGCCTCTCTTAACCACTGAACGAACTGTGGTTCATTTTCAGGTCACTAATTTGGTTGCTTGGACACAATGGCTCAGTGGCGAAGATGCTGAGCTTGTCGATCAAAAGGCGGCAGTTATTATTATTATTGTTGTTGTTATTGTTGCTGTTGTTGTTAATTTATCAACAAGTACAAGGAAACAGTAACAGTATAGATATAGACATAGACACATGAAAAAAATGGCACAAGAAAAGGATATAAATAGGCAAAACATAGCCATAAACACATAGAATAATTACATATAAATGGGGACAGTAGGACAGGGACGGTAGGCACACTAGTGCGCTTATGCACTCCCCCTTAGGGATCTCTTAAGAAACATAAAAGGTCCACGGTAGACTGTTTAAGGTAAAAGGTATGGAGGTTAGAGAGACTAACAACAGGAGCAGGTAGAATGTTCCAGACATTTACTACTCTATTGCAAAAGTCATATTTCCTACAATTAAGATTAGAGCGAATTACATTGAGTTTAAATCTATTGATAGCCGTTGTGTTATTACGATTGAAATTAAAGTGCTCATTTACAGGTAGACTGTTTTGGTAAATAATCTTATGAACTAAGCATAGGTTGGAAAGGAGACGATGTAGTTCGAGGCTTTCTAGACCTAAAATTTCAACCCTGGTGGTACAGGGAATTTTATTTCGAGCAGAAGATTTAAGAACTCTTCTAGTAAAAAACAGTTCAGCGGTTTGAATCCCTAGTGCTGCGTAATGGGTGAGCTCCTGTTACTTGTCCCATCTTCTCATCATTCCCAGCACCCATCTCCTTCCACTTACGACTGTATGACTGTAACTTTGTTGCTTGTATCCTTACGATTTATATAGATATTGATTGTTTCCTGATTGCTTATTTGTACCCTATGACTACCATTAAGTGTTGTAAGTCTTGTACCTTGATGAACGTATCTTTTCTTTTATGTACACTGAGAGCTTTTGCACCAAGACAAATTCCTTGTGTGTCCAATCACACTTGGCCAATAAAATATTCTATTCCTTTCTTCTGCCAACCTAACAGTTCGAAAGCACGTAAAAAAATGCAAGTAGAAAAATAGGGACCACCTTTGGTGGGAAGGGAACAGCGTTCCGTGCACCATTTGGCGTTGAGTCATGCCAGCCACAGGACCATGGAGACGTCTTCGGACAGCGCTGGCTCTTCGGCTTTGAAACGGAGATGAGCACCGTCCCTTAGAGTCGGGAACAGCTAGCATATATGTGTGGGGAAACCTTTATCTATACCTTTTTAACTTGGTTGCAAGTCCCAGTCTTCGTTCCCCAGGCGTTGTGAGCAGACACGTGGCAAACTCCTTTCCTGCCCTGATAAGCTGAGGAGTAGACTCACAAAACCAAAAATAGAATCATTCATATTCAGTACAAATATAATATTTTAACCATCTGTGCCGCTGATGTTTTTCTTTCTTCTTCTTTTTGGTTTGTTGGCGGGTTGTTGGGGTTTTTTTGGCTAAAAATTAGCACTTGGCTGAAGGAAGAGAGGAAAGTAGAATTTTTCACCTCCATTTCTTGCCTGCTTTCTCAGGATCTCAGCTCTGGGCTCATGTGGAGAACTGCAAAATAGATCACTTGTCAGAAAACAATCTAGATTGCAGATCACTCAGTCCCACCCACTCCCTACCCCCGATTCTGAGCCGATAGACAAGATGCCCGCAAAAAGGGACGCCACGCAGAGATGGTGTTACCTAAAGGCAGGTTCTTCAAGAGAACTGGGAATTTACAGTCACCGTAAAAGAGTTGGAAGGGACCTTGGAGGTCATCCAGTCCAACCCCCGACTCGCGCAGGACACCTATGCGATTTCTGACAAATTGGCTTCCCAGTCTGTTCTTAAAAGCCTGTTATAAAGCCAAAAATGATTGCATTTGGGGAGTGTGTGTCTGAAGTACTTCACCTAAATGATTATTTTCAACATAGAAATATTATATATTTTGTAAGTCCTTGCAGCCATGGTGAAGGGACGCAGATTGAATTGTAATGCCCTCCAAATTCACAAAAGGTTAGACGCATAGCTTCCCCAACAAAGCGGACTACAATCTCGTGGCCTTAACAATTATTCTGGGTGAGAATTATGAGCATTGGGGAATGCTGGAGTAAGAAACAGATTTGATGCTTTCTGTCTGTCCAGGAGTCCTCTGGCTGTGGGTGATGGAAGGTGTAGTCCATCTAGGTTGGTGGGGAAGATGGGAAGGGTGAGTCTAGGAAATACTGGTTTGGGGAGGTAGTTTGTAGGACAAAAAATATCGCAGATCCCTTCCTAAAAACAAAAAAACAAAAAGAAGACAAAATATAATTCACAGAAAAGACTATTTGGCTCCATGAAAAGTTCAGATTTCTTAGGAATTGCTGCCATCCTGTGGTGGTTTGGTGCATCAAGGTAAAGTTCAAGAATATCTCCTCAAACCATGAATTATTGCTAGCTGGCAGCACCTGGCTTGGAAGCTAAGCATAGTTAGCCCTAGTTAATAGTTGGAGGGAAGACCCCCACTCATCTCCTGATGGTTGCATAGTATAGCTCTGAAACATTAATTAAGGAATATAACTATCCAATTGCAATGTTCTCATTCAAACTCACTTCCAAATTTTGAGTAGTTCGGAGAACTGACAAATGCCACCTCTGGCTGGCTCCAGAGTGGGGAGGGAAGGGAGATTTTGCAATATCCTTCCCCCAAGAGTTGGGTAGGAATGGGGACTTTGCAGTATCCTTCCCCCAGGAGTGGTGAGGGAATGGGGATTTTGCAGTATCCTTCCCCTGGAGTGGGGTGGGAATGGAGATTTTGCAGTATGCTTCCCCTGCCATGCCCACCAAGCCACACCATGCCCACCAAGCCACGCCTACAGAACCAGTAGTCACCACTGCTCTACTTCCAATAGAATAGGAGAAGAGAGGAGAGGGGTGGGGAGGGGAGGGGAGGGGAGAGGAGAGGAGAGGAGAAGAGAAGAGAAGAGAAGTGAAGAGAAGAGAAGAGAAGAGAAGAGAAGAGAAGACTCCCACCCTGAGTCCTTCGGGAGATGGTGCGGTATAGAAATGTAATTATAAATAAATAAATAAAAAGAAGAGAAGGGAAGGGAAGGGAAGGGAAGGGAAGGGAAGGGAAGAGAAGACAAGAGAAGAGAGAAGAGAAGAAGGGAAGAGAAGAGAGAGAGAGAAGAAGAAGAGAAGAGAAGAAGGGAAGGAAGGAAGGGAAGGAAGAGAAGAGAAGAGAAGAGAAGAGAAGAGAAGAGAAGAGAAGAGAAGAGAAGAGAAGAGAAAATAGAAGAGAAGGGAAGGGAAGGGAAAAGAAGTATTAAATTCTGTGGGTTCCATAATAATTGAGGCTCCACAGATGTTCACACAAAACGTTTATTTTTAACTCACAGAGACCAGCAACAACACAAGAACAGCGCACCTGCTTTGACAGCCCTTTTATACTCGGCTGTCAAAGCGGGAGCCAATCAGAACAGAACAAGAAACCATCTCCACCACTAGGGGCCGCCACTGCCGGTGCAGGACATAACAAGAAGAGAAGAGAAGATAGAAGAGAAGAGAAGAGAAGAGAAGAGAAGAGAAGAGAAGAGAAGAGAAGAGAAGAGAAGAGAAGAGAAGAGAAGAGAAGAGAAGAGGACCATAGAGGTCTTTGAGTCCATCTCCTGCTCAAGCAGGAGATCCTGTACCAATGATGCCAAACCTTTTCGGCACCGAGCACCCAAACTGGAACCTGTGTGCATGTGCCTGCGCCGAAGCTCTGGAAACCTAAAGAGCAGCTGGCCGGCACACGCATACCTGTTTTTTGGGCATTTGGGGAGCTGTTTTCAAGGCGTTTAGGGCTGTTTTCAGGCCATTTTGGGGGGCATTTTCTGGGCCATCTTCAGGCCATTTTTCAGAAACCAAAAGAGCAGCTGGTGACGCCGCATGTTCCCACAGAGAGAGCTCTGCGTGCCGCCTCTGGCACCCCTGCCATGGGTCTGCCATCACGGCCCTATATCATTTCAGACAAATGGTTGTCCAATCTCTTCTTAAAGACTTCTGGTGTTGGACCAAAGGTCCTTTTTTTCCAAGAGGAAACGCAACTTTCTGGTTTTTCTTTTGAAGACGTTTCAGAGCTGAAGAAGCTTCTTGGATGAGATGCGAAATGTCTTCAAAGAAAAACCAGAAAGTCCACTCACCTCTTGAAAAAAAGCATCTTTGGGACAACCAGGACCTGGATGATGGAGAATCTCCACAGACTTCCAGCCCCCACAACTTCTGGAGGCAAGTTGTTCCACTGGTTAATAGTTCTGACTGTCAGGAAATTCCTCCTTAGTTCTAAGTTGCTTCTCTCCTTGATGAGTTTCCACCCATTGCTTCTTCTCCTGCCCTCAGGTGCTTTGGAGAATAGCTTGACTCCCTCTTCTTTGGGGCAGCCCCTGAGATATTGGAAGACTGCTATCATGTCACCCCTAATCCTTCTTTTCATTAAAAAAAATTATGGCAATTATTTATTTGATATTACCGGATATACTTTCAGTCCCTGAAATATATTATATAATCAACTCAGAATCCATTCCGGATGTTGACATAAGATAACAGTCCCCAAATTTGACAGAAACATTCAGTTGAAGTTTTAGTAATCTTTAGAGAATGGGCAAACTTAATAAAGCCTGCAAAAACTAAATGCAAATTGAAAAATCAGTGGATTATATCACGGTTCTCAAATAAGAAGCATTGACAAATAGTAATAATTATTATAAATTTGCTACCGGTGGTGGGTTACTACCCAAAAAATTATTGTTGCATTAGCCAAGCAATTGAGTTAAATGCCCACCAATACTAAACATTTTGCTCGTTTATTATTCTTGCCAAAATCAGTGAGCAATTCTTAAAGCTTCGATTTAAAATAAATAAATAGGGTACAGTTACAATCCATTGCATGGACGTCATTCACCACCAGGGAGCAGAATGAGATCAGCAACCAAATTTGAAAAAAAGAAAAAGAAAAAGAAAAGAAAAGCGTCACATTTCAGCTACTATAGCTAAAAAATTCCTCACTGACTTGTGAGGAATTTGTTGGGATGATGGCAAAATGAGATAGCAGCAAATTGTAGCTGCACAATTCCTAAGCTGCATTTGCTGGTGTCACAAAGCAAACTCTTGCTATTTCCATCCTTGTTAATATTGTGCCAGCAATATGAAGGTGGGGAGGGGGAGAAGGAAATATGAAGCTCTCCTCCTCCTCCTCCTCCTCTCATTCTTTCCACTCTATGAAACTCATCCTCTTCTGACGATATTTCCTAGTTGGGTCATGAAATGTCTACAAGAAAACAGCCAAGCTCAGAGAGTACTGAGGACCTCACAGCCACCCTTCTCCTCCTCCTTCTCCTCCTCCTCCTCCTCCTCCTCCTCCTACTACTACTATTACTATTGTTCTTCCTCTTCTTCCTCCTCCTCCTCTTCTTCTTCCTTTTCCTCCTTTTCCTCCTTCTCCTTTTCCTCTTCCTCCTTTTTGTCATAATTTCAGGTCTTAAGGATAAAATGTAATTTTTTGGGTGAGAATATATTGTACCAAAGAACCTGGGCATAGTACGTAAGGTACTGGATACACAATTTGACCATTGCACTGAAGTTAAAGTCAGTTGGTGCTTGGAGAACAAAGGCCTGTGCCACACCCTAAAAGAAAGGTGGATTATAACTCTCGTGTGTGTGTGTGTGTGTGTGTGTGTGTGTGTGTGTGTGTGTGTGTGTTTGTGTGTTTTAAACACTACTTCGCATATGATTATTATTCAACAAGCGGTTTTCCGATTTAATTTCTGGCATCTCCCGTTAAACGGCTTAGCCGGCAGATGGAAGCGGGGGGGCGGGGGGGGGAACAGACTTTCTGCCCCGTTGAGTGAAACAGTCCTAAATTAATTGGACAAACAGTAGCGCTTGGTAGAAATCAGCTTCCTACATTCCAGCTGGCATCCAGGATCACCCTTCCGTTTCCAGTGGGAAAGACACTTTCAGTTCTCCAAATCTGTAGAACGAGGTGGAGCAAATATGGCGGGGGGGGGAGGTAAGAGCGGCTAAGACGCTGAGCTTGTCGATTGAAAGGTTGGCAGTTCAGCGGTTCAAATCCCTCGTGCCGCGTAACCGAGTGAGCTCCCGTTACTTGTCCCAGCTTCTGCCAACCTAGCAGTTCAAAAGCACATTAAAAAAAAAACCACCTTTGGTGGGAAGGTCACAGCGTTCCGTGCATCTTTGGCATTGAGTCGTGCCGGCCACATGACCACGGAGACGTCTTCGGACAGCGCTGGCTCTTCGGCTTTGAAACGGAGATGAGCAAACACAGGATTTCCGATTTGTGACTGACCTAACTCTTGGGGACACGGTGGCTCAGGGGCTAAGACAGCTGAGCTTGTCGATCGAAAGATCGGCAGTTCAGCAGTTCAAATCCCTAGTGCTGCTGTGTAATGGGGTGAGCTCCCGTTACTAGTCCCAGCTTCTGCCAACCTAGCAGTTTCGAAAGCACGTAAAAATAGTAAAAAAAATGCAAGTAGAAAAAGAGGGACCACCTTTGGTGGGAAGGTAATAGCGTTCCGTGCGCCTTTGGCGTTGAGTCATGCCGGCCACATGACCACAGAGACGTCTTCGGACAGCGCTGGCTCTTCGGCTTTGAAACGGAGATGAGCACCACCCCCTAGAGTCGGCAAGACTAGCATGTATGTGCAAGGGGAACCTTTACCTTTTATCTAACTCTTGATCTCAGCATTATATCTGAAGCAGGACTCAAATCTTGGTTGATGATGTCAGGGTTACTTCCAGGAGAAACCTCCAAACTTTGCCATGAAGCTGTCACTGTTGAGTTGGCAGGAAAGGAAGCTTGTTAAATCTATGGAGAGCCGTCCTACAGACTCTGTAATCCATCTAATTTGATTGACATGTAGACAGGAGGAAATAACAGTTGGTTGCTATCCCAGCTGCGAGAGCTTCTTGGTCCAACTTCTGTCTGTTTGGGGTGTGTCCTTCCTTTGCAGCCTTCCCAAAATTGTGTTGTCCACAACACAAATTTAGCAATTTGGTCCCCCAAAAGACTCTTTCCCCTGGTTCACCAATGACCACACCCAGTAAGAGATGCATCAAAGTGACAATTCTCTCAGGAGTTTTGGCAAACATGATTCCTGTAAATGTTTACAATTCCGTTCATGGATTATCAATAATTCAGCTTAAACAAAACCAGCTTGGATCTCCCTTTTGTTTTTTTGTTTTTTCCCTCCTCTAAAAGGTTTTTTGGGCTGTTTAGTTCTGTTTTGTTTTGTTTTTTTTCCAACGGAAACATTAAAAAGCCAAGGCCTGAGATACTTGGGGGGATCTGATTACACTGAAAGATAATTTCCCTCCCTCGTGATCTTAGATGGGCAAATAAAATCCAGCATTTTGAAAGGGGGAGGGCGGAATCACACTGAAGCCAAAGCAGGAGGAGGAGGAGGAAGTCAAAGGCGCATCTCCAACTTTGCCAGAAGACAACTTCTCAAAGCCATGCATTTTTAATGCACGCTGAAAGTCGTAATGGTCTTCGGCTCCTAATGTCCATTAATGATCCCTGCATACCACAAAGATGTTTCTAGCCGATACCTTGGAGAATTCTTTTTCCATCCATCTTTAAACTTTCTCTGAGCTCGCTCGCAGATGAAGGCTGCCAGTGAAACGGGCAGCACCAGCTCCGGAGGGAAAGGATGGCGCTGGGGTTACGGAAATCATACTCGGGTAAGGAGGAGAAAGAAAGAAAGAAAGAAAGAAAGAAAGAAAGAAAGAAAGAAAGAAAGAAAGAAGGGAGGGAGGGAGGGAGGGAGGGAGGGAGGGAAGGGAAAGAAAGGATTGAGGGAGGGAGGGATGAAAGGAGGAAGGAAGGAAGGAAGGAGAAAGAAAGGAGGGAGGGAGGAAGAAAGAAAGGAAGGAAAGAAAGGAAGAAAGAAAGAAAGAGAGAGAAGGGAGGGAGGGAGGAGGAGGAGGAAAGAAGGAAGGAAGAGAAAGCAAGAAAGGATTGAGGGAGGAGGGAGGAAGAAAGAAGAGAGAGAGAAGGGAGGGAGGAGGAAGGAAGGAAGGAAGGAAGGAAAGAAAGAAAGAAGAGAGAGAGAGAGAGAGAGAGAGAGAGGGAGGAGGAGGGAGGGAGGAAAGAAGGAAGGAAGGAAAGAGAAAGCAAGAAAGGATTGAGGGAGGGAGAGATGAAGGAAGGAAGGAAGGAGGGAGGGAGGGAGGGACGGAGGGAGGAAGAAAGGAAGGAAGGAAGGAAGGAAGGAAAGAAAAAGAAAGAAAGAAAGAGAGAGAGAGAGAGAGAGAGAGAAGGGGAGGGAGGGAGGGAGGGAGGGAGGAAGGCAGAAGCGGTTTAGAAAGAAGGTATCTTGGGGAAAAGTTGGGTAGCTTTTTCTGGGGTCTGCAAATGGAAAGGGATTTGACATTTCCCATGGTCTGTTTAGTTCTTTGTGAGGGGAGGGGAGATTTATACCATCTCTTTGGATCCAGAAACTCCATCAAATAATAATTAATTATTTTATTTAGCTTCTGGCTCCAAAAAGAAAGATTGTTAAAAAGCGTATCACAATTACATCCTCAATGAGCCAATAGGAGTCTATTTAATCTATTTTCCAATGCAAAAGTCAAGATGTGATAGAGTTGCATACCGAAAGTCTTTGGGTCTATGATAATAATACCGTAATATCAACCAGCAGCCAACAGAATGACAGAATTGGCAGGGATCTTGGAGATCTCTGCTCCAGATCTCTGCTCTGATTTGGTCAGGTGGTAAATTTGTTCTCCAGCGTACCAACATGGCTTGTTTTGGGTAAAGCAGAATGCTGTCATTCCTTCAGGTACGGAACACACTTAATTGGGAAATTCGCGTGGAGCCCAAGGCTTTCCGGGGGAAAAACATTCAGGGAACAGCCAGATAACACCAAGAATCCTGTTGCAGGACTTGGAATTCTGTTGCACCTCCCAGCCGTACCTTATCCCAAACTTCTTGAAATTGCAGAAATGTTTTGTACCAAACTGAGATGTAAAAAGCTCTTTGCTTGCAACCAAGTTGCTTCTTACAACCTGGTTTGTGGGTTGCTGTTGTTGCGTGGTTTCGTTAAACCTACATACAAGGTAGCAGGGAGGTTTCCTGGCGAAATAAACCGATTTATCTCTAGATAGGTTTCTTGAAGACCGAAGGAAAAACTATCTGGGTTTGTGAAATCACAGGCTGAGCCAACGCCCTATGACGGAAAGGCTACCAACCCCACTCCTTCCTCAGTACTATTTTTCCAAACAAAAAATTAATAATAATGCTTGCTTGTCGTGACAACCAGTGGAAGATCGTAATGTCTTACGTAACAAAGCGGTTATTTTCTGAATATTTCTCTTCCCTCCACCCTGCTTCAAATCTTTATTTTAAAAAGAAAGGAAAGCTGAGACCCAACTGGAAGGCTGGAGCCCAACCTTCCACTGGGTGTCAAGGACACATGACAAGCAGAATAAATGGCATTCAACAGGAAAAGCAGCATTGAGATTGGAGCTGTTAGAGGTGTTTTGTTCCCAGTTCGATGATAGACGTGTCAGGATAGGAAAACTCAGCTCAAAAAGTCCAGCATTGACCACAATACGGGATAAATAATGGCTTTTGCAAGAGCCTGGGTGTTGTTGAACCCCAGTTTGGTGTTCATTCTCTTGTCTGGAATTAAGGAGAAACTTCCTAAGTGTGAGGACAATGAACCAGTGGAACAGCTTGCCACCAGAAGTTGTGGATTCTCCATCACTGGAGTTTTTTAAGAAGAGACTAGACCAGCGGTCACCAACTGGTGGTCCATGGACTACTGGTGGTCCGTGAGAGAATTTGGGTGGTCTGCAGAAAAATTATTTGCATGTTTTATATTGCACTAAATCAGGGGATCTCAAACTACAGCCCCTGGGCCTGATACGTGGAATGAATATTTGTGTTGCTGCAGAGAGACTTCCCCTTTGGGGTCTTCTTGTGTGGGTTGGAGGGGGGCAGAAATTCAAACTTGGGGTCCACTTCAGCCTCCTGCTGTGGGGTTTTGGGCAAAGGCTGGAGGGAAGTGTCGCTGGTGGCGAAGAGCCGGAAGGCCTCGTTCCAGTGGGACTGCATCATGGCCTGGAACTGGCTGACTATCCCAGCCGGCTGAGCCTCCAGGCACCTGTACCTGGCCTTGCACTCCCGCAGGTCTTCCCTCTGCTTGGAAAGCCTATGCTCCTAGTCCTCAGTGAGGTGTTTCTGCTGTGCCTCCTTCTCAGTCAGATCCAATTTGAACTGAGCAGCTGTTTTCCCAACTCTTTCTCCTGGTGGCTGCTTAGCTCCAACAACTGCTTCCTGTTGGGGCCCTAAGGAGCCCAGGTGGGGAGGCGAGTAGAGGCTGGCAAGGCACCCCTTGATGTGAGTGACGTCGAGTTGGCCACGCCCACCCAGTCACATAACCACCTAGCCACGCCCACCCAGCCAGTCATTAGACAGATCGTATTAGTGGTCCGTGGGATTTAAAAATATGAATTTAGTAGTCCCTGAGGTCGGAAAGATTGGTGACCCCTGGACTAGACAGTCATCTGAAATATTATAGGTTCTCCTGCTTGAGCAGGGGGCTGGACTAGAAGACCTCCAAGGTCCCTTTCATCTCATTCGTTCTATTGTTCCATTGAGGTTGGGAGAAAATTCTAAATGAGAATTTTCAATTCAAAATGAGACGGATCCAGTGATCTGTACGCATTAAACAGACTCGGGAGAGGGGGCTCGTCAACCACAGAATTGCGCATTTGTCCTTGGGATTACCTTGTGGTGCCCCATCCAATCCCTAATCGGGTCTGCTCGGCTCTTTGAGATGAGCCAAAACTAGGAGAAAAGAGGGTTTTGCGACCTTCTTGCCGGATGTCAAACCGAATTTTCCCTCTTTTTGTCGGTCTGGCTTTTGAACAAGCAGCTCTATTGTGGGGAGACTCGACATTGGAGCAGCTGCGTTCTAAACTTGGAAGCAGCTTCTCTTTTCCCCCCCCAAAAAAAGAACATAATGGAGAGGAACACAAGGCCTCTCTTTCAAACTTCTCCCAAAAATGTCTTCTTTTTAAAAAAAGGCTCGTTGGGGCCATGGCTCGAGAATGCTGGGTGGAAATCCACCTGCTTTTGATCCTGTTCCAAATCTGCAAGAAAGGCTTGGGGGTTGTTTTTTTTTTGGTTTTTTTGGTGGCTTTTTATTTTATTTTATTTTATTTTATTTGCCCTCACCCAGAATTCAGCAAATTTGTTAAAACGGCCTTCATTGTGTTCCCTCCTGCATGTTGGCTCCGAATCATTGTGGTCTTCATTCTTAGCGGGGGTAAGGTTTTGTTCGGTGTTCCGTGGCGAATGTGGAATTGACCGCTTTCGGGGGCATTTCAGCATTTTCTGCTATCTGAAAACTTTTATGGGTGTTGCTCTTTGTTGGGGTCGGGGTTTGGGCGAATACTCTAAAAGAGATGGATCCGGGGATCTGTACCAGTGGTACAGTGGTGGGTGGGTTTCACATTTTTTTTACTACCGTTTCTGTGGGTGTGCCTTGGTGGGCGTGGCATGGTGGGCGTGGCATGGTTGGCGTGGCGTGCCTTGGTGGGCGTGCCTTGGTGGGGGTGGCAGGGAAAGGTTACTGCAAAATCCCCATTTCCTCCCAATCAGCTGGGACTCAGGAGGCAGAGAATAGATGGGGGGGCAGGGCCAGTCAGAATTTTTACTACCGGTTCTCCGAACTACTCAAAATTTCTGCTACCGGTTCTCCAGAACTGGTCAGAACCTGCTGAAACCCATCTCTGATCTGTACTCATGAAACAGACCGTGGGGGCTTGGAAACCATCAATTAAACGCATATATCAGTACCAACCATTGTGATTTATCAGTCGTGTGGTTGGGTAATAATAATAATAATAACAGAGTTAGAAGGGACCTTGGAGGTCTTCTAGTCCAACCCCCCTGCCCAGGCAGGAAACCCTACACCGTTTCAGACAAATGGCTATCCAACATTTTCTTAAAAATTTCCAGTGTTGGAGCATTTACGCAAGTTGTTCCACTTATTGATTGTTCTCACTGTCAGGAAATTTCTCCTTAGTTCTAAGTTGCTTCTCTCCTTGATTAGTTTCCAGCCATGGGGGTAGCTCTCGGTTCCATAAATAGAAGTGTAATATGATTGTGAGGTCTTTGTTGCTCTCTTACCCAAGTTGCATTACCCACCTAGGTAACATCATCAGTGTTAGGAGGGAGAGGGGTGTACAGTGGAGGGAGGAGGAGGAGGACTGTGGGATGCTTTCTAAGATTGATTGATTTTCTTGCAGACATTTTCTCACCCACCTCGGTAACATCATCAGTGTTAGGAGGAAGAGAGGTATACAGTGGGGAGAAAAGGAGGAGGAGGAGGACTATGGGATGTTTTTTTTATTATTATTTGCATTTATATCCCGCCCTTCTCCGAAGACTCAGGGCGGCTTACACTATGTCAAGCAATAGTCTTCATCCTATTTGTATATTTATATACAAAGTCAACTTAATTGCCCCCAACAATCTGGGTCCTCATTTTACCTACCTTATAAAGGATGGAAGGCTGAGTCAACCTTGGGCCTGGTGGGACTTGAACCTGCAGTAATTGCAAGCAGCTGCTGTTAATAACAGACTGCATTAGTCTGTTGAGCCACCAGAGGCTCAACCTTCAGCTACAACTGAAGTTCAACCTTCAGCTACAACTATTCTCTTCTATGGGTATAATGCAGTGGTGAAATCTGAACGAGTTTGTTACTGGTTCGGTGGCTGCGCATGTGCTCTATGTGCCAAATGTGTGCTGTGCGCATTGCGCACCGCACACCAAACACGAAGTGCATGCGCACACAGTGCGCACCAAAAGGAGGCATGGGAAGGAAGGTAAGTAGAACAGCACACGCGGCGGGTGATTAGCTGTGGTAAACAATCGTCAGAGCCTTTTTTTTTTTTTTACTGTTTTTAAAGCATTTTTTTACTATCTATTTGAGCGAATAGGTAGTAAAAAAAATGCTTTAAAAAAGTTTTTAAAAAGGTTCCGACGATCCTGCGCCACAGCTGTGATCACTGGAGCCTCTTTTTTTTTTACTTTTTTAAATGCATTTTTTGAGGGAGGGTGGGAGGGAAGGGCAATGGTGGTTAGAATGCAGCATTGCAGGCTAATTCTACCCACTGCCAGCAGTTCGATCCTGATCAGCTCAAGGTTGACTCAGCCTTCCATCCTTCCGAGGTTGGTAAAATGGGGACCCAGATCGTTGGGGGCAACAGGTTGACTGTCAACTGCTTAGTGTGGGCTGTAAAAGCACTGTGAAATCTTTTATATAAGTCTGAGTGCTAGTGGGAAGGAAGGAAGGAAGGAAGGAAGGAAGGAAGGAAGGAAGGAAGGAAGGAAGGAAGGAAGGAAGGAAGGAAGGAAAGGGCAATGGTGGCACAGTGGTTAGAATGCAGTATTGCAGGCTAATTCTGCCCACGGCCAGCAGTTTGATCATGATCAGCTCAGTCTTTCAACTTTCTGAGGTCGGTAAAATGAGGACCCAGATTGTTGAAGACAATATGGTGACTCTGTAAGCTGCTTCGAGAGGGCTGTAAAGCATTGTAAAGCGGTATATAAATCTAAGTGCTATTGCTATTGCTATTGCTATTAGTGACTATGTTCTAGACGGCAGATATCCACCATAATTGCCGGTGAAACAGAAGGAAATCTGCTCTCTAGTCCACAGTCTCTGAACCCTGAAGCTCAACCCTGCTCAAAAGGGGTGTTTGTTGTGCTACAGAAGAGGTAGGGAACCCATGACCTTATGTTGCATTTTTCATCAGGGATGCGTTCTTGCAAGAGGCAGACAGATGGCTACATTTCCAGAGTCCCAAGTCCTGTAAAATTGTTGAATCCACAGCTGAATTCCCATCTGCTGTAGAGAGCCTCGCCAGCTGAAATACAACAATACCCAGAAACCCACATAAGTGTTAGCACCTTCCAGGGGTGAAATCCAGCAGGTTCTGACAGGTTCTGGAGAACCAGTAGCGGAAATTTTGAGCAGTTCGGAGAACTGGCAAATACTACCTCTGGCTGGCCCCAGGAGTGGTGAGGGAATGGGGATTTTGCAATATCCTCCTTTCCCCAGGAGTGAAGAGGGAATGGAGATTTTGCAGTATCCTTCCCCCAGGAGTGGTGAAGGAATGGGGATTTTGCAGTATCCTTCCCCTGCCACGCCCACCAAGCCACACCATGCTCACCAAGCCACGCCCACAGAACCAGTAGTAAAAAATTAGATTTTACCACTGGCTCCTTCTCAATGCAGGATGCAGGATCCGGTAGAATTGGGCTCCCGTTGCTGGGTAGACAACCTTCTCTTCATTGATATGATTTGGATTCCTGCTTTCAGAGGACAATTGGACTCAAACATATGAAGTACGGTTGCAAGGCTTGGGTTTGGCTAGTCTAGAGAAAAGAAGGACTAGGGGGGATATGATAGCAGCCTTCCAGTATTTGAAGGGCTGCCATAAAGAAGACAGGATCAACTTATTTTCCAAATCACCAAAAGGCAAGACCAGAACAATGGATGGAAGCTAATCAAGGAGAGATGCCACCTGGAATTGAGGAGAAACTTCCTAACAGTTAGGATAATTAACCAGAGGAACAGAAGTTGCCTTCAGAAGTTGTGGGTGCTCCATCTCTGGAGATTTTTAAGAAGAGACTGGACAATCACTTGTCTGAAATGGTAGGGTCTCCTGCTTGAGCGAGCAGCTAGACTGGAAGACTTCCAGTGTCCCTTCCAGCTCTGTTCTGATTCTGGATTGGAGGACAATCAATGTTGGAGGACCGTATGACTCACGATGGCTTTGGAGGCATGACAGGACAAGACAAGGGATGTAGACTAAACATGAGGAAGATCTTTCAGACCATAGAAGTCAGCAGGAGGTGGAATAGGCCGTCTTTGAAGAAGATGGGCTGTCATTCACTCGCGTTTTTCAAAAATGAGATGAGAAGATGGGTGGACAACTAACTAGCAATAGCTTTTCTGCATCAAAGTATATAGTCTAGGCCAGGGGTCTTCAAACTTGCCCACTTTGTGACTCGTGGACTCCAGTCTCAGAATTCCTCAGCCAGCCATGCTAGCTGGGGAATTCTGGGAGTTGAAGTCCACAAGTCTTAAAGTTGTGAAAGTTGGACATTCCTGATCTAGGCCCTCGATGACTTCCCTCCCACTTCTAGAAAGTCAATCGTCCAAGGTTGGATTGGTGGATGGTACAGAACACCGATGTGCCCCCCAAAGAGGGATGGTTCATTTGTTCTCACATATTGCTAACATGGCCATGTAAACAACCTCATGTGGACTGGGATGAGAATCAGGACTTGCTCATGGTTGAGGACCTTGGAAGATCTCTTGCAAGCCCAACAGGGAATTTCGCCATTGGCCATCAAAGATGTCATTGTTGCAAGTGGATTTTTGGTTGAGGAGAAAGAACTCCAGGAACCAAAAGATGGATGTCCAGTAGGACATTTCCAGAAATAAAGCAGGAAGGCAGGAAAGGGATCCTGGTCATCAGAGATCACAGGGTCACCAATGGCTATTCGGGCTCAGAACCCCTTGGAAAGCAGAAGTCCCCCTTTTCATGGGGGGCGGAGAAGGAGTTGATTAGGGGGTTGCTGCCATGGCCATGCATCCGAAGCTCAGGTGCTGAGGGCAATTTTCCCACCTTCCAGTGGCTTTTTGTACTAGTATTCTCCAGATCACCTCCTGCTCCGGATTTTTCCCAAGCACAGCAGGGAGGCCAGAAACTCCCGTCCTTCCTCTAGCTCTCGTGTCTTTCTCCGGTTTTTCTCTCCCCCTCCCCCTCCTACCGGCGTTTGCCTGTGGCTTCTCACGACCGAGGGATCACCTGGCCTCGCCATACCCAGGGTTTCAAAGCCGTCCCGATCAAACCACATTAGTTTGGGGCGCCCATCTCGATTTGGCGACGGGCTTTTTTTATTTGCCCCCTTCCTCTTTCTGGGGGGGTTATATCGGGGGCAGAAGGAAGACCCCCGGTGGCGCCTCTGCCCAGAGGAGGGGGAAAGGCGCCCTTCGGACCGTACGCTCCCTTTCCTCCTCTCCTCCTCCTCCCTGCGCACCGAGCCCAGCTTCTGCATTCATGCCAGAGGGGGGAGGAGGGAGCAGAGCCGCCCGGGGCTTTTGCCGCGTCGCCTCCTCCTCCTCCTCCTCCTCTCTTCTCCTCCCTTCGCCGCCGCGCAGCGCCTGGAGGAGAGCGCAGCCTCGGTCGCTCGGCGCTGCTGTTGCTACTGCTGCTGTCGAAGGAAAATCCCGACCGACCTCCCGTTGGCTCGCTTGTCGCCGCCTTCTCCTCCCTCCTCCTCCTCTCCTCTCCTCCTCCTCCTCCTCTCCCGTTGCAGAGCGCGCGCTCGCCTTCCCCAAAAAGACGCCAAAGCCTCGCTCCGTCCGGCAGCTTTCGGGAGATGCTGCGGCGAAGGCTGCCCCGCTGAGCAGGACTCCAACCAAACTGGCCTTCCCGGGGGAGCCGCGCGGCGGAGGACACCACCGACTTCCTTAAGGAGCCGCTCTCCGGAGCAGGGACGCCAAGGCGCCCGTCCGGAGCCCACCCGGGGCCCCTTCCCCGGGCCGCGGGGTCTTAACAGGTTGTCTGTTCGCCGGACGGAGAGGGGCGCAAGGCAGAGCCGATTCAACCGGGGACAGGCGCCGGCGCCGATGCTGCGCCAGGGCGCCTGTGCGCCTTTGGAGCCGTCCGGGAACCTGTTGGGTGTCCCGCTCCGGTTTTGCTGAAGGCAAAAGAACTTGGCGTCCCGGGATCGAAGTTGCGGGAGCTTTTGGCGTTGCAGCGGCCGGGGCACCGCCTTTGGGAAAAGGGGGGGGAGCATCCTTTCCTCCCTCCGTCGCCCAAGGGCGCACGCCTTTCCCTCCTCCGCCAGAGTCCCTCGGCGGGCACACCGGGAGCGGGGAAGACGGCCTAGCTTGCCGTCCCGCCGCTTCCTCTTCCTAGATCCCGAGGGGCGGCGAGAGCAGCATGCTGGGGGCCTCCCCCGCAGGCAGCGCCCGCAGCCCCGCCGAGTGACCCTCCAGGGTGGCGGCTATGGCGGCAGCCATCGCCAGCTCCCTAATCCGCCAGAAGAGACAAGCGAGGGAGCGCGAGAAGTCCAACGCCTGCAAATGTGTCAACAGCCCCAGCAAGTCCAAGACCAGCTGCGCCGACAAGAAGAAGCTCAGCGTCTTCTCCCGGGTCAAGCTTTTCGGCTCCAAGAAGAGGCGGAGGAGGAAACCAGGTGAGGTGCGGGGGGGCACGGGACTGAGAGGCGGTATGGAGGCAGCAGAAGGGGCGCGGTGGGGGGGGGGTCCCGGCGAGGCTGTTGCTTCCCTGGAGTGGTGGACATCGGGGAGTCTTGTCCTTCTGCGCTCTAAGCTTTGGCCAGGTGGCTCAATTGGGAAGTGCTGCAGTCTCAAGCATTGAGATGAATTCACCTGACCCAAAGGAGCCGGCTGCGTTTTAATGGGGGTGCCTCGAGCCTTGAGGGGGAGGGTTGAGGGTTCATGCCAAGAAAGCCACCAGCATATCTTGAGGGAAAGCAACTCCTTCTGGGGGGGGGGTCTTACCAGAGCTAGTTCTTGGAGAACGCTAGGCCATCAGTCCCTTGGGTGGAAGGCTCTTTCAGTGGTGAATGAGGCAAGGATAGCAATTGCAATAGCAGTTAAACTTATATACCACTTTACAGTGCTTTACAGCCCTCTCTAAGTGGCTTAGAGTCGGCATCATGCCCCCAACAATCTGGGTCCTCATTTTACCGACCTCGGGAGGATGAAAGGCTGAGTCAACCTTGATCCTGTTGAGATTTGAACTCATGGCAGTGAACTGAATTAGCCTGAACTACTGCATTCGGAAGGAAGGAAGGGAGGGAGGGAGGGAGGGAGGGAGGAAGGGAGGAAAATAGCAATAGCACTTAGACTTATATACCACTTTACAGTGCTTTGCAATCCTCTCTAAGCGGTTTACAGAGTCAGCCTCTTGCCCGCAACAATTTGGGTCTTCATTTTACCCACCTTGGAAGGATAGAAGGCTGAGTCAACCTTGATCCTGTTGAGATTTGAACTCCTGGCAGTGAATTGAATTAGCCTGAAATACTGCATTAGGAAGGAAGGAAGGAAGGAAGGAAGGAAGGAAGGAAGGAAGGAAGGAAGGAAGGAAGGAAGGAAGGGGGAGAGTGGAGTTTGAAGACGTAAGGAGATGGATGGAAGAAAAAGGAAGGAAGGAAGGAAAATAGCAATAGCACTTAGACTTATATACCACTTTACAGTGCTTTACAGCCCTCTCTAAGTGGTTTACAGAGTCAGCCTCTTGCCCCCAACAATCTGGGTCCTCATTTTACTGACCTCGGAAGGATGGAAGGCTGAGTCAACCTTGAGCCAGGTGAGATTTGAACTGCCAAATTGGATAGATATAAATTGGATCTATCCTGAGCTGCAGGAGCAAGAAAAGAGGTGGGACCTTCCATGGTATCTCCAGATCACCTCTCAGATGGAGAAACCAGAGGTTGAAGAAGATTGGAGTCAACACAAACACTTGCGTGTTGCAGAAGAAGTGCCTTCTAGGATCCGAACCACAGGGGACCTCTAAGAGGTCTTGTCCTTCGGGCGCAGAGTCTTGGGCTACACGAAACATTTGTTGGACTCCGAGAGAAGGGTGGTGCCTTGATGTTTTGGTTTCTTCTCTCATTCAAATGTGAGCCAAATTGTGAGGGATGCCTTCCGCCATGGTTTGTCTGGACCAGCTGTCTGGACCATTGGCTGGCTATAGGAGCCATAGTCCAATTTATCTGGGCTGGGGGAGATGGTGAGGCTATTCCAATTCTTTTTCTTTAGGACTGAAAGTATCCAAAAGATTGGACGCAGGTCATACCTGAGTCTCCTTTCTCAATGGTCTTCCTTTCCCAACATCAAGGTGAGCCACCTATGTAAGTTACAGTTGCCGTGTTGGATGGAACTGAGCCAGTGACAGTCCCGTAGTCATACAATGGTGGATCTCTAAAGAGATCCCTGTACACGCCCTTGGTGAGATCTCTTGGAGAAATTATAGGAAGCCCGGTGGTCAGTTTATGTCATGGGACCATTGTAAGAAATGGAGGGGGGACAGCTGGTTGATGATGCTGGAGAAGACTCAAAGACGGGCAAGGTTAGCCCATTCTGTAGGCGAGTTGATCCATGGAACTCATGTGCAGAAGAAACAAGGAACTTTGGGTGCAGAACATCAGGAACATACAACCAGGAGGTCACTCTTAGTGTTACATCTCACATGCCAGCTTTTAAAGCCTGGCTTAATTAACAGGAGGGGAATAATACCACATTTCACTGTGGTATTATTTGGGTGACGGTTTTGCAACCAGCATGATATAGTGGTACCTTGTACTGGATGCCTAGGTTGGCATTGGTGGTTAACTTTGTGTAGGTCAATTTTCAGAAAATGCCAGACTTACAGCCACATGGACAAAGGTTCCTGGTGTGGAGAAATGACAGCCAGATTTCCTCTTCTTTGCTGTTCAGAATTCAGCAAGAAGACTAAGGGAGGGAGGGGGTGGGGGGTTTTTTGCTTTTTTTTTTTTGCATCGCATTTCAATCATGCGCAGGGTTTAAAAACCAGCGGACAAGTGGAAGGTGAAGAACTTCGACTCCTTCAGTTCTTGGTTTTATATGGTATTTTTTTAAAAATATTTTTTTTAAAAAAAGAAAAAGAAAAATATAGTCCTCTTTCTGTTCGCAAACCATCTTCTTCCCTCTTCTGGTGCTCACCAAGTTATTTCATTTGTGGGAGAGGACGAAAAAGAAAAAGAAAGAAAAAATTGACAAAAAAGACGTCTTGCTTTTATAGTTTGAAGTGAGAATTTAACCAAGGAAAATCATCACATTTTGCAGAAGATGGGCAAGGATTTCAACGTTCTGCGCTTTAACAGAAGTCAAATCCCGGTGGTTTCTATTCCATGATTAAAATATAAAAGCTAGAGGGGAGCAGTTTGCTGTGAAAGCATCTGTAAATCAGCCTCCTCCTTCTTCTTCTTCTTCTTGTTCTTCTTGTTCTTGTTCTTCTTGTTCTTCTTGTTCTTCTTCTTCTTCTTCTTCTTCTTCTTCTTCTTCTTCTTCTTCTTCTTCTTCTTCTTCTTCAGAAGAAGAAGAAGAAACCACCCAACACAAAAATATTTCTCAAATCTTCCTCAGGGGAAAGAAAACATTTGAAAAATGAGGTGGCTTTGCATATTCAAGGATTTGCATAGTCCAGATTTGTCACAAAATAAACAAATGGGTTTATTCGACTTATTGGTATGTCATTCTCTGCGGATATATTCACACAGACGGACTCCTCTCACCTGTCCTTAAGTGATCTGCAAAGAAAAGCATTCTTGTAGGTTTTTCATGTAATATTCTGGTAAAAAAAAAAGATAATAATGTTATTTTAAACATTCTTTAAAATAAATAAATTAACTGGGCTTTGAAAAAGGAAAGGGGTACAAGGAAGAGAAATTTGGCTTCTTTTAGGTCTGGCCCCCATCAGCCCGCACACACAAGAGCCAGTCCTAGATTTGATGGAAATTACAGGCTGTTTTAATTCTTACGCAGCAATGGAATTTATTGTCCAGGGAAGGGCATCCTGGAGCTCCTACACAGCTGCCCTCCAAGGAGAACAGCTACGTAACACTTCAACCCCCTGTTTGTCACTGATTGATGGATACACCACTTTTTCCTTTCTTTTGGAAAAGCCCTTACCTGGAACAGTAGTCCTAACTCCAGGTGAAAAACCAGGTTGGTTATCTCAAAGGTGTGTGGGTTTCCCCCCGCCCAAAAAATACAATTTTTTTTCTTTCGAAATGTTTTGCTTCCCATCCCAGAAGCTTCTTCAGTTCTAATTGATTGGTGGGGAATGGAAGGATTTATGTTCTGCACACAGGACAGAATAGAGTAGAGTAGAGTAGAGTAGAGTAGAATAGAATAGAATAGAATAGAATAGAATAGAATAGAATAGAATAGAATAGAATAGAATAGAATAGAATAGAATAGAATAGAATAGAATAGAATTTTTATTGGCCAAGTGTGATTGAACACACAAGGAATTTGTCTTTGGTGCATAGGCTCTTAGTGTACATAAAAGAAAAGATACCTTCAAGATACAACACTTACAACACTTAATGATAGTCATAGGGTACACATTTAACACTTAATGATACAACACTTAATGATAGTCATTAAGGCCACAAAAAGCAATCAGGAATTTATATCAGTATAAATTGTAAGGATACAAGCAACAAAGTTACAGTCATAAGTGGAAGGAGATGGGTGATGGGAACGATGAGAAGATTAGTAGTAGTGCAGATTTAGTCAATATTTTGACAGTGCTGAGGGAATTATTTGTTTAGCAGAGTGATGGCGTTTGGGGAAAAACTGTCCTTGTGTCTAGTTGTCCTGGTGCGCAGTGCTCTATAGCATTGTCATTTTGAGGGTAGGAGTTGAAAGAGTTTATGTCCAGGATGTGAGGGGTCTGTAAATATTTTCACAGCCCTCTTTTTGACTCGTGCAATATACAGGTCCTCAATGGAAGTCAGGCTGGTAGCCATTGTTTTTTCTGCAGTTCTAATGATCCTCTGAAGTCTGTCTTCTGTCTTGTTGGGTTGCAGAACTGCAAAGAATATAAATCTTTTCATTCCCCACCAGTCAAATTAGAACTGAAGTAGCTTCTGGGGTGAGAAGCAAAATGTTTTCCAAGAAAAAAAAAACTAAGAAAGTCCAGTTGTGATTTGGAAAAGCACCTTTGGGACAACCATGACCTGGATGACTGAGAATCTACATAGATAACCAGATTGGTTGTCAACTCATTGTCCTTTTACGTGGATTGGTACTTAAAGAAATGTGATATAGTTACATACCCCTGGCATGTATTCGATTAGTTGTCCTTTTGATCCTGTGAAACGACTTTTAGGAGTCTTGGCAGGGTGGGGCGGGAGGGTGTCTTTTATGGTTTCCAGAAGCTCTTTGTAACATGGGGACCCACAGACTATATCTCTACCATAGATATGTATGTCTTAATCCTGCCCTCTTCCTTAAATATACAGTTAAAGTGAGTTGTATTCTGGAGTGGAAATCAGGTTAATGAGATTGCTTAGTCAGTGCGCAGCTTTCACAAAGCAGGTTATGTCTATTAAGATCTTGGCTAGGTGATATGGGAAAAGATTTGAGAATGGAATCCACAATTCCTTTCGACTGGAGTTTCCTAACTGGGCTTGAGTTTTGATCTAAGATAGCCCCTCACTGGAGAAGAGCCTAATGCTGGGAAAGATTGAGGGCAAAAGAAGAACAGGACGACAGAGAATGAGGTAGCTGGATGGAGTCACTGAAGCAGTTGGCAAAAGCTTAAATGGACTCCAGAGGATGGTAGAGGACAGGAAGGCCTGGAGGAATGCTGTCCATGGGGTCACGATGGGTCGGACATAACTTTGCAACTAACAACAAAAGCCCCTCATGCTCATGTCAAACTAACTTTGATGGATGTCTTGGTGGTATTTTCTGGGAGGAGTTTTCCTTTGATGTTTTATATGAGGATGAGTCTAAATTTTGATTTCAGCCCTCCAAGGTCTTTGGGGTATTTCTATGAATTTGGTTCAAGGAGGACCTGTCTTTAACTTCGGATGCTTGTTCCAGCAAGATTTACATCCATGGTGGTGTGTGTGAAGAGGTTTTGTGATTGCGCCATTGAGTGGTTTCCATCTTAGAAGGACCGTGCAAAATATTGGAGCCTGGATGAATTTCCTCAGCTTGGGGAAGGTTGCGTGCAAATGTTGAGACTCTTGAGTTGAATGTGGTCAACAGCCAAAAAATATTTAAAAGATTAGCATGTTTCCTGACCGTATTTTGTGGACAATCCTAAAATTCTTTGAAGTCGCGACCCTTGAGTTTTTGGACATGACCAACCTTACTAAAGACATGGTGGTTCTTAAGATTTTATCGCCCAGGCAATAATCAGCAGGGTTCACAGCTACTCTAGAAACAAAGGTTATTAACCCAAATGGTTAGATTCATACAATGCTCTATGCCTCAGACAAGCAGCTATCTGTGCCATCATCTATTCATAGGCTGGCAGGCCATAGGAGATCAACTAGCAACCATTTTAGCAAGCCTGTTCCTCTCTTAAAGAATCTCAGATCATTTTTAAAAAGTGTATTTCCTTCTAGCTGGTGCCATTCTAATCTTAACAGAAATCCAGGTTTTGTTCCTTTGGTCATGTAATATGTTGGAATTTTGATCCTCTATCAAGATTTTCAGGATTTAATGTCAGCCACAGAACTTTATAGCCTGCAGAGCGGTTGCTGTCCAAGGTGCTGATGTCATCTCCCTCTCCCTCTCCCTCTCCCTCTCTCTCTCTCTCTCTCCCCCTCCCTCCCTCCCCCTCTCTCTCTCTCTCTCTCTCTCACACACACACCCATCACAGAGAGAGAGAAAAAACATCTCTCTCTATCCCTCTGTCGGTCAATCTATCTAAAATATCTATCTATCTGTCTATCTTGTCCATTTATCTACCTGCCTGTCCTCCCTCCCTCCCTCCCTTTCTTCCTTCTCTACCTACCTACCTACCTATCTGTCGTATCTATCTATCTTGTCCATTTATCTACCTGCCCATCCTTCCTTCCTTCCTTCTTTCCTTCCTTTTCTACCTACCTACCTATCTGTCGTGTCTATCTATCTATCTTGTCCATTTATCTATCTGCCCATCCTTCCTTCCTTCCTTCTTTCCTTCCTTTTCTACCTACCTACCTATCTGTCGTGTCTATCTATCTATCTTGTCCATTTATCTATCTGCCTGTCCTTACTTACTTACTTACCTACCTAGCTACTTACCTACCTACTTACTTATCATATCTATCTATCTTGTCCATTTATCTACCTGCCTGTCCTTCCTTCCTTCCTTCCTTCCTTCCTTCTCTACCTACCTACCTATCTGTCATATCTATCTTGTCCATTTATCTATCTACCTGTCCTTACTTACTTACTTACCTACTTACCTACCTATCTACTTACCTACCAACCTATCATATCTATCTATCTTGTCCATTTATCTACCTGCCTGTCCTTTCTTTCTTCCTTCCTTACCTACCTACCTACCTATCATATATCTATCTTGTCCATTTATATGCCTGTCCTTCCTTCCTTTCTTCCTTACCTACTTACCTACCTACCTACCTACCAATCATATATCTATCTATCTTGTCCATTTATCTATCTGCCTGTCCTTCCTTCCTTCCTTCCTTCCTTACCTACCTACATAACTATCTTGTCCATTTATCTATCTGCCTGTCCTTACTTACTTACTTACCTACCTACCTACCTATCTAACTATCTTGTCCATTTATCTATCTGCCTGTCCTTACTTACTTACTTATTTACCTACCTACCTACCTATCATCTATCTCAAACCATAGGAAAGTTTCTAATCCCATTTCTTTCTTCTTGGGGGTGTGGGAACCGAGGCAAAGCTTTTGGCCTGCTTGAACCCGACATGAATACAACAACAGATTCCGGCTCCTAACCTTTCCTGCTTGTTTGTTTTGTTTTTACAGAGCCACAGCTGAAAGGCATCGTCACAAAACTTTACAGCCGGCAAGGATATCATTTGCAGATGCAAGCAGATGGAACCATTGACGGAACGAAAGAGGAAGAAAGCACATACAGTGAGTTATATTGTTAGACACACAAGAGCCCGTGTGGTTTGTTTGCACAATCTGTTGGTAGTCCATATGCACGGGTGTTGTTGTTTTTTTCCGAAGGCCGGGCTCATTTGGAAGGGACGTCATCGCTGCATTCATGTTTGCTGTGTAACCTGCCGAAGGAGAGAAACACTTAGACACAAGATAAACCTGCAGAGGTTCTTCTGCTTTCTGCAAAACTGGCCCCAGCGTTATCCCCATGGATATAGATGATGGATGAATCCACCATCAGTTTATTCTGGGTTGGGCTTTTAAATGATCCGATTAGGAAACGTTCGTTTCCCATTTCATTTTTACCTGGTTTAAAAACCATACTGCTGTTGTCATGTCAGAATAGGGAGAATGAAGTGTTCCCACTTTATGTGGCGGTGACGATGCTAGAAGCAATTAATCCTAGGGGCCTTTTTGTTTCCATAAATCCTGAGGCTCCATTCCATTTGTCTCAGTGTGCAACGGAGCATTCGTACATTTCAGTAAATAGGACGTGTATGAATTTGGGGTGGGTGGGGGGAGGAATAACCTTTTGAGTGTGGCGGTGCAGAGATTAGGAAACTATTTCAATTCTTTCCCCTCCGATGCAAACCTTCATTTACGGGTTTCAAAACGAGGAGCTTATCGTTCTCGCCCCGAGTAATTCATGGCTTGAAATAGAATGGTCTGTCCTGGCTTCTAAAATTCGGAACAGAGATCAGATAGCCATCTCTTCTGCACACACACAAGAAAAATGTTTCAAATCTTTTCCTTTCTTTCCTTTTTGCTCTTCTGTAGTAAAGACAACAGTGGAATTTCTAAGAGGCCCAACAGAAGTCATGTTTGTATCCCCAGCTGAGATTAGGAGAACATCTTCAGCATTTACTGTGTTTTCCCCAAAAATAAGACCGGGTCTTATATTAATTTTTGCTCCAAAAAACCCATTAGGGCTTATTTTTCTGGTTAGGTCTTATTTTGGGGGCAAATACGGTACTAAATGCATCTATCTGGCTGGCAGTCTTAACTGGGGCTTATTTTGGGGGTAGGGTTTATATTACGAGCATCCTGAAAAATCAGGCTAGGACTTATTTTCCGGTTGGGTCTTATTTTTGGGGAAACAGGGTATTAGGAGGGGGTTGCATGTTCCAGTAGGAAATAAAGAGTAGTCAGATTTGTGGGGACTGTAGGCAAATGCCTTCTCTGCTACCTTTAAGGATTTTCAGAAGATCCGGTGACAAGAGAATGGCTGGTTCAATGCTGAAGGTTTCATTTTTGGTTCCTACTCCTGTGGAAAGGATGAGGAATCATCTCCATCTGAAAGATTAAAGAGCTACAGATGTCCAAGGGCAATCTAGAATCTCAGATCTGCCCAAAATCCATCCATGCACCTATCCATCCATCCATTGATCCATTCGTCCATCCATTTGTAGAACAGGAAACCACTCTAAAGTTTGTGGAATGATTTCCTAACAATCTGAAGCAGGAAATAGGTAGCAAATGGAACTGAAGCCTTAAAATAGGGTTGAACACAACTCTTGGGTGGGAAGCCATACATACCCCCATCCCCCATCAAATACGACTCCAACCATTCCTAATTTTTGGCTGCTCGGTTTTGGCACCTGGGGAATTTTCTGCTGAAAATTCTTGGTCTTTTATCGTCAGCTTCTCTGGAAAGTTTGACAGCAACGTACACAACTTTGGCAACCGCTGAACAATATGTCTTGATGCTACATGAGCTTCACCAGCCAACATCGCTTCCCCTGCCATCAAAATGAAATATGGCTGAAATGTTTACAGGATGGCAAGGAATTTTGTAGGATGGAACTACTAGTTTGGACGGCTAAAGGATGCTTGGGAGTGAACCAAATCAATTTCCTTTTAAGATACATCCTGTGGAATATCGGCTTTGAATTGGTTAAAGAACTTTTCTGTGTTGGCTTAAGTTTTTTGATGTGGGAAAACTGGGAAGGCTTGTTCTGCTCTTATTCTATTCTTCTGGCGCTGCTCTTTGTGTAACAAATGACCATTCTCTTCCACTCCAATCTGCTGGAGATCCAATCGGTTCTCTAAATTAATTAATATATATGAATCCACCTAGAGTGGAAGAGAATGCTCAAATTGTTACACGGATTTTAACATTGTTTGGTTGACTTCAGCCTCTCTTCCCTGCTGGCCACTTGGGGTTGATGGGAATAAAAAGATTAAAATAATAAAATAACAACCTCCCATCCTGGTGACAACACATACTCATCATCATCCTCTTTTTAATGACCCCATAATCCCTTGCAGGGTGGAGGAGTCTGGGCAACTGAATGGAGCTAGCAGATTGTTTAATGGCCGGATGCCTTTCTCGTCGCCAATGCAGAGTTTTGTTCAGCAGATAAATTCTCACTGTGCTGAGAGAGAGAAATATCTGCCTCTACCTAGGATCGAACTCACAGACTCCTGATTATGAGGCGAGAGCTCCACCTCTAGGCCACCGCACCTGACAACACACACTCATACCAGCCATTTAAAGGGCTCCATCCCGCTCTGGGTTCCCCAGGCCCACTGGCAGAACCACATCTTCAGGGCCTTCCAAAAGAGTGAAGTCCAGTCTAACATCCAGGGGAATAATGTTCCAGAACCACCAAGGAGAAGGCCTGTTGTGCCTCGCCCACCCTCCTCTCCTCAGCCAGGCCCCTCCCATCTCCTGCTATCTGAGCCAGAGACTGATAGTGAAGAAGAATGGCCTGGCATGCCTCCAGCCCCCAGCCCTGGCACCATGCCCAGACAGACTGAGCAAACAAACCTCCCTTCTACAGCGTGTGAGCACGAAGCCAGCCACGAGCTAGAATTGCCGGCAGCTGAGCAGAAGGACGAAAAGACACAGTGGACAGATCCCCACTTCCGGAGAATGGAGAGGCGACGTCAGCAAAAGGGAGGGAGGGGCAGGCCTGGATAAGTGCTGAGTCATGGAGCCACACCCCATGGCCTATATAAAGGATCTGCTTTTTGGGATTCCTTGAGTCAGGCAAAGTCTCATCTGGTTGCTGAAGTCACATCTTGGATTCCTGCCTGCCCTGAGAACTCTGACAGGAATTTGGCAAAGCTGCAGAGGCTTCATGGCCACACTTGATACAGACTTCCCAGACCCGGCCATCAGAGGAGGAGTGGGACACAACAAGGCCCTTGTTCTGGGTCCCGCCAGCTGTATCTCCTTAGAAGACGGGACCCACAACATTCTTTGCCTCCCCACTCTAGTAGGTCAGGTAGATGTGATTGGCAAGAGACGGTCCCTCAGATAATGCCTCCAAATGGAAGACTCTGCTGTAAATCTTCTTTAAAGGAGAATATTTGTAGCTCAGGGTTGAAATGAGGGGTCCTTGGTGCTTTCCAAGCTGGCTAGTTTTCTTGCAGACATTTCATGACCCTAACCAGGTAACATCATCAGTTCTGCATAGTAAGGAGTGCTGTTTGCTGTCAGTTATTGATGATGATGTTACCTAGTTTGGATCATGAAACGTCTACAAGAAAACTAGACATCTCAGAAAGCACCAAGAACCCCCTCATAAACCTTCTTCGTGGTCTCTTAGGAGCCTTGGCTGAGGACACTGGGAGTTGTAGTCCAAAATATCCTGGAAGCCGGCCCGTTAGTTAAGAAATGCAAGATGTATTCCATAGTTAACTTGATCCTGAAAAATTCTGGTTCAATTCCCAAGGAGATTCTTGACTTAACGCTTGTCAAGATGGTGTGAACTTTGCAACATGTACCCAAAAAAATGTACTTTTCTTTATTTCTTTTCTTTTTTTTTCTTCTACGGGCATATCAGTTTTTCCCATTTATGGGACAATCTGGTTTTGTTTCAGCAATTCAGGCCAAGAGACTAACTTTTTTTCTTTCCTTTTCCTTTTTCTCTTAGCTTTGTTTAACCTCATACCGGTTGGCTTACGAGTTGTGGCTATCCAAGGCGTTCAGACAAAGTTGTATTTAGCGATGAACAGTGAAGGCTACCTGTATACATCAGTAAGTGCCTGTTTTGTCTTGTTGTTGTTTTTTTCCCAATGGGATTGTCTGCCTTGCACTGGACCCCGAAAAAATAAAGGCAGCCCTCGACTTACGACCCCAAAATTTCTGTTGCTAAGTGAGACATTTGTTACGTGGGTTTTGCCCTGTTTTAGGACCTTTCTGGCCACCACTGTTAAGTCAGTCACTGCCACTGTTATGTCAGTATCACGATTGTTAAGGGAGACTGGCTTCCCCATTGAGTTTGCTGGTCAGAAAGTCACAAAAGGGGATTGTGTCACACACACACACACACGGGATACTGCGACCGTCGTAAATGTGAGTCGGTGGCCGAGCGTTTGAATTTTCATCATGGTCCTAAAATGTGAAAAAGAATTATAGGTCACTTTTTTCAGTGCTGTTGTAACTGCAGACGGTCACTAAATGAACTGTCGTAAGTCGAGGACTACCTGTAGAAATTGGCCAACCATTTGACCAGGATGGTATAAGCTATGAGATGTCTTGCCTTGAGCAAGGGGTTGGACTAGAAGATCTCCAAGGTCCCTGGCAGCCCTAGAATTATATGTTCTGCATGCTAAATTCCGTGTTTCTTTTAGAAGATTTAGAGCGTGCCTCTAAATCTTAGTTTATTCAAGTATATTTATCTGGAGAATGCCAAAGAACCGATTGAATTAATGTTGAATCCTTGACCGTGAGGTTGACTTTCCTGCTTACCTTGGGTGAACTGTGGCAGTTTAAAAGTAACCAAGCAGGAAAATGTCATAAGCTGCTAGGAATATTATTTCCACTTGTTTATGGCTGCGTGTTATGACTAAAATAAGTGCTCGCCGTGGCCAGAAGAAGGCATGTGAGATATTAAAGAGATTTGTCGGATAAGGCTCTGACAGGCTCCATCCAGACTGGCAATAAGCAGATTCGTGGTTTGCTTCTGATCTGATACGCAGAGGATATTTTGTGTGGCGTTTGATCATGAGATCTTTCTTCTTATATGTTTAATAAAGAACATTCAATCATCTTTACTTCAGGATGGAGGAAAAGGGAAGGAGGGAGGGAGGGAGGAAGAAAAAGGAAGAAAGGAAGGAAGGAAAGAAAGAAAGGGAGGGAAGGAGGGAGGGAGGGAGGGAGGGAGGGAGGAGAAAAGGAAGGAAGGAAATGGGAGGGAAGGAAGGAGGAAGGAAGGAGGAAAGGAAGGAGGGAAGGAAGGAAGGAAGGAAGGAAGGAAGGAAGGAAGGAAGGGGAGGGAGGGAGAAAAGGGAAGGAAGGAAGTGGGAGGGAAGGAAGGAAGGAAGGAAGGAAGAAAAAGAAGAGAAGGAAGGAAGGAAGATAGAGAAGAAGGAAGAAAGAAAAGGGAGAGAGAGAGAAGAAGGAAAGAAGGAAAGAAAGAAAGAGAAGGAAGGAAGGAAGAAAGGAAAGAAAGAAAGAGAGAGAGAGAGAGAAGGAAGGAAGGAAGGGAAGGAAGGAAGGAAGGAAGGAAGGAAGGAAGGAAGGAAGGAAGGAAGGAAGGAAGGAAGGAAGGAAGGAAGGAAGGATCTTTAATGGGTTGCCTTTCTTTAGATATTCAATTCATTAATTAATTTTATGGGTGACTTCTAGAAATAAACACACACACACAATGAAGGGCTGAAGCCTGAAGCCAGTAAATCTGGCTGTTGCAAACGTCTGTTTAAGAAAAGAAATTTGGTTTAATGTTTGCTGTTCATCGCCCACTCGGCCATGCCTGGCTGACCATTGGCTCTTCAGCACCAGTCTAGCTTGCGGTGTTATAAAGAAGACGGCAGGGCAGGTTTGGGATGAATTATTCATGGCATCTTTTCGTTTCTTGGGAAGAAGCTAGCATTAAATTACAACCAGTAAATATGAAAGCTGGTGCCGTAGAGTGGACGTGTTGGATTAGCCTCAAGGAAACCTAAGCTATCTTTAGATACTGAATTCCCTGGGTGATTTTGGGCCAACAACCAACTGTCTTCTCGGCTCAACCTAAATCACCCTGAGCGAAAAAGGCAGGCCCAACTCTCATTAATAAATAGATTAAAATAAAACTGATCGTCCCCATTTAGCCGGTCTCTCTTTGTCGTGAGATCTCCAAAGAAATAACCAACGGGATCGTTGGACAGCAGATGTTCTCTCCAAGAACCTGGCTTCAAATGAGTTTTTTGGGGTAAAAATAAGAGCTTGAATTGGTTTAGACACACGTGTGAATCACACATACAATCAGGGCCACTGAGTAAAGTTCAGAAAAATGCTTTGGATCCTTCCTTGGGCTGTGATGTTCAGATCTTCTTCAGAAAGGGTCAGGCTGCTTTCCCAAGCACCCGAAGGCCAGACAAGGAATAATGGATGGAAACTGACCAAGGAGAGATTCAACCTAGAAATAAGGAGGAATTTTCTGATAGTGAGAACCATCAACCCATGGAACAGAAGTTGCCTTTGGAAATTGTGGGAGCTTCATGACTGGAGGCTTTCAAGAAGAGACTGGACTGCCATCTGTCAGAAATGGTGTAGGGTCTCCTGCTTGGGTGGGGGTGGATGACCTATAAGGTCCCTTCCAACTCTGTTAATCTGTCATCAGAAGCAGCCCACAGAAGACAGGGGATCTCCCCATCATTCAAATGAGTGACTCCAGCACCAGATTTTTGAAGCAGACCATGAAGGCGGGTGCTGAGGTTCTCTTTTGAGTCTTGCTTGTGACCTTCCCAAAGGCCCGAGAGTTGACTTCAGCCACCTGGATGAGGCTGAGGTTCTCCACCTCCAGGGAGATGCAAGAGCTCTCTTTTCCTGCCGACTTGTCTCGCAGAAAAGCATCATAATAAATAAAAGATCTCAGGGGTGACCCAGCTGTTGGAGACTCCGAAGGAAACGGCTGCCGAGTTGGCTAATTGGAAGAATTTCTCCATTCGGGTTCTGTTCCGATGCTTTGCTTTGCTTGCGTCTCTGCCTCCAGTGCATCACAATTACGGGCTGGGTGAGGAGCCTTTGCACTGGAGGAGGGGAGTTGGGGGGGGGCAGGCAATCCAAAACAGCCGTCCCCAGAATTGCTGATCTCTAAACTGGCTGGAGGGGAGGAAGAAGCTGCAGCAAGCATGCGATCCAGTGGATCCATGGGTGGGTGGCCGGAGACTCAGTCTCTTGACCTTTCGGTTGGCTAGAAATTTCTCCCGTGCCGCATGTGGCCAACCCCAAGGGTGGTTTTTCACACAACTGCAAAAGAAATCTACACACTGACACCCACCCACCCACCCACCCACCCACCCACACACACACACACACAGAGGGCTCATGCCGTTTGGATGGCCTGAGGAGGGCCTTGGCCACTGCAAACTCTTTCTTTTTGGTGGGTGCATGAGAAGTGGATGGAGAAGTGCAGCAAAGCATCTATGGAAGCACGGCTGCAGTGTGGATTGAGGATTGCGGGTGTGTGTTTTTTGTTGGTCCATGCTTCTCTGCATTTAAAAAGAAAAAGAAAAACCTGTCTGATCTGTAATTAAGCGGTCCACAAGGAAGACAATTTTAACAGAGACTTCTCCGTGATTGACTCTCCTCTCCTCTCCCCTCCCCTCCCCTCCCCTCTCCTCTCTTCTCCTCTCCTCTCTTCTCTTCTCTTCTGCTCTATTCTATTCTATTCTATTCTGTTCTTCTACATTTTATTCTATTCTATTCTACATTATTTTCCTTTCCTTTCCTTTCCTTTCCCTTCCCTTCCCTTCCCTTCCCTTCCCTTCCCTTCCCTTCCCTTCAGATTAACAAAGTTGGAAGGGACCTTGTAGGTCATTTAATCCAACCCCTCCGCCCAAGCAGGAGACCCTACACCATTTCTGAAAGATGGGAGTCTTCCATTCCATTCCATTCCATTCTATGCTATTCTGTTCTGTTCTGTTCTATTCTTTCCATTCTTCTCTTTGTTATTCTATTCTATTCTATTCTATTCTATTCTATTCTATTCTATTCTATTCTATTCTATTCTATTCTATGCTATGCTATGCTGTTCTGTTCTGTTCTGTTCTGTTCTATTCCATTATTCTATTCCATTCCATTCCATTCCATTATTCTATTCTATTCTATTCTATTCTATTCTATTCTATTCTATTCTATTCTATTCTATTCTATTCTATTCTATTCTGAATCCTAGTCTAGTCTAGTTAGTCTTCTATCCTATTCTTGTCTTAACAGCTTACAGATAGACAATAAAACAACCATGTAACCACCTGCAGTGCAAAGAGTCTACAATGTTGGGAGCATCTCTCTTTTTAGACTTTTCTTTTAACCCAGCCTTTATTACTTGATTAACTCAAGGCAGTGAGCCTACCTAACCCTCCCTCTTCCTCCGGTTTTCCCCACCACCACAACAACAGCCCTGTCAGTTGGGTTGGGCTGAGAACAGGGGAGTAACCCAAAGCCACCCAGCCGTCTTTCACGCCTAAGGCAGGATTAGAAGTCACAGTTTCCTGGTTTCTAGCCAGGTACCTTTATCAGTAAACCAAATTTTTACACGCACACACACAGCTTTATTTCTTGACTCTCAGAGAAAAGAGTAGCAACACAGCCGCTGATTGGAAAGGCAGAAATCTCTGCCCTACTCAGATAATCTTTGGACCCTTGTTGGTATAGTTGCAAAGATTGTGTGTTGCCTCTCCACCCTATGCCAACCGCAGCTATCCATCCGCAGAGACGTTCCAAGAAGACTAGCAACACAGACGTTGTTGTGTTTTGTGCCGTTCCCTTGAGTCAATTAAAAAAAATAATAATACCCATGACATGGAATGTAATTGCCAACGCTGAAAATTCCCCATTGGCTCCTTACTTGACTTCAGTTTTACTAATCCGTCTAAAAGCCAAGAGAAAAATCAGGAATGTTTCTACTCATGTTTGGAGACAGACTAGATTTTCCCCCTTTTGGCTGCCTGTGGATGGGTAGACTAGAACTCCCAGTTGGGGTGGCCCACTGAGAGAGGGGGGGCGGAAAACAAAACTTAGGGGCCCTGTAGTTGGAGAAAGAGCTGATAGGGAGAAAAAAGAGAGCAGATATCCGCCGTGTAGGATAGAGCAGATCTAGAAATCAACACCCTGTGTTCAAGACTACTTTTTATTGTAAAGTTGTAGTAGCACTATCAGAATAACAAAGTTGGAAGGGACCTTGTAGGTCATCTAATCCAACCCCCATACCCAAAAAGAAGAGTCTACCCCAGGGGTCAGCAACCTGCTGCTCTGGGGCCGCATGTGGCTTTTTCACCCCTCTGCTGCGGCTCCCTGGCACTCAAAATATTCATCACAACCAGCAATGTGCGACACCCGCCGGTACGTGATTTATTGCGCTTTTTAACCCCCGGTAGGCCAACCATGGATAAATCCAAGAAAAGAAAAGTTTCAGAAGAAAACAGAACGTTTAATTCAACTACATAGGCTAGTTTTGTGGCCGCTCAAGAAAAAGTCAGGCACAGGAAGAGTTTTGTGGCTCCCGGTGTTTTCTTTTCTGTGGGAAACGGGTCCAAATGGCTCTTTGAATGTTTAAGGTTGCAGGCCCCTGGTCTACACCATTTCTGACAGAGGGCAGTCCAGTCTCTTCTTGAAAGCCTCCAGCAATGACGCTCCCACAACTTCCGAAGGCAACTTCTGTTCCATGGGTTTGATGGTTCTCACCGTCAGAAAATTTCTCCATATTTCTAGATGGAATCTCTCCTTGATCAGTTTCCATCCATTATTCCTTGTCTGGCCTTCAGGTGCTTTGGAAAATAGGCTTTGACTCCCTCTTCTCTGTGACAGCCCCTCAAATATCTTGCAAATCTGAGTGCACTTCTGTCCTCCTTCACTTTCCCTTCCTGTAAATTAGGACGAGTCCTTTCTGCTGTGTTTTCTTAAGTTGTTTTGTTTTAAGAGCTTAAGTCCCGATTGTTTGAATGTTCCTCTCTGCCCTCTCTTCTTCAAGGCCATCCTCCCTGTTCCCTACACATAATATCTTTTCAAGCACTCCCAAAAAGAGTTTAAATTGACCGGGGAAAGCAGCCATTTTCAAGCAAGTCTAATCGTTCAAGGCATCCAATGCCTGTCCTGTTAATGGGCCTCGGCTTCTTTTCTTCTCAGAAATCTCCCAAGAACCACCTTGGGAAACTGAGGATGGAAGAATATAGATAGGATAGAATAGAATAGAATAGAATAGAATAGAATAGAATAGAATAGAATAGAATAGAATAGAATAGAATAGAATAGAATAGAAATTCTTTATTGGCCAAGTGTGATTGGACACACAAGGAATTTGTCTTGGTGCATATGCTCTCAGTGTACATAAAAGAAAAGATACCTTCATCAAGGTACAACATTTACAACACAAATGATGGTCAATATATCAATATAAATCATAAGGATTGCCAGCAACAAAGGCTTAGCAGAAGAGTAGGGATGCGGTGGCGCAGTGGCTAAGATCCTGACCTTGTAGGTCGAAAGTTCGGCAGTTCAGCGGTTCGAATCCCGGTAAGAGAAGTTGCTAAAAGGGCTTTTAGAGAACCTCTTCTTGCCTCAAGTGACCCAAGTTTGACTCGTGTTCCTGTTTCACCGTTGAGCAATTTTGTGATGGCAGGATGGAATTAATTCTGCCTGCTGTTTAGAAGTACAACCATAACGTTTCTTTGAGGATGGACTTTGTGGGGGCAGAAGTGGGGGGAGAGAGAGAGAGAATCTCAGACTGAAATATATTTAACAGAACAACAGAATAAGAGCTGGAAAGGACGTTGGAGGTCTTCTACCCTCTGCTCAGGCAGGAAAGCCTGTACCATTCAGGACAAATGACTGTCCAGTCTCTTCTTAAAAACTTCCAGTGTTGGAACATTCACAACTTCTGGAGGCAAGTTGTTCCACTGGTTAATTGTTCTCACTGTTACAAAATTCCTCCTTAGTTCTAGCTTGCTTCTCTCCTTGATTAGTTTCCACCCATTGCTTCTTGTCCTGCCCTAAGATGCTTTGGATAATAGCTTGATTCCCTCTTTTTGGGGGGCAGCCCCTGAGATATTGGAAGACTGCTAGCATGTCACCCCTAGTCCTTCTTTTCATTAAAGTAGACATCCCCAGTTCTTCCAACCGCTCCTCCTATGCTTTGGAGTACAGGTTGATCTCTCTTCTCCATGACAGCTCCTCAAGTAACAGAATAACAGAGTTGGAAGGGATCTTGGAGGCCTTCTAGTCCAGCCCCCTGCTCAAGGAGGAGCCCATACACCATTTCAGACAAGTGACTGTCCAGTCTCTTCTTAAAAACCTCCAGTGATGAAGCATCCACAACTTGTCCCTCTGGTTAATTATCTTCACTGTCAGGAAATTTCTCCTTAGTTCTAGATTGCTTCTCTCCTTGATTAGTTTCCACCCATTGCTTCTTGTCCTGCCTTCAGGTGCTTGGGAGAATAGCTTGACTCCCTCTTCTTTGGGGCAACTCCCAAAGAAGTAGTACAGTAGCCTACTGTACCTCTGCTTTGCTTACTCGTTTGCTTACTCCTCTTCTTCTTCCTTCCTCCTCCTCCTCTCCTCCTCCTCCTCCTTCTTCTTCCTCTTCTTCCTGTCCTCCTCCTCCTCCTCCTCCTTCTCTTCTGGTGAGATTGATATCCATCCAGGTAAGACATCTCCAGTTTAATAAAGGCAGCTGAGTGGCACAAATGTATGCCTTCTGAAATGTTATAAAATGTTGGGACACAAATACAATCAGAACCCCGTTTTGTTTTTTTTCCTCCTCCTGCTGCTGCTGCTCTTCCGCTTCCTCCTTCTCCAAATTCTGCCCAGTTCTGCTTTTTAATTGAGAATTTTAAAAAAAGGGGGGGGGGTTGGAAGAATGAGAACAATGCAGAACGTATAGCTAGCGTAAAGAAAAAAAGTAGGGTTCGGGGGGTTTTTTTTTTTTTTTTTTTTACTTTTTCTGTCCTAGCTCCATGACTCACCAGCTCACAACTAATGGACTGGAGATTGCAAGTCAACTCTGCTTCCATTCAAGCTTAACTCCTAACTTCATAGTCTCCCCAATGTCACAGCAATAAGAGAGATTGTCATTGCCTTGTCTGGAATATTGTTTTTTCGAACAATATTTTCCTCGCTGCTGTTTCCTAGCAGTATCCCATCCGAGTCAAGGTCAACATATAGAATAGAATAGGACTTTATTACGGTTCTTGACCAGCAATAGACATCACCATTTGCAATATATTAAAAAATAATACTGACATTAATAGTGGGTAATAACATCCCTGTTAAGAAAATAAATGTTGTCAAATCGTTAGGGTCTCTCTCTAAGTTTACATGAGTGGAGAGCCGATAAATAATGTGAGTGAATATATTTTTTCCAAAAACTGTTAGAGATATCTCCAAAAAAATGGCACAAATTGACAGCTATAATTCTGTAACCAATTTTTTTGTTTATGGACACTGCAGCAACACAGAATTTTGCCACTGCATGCGCGGTAGCCAGGTTTGAGTCCTGGAGGAGAAAGCCTACGTAAAAATTTTCTGCCCTCCCTGGCAATCTCTCTAGTAAGGGGAGAATATACACTGACCTATAAACTCTGTATAACTCACAGGACAATAAAACATGTGAGATATCTTCGACTTCTCCTTTACCACATAGGCATACCCATTCTGCTATTGGGGTTCGTTCCCTTATACCTGCCCTGGAGGAGCGCTGAGGGAGAGAATATTAAATCTGGCTCTGAAGAAAGCTATTCTTTGTTTTGGGAAGATCAGATCATTTAGATATCTTGCCGATTCTCACACACCCAAGGTCAACGAAGCATCGTCACCTGCTATAAACAAACCAGAGAAAATATTGTGTTTAATATATACCAGGAGAAGGTGGGAGGGGGGATCTTACAGCTAATCGTGCACCTGTTTGGATTCTTTTCAATGGCTCCATCTATCAAAATTGATCAGAGGGACGTTATCGTTCCAGCTTTTGGAAAGTAATATTGAGGTCTTGCAAGTTTAACATCAGGCCAGCCTAGAGAAAACGAGAGGAAGGGGGGGGGAAATGGGTTGATCTGAGGATGGAAACTAAAAACCCTGGATGAAAGTTTTGTTGGGGGAAAAACATAATTGCATCTTCGGAGAAATACGCCTGCCAGGCCTTTTGCAAGCTTGGAGAAAGTTTGATGAAATTGACTAATGAATATATCCCTGTGATGTGACAAGATCTGGATGGAGATTGATTCATAACTTAAGATGCTGCCAATGTCTAAGAGATTGAAGTGGGAGGAGGGAGGGAGGGAGGGAGACGGAAGGTGCTCGAATGGAAAAACCTCTGAATTTTGTGTGTCTCTGAACTTAAGTGAGTTTGTGAAATGTGTCCAGGGATGGCTGATGAGTTTGCCCTCAGTTGCCGTTTGATGTTTTTCATTTCTAGTTTTATTTTTTTCGGGCTTTATGTGTTGCTTATTTGCTACCGTATTGCTGTCTTTTTTTTTTATCATTTTCATTAAGAATTTTCAGCCAACGATTAAAAACAAACAAGGACTAATACAAAGGGAAACGGAACAGGAGAAAAGAACAAAAGAAATGCCAAAAGGACAGAAAGAAAGAAAAAATAGAAAGAAGTACCTTCCAATTTTCTTTATAGCAATTATAAGCACAAATGCAAAATTAACTTCTTAAATGGTTATAAAAATAGTCTTTCTTAGCATCCAAGGCTCTTATTACCGTTGGTTATATCTTTGCCTTTTTTTAGCGACAGTAGCTTTATTTCTGTTTATGGGTCTTTAAAATTTGTGATTTTCTCCCATTTTTTCTCTTCTGTTGTGTCCATGTACTGGTTTTCCATTATCCAGACTTTTTTGTCTTCCTTATCAACAATTGTTAAGACTGTGGCAGGTGCCTGTTCATTGGAAATCCAAAATCTCAGAGCACCTTCGCTTTTTCGTTTTCAGTTACTGTGCCTATTTTGTGGTCCCAGCCGTTCTTGCTTGTAGGCAAACGGTACTTCTTGCAGACATTGTAATGCACCATTGTCACTAAGGACTACAAACGTAGGCTTTCCAAGCAGAAGGAAGACCTGCAGGAGCGGAAGGCCAGGTACCAGCCCCTGGAGGCTTAGCAGGCTGAGATGGTCAGCCAGTTCCAGGCCATGATGCAGTCCCACTGGAACAAGGCCCTCGGGCTCTTTGCCACCACTGGCGCTTCCCTCCAGCCTTCACCCAAAACCCCGCACCAGGAGGCTGAAGCAGACTCCAAGTCGGAATTTCTGCCCCCCTCCGACCCACACAAAAAGACCCCAAAGGGGGAGACTCTCTGCAGCAACACAAACGTTCATTGCATGTATCTGTCCCAGGGGCCGTAGCTTGAGGACCCCTGATTTAGTGCAATATTAAAAATGCCAATAATTTTTCTGCGGACCACCAAAATTTTCTCATGGCCCACCAATGGTCCATAGCCCACCAGTTAGGGACTGCTGTTCTAATGGATCAGTGTAATTTATGTGCGAATCCAAGCCGCATGGCCTTTTGTCACAATGAGGATGATTCCTTGCATGGGGTTTGAAGAAAAGAAGCTCTGCCAGGAGGCTAGTCCCTCTCTCTTTTCTGCTGCCAGCTACTTCTGAGAATTTCAAGTTGCGTTCCTTCCCACCTTGTCCTTGATGTTACTCATTCAGAACAGGAAATGAAAAGCAAAGGACAGCTTCAAATTAATCAATCACTCTTCCACCCATCCCTGTTGTCACTCCAAGACTGAAGGCGGCTGGCTTTAAAACGATTCCTCCAAAACAAGAAACTTGCATAAAGGCAAACCAAGATTCCTCAATGAGCTAGAACAAAGCCCACATTGGGAATTCTAGATGCACCCATATTTTTCTGTAGCTGCCAAAAGTGGTTTGGAGAAGGGGACGAGTTAAGTCAGATAGTTGAGATAATGTGAAATTAATTTACTGTCCAGCAACTTAGCTGTTTTGGAAGGGAGGGGTGTCTGATTAGAAGGGGTGTGTTTGAGGGATGGGGGCAGGGGTGAAATCAGGGCACCGCCTCTCTTTTAAAATGAGATGGCTTTGGCTAGCCTTTCCTAACTTGATCCTTTCCAAGTTTCCTGGCCAATTCCCTTAATCCCAGATGTCTCAAAGCCAACTGAGTTGAGACAACTTGGACAATGTTTCTCAACTTCAGCAGCAAAGAGGCATGGACTTCAACTCCCAGAATTCCCCAGCCATCAAGTGTTAAGAGGTGTGGACTTCAACTCCCAGAATTCCCCAGTGAGTATGTTGAAATCCACACCTCTTAAGGTTGCAGAAGTTGAGAAAGACTGAGATGGAAGGGAAGGGAAGGGAAGGGAAGAGAAGAGAAGAGAAGAGAAGAGAAGAGAAGAGAAGAGAAGAGAAGAGAAGAGAAGAGAAGAGAAGAGAAGAGAAGAGTTGGAAGGGACCTTAGAGGTCTTCTAGTCCAACCCCCTGCTTAGGCAGGAAACCCTAACCACTTCAGCCAAATGGTTATCCAACATCTTCTTAAAAACTTCCAGTGTTGGAGCATTCACATCTTCTGGAGTCAAGTTGTTCCATGGATTAATTGTTCTCACTGTCAGGAAATTTCTCCTTAGTTCTAGGTTGCTTCTCTCCTTGATTAGTTTCCACCCATTGCTTCTTGTCCTGCCTTCAGGCACTTTGGAGAATAGCTCTTCTTTGTGGCAGCCCCTGAGATATTGGAAGATTGCCATCATGTCTCCCCTAGTCCTTCTTTTCATTAAACTAGACACATGCAGCTCCTGCAACCGTTCTTCATATGTTTTAGCCTCCAGTCCCCTAATCATCTTTGTTGCTCTTCTCCGCACTCTTTCTAGAGTCTCAACATCTTTTTTTTACATTGTGGCGACCAAAACTGAATTCAATATTCCAAGTGTGGCCTTAACAAGGCCTTATAAAGTGGTATTAACACTTCACCTGATCTTGATTCTATCCCTCTGTTTATGCAGCCTAGAATTGTGTTGGCTTTTTTAGCAGCTGCTGCACACGGCTGGCTACAGGAAGTTCTTTCTGGAATGGGAATGCTTTGAGTTATCTCACATGGATTTTTGCTTTACTTCCAAGGAAAAACCCTGCACAATTTTATTCCCAGGGTTGTTTTTTTTCCCAGGAAAAGAACATTTCAGCCAAAGCTTCACAGCTGGAAATGTAGCATCCTTATATTTTATATGGGTAGCCAAGGAGGGCTTTTAAATACCTAGCTTCTGATGATGGGATCATCTCCACAGCAAGCCGTCTGGCTTCCTAGACTTAGATTTCTCCCAGGGGCCTTTTTCAGATTGAAATGTTTGGGCAAAACTGGGAAGAGACACCACAGAAAATAGTCACACACCAGCTGTCCCATCCTCTCCTACACCCAACACCTCCAATCACCAAGAAAACTGGAAAACACAAGCAAGGGAGGCCTGAAAAATATTCCTAGATGCCTCAAGAAGAAAGTAGAAAAGCAAAAGGGTGTATGGGTTCCAAGGAACACCCCCAACGAAATAAAGCTCTGAGGCTTGAGGTTCCTCAAAGTTCCAATTTATTAGAGATGTCATGTTGACACAGCTGGGAAAACCCGAAACTGAAAGCTTCCCGGTTTTCCACACCCAGCTGACAGTTCACAGCCCTGCCTCACACCCACAAGTTCATCACATTATCCAATCAACTCTTCACACTCAATGGGATACAATCTTCAGGCAGTCTTCATCAGACAGCAGGCAAAAGTCCTTGAATACGGAATGTTGTTATGACTAACTTTCTACCGCTCCAACAACAACCCCCTCCCAACTTTCCTAGCTAAAATATGTGGCAGTTAATAAGAAGCAAAAAAAAGAAAGAAAGAAAGAAAGAAAAGAAAGAAAATTGCCTTCCAAAACTGACAAAGGGTTTATTTGCTTTAAATTTTCCAGGATATATTGTTTTATTTATTGGTAATTGATAGGATTGCCCAAGTAGACAGTTGAAACTCTGGGAAGCCCAGAGAGGTTTGAAAAACCAGAAGCAGATTTGTTATTTTTTATTTTCTTTCTTATCCCTTTTCTTTATTTACATTAAATTATCTGATATTAATAGCTTTACTTTTCTAGATTCTTATATATTTATTATTTACATATTATACATTCCTAATACATTCCGTACATTTCTAATTTCTCCCCTTTATTTTTTTCCTTTATTTCTAGACTCAAGCCATTCATACCATTTATTCCAGATTATATTACAATCTGTCTCTTCTTTCTCTTTCATTTCTTTTGTTAACTTCGGCACATTCTAAAACTTTCCCTATCACTTCTTCATCTGTTGGTATCTCTTCCTGTTTCCAATTTTGTGCATAAGTTATTCGTGCAGCTGTTATAATGTGTAAAATCAGATATTTTATTTCTTTGGTATATGTTCTCGTAAAGATTCCTAATAAAAATGTTTCTGGTTTGCCAGGAGAATTAAATTACCTAAATGTTCAAACAGACAAAAAAAAAACCTAAGTATCGCTTGCAGATGCTCCCTAGTCTTTTGTCTTGAAAAAGCTGAAGGATTGGAGCCATTCCTGGTAGACACAGGCCTTTCTTATCAAGTTCTCAATAGGTTGAATTCTGGGAACGTGGATCTGGTCCATTTGGAAACCATCTCATTGAGGAAGATTGGTCTATACCAGGAGTCTGCAACCTGTGGCTCTGGAGCCGCATGTGGCTCTTTCATCCCTCTGCTGCGTCTCCCTGTTGCCTGTCGGCTTCACAATTGATAGGGCTTTTGGTTAGGACAGGTAGAGGGAAAAGGATGCAGTGCTAGGAGGAGACTCTATGGTGTGTTGTGTCTCGTCCGATCTCACCACAGCCGGGGCCTTCTTATCTGCTTCCAAACACGGAGGAATGTCCTAGTATGCCTCCTGGCCCCAGCCCTGGCTCCATGCCCAGACAGGCTGAAGAGGAGGAAATACCTCCAGCCCCCAGCTCTGGCTCCATGCCCAGGCAAACGGAGCAACTAGACCCCTCCCCCTCCTCCATAGCATGTGAGCCTGAGGGAGGTCAATTACCAACAGCTGCAGACTGGAGTGACCCTCGCGTCAGAAGACTTGATAGGCGGAGGCAACAGAAGGAAGGGAGGAGTAGGCCTGGATAAGTGCTGAGTCATGGAGCCACACCCCATGGCCTATATAAAGGATCTGCTTTCTGGCATTCTCTGAGTCAGGCAAAGTCTAAACATATCTTGTTGAAGTCACTTTCTGGTCTCCTGCCTGCCCTGAGGACTTTGCTAGGACTTTGGCAGAGCTGCAGAGGCACGCCTGATTCAGATTTCCCTGACCCGGCCGTCAGCGGAGGAGTGGGACACGACATGGTGAGGGAACCGGACTTCCGGTTGGCTCCAGAATTGAATGGGGGGCTTCCGGTTAGGACCTTTGTGGCTCTTTGAGTGTTTAAGGTTGCTGACCTCTGGTCTATATAGAGTGGATTTTGTTTTTTCTCTCCAGGATTTTCACAGCTGTGTCTGAACAGACCGTAGGATTTGACATCGGGACCTTTGGCATATAATGCCCATTACTCTGACTGTGCCAACTCCTCTTGTCTGTGCCTATCAATGCCAGCAGCCTGAGACAGATTGACAGTGGTACCACTAGAGACATTGGTTTGGAGATGCTGATGTCTTTTTGGTTGGAGGCAGCTTAAAACAGAGATCCTGAAAGTTCATTCACCCCTGTAATTTTATAACTGCACCTTGGCACTTGGGGTGAAGAGAAGAGCAGGACAGAAAGACTCGGTACTTTTTCATCTCGAGAAAGCCTTAATTTAATAATGCGGACTGGCTCAGTTAGGTGTGGGGGGGGAACCTCATCTTTTTATATTTTCAAATGACATCCTATTGATCTTCTTTCTTGCCTTGGTTGGCATGTCTGCATCTCCTCTCCATTTAATCTTGTCTGACTGAAATGATGCTTTGGTTGCCACAGTCCACAATTTAAATAACAAATTACCCCTTTTCCTTGGCATTTATTACTGTTATTGTTCCTTTCCTGCTGTACCCCTGGCGCTCCTAACAACAGTCGCCCGCCAAACTTATAATTTAGCGTGCAGAAAATCGAATGATTGAAACAAGTTAGATGGCGATTAAGGCAGAAGGAGGCAGAAGAAAATTGTGGGATGGAGTTAACCAGGTAGAGGCTGACAGAGGCCGGGGCGGGAGGGAAGAAAGCCCGTGCTCATGTTTTGGATTTTGGGGTGGGGTTTTTTGGTTTTTTTTAGGAAACAGATAAAAAGTTGCTTGGGAACTGGCCTGTTGTGGCAACCCCTCATGCCAATGGATTCTTTTGGGCCATTTTATGGAAAGATGGTGTAAATTTTGTTTTCAAGACAATGCATATGATTTTAACCCCAATTGCATATTGGGGCACAGAGTCAGTAGAAAGGAATAGTGGATGGATGGATGGATGGATGGATGGATGGATGGATGGATGGATGGATGGAAGGAAGGAAGGAAGGAAGGAAGGAAGGAAGGAAAGGAAGGAAGGAAGGAAGGAAGGAAGGAAGGAAATTTCTGCTTTCTCAAAGTATTAAATAGTCCATTTTCCATCAGAATCTTCTAATCACATCCTTAACTTCCAACTGGGTGAATGTTCCTCAGCCAGCTTTACTTTGACATTTCTGCACTGGATCCCAGCTGTGAGCCTCGATTGTCCAGGGCCCTTGTTTAGAATACAACCTGAGCAAATGAAATTAAAATATCACGGAGACAAAGACAGGCCTCATTTTTAAAGGGAGAATCTTATAGATTGCTGTGTAATGGCCCACGAAATAAGAAAGGGCTCCTTAAATGAATAGTTTTAGTGTCTTGTGGTTCGCAATCCTGAAGACAAAAAAGGGTCTATGGATCTTGGGCGCCTGTTCAGTTCCAAGATCTTTGGATCTTGATTCGGATCTCAGATGAGAACTTAGGAGAAATTTCAGATCCTTCTGACAGACAAGAATACAAGAATGGCCCCTGAGAAACTGGCAAAAATGATTAAAGATAAATCAGCTAAATGTTGGAAATTTCACCAGTTACCAGGATCTTATTATTTATCATTTGAGGTGGACATGACCAGAAGCTAAAAACTATTGGATCAAAATTAAGACATGGTTAGAAGAAATGACACAACAGCATATTGATTTAAAACCGGAGCTCTTCCTATTGGGTAATTTTCTCCCAGGGAACATTAGTAAAGAAAATATTTACTTGATTATACAGGTAATAACAGCAGCGAGGATTGTTTTTGCACAAAACTGGAAAGCAGAGAAAATACCTCTGGAAGGGGAAGTTATTAAAAAAAAATTAGACTGTGCAGAAATGAATAGATTAACTTCGATGATTAAAGAAAAAGACAATTCAGAATATTTTAAGATACGGGATCAACTTTACCATTGGTTAGAAAAAAGATACAGATAAGCAAACTAATAGTTATGTAAGAAAATGGTATAATTAAAATATTGTACTTGTGGAAAAAATTGTAACCGATTAAATGAAAATGAAGATAGAAGAAGCAACAAAGAAGATGAAGTCAAGGAGACAGCACCGAGATGTCACATGGAAGGAATGGCTGATGTATTAAATGTTTGTTTAATACATTATTTGTTTGTTTAAATGTATAAAATAAAAAACAATTATTCATCCAAGAATACAATTTAAAAAAAAAATCTCGGACAAAAGAGAATAACAAACCATTCCCGTACTGCTGCTGTGTGAGTTAGGATACCAGGAATCCAGCTCAGTTCAAAGATTTTATTTTCAAGAAAATAGGATTTTTGAGATGACAGAAGATTGCCAAGAAAAATGGAAGGAAAATGAACCCCACAAACCAGGGTATTTTTATATGTATTATATTTTTCATTATTTGATGATTTAAACTGGTTGTTCTTCCCCCTCTTGCTGGTTGCTGCGTACGTACTGTAGCATCTTAACTTTCTGTTTGTGTTGCCCCTTCTAGTGTTCATTTTTCTCGACTGCCAGTTTCACTTCTTGGTGCGAGCTTATCACCCATGCTTGATTTAATTTGGGATTGATCACTTTTGGGGGAGAATGGAATGTGTGTGTGCGCGGCTTTTGTTGCCGTAGGAAATTAACCAATTCCTCATTAACCTCGCAGCTTTGTTCCCCGTTCTGTCAAAAAGCATTACTCAAACATTGTGACGTTTTAAATTAAAGCTCTTGTCTGATTTCTGATGAATAAAGAGCAAGGAGCCTGGGTTAATAAGCCACGTGAACCGTACAACAGACTGAGCCACGTTGGGTTTTTCCAAAGAGGTTGGAAAAAGCAACTTCTTGTCTTCTTGAACAAGTGCAAATGAATTTGGCGAAAGCGGTTTTTTAAGGTGATTTTCAAAGGCTGGGATGAGGGTGAGCAGATCTTCCCCGATTCAGGTTAGCCTCCTTTGCAAATTTGCAAGCCACAGTGAGCTACCTCCTTTTTTTTTTTTTACAGATTAATACAGTCGGAAGGGACCTTGTAGGTCATCTAGTCCAACCCCCACCCCACCCAAGCAGTAGACCCTACATCATTTCTGACAGATGGCTGCCCAGTCTCTTCTTGAAAGCCTCCAGCGATGAAGCTCCCACAACTTCCGAAGGCAACTTCTGTTCCATGGGTTGATTGTCCTCATTGTTAGAAAATTTCTCCTTATTTCCAGGTTGAATCTCTCCTTGATCAGTTTCCATCCATTGTTCCTTGTCTGGCCTTCGGGTGCTTTGGAAATAGCTTGACCTCCTCCTCTCTGTGGCAGGATAAGAAGCAACGGGTGGAAACTAATCAAGGAGAGAAGCAACCTAGAACTAAGGAGAAATTTCCTGACAGAACAATTAATCAGTGGAACAGCTTGCCTCCAGAAGTTGTAAATGCTCCAACACTGGAAATTTTTAAGAAGATGTTGGATAACCATTTGTCTGAAGTGGTGAAGGGTTTCCTGACTGGGCAGGGGGTTGGACTAGGAGACCTCCAAGGTCCCTTCCAACTCTGTTGTTGTTGTTGTTGTTGTTGTTGTTATTTGCAAAGGGCCCTCAGAAGAAATTGGCTTGGTGACAGCAGAGCAGCTCGGCTCCTAATTTGAACATCCATCTTTGAATGCAGCAAGTTGTGCAGTCCCTAAACACAGCAAATTACTGTAGTGAAGCTATAATCACCTTCTCTGCACACTCCAGGCTTCTCTTTTAGTGCTCTTAATTGGATGATGAGCTCTATGGTGTCCCATCTCCTTCCCATCAGTTTACTTCAGTGCATGGTTTTTCTGTTGTTGTTGTGGGGTGGTGTTTTTTTTTTGCGACTTGAAGAATACCGCCATCGTCTCCTTATGCTGTGTCTTAAAGAAATATCTACCTGCAAGCATTTGAAATATATGCACATCCACGACAGTGGTGGGTTTCAAAAATTTTTACTACCAGTTCTGTGGGTGTGGCTTGGTGGGCGTGGCATGGCTTGGTGGGCATGGCATGGGAAGGATACTATAAAATCTCCATTCCCTCCCCAATCCAGGGGAAGGTTACTGCAAAATCCCCATTTCCTCCCGATCAGCTGTGACTCGGGAGGCAGAGAATAGATGGGGGCAGGGCCAGTCAGATTTTTTACTACCGGTTCTCTGAACTACTCAAAATTTCCAGTACCAGTTCTCTAGAACTGGTCAGAACCTGCTGAAACCCACCTCTGATCCACAACACATTGTGCACATATAAATCCCAAGTCAGAATCAATCTGACTAGTCAACATTCCGTATTCATCGTCTTCTTTTAACGACCCCACAATCCCTTGCGAGGTGGAGGTGAATGCAGCTAGCAGAGTATTTTCATGGCCAGATGCCCTTCCTATTGCCACTGTGGAGTTTTGTTCAGCAGATAAGATTCTCACTGTGCCCAGAGAGAGAAATATCTGCCTCTACCTAGGATTGAACTCACAGCCTCCTGACTGTGAGGCGAGAGCTCCACCTCTAGGCCACTGCACCACTCCAGTCAACATTCCGTATTGCTGGAAACCAGTTCTGTGACCAGCCTATCAGAATCTGAACCTGTAACACCAACATGATTTCCACACACACACACCCTTGGATCTGAAATGTTATTAAATTCAAATGCTTGTGGAGTATAGTTAGGTGTTGGATTAGGTTCCAAGACTCCCAGATCAAGGTCCAATTCTATCACAAAAGTTCACTGGATCAATTTGGAGAGCAGTTATAATTTCTAGAGTCCATCTGTGATCTATAGGGTAGGGCTGTTTTTACGGTGGAAGAAAAGAAATGAAGGAAGAAGTGGTATTATGGCCATCTAGCATGTCTATCTGGATTTGTGCAGTCTAGATTTTTCTAGAGCTTCTAAATGGATAAGACAGCCAACCTACTTGTTTGCTCTGATGGACCATCTAATTCTACCACTTCTGCCATCACCACACAATGGAGGTGAGGACAATGAATCTTCAATTCCTTTGAAACCCAAAGTTAGTTCTTCTTTCAGATCTCATTTCACAATCCAAGAAGATTGGCTCTGAGAGAACCATGGATCCTCGGGTTTCATGGGATAATGTTAAGAGAGATCATCCACTCCTTATTTCAGGAGAATTTTGGGCAGACAGTAAGTCCTACATATGTTTTCAACTTCCAATCCTCTTAAGAGCAAAGCCATGGACTTGTGAAAGTTGGGCTTCGGATCTTCTGAAAAGCTACCAGTGAATCTTAGTATGTACAGCAGTGAGTGTTGTGACCCAGGCCCAATAGGTAGTAGGAAACTCAGTCAGTATAAAAACAAACAAACTTTATTCGAACAGCTGAGAATTAACTCATTGTCAGCATAGTCTGAACTAAATCCAAGCAAATTCCTCCCAACAGAATTCCTCAGTCTTATCACCAACTTTGGTCTAATTAGGCAAACTGCCAAAGGCCTTTCTTGGCAAAAGTTCAGAAGATGCTGATATGAAATATATGCAACAAGACAAAGCTATCAACATTGCTTTCCAGCAAAGAGCCGAAATGCCGTTGCTGGTCTTTTAAACCTTATGGGAGGGGCCAATCATCTCTTGGCCCTACTCCCGAGACATCCTCTTTGCTTTAGCTGCTCTTGCCTTCTGGCAGCTCTTCTCATGCCTGCATTAGGAACAGGCTCCTCCTGTTCCTCTGCCTCACTACTGTTAGGCTCTGGAAGCTCTGGAAGCTCTGGAAGCACTCCTTGATGGCCCTGGCCCCACCTCTGCCTCTGATGCAGAGCCCTCATCCGGGCCTTCCCCAGCCTCCAGGACTGGCCCATGTTCTTCCTCAGCTTCATCACTGCCTGACTCCATTGTCAGCTCCGTAGGCTGGTGGCGGACCACAACAGTGAGGTCTCCCTCAATGCAAAGTTTTTAGGAGAACATCTAGGAGATGTTCGCAATACTGAAGACTACAGATAAGTACATCATACTACAGATGTCCAGTGGTGAGTTGTCAGATTTATTATTTATTTATTTATTTATTTATTTATTTTATTATTCATACTTTTATACCACCCTATCTCCCTAGGGACTCAGGGCGGTGTACAGCCATATAAAAACACATAAATATACAAAATAAAACATTAATCTAAAAAACTTATTATATAGGCCGAATATTTAAAATAGAAATAGAAATAATAAAACCCGCTTTAAAAACCAAATTTAAAATTTAAACATTTAAAATTTAAAAATCTAGTCCAGTCCTGCGCAGATAAATAGATGTGTCTTAAGCTTAAGATCCTTCCAAGTCTACAATTATGTTGCCAAGTCAACTCCAGCTTGAAGAACCTTTTTGCTTTGAACGGTGACTTCAGAAGTACTTGTATTGCAAAACCTTTTCCATGGAGGTTCTTCTAAACAATTATGACAGGAGCTGTTTCCAGTTAAGACTGTTTCTTGCAGGAGCCTGGAGGTTCCCAAAGACCCATGGTGCAAAACAATAACGGTTCGTCTGATATTGGCTTCCGGTCACCTTCATGAGCATTCAAAAGCACCCTGGTCTGCAGCGGTCCGATAAAAGACTATAAATAAATAATGGAAATGTAATGAGGTAGCTGGTAAATGTTGCGTTAACATCAGTCACTTGGTAAAACAGCATTTACTCTCAACGTCCATCCTTTTATCTTAATATCTCTCCTACCTCCCCCATACTAAACTCCTTTTCCTCATCTCTGCACACGATCTGCCAATCGTGATGGAGTAGCAAAATTCTCCTGCCGATCGATATTTCTTCACTTCAGATGTTGCGATGGCCTGGAGATGCAATGGGCCCATCTGCTCCCAAACTACATTACAGCGAAAGGAAAGCGGAGCAAGAGCGGGGAGGGGCCGAGGCCGAGGCCAGCAAAAGATTGAATCATTTCTGCATTAACAGATGGGACGTTGTGCAAATGTTGATCTCTCTTTTTTTTTTCCGTTTCTTTCCTTTCCTCTTCCTCTCCCCCCCCACACTCCCCCCCACCCTACTCCCCTCCCTGCAGGAGCACTTCACACCGGAATGCAAGTTCAAAGAATCCGTTTTTGAAAATTATTATGTCACGTATTCTTCCATGATCTACCGGCAGATGCAATCGGGAAGGGGTTGGTACTTGGGTCTCAACAAAGAAGGCGAAGTCATGAAAGGGAACCACGTGAAGAAAAACAAGCCGGCGGCACATTTCCTACCCAAACCGCTAAAAGGTAAGACCCTTTGGATGTTTTTCCCTCTTGCCGTTTTGATCTCGGGGTGCCTGAGAATCCCTTTTGCATTTCCCTAGAGGGACTTTAGGAGTTTATTGGAAGCTTGGCCTTTGTCTTCTGCTCCATTGAATCTTGTTTATCTTTTGCTTTCAGTGTGTGTGTGTGTGTGTGTTTGTGCAATGAGTGGGTGGGGAGAAGGCCCAAATGGAATAGTGGTGAAATCTGAACCGGTTTGCCACCGGTTCGCTGGCCGCACATGTGCAGTGTGCGCCAAATGCATTCTGCATGCACATGCACAGTATGCGCCAAACACACGCTTTGCACAGAAAAAGGAAGCTTGGGAAGGTAAGTAGAATAGCAAGGTAAGTAGAACAGCTGCGCTGCGCGATTTAGATTCACTAGAAAGCAGGATTTCCTGCTTTCTAGCGATTTCAAATTGCGCGGCACTGCTGTTCGTCGGAAATACCGGTTCAAAGGAACCAGTAGCTGTTTTTTACTACCGCTTCACCCGAACCAGTAGTCTTTATCACTGCCAGTTCGCCCAAACCGGTGGGAACCGGTAGCATTTCACCACTGAAATGGAAGCAACATCTAGCACACCTGTTTATGGGGATTCTCAGTCATCTAGGTCATAGTGGTCCTCCTGCTCAAGCGAGAGATCCATCTGTGATTCTTCTCTGACTTTCCTTTCTCCTCCTTCCAACCAGTGGCCATGTACAAAGAACCCTCCCTCCATGATCTTACTGAATTCTCACGGTCTGGCAGTGGAACGCCAACGAAAAGCAGAAGCGTTTCCGGGGCGTTGAACGGCGGCAAATCTATGAGCCAAAACGAATCGACGTAGCCAGGATGGAGAAGCGAAGAGGAGAGAAGAAGCATCGGTTGGGAACTTTTTTTTACCTCGTAAGATCTGCTGTGGAAGTCCTTATTTTTGAAAAGAAAAAAAAAAAAAAGCAAAACGAAACACCTACCATTCAGCCCTTCCCCACAAGCCAACAAACTGGGATAAGTCTCTTGGCCTTTGATCAGCTACTTTTGGACTTTCCGGAGGTCCCCAAATCACCGTAATTGATTCATGTCGAAGGAAAAATTCCCACCCTACCCCCCGAATGATGTAAAACGCAAACACGGGCCTAATCAGACAAATACGAAGCAATGACCTCACATTGAGTCTGCCTTTACTTCTTATCCTCGCCTATGCTCTTGGGGGCGGGGGACAAAAAATAAAAAAAAAATATCCTGCAAAATTTAAAAACATATTTTGGCTTTCTAACCAAGACAGAAACCCTGTCAAGGATCTCTCTCCTTCTTTTTCCCTTTCTTTCTTTCTTTCTTTCTTTCCTTCCTTCCTTCCTTCCTTCTTTTTTCCTTCCTTCCTTCCTTCCTTCCTTCCTTCCTTCCTTTCTTTCTTTCCTTTTGCTCTTTGAGGGAAATTTCAATATTTAGTGTTTTATAAATTAATGGCTCGGAGAGGGAAAGGGGGATTCTGTATATCCTCTGTTGTTGTTGTTTTTTTTTTTAGCTTACCATTTTATATATATCATAAAGCTTGGTCAGGAAAAGAAATCTGAATATATCTCTTTTTTTCTTTTTTTAAAAATTTTGGCTTTATTTTATTTTTATTTGGGGGGGGATCTCTCTTCTCTTAAAGGGGTTTTGAGCTGTGTCTTTACAAGCTAAGCAAAATCCTGCTAATATGCTAGTGTAATCTTGAGTAAAAAATAATCAATAAATCAGGTTCGGAGCCAGATCGCAGTAAATCTCAGGCTCCAGCAAACGAAACAAAACAAAAGTGTTTGTGTGATTTTAACACACACAGAGATAGATATACTGTTTTTTATAGATTTGTAGTCATCCTTTCCAAGCCCTCATGCTAAACTCCCCAGTCTGTAGGAACCGAGATGTGTGTTAATTTCCCCGTCTGTGGAAAATAATTATTTTTTTAAAAAACAAGGTGAATCGAGTGCTTCCCACAATGTAGATGTCAATTTCTTTTTCTTTTTTTTTTCCCCTCCTCCTCCTTGTCCCTCTGCTCTTCTCTTTAATTTTGTGTATCATATTTAAAAAAACACCACAAAAAAACAAATGCAAAACCTGTGGAACGTACCTTCTTATTTTCTAAAGACAGAAACTGTGGAACTAAAGTGACTTAACTCCATTTTTATAAAAGGGGGAAAAAATCATGACATCTTATTTGTAAACATTTTTTCCTTTTTGGCTTCCCTGAAAATTTGGGCGGAGGGAATGGATGAAGGATAAGTTGTGGGAGGGAAGTCTTAACGGGGAAAGGAATTGCAATCCAGCCTGTTGAAGTGACTGGGATTTGAAGGAAATGGAGATGATGGCTAATCTTTCCTGGCCTTGCCTTGAGAGAGGAGAAGCTGTTAAGACAGGAAAGGAAAGAGGGGAGGGGTTTTTCCTAAAATCTGGCTGGAAGTTGGGTAGATCTTGGTGGAAGAAGAAAAGGTTTCAAGCATCGATCACCACACGGCAACCTTTCTGAATCCAATAGATGGGAGTCTTTGTAGCTCAGGGTTGAACCATGGGATCCTTGGTGCTCACTTGGTGGCTTTCTTGCAGCTTTCTTGCAAGCTTGGTGGCTTTCTTGCAGACCTTACATGACCCAACTAGGTAACATCATCAGGCCAGCTCCAGCTCCATCATCCAACACCAATGATGATGATGATGATAGTTGGGTCATGGCACATTTGCAAAAAAACCTTTGAAAGCACCAAGGATTCCTCCTTCCTGAATCCTAATTTTCTATTTGCAAGAAGCTGGAATTGTATTTTCCTTCTCTGCAGTTGTTGTTGTCATTGTTGTTGTTTTAAGGAAACAGAAGTAATGCAACCAGGGAGGGAGAGAAAGTTACGTTTCTGTTTAGTTCATCATATCTCTTGCATGAGAGGAAAGTTGGAGACCGGCTTCAGAAGTTGCATGAACTGTTTAAGATTTTGTGCATTGCTCTCTGTCAAAGATAACATGTACAAAGCTGGCCAGGATGAGCTGTTTCCGGTCGCTTTGTATAAAGGAGATGTTTATTATTTGTTGTATACAACCATGCACTGAATAAACGAATTTATATTAAGGTGTCCATTCTAAAAAAAAAAAAAGAGCAAAGAATAAAAAAGCCTAGCTTGTGGATTCATTCAGGTTCATTCTGCCTCCAGAAGTTGTGAATGCTCCAACACTGGAAGTTTTTAAGAAGATGTTGGATAACCATTTGTCTGAAGTGGTATAGGATTTCCTGCCCAAGCAGGGGGTTGGACTAGAAGACCTCCAAGGTCCCTTCCCACGCTGTTATTCTATTCTATTCATATTTAAGAGTAGGTTGGAGAGCAAGGCCAAGAGACGCCGATGCCGAATGGCGAAGAAGCCAAGTTCTTTCTCGTTTCTTGGCCACCAAAACTTCCAAGAACATCTTCATGCTTGCTCCTGGAACAAGTTGCTCTTCAAACAAGGATGAGAGCAAAATATGGGCCTCCTGGAATCAGAAGCCATGAGTCACTTTTGTGGGGAGGGGAAGAACTGAAAAAGATTAATCACTTTATTCTCTTGCCTTTTGAGAGGGGGGAGGGAAAGTCCTACACAAGTCAACATCAATCAATATCTCAGCAGGAGCCCAGCATATGTTTTGCAAAGTATGGCTTGCTTTCCTTTTCAACCGCTGACATGCGGTCAAATTCATCATTTTCCTTCAACGAGCCATCCCCAAGTTAGAGGTGTTGTGAGCACCAATCCCAGCTAGCAGGCTAACCAGGGGTGAAATCCAGCAGGTTCTGACATGTTCTGGAGAACTGGTAGCGGAAATTTTGAGTAGTTCAGAGAACCGGCAGTGGAAATTTTGAGTAGTTCGGAGAATCAGCAAATTCCGCCTCTGGCTGGCCCCAAAGTGAGGTGGGAATGGAGATTTTGTAATATCCTTTCCCTGGACTGGGGAGGGAATGGGGACTTTGCAGTATCCTTCCCCCAGGAGTGGGGTGGGAATGGGGATTTTGCAGTATCCTTCCCCTGCCACGCCCACCAAGCCACACCACGTCCACCAAGCGACGCCCACAGAACCGGTAGTAAAAAAAATGGATTTCACCACTGAGGCTAACCTTATTCTGGGAGTTGTAGTCCAGCCCGTTCATAGGCGATTTGGGAGAAGATTGAAGTAAAGAGTGACATGAAGAATCTTCTGTGGAGATTCTCAATCATCTAGGTCATGGTTGTTCCCAAAGGAGCTTTTTTTTCAAAAAGGCAACTGGATTGTCATGGTTTTATTCCTTGAAGACATTTCGCTTCTCATCGAAGAAGCTCAGAACTGAAGAAGCTTCTTGGATGAGAATCGAAACATTTTTAAGGGGGAAAAAACAACAACAAGGAAGTCCTGTTGCTTTTTGAGTTAAGTCGGAAGGCTCTTGAGACGAAGCTACATCCAGCCTCTTACTTAACACTCAAAGGTTGGCAAAGATTCAAAGAGATGGTTCTTCCGTAAGCTGGTTGATTACAGATGCTGGAAAAGCCCTAATTAGAAGCAGAAAATTGCACACTAGAAACCTTAGAGGTAGCAGTCCCAGATTTCACTTCCTTCGTCTCCTTCTGCTTGTGTGCCTTAACCAGTGGTGGGATTCAGCCGGTTCGCACAGGTTCGGTAGAACCGGTAGCTAACTTTTTGTGCACTTCAGTGAACCAGCTGAATAGCGTGCTTTGCCACGCCTCTTCCCTCTTCTCCCAGCCGCTCTTCAACTCACCGCCCACCTGCTCGCCCGGCTTGGTGGCAGAGTGAGTAGGTGGCCGTGATTGGGAGTGATTGGGAGGGGAGGAGTGAGGAGGAGCCGGGCATGGCAAGGAGAGGCTGGGCAAGGCGAAATGCCCCTCAACATGAGTGATGTCGAGGTGGCTATGCCCACCCCATCACATGACCACCCAGCCACAACCTACCCAACCGGTCATTAGGGCAGAGATCTGGTTGTTAAATTATCTGAATCCCACCACTGTGTCGTGTCCCACTCCTCCGCTGACGGCCGGGTCAGGGAAATCCGAATCAGGTGTGCCTCTGCAGCTCTGCCAAAGTCCTAGCAAAGTCCTCAGGGCAGGCAGGAGACCAGAAAGTGACTTCAGCAAGATATGTTTACACTTTGCCTGACTCAGAGAATGCCAGAAAGCAGATCCTTTATATAGGCCATGGGGTGTGGCTCCATGACTCTGCACTTATCCAGGCCTGCCCCTCCCTTCCTTCTATTGCCTCCGCCTATCAAGTCTTCTGACGTGAGGGTCACTCCAGTCGGCAGCTGTTGGTAATAGACCTCCCTCAGGCTCACATGCTGTGGAGGAGGGGGAGGGGTCTAGTTGCTCCATTTGCCTGGGAATGGAGCCAGAGCTGGGGGCTGGAGGTATTTCTTCCTCTTCAGCCTGTCTGGGCATGGAGCCAGGGCTGGGGCCGGGAGGCATATTAGAACATTCCTCCGTGTTCGGAAGCAGATAAGAAGACCCCGGCTGAGGTGAGATTGAATGAGACACAACACACTGCCCCTAACCAACTAGGAGCAGGTTACTTCTCAGAGATAAAGGACTTCAGGGCATTTTTATTTTAGCAGGTCTGCCAAGTTGCAGGACCCCTGTCTTTTTTCTTCCTTCCCGGAGCTGGGACAAATACACAGAGAAATGTCTGGCTGAGGCATTTGTGGGTTTGATCGACCAAAAATAAAATCTGGGGTCCGCTATGTATGATGAAGTCCCAGCCTGCTTATCCAGAGTTTAGAGAATTAGCAACACTAATTCAAACAAAAGTTAAGGTGATCAAATAATCATTCCAATAAGATGTTTCTAAGAAGAGAGTAGGCAGTCACTTATCTGAAATAGTATAAGTTCTCCTGCCTGAGGGGGCTGGACTAGAAGACCTCCATGGTCCCTTCCAGCTCATTTATTCTATTCTATTCTATCTACGGTAAATAATTTTGTATCCAAAGGTGATGCTTCTATAGGCGTCGCAAAATGGTGAGCTTCTAGTTTCCTTCCTTGATGAAGGAAAGGAGCAAGCTTAAATCTGGATAATATTTACACCTTAGGGACACGTCTCTTATATAGTGCAGGAAATCCACAGCTGGTGAACGAAGAAGCTGCATTCCTGCACAATGCTAAGCTTGGTTAGTGTTAAACCTGGCTAGCTTTCTTAAGTTTAGCAAGCTGGATGCACTATATATCTCTGGTGAATTTACTGTAAGCTTCCTTATGTATGGAAAACCCAAAAGTGGACTAATTTAGCTTGCTGTGTGATAGTTAACAATGAAGTGGTGGAAATGTATCCTGTAGCACAGCAACAATTCCATTTCTCTGTCTCTGTTTCTCTCTTTCTCTGTCTCTTTCTTTCTTTCTTTCTTTCTTTCTTTCTTTCTTTCTTTCTCTCTCTCTCTCTCTCTCTCCCTCTCTCTTTCTCTCTCTCTCTCTCTCTCTCTCTCTCATTCTCTCTTTCTCTCTCTGTCTCTCTCTTTCTCATTCTCTCATTCTCTCTCTGTCTCTCTTTCTCTCTCTCTTTCTCTCTCTGTGCCCCTCTCTCTCTCTCTCTGTCTCTCTCTCTCTATATCTATCTATCTATTTATCTATCTATCTATCTCCATCTCATATCTCTGTTTTTGTTGCTTTTGACCATGCACAGAGAATGTTGGCCTTGCCATGGGATCACTGGATGCTTACCAGTAGAGAAACAGAGGGAGATGGAAAGATACAGGTCTTTCTTTCTTTCTTTCTTTCTTTCTTTCTTTCTTTCTTTCCTTCCTTCTTTCTTTCTTTCTTTCTTTTTCTCTGAATATCTATATACGAGAAGCTGGACCTAGTCTTCCCACGTATCTCCCATCCATGGGAATCTTAATGGTCAACATCTGAGGATCTTCAGCCATGGATCGGAGGAGAGAAAGTCTTGGCAAAGTCATCCCTCACTGTTGCTTAGAGACGCAGCTGAATCCCAGGGAGGATTAAAGCCGTTCTCGCATTGGAGAGGAGGTTGATCAGACACCGGAACGGCAGCTGTCATCAATTGCTCCTCATGGTTGAACAGCAGCCTCACAAACACCGGCTGCAAAGCCCTTGGCAGTTGCATGTCAAGACCTTCGCAATTGGCAGACAGGTGCCAATCTGCTTCTTTAGGTGTGGCCCTCGTAGAGAAACCTACAAGTTTTATTGTTATTTATGTTATTTGTATCCTGTTCTTCATTATAACCACCCTATGAGTAGAGCTGGGCTGAGAGAATGCCTGGCCCGAAGACACCCAGCCAGCTTTCATGCCTAAGATGGAACTAGAACTCATGGTTTCCTGGTGATCAATCCAAAGTCATCCAGTTGGCTTTCATGCCTAAGAAGGAACTAGAACTCACGGTTTCCTGGTGATTAGTCCAAAGTAACCTGGTTGACTTTCATGTCTAAGATGGGACTAGAACTCACAGTTTCCTGGTGACCAGTCCAAAGTCACCTGGTTGGCTTTCATGCCTAAGAAGGGACTAGAACTCCCGGTTTCCTGGTGATCGGTCCAAAGTCACCCAGTTGGCTTTCATGCCTAAGAAGGGACTAGAACTCACAGTTTCCTAGTGATCGTTCCAAAGTCACCAGGTTGTTTTTCATGCCTAAGACGGAAATAGAACTCCTGGTGATTGGCCTAAGGTCACCCAACATGCTTTCATGGCTAAGCAAAGATATTCATTCAGTCCTTTCAGGAAGCACAGAGATGCTCGGGTTGAAGAGAAAGGGACGTAGATGAGACCAGCCAACTTGGCTTGGGAAGGTGACACTGCACCAAGGTTAGGAAGCATTACAAGGGGAAGAAGAGAGAAATAAAAATTTGGGGGGAAGTGCAATTGTTTTCGGTATCTGCTCTTTCAATATCTTCCAGCAAAAAAGTCCATTAATTTTGAGTTCCAGCGCAGGGAGGAAATTCTTGCCTGGCAGTTGAGCTGTTAGTGCTGAGAGGGCACCAGGGAAGCAGTTTCCGTAGAAACAGATGTTAAAATAAGAGAAATCTTTCTGAGCAACTCCCATATGTTTCACCCAGTTTGAGCTGCCTGTTTAGGAAGGAAGAGCAGAAACTCCACCCCGATCTGCCTTTAAAAATCAAGAGGAGCTAAGGCAAACTCTTATTATAAAAGGAGATTTCTTCCAGCCAGGGACAAAAGATTGGATATTTAAAGCATAATTATAATTCTCTCCCTCTCCCTCCCTCTCTCTCTCTCTCTCTCTCTCTCTCCCTTCCTTCCTCCCTCCCTACCTCTCTCCCTTCCTCCTCAAAAGCAAATTGCTTTTTTTATACATGGAACTTTCTGGGCAGGAAAAGAAAGATCTAGAATTCTTTTAGAAATCTACAGAGAAGCAGAAAAGGGGCTTTTAAAAAAACAAAGGAATTAATTAGCATAATGAAATCAATAAACCAAACGGCAGCGCTCTTGGCTTTTGGTCAAATATTATTCATATCATTGGTACTTCTAAGCAAATAATGATTTTTTTTAAAAAAAAAATATTGTTTGTCTTGCTCTATTTGATAGCCAGACTGTGAGTTTGGAAACTCGGGAACAGCCCATCTGAAGATCATTCCTAATTTGAGGATCAGAATTGAGATTTTTTTTTAAAGAAAAGATAAATTGGCTTTTTTTAAAAAAAAACCCAGTTCTAAGCTTCAAATAAGCTCAAGTTTATCCCTACTGCTGCATGGATGGGATCAACAGTGGGTGGCGACAGCCAAAAAAGCCAATGCAATCCTAAATTGCATTAACAGAGGGATTGAATCAAGATCAAATGAGGTACTAACACTGCTCTATAAAGCCTTAGTAAAACCACACCTAGAGTAAGTACTGCATCCAGAGTGCAGAGAAGAGCAATCAGGATGATGAAGGGACTGGAGGCTAAAACATAACGATGAACGGTTGCAGGAACCGGGCATGGCTAGTCTAGGGAAGAGAAGGACCAGGGGAGACAGGATAGCATCTTCCAGTATTTGAGGGGCTGCCCCAGAGAGGAGGAAGGGGGTCAAGCTATTCTCCAAAGCACCTGAAGGCCAGGCAAGGAATAATGGATGGAAACTGAACAAGGAGAGAAGCAACCTAGAAATAAGGAGAAATTTTATATGACAGGGAGAGCAATCAACCGATGGAACAGAAGTTGCCTTCAGAAGTTGTGGGAGCTTCATCACTGGAGGCTTTCAAGAACAGACTGGATTGCCATCTGTCGGAAATGACGTAGGGCAGTGATGGCTAACCATAATTCAACGCGTGCAACATACACACACACACACCGTGCAACCCCGGCTTTTGGCACGTGATGGTGCAGTGGGCCCGGTAGGCCCATTTTTCGCCCTTCCCAGGCTCCAGAGGCTTTCTAGGAGCCTGGGGAGGGCGAAAACAGCCTTCCCCACCCCCCAGAGGCCTTCCGGAGGCCGGAAACAGCCCATTTTCTGACTTCCGATGGGCCCAGAAGACCGGAAAATCGGCGGGCCGGCGTGCGCATGCACATTGGAGCTGAGCTAGGGCAAAGCTCGCGTGCCCACAGATATGGCTCCATGTGCCACGCTTGTCATAGGTTCGCCATCATGGGAATAGGGTCTCCTGCTTGGACGGCAGGTGGGGGTTGGACTAGATGACCTACAAGGTCCCTTCCAACTCTAACAAGAGTTGTAAACTCTGTATGTCTATCTGTATCCATATCAGGTGAGTTGTGGCCCATTTTGCCATCTTTCTTGCCACAATTGTCAATCAAATCACTGCAGCTGTTAAGTGAGGAATTTGCCTGTTAAGGTCAGAAGGTCGCCAAAGGGTATGATCTTCGGCCGAAAAAATGCTTTTAAAAGTAAAAAAAAAGGCTCTGATGATCGCAGGGTTCAGCTGGGATCGTCAGAGGAGCCTTTTAAAAGCATTTTTTTTCTACAACTTCTTCGGCCAAGCTGAGTTGCCTGATCGTCAGAGGCTTTTTTTTTTCTTTTAAAGGCAAAAAAAAAGACTTTTAAAAGAGAAGAAAAGCCTCTGACGATCAGGCAACTCAGCTTGGCCGAAGAGGTTGTAGAAAAAAAATGCTTTTAAAAGGCTCCTCTGACGATCCCAGCTGAACCCTGTGATCATCAGAGGCCTTTTTTTTTACTTTTAAAAGCATTTTTTCGGCCGAGGAAAAAATGTCTTTAAAAGTTTTAAAAAAAAAAACCTCTGATGACCACGTGGCTCAGCGGGGGTGGGGGGGACAGGGATTTTTGCTACCGGTTCTCCGAACCACCTGCTGCCATCGCTACCGGATTCGGCGATTCGGTCTGAACCAGGAGCATTTCACCCCTGGAAAGGTAGCAGGAAAAGCTGGTTGGTTCCCCAAGATTTTGGCCGGAACTGAGTTAACTGTCTAAATTTATATTTGTTCATATTCTTAGAAAAGCCATTGCAAACTGGGAGGGAGGAAAAAATAGGAATGCCATCCCCGGAGTTTGCTCAGCTCCTGAGGAGTTAATGGATGGAACAGGTTTTCTCCTCAGCCATGCAGAAATGGGGTTGCTGCTACTTGTTTTCAAGATTTCGTTTTTATTTTTTTTTATTTTTTTACTTCTAGGTTAGCGAATAGACCTGACATTTCCTTTGGGCTTTGCTTTCAGGCACCAACCAGACCTGATTCTGGTAATTTTTATTTTTTTTATTTTTGCAAGATCAGGCAAGGTCAGTCGGAGGGTATTGTGCAAAAATAGAGACAAACTAGAAAGGTGGGGATAATAACAAGCTATTTTCTGTGGTGTTCCTACCGGCAGCTTTCCTGGGGAAAAAGGGTTTGGAAAAGTGTTTTTTTCCCAGTTGCAGTTGTTTCTCCAGTGGATCCGACTTCCTGTTTGCTCAGCCAGCTGATCCCCAAATTCATCCCTGGGTGAATTGCCTCACTCTCCCATCACTCGCACACCGAGGCACCCAAGGAAAGCAACCCAGAAGAGCATTTGCACGTTTTTCACACCACCAATTCCACGTGCAAACCGGTCTTGTTCCCCCAACTCCCCTTCCCCACCAGAAAAGCAGACAAGAGTCTCTCTGAGGCTCTGAGCAGTAACTTCGGGTTGTATTTCTTTGACTGCTGCTTTGGGTTGGAAAAAGAGATGATAGATATAGATAAGAGAGAAAGGGGGGATGAATGGATAGATAGATAGATAGATAGATAGATAGATAGATAGATAGATAGATAGATAGATAGATGATAGATAGATAGATAGATAGATAGATAGATAGATAGATGATAGATAGATAGATAGATAGATAGATAGATAGATAGATAGATAGATAGATAGATAGATAGATAGACAGACAGACAGGCAGACAGACAGACAGACAAATGGCTGGGTAAATGATGGATGGATGGATGAATGGATAGATGGATAGATAAATGGGTGGGTAGATGATGGGTGGATGGGTGGATGGATGGATAGATAAATAGGTGGGTAGATGATGGGTGGATATATGGATGGATAGGTAAACAGATAATAATAATAATAATAATAATAATAATAATAATAATAATAATAATAATAATAATAATAATAATAATAATAATAATAATAATAATAATAATATTTTAATTTGTATACCGCCCTTCTCCCGAAGGACTCAGGGCGGTGAACAGGCAGATAAAATATAAATACACACAATAATTTAAAAACAACCCTTAAAAAACTAATTTAAATGCCCAAAACGTTAAAAAACATACTCCCCTGTAAAATAACACAATTTTAAAACCCATCCAATAAAAATAAAAATCAGGCTAGTCCAGCCATATGAAATAAATAAATTTTAAGTTCGTGAAAGGTCCTAAGGTCAGGTAATTGTCGAAGTCCGAGGGGAAGTTCGTTCCACAGGGTCGATGCTCCCACAGAGAAGGCCCTCCCCCTGGGGGCCGCCAGTCGACACTGTTTGGCTGACGGCACCCTGAGGAGTCCCTCTCTGTGGGAGCGTACCGGACGATGGGAGATAGAAGCCGGCAGTAGGCGGTCCCGTAGATAGCCCGGTCCTAAGCCATGGAGCGCTTTAAAGGTGGTAACCAATACCTTGAAGCGCACCCGGAAAACAACAGGTAGCCAGTGCAGTCTGCGCAGGATAGGTGTTATGTGGGAGCTCCGAGACGCTCCCTCAATAACCCGCGCAGCCGCGTTCTGAACTAGCTGAAGTCTCCGGGTGCTCTTCAAGGGGAGCCCCATGTAGAGAGCATTGCAGTAGTCCAGGCGAGAGGTAACAAGGGCATGAGTGACTGTGCATAAGGCATCCCGGTCCAGGAAGGGGCGCAACTGGCGGATCAGGCGAACCTGATAAAATGCTCTCCTGGAGACGGTCGCCAAATGGTCTTCAAAGGACAACCGGCCATCCAGGAGCACGCCCAAGTTGCGTACCTCCTCCATCGGGGCCAATGATTCACCCCCGACAGACAGCCGCATCTGCAGCTGACTGTACCGAGGTGCCGGCATCCACAGCCACTCCGTCTTGGAGGGATTAAGTTTGAGCCTGTTCCTCCCCATCCAGACCCGTACGGCTTCCAGACACCGGGACAACACTTCGACAGCTTCACTGGGGTGGCCCAGGGTGGAAAGTACAGCTGGGTGTCATCAGCGTACAGTTGGTATCTCACCCCAAAGCCACTGATGATCTCACCCAGCGGTTTCATAGATGTTGAACAGGAGGGTGAGAGAATCGACCCGCGGCACCCCACACATGAGGCACCTTGAGTCGATCTCTGCCCCCTGTCAACACCGCTCATGTCCGATCAGAGAGGTAGGAGGAGAACCACCGATAAACGGTGCCTCCCACTCCCAACCCTCCAACCGGCGCAGCAGGATACCATGGTCGATGGTATCAAAAGCCGCTGAGAGGTCTAATAGGACCAGGGCAGAGGAGTAACCCCTATCCCTGGCCCTCCAGAGATCATCCACCAGCGACCAAAGCTGTCTCCAGATTGTATCCGGGCCGGAAGCCGGACTGAACGGGTCTAGATAGACAGCTTCATCCAGGTACTGGGGTAGCTGACATGCCACCACACTCTCTACAACCTTCGCCGTGGCGAAGATTGAGACTGGCCGGTAGTTCCCTAAAACAGCTGGGTCCAGGAAGGCTTTTGAGGAGGGGTCTCACCACAGCCTCTTTCAAGGCCGGAAAGACCCCTCCCGCAGAGAAGCATTTGTAATCCCCTGAGCCAGCCTCGTGTCACCTCCTGAGTAGCCAGTACTAACCAGGAGGGCACGGATCCAGTAAACATGTGGTGGCTCAGCCTGCCCAGCAACCTGTCCATGTCCTCGGAGTCACAGGATCAAAGTCATCCCAAACCACCTCAACAAGACGGGCCTCGAACCTCGCCTGGATCTACCCAATTTTGATCCAATCCGTTCCAAGCTGAACGATTTTGTCGATAGATAACCGTTAAACTCCTCGGCACGCCTTGTAGGGGTCCTCCCGCCTCCTGTTGAAGGAGCGAGCGGTCACCCAAACAGGGCGGCCGGGCGGTTATCTGCCGACGCAATGAGGGAGGAACGAGAACGCTTAATCCCTCATTGCCACTAGGTAGGTCCTACTATAGGACCTAACTAGTGTCCGTCAGCCTCAGAGCGGCTGGATCTCCAGGCACTCTCTAGGCGCCTTCTCCGCGCTTCATCTCCCTCAGCTCCTCGGAGAACCAAGGAGCTGGTTGAGACCGACGCCGGGTCAGAGGTCGCAAAGGCACGACACGGTCCAAAGCTCCAGCCGCGCCCGTTCCCAGGCCGCAACTAGCTCTTCAGTCGAGTCGTGGGACAGGTGTTCGGGAAACGCCCAAGCTCCGCCAGGAACCTCTCCGGTCCATCAGGCGCCTGGGACGGAACCAACGCATTGGTTCCGCCTCCCGCGATGGTGGGTAGCGGTCAGAAAGTCTAGACGAAGGAGAAAATGATCTGACCATGACAAAGGTTCCACAACTAAATCATTTAAAACCAGATCATTAAACCACTGGCCAGAGATAAAAATCAGGCTAGTCCAGCCATATGAAATAAATAAGTTTTAAGTTCTGAAAGGTCCTAAGGTCAGGTAATTGTCAAGTCCGAGGGGAAGTTCGTTCCACAGGGTTGGAGCTCCCACAGAAGGCCCTCCCCTGGGGCCGCCAGTCGACACTGTTTGGCTGACGGCACCCTGAGAGTCCCTCTCTGTGGGGCGTGCGGACAATGGGAGATAGAGGCTGGCAGTAGACGGTCCCGTAGATAGCCCGGTCCTAAGCCATGGAGCGCTTTAAAGGTGGTAACCAATACCTTGAAGCGCACCCAGAAAACAACAGGTAGCCAGTGCAGTCTGCGCAGGATAGGTGTTATGTGGGAGCTCCGAACCGCTCCCTCAATAACCGCGTTCTGAACTAGCTGAAGTCTCCGGGTGCTCTTCAAGGGGAGCCCCATGTAGAGAGCATTGCAGTAGTCTAGGCGAGAGGTAACAAGAGCATGAGTGACCGTGCATAAGGCATCCCGGTCCAGGAAGGGACGCAACTGGCGGATCAGGCGAACCTGATAAAAAGCTCTCCTGGAGACGGTCGCCAAATGATCTTCAAAGGACAACCGACCATCCAGGAGCACGCCCAAGTTGCATACCTTCTCCATCGGGGCCAATGACTCACCCCCGACAGACAGCCGCATCTGCAGCTGACTGTACCGAGGTGCCGGCATCCACAGCCACTCCGTCTTGGAGGGATTAAGTTTGAGCCTGTTCCTCCCCATCCAGACCCGTCGGCTTCCAGACACCGGGACAACACTTGACAGCTTCACTGGGGTGGCCGGGGTGGAAAAGTACAGCTGGGTGTCATCAGCGTACAGTTGGTATCTCACCCCAAAGCCACTGATGATCTCACCCAGCGGCTTCATATAGATGTTGAACAGGAGGGGTGAGAGTATCGACCCCCGCGGCACCCCACACATGAGGCACGTTGGAGTCGATCTCTGCCCCCCTGCCAACACCGCCTGTGTCCGATCAGAGAGGTAGGAGGAGAACCACCGATAAACGGTGCCTCCCACTCCCAACCCTCCAACCGGGCGCAGCAGGATACCATGGTCGATGGTATCAAAAGCCGCTGAGAGGTCTAATAGGACCAGGGCAGAGGTAACCCCTATCCCTGGCCCTCCAGAGATCATCCACCAGCGCGACCAAAGCTGTCTCCGTGCTGTATCCGGGCCGGAAGCCGGACTGAACGGGTCTAGATAGACAGCTTCATCCAGGTACTGGGGTAGCTGACATGCCACCACACTCTCTACAACCTTCGCCGTAGCGAAGATTGAGACTGGCCGGTAGTTCCCTAAAACAGCTGGGTCCAGGAAGGCTTTTGAGGAGGGTCTCACCACAGCCTCTTTCAAGGCCGGGAAAGACCCCTCCCGCAGAGAAGCATTTGTAATCCCCTGAGCCAGCCTCGTGTCACCTCCTGAGTAGCCAGTACTAACCAGGAGGCACGGATCCAGTAAACATGTGGTGGCGTTCAGCCTGCCCAGCAACCTGTCCATGTCCTCGGAGTCACAGGATCAAAGTCATCCCAAACCACCTCAACAAGACGGGCCTCGGAACCCTCGCCTGGATCTACCCAATTTTGATCCAATCCGTCCGAAGCTGAACGATTTTGTCGTATAGATAACGTTAAACTCCTCGGCACGCCTTGTAGGGGTCCTCCCCCCTCCTGTTGGAGGAGCGAGCGGTCACCCAAACAGGGCGGCCGGGCGGTTATCTGCCGACGCAATGAGGGAGAAGCGTGGGCAACCGCAGCCCTCATTGCCACTAGGTAGGTCCTACTATAGGACCTAACTAGTGTCCGTCAGCCTCAGAGCGGCTGGATCTCCAGGCACTCTCTAGGCGTCTTCTCCGGCGCTTCATCTCCCTCAGCTCCTCGGAGAACCAAGGAGCTGGTTGAGACCGACGCCGGGTCAGAGGCCGCAAAGGCACGACACGGTCCAAAGCTCCAGCCGCGGCCCGTTCCCAGGCCGCAACTAGCTCTTCAGTCGAGTCGTGGGACAGGTGTTCGGGAAACGGCCCAAGCTCCGTCAGGAACCTCTCCGGGTCCATCAGGCGCCTGGGACGGAACCAACGCATTGGTTCTGTCTCCCTGCGATGGTGGGTAGCGGTCAGAAAGTCTAGACGAAGGAGAAAATGATCTGACCATGACAAAGGTTCCACAACTAAATCATTTAAAACCAGATCATTAAACCACTGGCCAGAGATAAAAATCAGGTCTAGGGTACCTCCCCCGACTTGGGTAGGGCCGTCAATTAACTGAATCAGGTCCATGGCCGTCATGGAAGCCATGAACTCCTGAGCTGTCGAGGATGCTACGCCGGCTGATAGATAGATAGAAAGGGAGAGATGAGAGAGAGAGATATGAATGGATATATGGATGGATAGGTAAACAGATAGAAAGGGAGAGATGAGAGAGAGAGATATGAATGGATAGATGGATGGATAGATGATGGATGGATAGGTAAATAGATAGAAAGGGAAAGATGAGAGAGAGATATGGATGGATGGATGATAGATAGATAGATAGATAGATAATTAGAGAGAGAGACAGACAGACAGACAGACAGACTAAGACAGTCTGTTATTAACACAGCTGCTTGCAATTACTGCAAGTTCTAGTCCCACTAGGACCAAGGTTGATAGATAGTCAGCCTTCCATCCTTTATAAGGTAGGTAAAATGAGGACCCAGATTGTTGGGGGCAATAAAATTGACTTTGTATATAATATACAAATGGATGAAGACTATTGCTTAACATAGTGTAAGCCGCCCTGAGTCTTCGGAGAAGGGCGGGATATAAATGCAAATTAAAAAATAAAAAAAAAGAGAGAGAGAGATGAGACAGACAGACAGATGATAGGCAGGGTAGATAGATAGTGAAGATTTTCCAAGGGACCAAATCTCCTTTTTTGCCTTGTTTGATTTCCCCCGCTCCCCCCCACCTACCTCTGAAAATATTGCCTGGCCCCTCCCCGAAATGCAAGAGCCAGGGAACTTCCAATAACCCGCAGCCCTTATGAGCGGATGGAGAGGCAATCAGGAAGAACTAAAAGGAAGGAGGGGAGCCAGCCTTCTCGTGGCGATTGAACATTCCTCTGCCCACGCACTCCTGACATTCTGCGAGCGAGAGTGTGTGTGTGTGTGTGTGTGTGTGTGTGTGTGTGTTGTGCACATGTGCGTGTGTGCGGCAGGGGAATCTAATTTGTTTTGCCAGGATCTTCACCCGACTGCCAAGATGATTAACTGTCCTTCTTGCAAAAGTGATAAAGGCTGGAGGGGTTAGGAAATCAATATTTCCTGCGGCTTCTGTATTGGGTGATGGGTGTCAAGTCTGCATTTGATCTTTTACCATTTGCCTCTCTCTCTCTCCCTCTCTCCCTCTCTCCCTCTCTCTCTCTCTCTCTCTCTCTCATATCTTCTTTCTCTTTCTATCTCTCTCTCCTTCATCCTCCCACCCGTGAACGCACAAGCAGGAATGTCCTGAGAATGTCCCAGCCATAAATTCGATGCTGATTGAAATCAGTCGTAGGGGCAGAGAAGAGGGGCATTTGATGCAATGGCCCTTCCAAACAGAGTTGAAAGGGACCTTGGAGATCTTCTAGTCCAACCCCCTGCTAAGGCAGGAAAGCCTACACCACTTCAGACAAATGGTTATCCAACCTCTTCTTAAGAACTTCCAGTGTTGGAGCTTCCAGTTCTGGAGGCAGGTTGTTCCACTGATCAATTGTTCTCACTGCCAGGAAATTTCTCCTTAGTTCTAGGTTGCTTCTCTCCTTGATTATTTTCCACCCATTGCTTCTTGTTCTACCCTCAGGTGCAACCACTGAGATATTGGAACTCTGCTATCATGTGTCCCCTAGTCCTTCTTTTCATCAGACTAGACATACCCAATTCCGGCAATCAATAGGGAAAGAACGGAACAGAACAGAGCTGGAAGGGACCTCGGAGGTCTTCTAGTCCAGCCCCCTGCTTAAGCAGGAGAACCTATACTACTGTATGTCAGACAAGTGACTGTCCAGTCTCCTCTTAAAAACCTCCATTGATGGAGTGCCCACGATTTCTGGTGGCAATTGCTGGTTAATTGCCCTCACTGTTAGGAAGTTTCTCCTTCATTGGACAATGTCGGTTTCGTTATTTTGAGGCCAAGATGGATCATGTCAATATTTGTGAGCCGGGATATCACAAGGGGCCTCTGGTGGCTCAGCAGACTAATGCAGTCTGTTATTAACAGCAGCTGCTTGCAATTACTGCAGGTTCAAGCCCCACCAGGCCCAAGGTTGACTCGGCCTTCCATCCTTTATAAGGTAGGTAAAATGAGGACCCAGATTGTTGGGGGCAATAAAAGTTGACTTTGTATATAATATACAAATGGATGAAAACTATTGCTTGACATAGTGTAAGCCGCCCTGAGTCTTCAGAGAAGGGCAGGATATAAATGCAAATTTTTTTTAAAAATATCCAACTGTCAACAGATGGGGTATTCTACAAAGGGGCAGAGTTAGCCCCGTCCATCGGGAGGCTGGTTTGGAGAGGTTTCATGAAACGCCAGGAGAGAAAACAGAAGCTTTAAAGCTTGACAAGGTGAAGGCCTCTCTGTTTTGCTTTCTACAATCCCCGAGTCCTTTTTTTTTCTTCTCCTTCTTTCTCTCCTGCAAAACAACGGGCCAATTTTATAACTCCATTCATCGGCTTCTCCGATCTGGACTTAGCAGTAAATCCTTCTTTTCCTGATCCTTTCACAGCCAGACCGGCTTGGCCGAAGTCTCCCCAGACATGATTCGGCTGGATTAGAATCTTTATTACAGACAAGAATGAAGTCATGCTAAACAGTTGATTGCCCACTGCCAGGGAGAAGAAATAAATGGCTTTTTATATCTCCGAAGGCTTCTGCTTGCAGCCTCCCAACCTTGCCAGTTAATGGATTCCTGATTCGACATAGGGGAGGGCTTTAAAGTTCAGCATCTCAGCCAGAGTGGTATTGAGCCGGTTCAGACCGGTTCGGGCGAACCGGTAGTGGAGATTGCAGGTGGGCCCTCTCACTCGCCCTGGCGCTATTGCCGTCCTATTTGCCACATTTTTGAGGCCTGGGCGCATGCGTGGAAGGCATGTGCGCGAGCAAAGTGCGTGTGCAAAAGGCTGGGTGCATACACAGAAGGTGTGCGTGTGTGCGAAGCAAGCATGCACGGGCAGGGCGAACCAGTGGTAAAAATAAGGGGCACCCACCACTGGTCTCGGCTCTCCCAGCCCTCCTGCAAAGGACCCACAAAGCAAAAGGCATAACTTCGCACCTGTATCTTAGGACAGAGGTGTCAAACTCAAGGCCTGTGGGCTGGATGCAGCCCACAGGGTGCTTAGAATTGGCCCGCGGGGCTGCCCTGGAAACAGCAAAAGACCATCCCGAAGTGCCTCTGCCAGCGAAAATGGAGCTTGGGAGCAGAGGTGGGTTTCAGCAGGTTCTGACCAGTTCTGGAGAACCGGTAGCGGAAATTTTGAGTAGTTCGGAGAACCGGTAGTAAAAATTCTGACTGGCCCCGCCGTCATCTATTCTCTGCCTCCCAAGTCCCAGCTGATCAAGAGGAAATGGGGATTGTGCAGTATCCTTCCCCTGCAGTGGGATGGGAATGGAGAATTTGCAATATCCTTCCCCCAGGAGTGGGGAGCAGAGGTGGGTTTCAGCAGGTTCTGACCAGTTCTGGAGAAGAACTGGAGCAGAAATTTTGAGTAGTTCAGAGAACCGGTAGTAAAAATTCTGACTGGCCCCGCCCCCATCTATTCTCTGCCTCCCATGTCCCAGCTGATCGGGAGGAAATGGAGATTTTGCAGTATCCTTCCCCAGCCACGCCCACCAAGCCACGCCCACCAAGCCACGCCCACCAAGCCACGCCCACCAAGCCACGCCCACAGAAATGGTAGTAAAAAAATTTGAAACCCATCACTGCTTGGGAGGGCCGCACACAGCTCCCCTGGGTTGGTTCCATTTTCACTGGCAGAGGGCTAGCAAAACAAACTAAAAAACAAAAGGAGAAATTTTTCCCCTTTTGCATTTGAGCAGGAAGGGACAGGAAAGGAGAAAGGGAAAAAGGAAAGAAAAAGAAGGAAAGATGAGAGGAGAACAAGGAAGGGGAAAGAAGGAAAGAGGGGAAGGAAGAAGAAAGGAGAAGGAAGAGGGAAGGGAAAGGAAGGAAGGAAGGAAGGAAGGAAGGAAGGAAGGAAGGAAGGAAGGAAGGAAGGAAGGAAGGAAGGAAGGAAGGGAAATTTTAATGAGAGTGAGGAGGGTCTAAGGGAAATCCTGCCTTAGCACTTGGCCACCACAGATGCCCCCCAACATGAGTGACGTCAAGCTGACCACGCCCACCCCGGCCACACCTAACACACACACACACACACAAGGTCAAACACAACCCTGATGTGGCCCTCAATGAAATTGAGTTTGACACCCCTGTCTTAGGAGAGAAGAAAACGGAGAGAGGTAGACAGATCGAGAAATGCACCCTAGCTAAACAGCCTTGCGCCCTCCCAGACTCCAAATTAACGGATCGATCAATTAAACACGCAACCATTGGCTTGGCGGGAGAACCCTCCCGATGCCAGCCGGTCCTGCATTTGGCTTCGGCTCCCCCCGCCCCCCAGTATAATTAAAGCCCAAGGGGGTGAAATCTGAACTGCCTGGGAGTGAAGCCACCCTGCGTAACAGATCGTGGGAGCAGCGTTGTCACAGGGAAGAGAGTTCAGCAATCCATTATGGGCCCCGGCCAAGCCGCTGATGCATGTCTCCGAGCAGCCTTTTCAATATTGCATGAAGGGAAAATCAGCCAGGCACATGGAATTAAAAAGCTGGTTTCCTGGGAGGTTTTTTTTTTTGTGCCATCAAACAGGCAGGCCGGCAGGCAGCTATTTACCCCAATCCACAGGGCAGCTTCTGGGCCTCCTCTGAAAGGCGTGGAGAAGGGTGACCCTCTCTCCCCGTTTTTTTTTTTGGGGGGGGAACTGCATATCCCGCAACTCCCTGTGCATCCATGGCAGAGCAAGGCGGCTTTTAAGCAAGTCGCGCCTGGTTTTACGACCTTGCTTTGCTGCAGCAAGAATCCCTGGGATGGTTCCATCGCTCTGGCTTCCCTCATTGGTTTCCTCTCCTCTGGAGGCTTTCAAGAAGAGAGTAGACTGCCATTTGTCAGAAACGGTGTAGGGTCTCCTGCTTGGGCGGAGGGTTGGACTAGATGACCTACAAGGTCCCTTCCAACTCTGTTAATCTGTAATAATTTAGAGCGGCTGACGGTTGAGCAAAGATCAAGGATTTCCCTCCCATCCTTGCAAAAACAGAATTCTTTTTTTTTCCCTTTCCCAAAGCTGTGCAAAAGACTGAAGAGGCCCACAAATAATAATAATAATAATAATAATAATAATATCAGAGTTGGAAGGGACCTTGGAGGTCTTCTAGTCCAACCCCCTGCCCAGGCAGGAAACCCTACACCACTTCAGACAAATGGCTATCCAACATTTTCTTTAAAACTTCCAGTGTTGGAGCATTCGCAACTTCTGCAGGCAAGTTGTTCCACTGATTAATTGTTCTAACTGTCAGGAAATTTCTCCTTAGTTCTAAGTTGCTTCTCTCCTTGATGAGTTTCCACCCATTGCTTCTTGTCCTGCCTTTAGGTGCTTTGGAGAATAGTTTGACTCCCTCTTCTTTGTGGCAACCCCTGAGATATTGGAACACTGCTATTATGTCTCCCCTAGTCCTTCTTTTCATTAAACTAGGCATACTGAGTTCCTGCAACCGTTCTTCATATGTTTTAGCCTCCAGTCCCCAATCATCTTTGTTGCTCTTCTCTGTGCTCTTTCTAGAGTCTCAGCATCCTTTTTACATCGTAGCAACCAAAACTGGATGCAATATTCCAAATGTGGCCTTATAAAGTGGAATTAACACTTCACCTGATCTTGATTCTATCCCTCCGTTTATGCAGCCCAGAACTGTGTTGGCTTTTTTGGCAGCTGCTGCACACGGCTGGCTCATATCTAAATGGTTGTCCACTAGGACTCCAAGATCCCTCTCACAGTTACTACTATTGAGCAAGGTACCACATATCCGGTACCTGTGCATTTTGTTGTTTTTTTTACCTAAATGTAGAACCTGACTTTTTTCACTGTTGAATTTCACTGTTGAATTTGAAATGTTGGAGTCTTCCTTCGCTCTCTCCTGCTAACACCTCCAGGCACTGATTTTAGAGAGAACAAGAAGAAACAAAACATCTAAGATCCGGATGACTTACCAAATCACAGCAAGCATGCATTTCCCTTCTTTGAACTCCTGTACGAGTTTTTCCTCCTCCTTCGGTACAAAGAGCAGCAGTCTGGATCACTTAAATAAATGATTAGGTCAAAATTGTGCAGGCGGGTCGGATATATTATGATTGTGGTTCATCGCACAGCCAGCCAGATGTTTAGACGGGACTTGGCATTTGAATTCACCTCTCCAGTCCTTCCCAAGGACCTGGGAATAGGCAGTAGCCTTTGTTCAATAATATGAAAGGTATTGTACCGATAAAGGAGAATATTTGTAAAGGTATTGTAGCAGGATGTAAGCAGATCCGAGTAAAGCTGCCTTTTGCAATTGACCGGTGGGGATTTTGTCAATGCCAATGGCGTTCAAATGGTGCTCCGGATGTTTGGGGATTGCACCCAAGGCACCTATTACTATTAATTTGCTTTCTTTGGCCACAGTTGTTCTACTTAGTAGACTTCTGCATCCCAACAGATGGAATCTGGTCTTAGAGAGCACCAAGGATCTCCTGCTCCTCCTCCTCTTCTTCCTCCTCCTCCTCCTTCTCTTCCTCCTCTTCCAGTTGTGAGTGCTCCATCAGTGTACATTTTTAAGAAGAGACTGTAGAGCCATTTGTCCAGTTCAGAATGAATGCCTTCGACATGACCTGAGTTTAACTCATTGAATCATCTGTTACAATGTCCTTCCTGTCGAAGACTACTTCAGCTTCAATCGCAACAATACACGAGCACACAATAGATTTAAGCTTAATGTGAATTGCTCCAACCTTGATTGCAGAAAATATGACTTTTGTAACAGAGTTGTTAACGCTTGGAACACACTACCTGACTCTGTGGTCTCTTCCCAAAATCTCCAAAGCTTCAACCGAAAACTGTCTCCTATTGACCTCACCCCATTTCTAAGAGGTCCGTAAGGGGCGTGCATAAGCGCACAAGAGTGCCTACCGTTCCTGTCCTATTGTTTCCTTTCGTTATATCCAATTAATATAGTTATTACATACTCATGCCCATATATATGCTTATATATTGTATAGTTATTTCTTGCTTATGCTTATATATACTGTTGTGACAAATAAATAAATAAAATAAATAAATATAAATAAATAAAAAAAAAATAGGGCAGTGATGGCAAACTTTTTCGGCACTGAGTGCCAAAAAGTAAGCGCGCATGCGCACGCCCGGCACCAAGTACCCAAAAGGGAGCCCTTTGTGCACACTCATCAGGGCCGTGACCAGGAAGAGGAGCTGCCCAGGCGGCATGAGTGTGCCGTAAAGGTACTTCCGGTTTCCAGCGCACACATGCACGCCGGCCAGGAAGTCTTCCGGTTACTGCCGTGCATGCCCACAGGCCAATCAGCTCACACCCGAAAACAGAAAACCAGCTCTTCCGGTTTCCAGCACTGCCACACGCATGGAGGCTAGCTGATCGTCGTGTGCTCCTGCACACCAGGAACCCAAAATAGGAATGGGCTAATGCCATGCGTGCCAAGCAACATGGTTCTGTGTGCCACTTCAGGCACGCATGACATAGGTTTGCCATCACGGATATAGGGTCTCCTATTTGAGCAGGGAAACCTCCAAGGTCCCTTCCACAGGGGGGAAATGTAAAATTTGTTGTTACCAGTTCTGTGGGCGTGGCTTGGTGGTGGTGGTTCGGCCGAAGAGGTTGTTAAAAAAAGCTTTTAAAAGCCTCTGACGATCAGACAACTCAGCTGGGATCGCCAGAGGAGCTTTTTAAAAGCATTTTTTCTACAACCTCTTTGGCTGAAGAGGTTGTAGAAAAAATGCTTTTAAAAGGCTCTGATGATCCCAGCTGAGCCGCGCGATCATCAGAGGGTTGTGTTTTTTTTACTTTTAAAAGCATTTTTTCAGCCGAAGAAAAAATGCTTTTAAAGGTTTTTTTAAAAAAAACCTCTGATGATCGCGTGGCTCAGCTGGGCACGTGCAGGGGCAGGGATTTTTGCTACCGGTTCTCCAAACCACCTGCCACCATCGCTACCGGATCGGGCGATCCGGTCCTAACTGAGAGCATTTCACCCCTGCCCTTCCAACTCTATTGTTCTACATTCTCTGTTGTAATCTAACATGTAGCCTGGAAGAATTTTTTTTTTAAAAAAAAGAAAACCCATTCTGAGGCCGCATCTGAACTGTGCTCACATTCCTTTCCCACAACACACTTTCCCTTCTCAAAATGTTTTTCACAAGACTGGCAAGGAAAACGGGTTTGTTTTGCGAGGAGCCAAAAACTTCAGGCCAACGGACAAGTCAAAAGCATGCTTAGCCATCTTAGAAGGATTTGGGCCACACCGTCGGAGTCCTTCTCCACCCTGCAAAGCAAGATCCAAAGTCTTCTTTATCCCGTAGATTTGAGGGATAATTGCTTCATTTTTTTTCCCCTCCTTTTCAGCTCCAACAGGAACCTCATTAGCCGTCCCCTCAACTCACCTCTCCATGACCCTTCTCCACAAGGCGCCTGGGTGGAGAAGCTGCCAGAAATGTGTCAGTCTAAAATTGGCTGTAGAAAGCAGCGTTTCCTCTTGGTAGGTGTCAAAAGTGAAGTCCAATTAGAACCTTAGATACCCACTTGCAGATGGAGAAAAGCAGCAGATGGCTATCGGGGGCTCCTAATAGGAGGACGGGGGGTGGAAATGCATTTGCTTTCCCTCCATTGCAATTAAATATTTTGTCTGTTTGATCAGACATTCCGAAGAAAGATGGAGCGACGGAGCTGCTGGCCAAGGAGACAGAAACAGTCTGCGGTCTCCTGGCACCGTTTCCATGGGCAGGGAACTGCGGGCGGGTGGCAGAGCAACGCTGAGCTCTGGCTTGTCGTGGTTTACCAGATTAATGATGATTAGATGTAGGAAAACCGATCGGTCTTTCATTTTCTTTGGCGTCCTTTTGAGAAGGGGAAGAAGAGAATGAGAGGGGAGGAAGATGGAAGAGAAGGATAGCTAGAACTCAGGGACCATGAAGATAGGGAAACATGAGGTGGGCGTCCAGAGGTGGGTTTCAGCAGGTTCTGACCAGTTCTGGAGGTGTATTTTAGATATTTGTTATCCCGTCTTTACTATTTGTATGAATAACTCATTGTTATTCATACAAATAAAAAATTAAATAAATTAAATAAATTAAATAAATATAAATATAAAAGAAATAAAAAATAAAAAAGAGCTCACCGTAACAGCATTGCTTAAAAGGCATTAAGAGTTGTTAACCTAATCTTGCGTAGCTTTTTCTCTGGTAATATTGAACTGCAAACTAGGACATACAAGACTTTTGCCAGACCAATTCTTGAATACAGCTCATCTGTCTGGAACCCACACTGCATATCGGACATTAATACAATCGAGAGAGTCCAGAGATATTTCACAAGAAGAGTCCTCCACTCCTCTGCTCACAATAAAATACTTTATGCCACCAGACTCGAAATTTTAGGCTTAGACAACGTCACCGTCTTTGGTCTGACCTAAGCATAGCACATAAAATCATCTGCTACAATGTCCTACCAACCAATGAATACTTCAGCTTCAACCAAAACAATACAAGAGTACAAACTCATATATTCATGTTTGCAACTCAAGATGCAAACTCATGGTAAACTGATCCAAACTAGACTGCAGAAAATACGACTTCAGCAACAGAGTGGTCAATGCCTGGAATGCATTACCTGACTCGGTGGTTACTTCCCCAAACCCCCCAAACTTTAACCTTAGACTGTCTATCGTTGACCTCACCCCATTCCTAAGAGGTCTGTAAGGGGCGTGCATAAGTGACCAGCGTGCCTACCGTCCCTGTCCTAATGTTTTCTTTTATTCGTATCCTTTACACGTATTTGATGAACCTTGATGAACGTATCTTTTCTTTTATGTACACTGAGAGCATATGCACCAAGACAAATTCCTTGTGTGTCCAATCACACTTGGCCAATAAAATTCTATTCTATTCTATTTATAATTATGTTTACACTTGTATCTGTCCTAAAATACATGCTTGAGGAAATAAATAAAATAAATTTTAAAAAAACCTCAAGGTAACGAACGTACTAATACATCCTCCTCCTCCTATTTTGCCCCAACAACAGCTTTGTGAGATGAGATGGGATAAGACATGTCACCCAGTTGGCTTTCATGCTAAGGCTGCTCTAGAACTCACGGTCTCCTGGTTTCCAGGCCAGCACCTTCAACATAGATTAAGCTGGCTCTCTTATTTCTTCCTCTTCCTCTCCCAAAGCTTTGTAATTGTAGATTGCTTGAAGACTCTTCACAGTAATTAGAAGCTAGCTCTGAGTTTGGGTTTTATCCATTTATAGCAGCCAAGGCCACTTGAACTACACGGAAAAATGTTTTTTTTTTTATTCATTTAAAGTTGGGCTGAAATGCATTTAGCGGTAGGATGTACTTACATGTCAAGAAATGTAATTTAACAGATAGATATATTCAGAACATTTTAGCAGCTCTTTGTTACACAACATCCTAATCAGATTTACCCTTCATACATCTGTAAAATTGGCACACTCAACCAAGCGGTAGTCATCTTGCTCAACTGTAGAATTATCTAGGTTTTTAATGAGTCTCTGGAGAGTTTCAACAATGTCTTTGGCTGCCAAGTTATGTGCAGCCGAACACCGCAATGGAAAACACACAAAAAAGGAGAAAGAGTGGAATTCTTTCCAGAATGTACCTTCCTTAAATCTTTGTGTTCTTTCCTCCAGCCTGGTCCTATTGGGACAAGAAATATGGTCTTCTAACATGGTGCCAGTCAAATGCATTTTATAAAACAGTTGCTTTAACGGACATCATTTTCTCCCAAGAATGGGATGTTCGTTGTATGTATGGTAATGAACATCTTAACTTACTGTGTTTCTATGCAATGTTTAAACTTAGATCAGTTTATTTCTTATATACTCTGATTGACCTCCAAGGACATCTTTATTAAACAGGAGAGCGGGAGAGGGAAAGGGAGAGGGAAGGAGGGTGGGAGGGAAAGAAGGAAGGAAGGAAGGAAGGAAGGAAGGAAGGAAGGAAGGAAGGAAGGAAGGAAGGAAAAAGAGGGAGAGAGAAAGAAACAGAGAGAGACAGAGAGAGAGAGAGAGAAGAGAGAAAAGAGAGAGAAAGAAAAAAGAAAGAGAGAAAGAAGGAAAAAAAGAAAGAAAAGAAAAGAAAACAGAGAGAGAGAGACAAAGACAGAGAGCAACAGAGAGAGAGAGAGACAGAGAGAAGAGAGAGAAAAGAGAGAGAGAAAGGAGGGAGAAAGAAAGGAGAGAAAACAGAGAGACAGAGAAAGAAAAACAGAGAGACAGAGAGAAACAGAGAGAGAAAGACAGCATATTTGATGGCACATAATCAGTTTGTCCATCCATCCATCCATCCATCCATCCATGTATTGTATCAGCTCCTAACATGAGACAAATCAACAACCAGGGATGGAAGGTCTGTTGTGTTTGAGGGATGTCGATGTTCCCAGCCCTAACAGGAGTTGACTGAACATTGTCATTGTGATGCGTTGTGTTCACGTGTGTGTATTTATTTCACTCTCCTTCATTCAGATTACATTCCATCTTTGACATTTACAATGTATTGACATTCTTCCAACTCAATCTGAGAACAGAATGTGAGGAGACACTTAATGGGTACATCATGACATTGCGAATTTTTTAAAAGATCAAATGTCTGTCTTTCTCTTTTCCCCTCCCCTCATTCTCATTCTCATTCATTTTCATTTTATTTACTTGATCCCATTTCTGGGGCTCAAAAGGGAGCTGTAAAAATAACAAATCTTCAGATCATCTAATACTTGTTTTAAAACTCAGGCGAGGCAACACACAACCTCCACTTTATGGATTAGCGGTTAAATAGAAGTGCGTTCAGAACTGGATGTGCAAAAATCAGCTAGAGAGGGTTGGTATTGAGCAGGGGTGAAATCCAGCAGGTTGCAACAGGTTCTGGAGAACCGGCAGCAGAAATTTTGAGCAGTTCGGAGAACCAGTAGTGGAAATTTTGAGTAATTCAGAAAACTGCTAAATTCCACCTCTGGCTGGCCCCATAGTGGGGTGGGAATTGAGATTGTGCAATATCTTTCCCCTGGAATGGGGAGGAAATGGAGATTTTGCAGTATCCTTCCCTTGGAGTGGGATGGGAATGGGATTTTGCAATATCCTTCCCCTGGAGTGGGGAGGGAATGGAGATTTTGCAATATCCTTCCCCTGGAGTGGGGAGGGAATGGAGATTTTGCAGTATCCTTCCCCTGCCACGCCAAACAATTCCCAATAGAACCGGTAGTAAAAAAAATTGGATTTCACCACTGGTACTGAGGGCTTAGCCATAGAGGTCCGTTCAGTGACTGGATCCCTCAAACCAGCTAACTCATAAGCTGGTTGTTGTGAGAAAAAAAATGGAGTGTGAGGTAGAACTGTTGAACTGCTGAATGAAAGGCAGGAGATTAACAAACAAAGTAAGGTTCTACATTTAGGCAAGAAAAACAAAATGCACAGGTACAGTATAGGTGGTAGCTTAATCAATAGTAGTACCTGTGAAAGGGATCTTGGAGTCCTAGTGGACAACCATTTAGATATGAGCCAGCAGTGTGCAGCAGCTGCCAAAAAAGCCAACACAGTTCTAGGCTGCATGAACAGAGGGATAGAATCAAGATCACGTGAAGGGTTAATTCCACTTTATAAGGCCTTGGTAAGGCCACACTTGGAATATTGCATCCAGTTTTGGTCGCCACGATGTAAAAAAGATGTGGAGACTCTAGAAAGAGTGCAGAGAAGAGCAACAAAGATGATTAGGGGACTGGAGGCTAAAACATATGAAGAACGGTTGCAGGAATTGGGTATGTCTAGTTTAATGAAAAGAAGAACTAGGGGAGACATGATAGCAGTCTTCCAATATCTCAGGGGCTGCCCCAAAGAAGAGGGAGTCAAACTATTCTCCAAAACACCTGAGGGCAGGACAAGAAGCAATGGATGGAAACTAATCAAGGAGAGAAGCAACTTAGAACTAAGGAGAAATTTCCTGACAGAGCAATTAATCCATGGAACAACTTGCCTCCAGAAGTTATGAATGTTCCAACACCGGAAGTTTTTAAGAGGATACTGGATAGTCATTTGTCTCAAGTGGTGTAGGGTTTCCTGCCTAAGGAGGGGGTTGGACTAGAAGACCTCCAAGGTCCCTTCCAACTCTGTTATTATTCTATTCTATTCTATTCAAATAGATAAACACCAACAATTGTTTTAGAATGTCTTCCATCTTCTCCAGGCTATTGGCTTTGACCAGCTGAAGAAAAATAAGGCGAGTGAGAGAAGCTGACTCCAAGAAAGTCCTGATTTGCTTGGATCTGTGTCTCTACTTCTACCCATCCAAGAAGACTTCAGAAGCAGGGCCGTGAAATTGTGGGCCACATAGAGGCCCCCACCAGCCCCAATTTTTACAATCCTGAGAAGATCTCCTCAGACTGCATCATCAATATTCAGCATCGTGTTATCCATCTTGGGCCACAAAGATTTATGAATTTTGAAATGTCATCAAATCCTTAAATCACAAGTTCAGTTTTGCCCATAAATCACTTTTTAATCCGTTTTTATGGACAAAAAGCCCATTATGGGTTTCCGGTCATTAATAAATGTAGCTGTTGTCTTCTTCATAAGCAAACAACCCCATTTTGCTACCTCTGTCCTCTTTACTCGGCTTTCCTTCCACGGTGAGTTTTTCACAATCTTTCCTTCTTTCAGGCATGTGACACTGCAGCGAAGACGTACCAAAAGCAATCTCCCATAAGCCTTTTCAAGTTCTACACAAGTCCATCAAGAAAAGTTCTGGCTTCTGTCGAGGCTGACTTTTGGATTGTCAGAACAAATGGAGAAAAACTGTCCCCTGGAAAGAAAGGGCCACGTAGATGTGTCTATCTAAGGACAGAGAAGGATGAAGATAGCAACAGTTTTCCTTATCTGGAAGGGACAGATGAGAAGAGAGAGAAGAAGCATCTAACGGAGGTCCTAGATTTGCCAGGGGCTGCTTCAAGAGGTTATCAGAAAGGCGAGCAATCCAATTTTGGGGGCCTGTTACTATTTATGTGCTCCACACTATCAGAAAATAAGTTAACCTCTGCAAATTCAAACCATCTTTTTTTTCCCACTTGTCAGTCCATTCGTCTTGGGAATAACAGGGGCATTTTTAACAATTTTTTTGGAAAAGGGAGGGAGGAAAGCTTAAAGCTTTTATTGAAAAGAAAAATGGTTGGTTGGTTGGTTGGTTTGATTCCTTGTTGATTTTGAACCAGCTTGTTTCTCACAATGGTGTAACTTGCGTAGCTTCTTCTCCGGTAATATTACACTACTAACCAGAGCATTCAAAACATTTGCTAGACCAATTCTCGAACACAGCTCGTCTGTCTGGAACCCGCACTGCATATCAGACATTAATACAATTGAACATGTCCAGAAATATTTCACAAGAAGAGTCCTCCACTCCTCCGCTCGCAACAAAATACCTTATGCCACCAGATTTGAAATTTTGGGCTTAGAAAATTTAGAACTACACCGCCTTTGGTAAACCTAAGCACAGCTCATAAAATCATCTGCTACCTGTCAATGACTACTTCAGCTTCAACCACAACAACACACAAGCACACAATAGATACAAACTTAAGGTAAACCGCACCAAACTCGATTGCAGAAAATACGACTTCAGCAACAGAGGGGTCAATGCCTGGAATGCACTACCTGACTCTATGGTTTCATCATAAACCCCCCAAAATTTTAACCTTAGACTGGCTACTGTTGACCTCACCCCATTCCTAAGAGGTCTGTAAGGGGCGTGCATAAGAGCACCAGCATGCCTACCATCCCTGTCCTAATGTTCCTTCTAATTGTATTCATTTTATGTATTCAATTCACGCCTGTACTTATATATATTATCTAATACATACTCGACAAATAAATAAAATAAACTTAGAAAAGAGTTTTCTGAAATTTCAATTAGCTCCATCAGCATGCGGAAGAATTCAGGCATAAAACAAGCCTTAAATCTCACTCTACCAAGTCAAATAATATAGGAAAGTTTGATTGTTTTCTTTTTAAAGGATAGGTTTTCCTTTCTCCCAGCTCAAAATGTCTGTGTAAATTACCGTGTTGTGGATCTTATCTGACACCTATTCTGTGAGGCCATAAAAGGAACCATGACTGCATTTCTCATTGATCCAAAAAGTAAACAAACGGAAGCTAGAGAGGGGGGAAAGGGGAAAAAGTGAAGAAGGGAAAAAAGAAATAGAAGGGAAAAAAAGGTTGTAGACAGGATTCACAAAGAGCCAAAAGCAAAGGAAATATAGGAAATAAAACTTGGGTCATGTCATTGGCACCACAATAGATACAAGTCTTAGGTTGACTTCCTTTGTCATGTTGTTCAATTCATTATCATTATTAACTATCCTAATTAAATCTATCAAAAGACAGGTGGATCAGCCATTTAAGGAGATATTATCTGTCTTTCCTCTTTGGAAAATAAGTATTGCCAAGAAATATTGATTATTATTTTTCTGAACACAGTCCCACATAAAGATGGAAGCCAGCCACAAAGGCAGAAAAGTCCAGCTAGATTGTAAAGTTGTAGCCTGTTTGTGAATGGTAGGAAAGGGTGTAACGCCAGCTGTTGTATTTATACTCAAGGCTTATTCCATGCCCATATAGTTTCCCAATGAATCAGGGTTGGTGGGGGAGGAGAAAGTCATTTAAAACTCATTCTGACATTGTATTAGACACCGAATCAGTTAGTTCATAAGTGTTGCAGATTGAGAATCCTACAGAAGATAGAAGACCAAAATGACAGAAGATGTGGCTATGGAACGAAGACAAAGAGGGTCCATTTTCGTTGGACACAGGCAACAGCCCATCCAGGGGATAGGATGCCGTTGGTCTTCTAGAAACCGTCACTTCTGTTTTGCAGGGCTGGGAAGATCTAGATTCAAATCCATGGAATTCATTGAATTCATAGTCTTTCTACTCAACGCAACTCAACCCGCAGGATGGTGTTTGAGAGAGTCAGATTGAGGGAAAAACATCTTTTCCAAAATAGGCCATGCAACATCTGGAACATACAAAGATAAAGAAGCAGGGGGTGAGAAAGAGAGAGAGAGAGAGAGAGAAGGAAAGAGAAAGAGAGATGGAGATAGATAGATAGATAGATAGATAGATAGATAGATAGATAGATAGATAGATAGATAGATAGATAGATAGATAGGAAGGAAGGAAGGAAGGAAGGAAGGAAGGAAGGAAGGAAGGAAGGAAGGAAGGAAGGAAAGAAGGAAACAAGGAAACAAGGAAGCAAGGAAGCAAGGATAGATAGATAGATAGATAGATAGATAGAGTGAGTGAGTGAGAGAGAGAGAGAGAGAGAGAGAGAGAGAGAGAGAGAGAGAAGGAGAGGAAAGAGAGATGGAGATAGATAGATAGATAGATAGATAGATAGATAGATAGATAGATAGATAGATAGATAGATAGATAGATAGATAGGAAGGAAGGAAGGAAGGAAGGAAGGAAGGAAAGAAGGAAGCAAGGAAGCAAGGATAGATAGATAGATAGATAGATAGATAGATAGATAGATAGATAGATAGATAGATAGATGATAGATAGATAGATAGATAGAGTGAGAGAGAGAGAGAGAGAGAGAGAGAGAGAGAGAGAGAGAGAGAGAGAGAGAGAGAGAGAGAGAGAGAGAGAGAGAGAGAGAGAGAAACGGAGAGGTTGGGGTTATCCTGAATTAATTATGTATCAGATAGAATTGAAACATGGTAATCTGTGCCCACTTTTTAATATTGCTGAATGATGCTTCATCTAAAAGGAGACTGGCTATGTCTATTTTTATTGCATTTTATGTTTTTCATCTAATGCTCATTAGCTCAGAGAAAAAATCACAATATCTAAAAGAAAAGTTATCAAAAAAAAATGGCCATTTTAATGAAGGAAGAAGGAAGGAGAAACATTAGGTAACTCCATCTCTTTATCTCAAGACAAGCCTACTGTAGCTTTGTATTAGACTTAATTGAGTTTTAAATGAGATTCCGGAACCTTTAATAGGATATTCTGAATGTTCTTTTTATATTACAGAAGTTCTGAACGTTTGCATTATTAAGCACCAGTCTGCCATGTGTTAAAATTCAAAGAAGCAGTTCAACCATCTCTTTGCAAAATCCACCGCTTTTCTTTAATATTCCATGCGGGACGGTCCCCTGGCTCAGATGTGCTAATCTAAAATAATAAAATAGAAGGTAACAAATAAATAGAATTTTGCCCACAATAGAATCATAGTTTTTTTCTCTTGACTTCAAGTTGGTTAAGAAATGGCAGCTGGAAAGTGGGGGGGGGGAACCTTTGGGAATATTTATTCGCCTGAATATAATGAAATGTTCTATGTAATCTGAAGAAGAACAGTGCTAAATTAGATGAAGCATCCATGGAGACCAACCAAAGAATTCCAAAAAAACAAAACAAAACAAAAACCCTCACAAACACAAATTCTAAAAGTTGGAAGCAGCAATTCTCTTCCTTGGAAGGCAAAGGTGGTATTCAGTTGGTTTGGATCGGTTCGCCATAACCGGTAGGAGAAATCGCGGGTGGGCCCGTCCGCCCACCAGCCCATCTCTGCTCCATGCCATCCTATTTAGGCACGTTTTTGAGGACGGGTGCATGCGCAGAAGGCACACACATGTGTGGAAGGCTGGTGTCATGTGCAGAAGGCAGGCATGGACGTGAACTGGGCGCACACGCGCACACAGCAAGTGTTGTGCCTTGTCCTCCCTCCTCTCCTCAGCCGGGCCCCTCCCATCTCCTGCTATCCGATTCAGAGTCTGATAATGAAGAGGAACGGCCTGGTATGCCTCCAGCCCCCAGCCCTGGCACCATGCCCGGACAGAATGTCAGGAATGAACAAACAAACCTCACTCCTACAGCGTGTGAGCACGAAGCCAGCCATGTGCTAGAATTGCCGGCAGCAGATCCAGAGGAAGAGAGCCCACAGTGGATGGATCCCTGCTTCCGGAGATCTGAGAAGCGACGTCAGCAAAAGGAAGGGAGGGGCAGGCCTGGATAACTGCTGAGTCATGGAGCCACACCCCATAGCCTATATAAAGGATCTGCTTTTTGGCATTCCTTGAGTCAAGCAAAGTCTCATCTGGTTTGCTGAAGTCACACCTTGGATTCCTGCCTGCCCTGAGAAATCTGAAAGGAATTTGGCAAAGCTGCAGAGGCTTCGTGGTCACGCTTGATACAGACTTCCCAGACCCGGCTGTCGGAGGGGGAGGGGGACACGACAGCAAGTGTGGGCCCACAGGGCAAACCAGTAGCAGCATAATGTGAAACTCACCACTGTTGGAAAGTATATTAATTCTAAACAGATATCTTCTTCCTGATTTGCCACTTAGAATTTAGACCCAAGAAGAAGCCACATCTGAAGGGCCATGAGTCTACTTCCAAAAGTAATGGCTTCACCAAAGGGCTAAGGGAAATTTGGGGCGTGTTTTCCCAGGATATGGGAATACTTTAACGGTATCTCTGGGGATGGGAAAATGGGTTTTTATGGAAAGCGAATCTCTTCAACCTCTAGCTCCAAAACAAGGGGTGACTTATCACCAAAATGCATATCTACGTTGGGAAAGATCTTATGGAGACTATGGCAAAGAGAATTTAAAGATGGAAATGGAAAATATTTGCCTCTCAGACGTTCACCATTGTCTACCCTGCTTTTAATTTAGGAGAAAATGCAACTTTGAACATACAATGAGATTTGGGGATCTTGAGGAGACATGCAGTTCAGCAGGCCATAGGTTGCTGATTTATAATCTAGATTGGGGGTGTCCAATCTTGACAACTCTAAGACCTATGGACCTCAACTCCCAGAATTCTGGGAGCTGAAGTCCACAGGTCTTAAAACGTGGGAAGGTTGGACATCCCTGGTCTACATCAACTTTCTGTTGTGGTCCACCAGCAGCCTGCAGGGCTGGCAATGGAGTCGGACAGCGATGAGGCTGAGGAAGAACATGGGCCAATCCTGGAGGCTGGGGAAGGCCCAGATGAGGGCTCTGCATTGGAGGCAGAGGTGGGGCCAGGCTATTGGGGAGTGAGGTGCAGACTCCGGAGCCTCCAGAGGCTGACAGTAGTGAGGCAGAGGAACAGGAGGAGCCTGTTCCTAATGCATGCATGAGAAGAGCTGCCCGAAAGCAAGAGCAGCTCAAGCAAAGAGGACAACTCGGGAGTAGAGCCAAGAGATGATTGGCCCCTCCCATAAAAGACCAGCAATAGCGTTTGGGCTTTGCCGGAAAACAACATTGATAGCTTTGTCTTGTTGCATTTGTTTTGTATCGGTGTCTTCTGAACTTTTGCCAAGAAAGGTCCTTTGGCAGTTTGCCTAATTGGACCAAGGTTGGTGATAGGACTGAGGAATTTGTGTTGGGAAGAATTTGCTTTAATTTTGTTGAACTACACTGAGAATGAGTTAATTCTCAGCTGTTCGAATAAACTTCATTTGCTTTTACACTGACTGAGTTTCCTATTACCTACTTGGGCCTGGGTCAAAACACTTTCTGCTTCCTTTAGTGATTGAACCAACACTTCTTAGAAGCTCACAAGCAAGTACTGAAGGCTAACCTTTCTCAGCTAACCCTGTCAAACTGATGTTCTATCAAGTAGAGGCTGTGTTCAGAAGTCACATTTTCAGAAGAAGAGTTACTGAGGTCCTGGAATGCTCATTGGACCAAAAATCAGAACTCTTGCTCTCAGTAGCAAAAGCCCAGGAGATAGCACACCATTCTAGGACTAGTTCCACCTGAGGGCTTTGCAACATCAAGAGATGAAGTATATCTTGACTGAATACCCTTCTGATCCTGATTCTTTTAATTGTAAATGGGATTATAAAAGTTGTTTTACAGTTGCCAGCCCAAATCCTCCCCCTGTATGGAAGCTTAACTTGCATGGAAGCCTCCTGAGCTAGTTCAGAAATCTTACGAGTGCTTCGTGAAACTTTAACCCCAACGCAGTCTTTCTTTTATGCAACTTTTTGGCAAAAGTTAGTTATGCTCATGGAAAACTCGGGCTTCAGCAAGCAGAGGTAGGATTATCATACTGTAACTATCAGTTCGCCCAGGAAATGTGAGTACATGGGTGCCATCCTGTTGTGACCCAGGCCCCAGTAGGTAAGTAGGAAACTCAGTCCATGAAGAAGAAAAAACTTTATTCAAATAGCTGAGAATTACTTCATTCCCAGCGTCGTTCAACTCAAATCCAAACAAATTCCTCCCAACACAAATTCCTCAGTCCTATCGCAAACCTTGGTCCAATTAGGCAAACTGTCAAAGGCCTTTCTTGGCAAACGTTCAGAAGTCACAAAAATAAATGCAAGATGTAGACGAAGCAGAAGTCACAGCTACCAATGTTGTTTTCCAGCAAAGCCCAAACGCCATTGTTGGTCTGTTTTAAGCCTTATGGGAGGGCCGATCATCTCTTGGCCCTACTCCCGAGTTGTCCTTTTTGCTTGAGCTGCTCTTGCCTTCTATCAGCTCTTCTCATGCGTGCATTAGGAACAGTCTCCTCCTGTTCCTCTGCCTCACTACTATCCGTCTTTGGAGGCTCTGGAGTCCGCACCTCACTCCCTGATGGCCCTGGCCTCACCTCTGCCTCATCGCTATCTGACTCCGTTGCCAGCTCCGCAGGCTGCTGGCAGACCATGACACATCCGTGCATGCGTGTGATATCAAACAACATGACTATTCGCTTGTGCGCCCCATCCGCACATGCGTGCAGCATCAAAAACAGAGCGATATAGGATGGGATTGCGCCCAGGTGGGTGGGCCACTCCCACCTGCAGGTTGCCACTACCGGTTTGTCCAAACCGGTCTGAACCGGCTGAATTCCACCTCTGTCAGCAACGTCTTGAGACTACAGGATCTTGTCTGAAAAGAAAGAAGACAGCAAATGCCATTTGGCGCAGAAGAGCAAAAAAGATGATTAGAGGACTAAAAGCTAAAACATATGAAGAATGGTTGCAGGAATTGGATATGTCTAATTTAATGAAAAGAAGGACCAGCGGTGACACAATAGCGGTCTTCCAATATCTAAGGAGCTGCCACAAAGAAGATGGGGGTCAAGCTATTCTTCAAAGCATTTGAAGGCAGGACAAGAAGCAACGGATGGAAACTAATTAAGGAGAGAAGCAACCTAGTACTAAGGAGAAATTTCCTGACAGTGAGAACCATTAGCGGAACGAGCTGCCTTCAAAAGTTGTGGGTGCTCCAATACCGGAGGTTTTTAAGAAGAGATTGGACAACCAATTGTCTGGAAATATTATAGCGTGTCCTGGTTGAGGCGGGAGTTGGACTAGAAGACCTCCCAGGTCCCTTCCAACTCTGTCATTCTGTTATTTTGGTGGCTTCTGGTCATTGAACATGAGCCTTCTACTTCACCACAGACGTTGACCAAGGCTGATCCATTTTGAAAGGCAGCTCAACAACTCAGCAGACCAACAAGCGGCAACCAACTGCAGAATCTTGTCCAAAAAGAGACACTTTTGTCAACTACACTCAAATGTCATTTACCGCATGAAGATTATGGGACTATTCCACGTAGACAAATAACAAGCGAGACTGAATCAGAACGTTGTTATGCCTGTGGCCACCTAATTTTCAATGAGCTACAAATGTTATCTCCATGGCAATGATATCTCGGCTGCCCCCACAAATTCCATCTCTATCTTGCAATGGGTTTGCCCACACATTTCGCTCAAAATAGATTCCCTTCTCATCAGTCAGGGATCTGCGCTAATTTCATGTTATAGAATAGAATAGAATAGAATTTTTTATTGGCCAAGTGAGATTGGACACACAAGGAATTTGTCTTGGTGCATATGCTCTCAGTGTACATAAAAGAAAAGATACGTTCATCAAGGTACAACATTTACAACACAAATGATGATCAATATATCAATATAAATCATAAGGACTGCCAGCAACAAAGTTATAGTCATACAGTCATAAGTGGAAAGAGATTGGTGATGGGAACGATGAGAAGATTAATAGTAGTGCAGATTTAGTGAATAGTTTAACAGTGTTGAGAGAATTATTTGTTTAGCAGAGTGATGGCCTTCGGGAAAAAACTGTTCTTGTGTCTAGTTGTTCTGGTGTGCAGTGCTCTATAGCGTCGTTTTGAGGGTAGGAGTTGAAACAGTTTATGTCCTGGATGTGAGGGGTCTGTAAATATTTTCACAGCCCTCTTCTTGATTCGTGCAGTATACAGGTCCTCAATGGAAGGCAGGTTGGTAGCAATTATTTTTTCTGCAGTTCTAATTATCCTCTGAAGTCTGTGTCTTTCTTGTTGGGTTGCAGAACCGAACCAGACAGTTATAGAAGTGCAAATGACAGACTCAATAATTCCTCTGTAGAACTGAATCAGCAGCTCCTTGGGCAGTTTGAGCTTACTGAAGCATTCCGCTTCCTGTGGATGACCTTAGGATCTGCCTGTGGTTTTAGAAGCAGACCAAGGCATATATTATAAAGGAAGCTAAATACCATCACCATTAAAAAAAGCTATCCTTCCCAGTGAATTATATCCCAGTGATATCTTCCCCAGAAGCATTGCTCCAAGTTCTCATCCCCTAACTTTCTTTATTCTATATTTATTTGCTCCCAGAAGCACGAAGCTGAAGCCTGAAGATGACGAATGAGACTTCGTCGAAACGTCGCCAAAACACTTCCAATTTTATGCGGGAGAAAACCCGAATAACCAAAGACCTACATATATATATTTCTATATACAATTGAACATGTCCAGAAATATTTCACAAGAAGAGTCCTCCACTCCTCCGCTCACAACAAAATACCTTATGCCACCAGACTTGAAATTTTGGGCTTAAAAAATTTAGAACTACACCGCCTTTGGTATGACCTAAGCAAAGGACATAAAATCATCTGCTACCTGTCAATGACTACTTCAACTTCAACCACAACAACACACAAGCACACAATAGATACAAACAACCCCACCAAACTCGATTGCAGAAAATATGACTTCAGCAACAGAGTGGTCAATGCCTGGAATGCACTACCTGACTCTGTGGTTTCATCCCCAAACCCCACAAATTTTAACCTTAGACTGGCTACTCTTGATCTTACTCCATTCCTAAGAGGTCTGTAAAGGGCGTGCATAAGAGCATCAGCGTGCCTACCGTCCCTGTCCTAATGTTCCCTTTAACTGTATTCATTTTATGTATTCAATTCACGCTTATACTTATACAAAAGATGCTAGTCGTTCCCAACTCTAGGGGGCGGTGCTCATCTGCCTTTCAAAGCCAAAGAGCCAGCGCTATCCGAAGACGTATCCGTGGTCATGTGGCCGGCATGACTCAACGCCAAAGGTGCATGGAAGGCTGTTCCCTTCCCACCAAAGGTCGTCCCTGTTTTTCTAGTTGCATTTTTACGTGCTTTCGAAACTGCTAGGTTGGCAGAAGCTGGGACAAGTAACGGGAGCTCACCCTGTTACACAGCAGGACTAGGGATTCGAACCGCCAAGCTGCCGACCTTTCAATCGACAAGCTCAACATCCTAGCTCCTGAGCCACCGCATCCCTTGAAGTTGTAAATGCTCCAACACTGGAAATTTTTAAGAAAATGTTGGATAACCATTTGTCTGAAATGGTGTAGGGTTTCCTGCCTGGGCAGGGGGTTGGACTAGAAGACCTCCAAGGTCCCTTCCAACTCTGTTCTGATTATTATTATTATATATATACTTATATATGTATAATCTAATACGTACTCGACAAAAAAATAAATAAAAATAAACTTGGCGCCCTGCTGAAGAACCTCAATCAGCTCTCTTTCAGTTGGTTCAGTGTCAATCAATGTCAGCAATTTTAAGATGGGTGGACTTCAATTCTCAAAGTTGAAGTCCACCCATCTTAAAGGTTGCTGAGGTTGAGAAACGCTGGGTTTTTTGGGGGGGGAAGGGGGGGCTTTAGAAATCCTCTCAAAATTAAACAAAACATTTGTGAAAGTGCTCATGAGTGGAGCATGGATTTTTTAAAATATTTATTTAGTGGAAAGAAAAGCCAAAATGTATGCACATAAAAACAGTTCTCTATATACGTGTTCAAGTCAAATGTAATTGTGTTATCCCTTTAGACCAATATAAACACTGGCAGCTGAAGAGCTTGTTAGTAGTGTTAAAACAATTCAGGAAAAGCTTTAATAAAATGTAAACTAAAAGACAGAGTCGGGAGGAAAAAACACACACACACAAATAAGAGAATTTCTCTCCTTTTCTCCAATATAAAAATAGCGTGTCATGTTCATCGAGGTAATTACAATTCCATTTTTAAACATCAAGCTAAACCAAGAGCATATGGAATCATATCGACCAATCTTGCATCTGTCAGGGTTCCAAGTAACACCACCAACGAAAGAAAACTCCGAGGCTTGAAGTTCCTCAAAGTTACATTTTATTAGAGATGTCATATTGGTACATCTGGGAAATCCGAATCTGAAAGCTTCCAGGTTTCCCCCACCCAAAGGAAAGTCCAAGTCCCTGCCCAGCACCCACATGTCCAACACATGGTCCAATCAAAGCACCGTAACCACTGGAGATGCCTCCCAGTTCCAGCCTTCCAGGTGCAGGGCAAGATGTCCTTGACTCTCTGAGAAAGGAATGTTATTATGACTACATACCACCTATTCTCCATACAATCCCCCCTCCCAGTTTCCCACAGCCATAAACGTGGCAGGTCTGAAGGCCCAATGCAAAGATGGGTTCCAGGCCTGACAGCTTCTCTGCCAATAAACTGAGATTTCTCATTTCCTGAATAGAATAGAATAGAATAGAATAGAATAGAATAGAATAGAATAGAATAGAATAGAATAGGAGTAGAGTAGAGTAGAGTAGAGTAGAGTAGAGTAGAGTAGAGTAGAGTAGAGTAGAGTAGAGTAGAGTAGAGTAGAGTAGAGTAAAATAGAATAGAATAGATTTTTTTATTAGCCAAGTGTGATTGGAAGTCAAGCTCTAGACTCTGATAGACATCCATCCTTCCAGGAATGTCAACCAGGAGACAGATCCTGTATTCCAAAGTTCCTCATAAATACATAGATTTCATGGAAGCAGCTGAACAACACATTAATATACTGTATTTAAACTTTAACTTTGCCATGCCAAAACATATCATGAATAGCAATAGCAAAAGCACTTAGACTTATGTACCATTTCACAGTGCTTCATAGCCCTCTCTCTGGGCAGTTTACAGAGTCAGCTTCTTGCCCCCAACAATCTGGGTCCTCATTTTACTGACCTCGGAAGGATGGAAGGCTTGAGTCAACCTTGAGTCGTTCAGGATCAAACTCCTGGCAGTGGGTAGAGTTAGCCTGCAATGTTGTGAACACATAACATAACATAACCACTCTGCCACCAGGAAGGAGAATGAGAAAGGGAATTAGAGGAAGGGAGGGAGGGAGGGAGGGAGGGAGGGAGGGAAGGAAGGAAGGAAGGAAAGAAGGAAGGAAGGAAGGAAGGAAGGAGTAGACTTAAATACCTTTTCACAGTGCTTTCCAGCCCTCTCTAAGCAGTTTACAGAGTCAGCCTCTTGCCCCCAACAATCTGGGTCCTCATTTTACTGACCTCAGAAGGATGGAAGGCTGAGTCAACCTTGAGCCAGTGAGAATCGAACTGCTGGCAGTGGGCAGAGTTTGCCTGCAATACTGCCTTCTAACCACTGCACCACCATGGCGCTTTATAATACCTAACCAAGTGGAACAACTGATGAGTGCACCATCATATGTCTAATACATCTTCAGTTTTTTATTTTATTTCCAATGAAGGAAGACCATTGGTTAACCTAGGAGATCACCAATAAATCTGAAAAAGATGTCTTTCTTCAATTTAACATTCTGTAAATAATAAGACATTTACATTTCCAAAACATTTAAAGCTCCTAGAATTTCAGAAGCTATCCAAGCATCCAGACCAAACCAAGTACACAAGAAATACTTGATGTATTGCCATCCTGCTGATAGGTGAAGTATCCTCACTCCACTATCTTTTCCATATCTTCAAAACATCATTATTAATGCACTGATTAATAGTCACTCTTCCATGTTCTATCCATCTTTCCCTAAAGTTTTTCCTACAATATCGAAGGTCCAAATATAGTATCGACACCCTGCTTGAAGGAAATTTTGGGTTCTCCTGAATTCTCCCACAGACTGCTATCTCACTTCACTGTGCTTTCTAGCACTGATGGTGTTACCTAGTTGGGTAATGAAATGTTTGCAGGAAAGCCGCCAAGCTCAGAGAGCACCAAGGGCCCCATAGTTCAATCCAGAGCTACAAATATTCTCTTCATTTGGCGCTGTATCTTATCTCATTTCATTGTATTTTACTTTGGGTGACGCTCATATTTGATACGGTCAATTGACTAATCAATAAAGCATATTGTACCATATCATAGACTGCTATCACTACTCTAGGGAACCGATGCAGGGTTTTTTTTCCCTCTCCCTTGTCCTTGTAGACATTCAGACAAAATCAATTTTTTTTCTCTCCGCAGGATTGGTTAGAGCTTTAGAAGACTGTGCCAAGCATTGGATAAGATCCAAGAGAGCTGGAGACCACTGAATAAAGTCTAATCTCCAGGAAAACCAATTATCAATTTATTCCACAAAAACATTGCTGAAAGTCAAATTCCACGCCACCTAATAATATTTGGGTAATGCCCCAATGGCAACAATCAATCAATCCGAATAGAGCTGGAAGGGATCTTGGAGCTCTTCTAGTCCAACCCCCAACTCATGCAGGAGACCTTATCCCATTTCAGACAAGTGGCTGCCCAGTCTTTTCTTAAAAACCTCCAGTGATGAAGCTCCCACAACCTCTGAAGGCAACTTCTCTTCCACTGGTTAATTGTCCTCACTGTTAGGAAATTTCTCCTTAATTCCAGGTTGCTTCTCTCCTTGATGAGTTTCTATCCATTGTTTCTTGTCCTGCCTTCAGGTGCTTTGGAAAATAAGTTGACCTTCCTCTTCTTTGTGGCAGGCCCTCAAATGCTGGTCATTTGCATTCTTTTAGAGAGTCGTTGAGGCCACTCAATGACTCTTTAAAAAGACGCAAATGACCAGCTGTCTGCAAGGAATATAAATCCTTCCATTCCCCACCATCCAGTCAGAGCTGAAGAAGCTTCTTGAATGAGAAGCGAAACGTCTTCAAAAGAAAAAAACAAGAAAGTCCAGTTGCCCTCTTGAAAAAGCACCTTTGGGTTGAATGAGAATCTCGATAGACTTGTTGATTTATCCTGCCCTCCATTGATTAAGCTTCAGATGATTAATTGACCTATTTGAACCTCTGGAAAGGATTCAACCATCCAGACATGACGGCTTTATTGAGAGTCCAACGCAATGGGGAGAAATGCAGCCGTCAAAGGGCCATTATTTTATCAAAACTTGGAAGTGTTTACATTTTCTGGTTGTTCCTAGGATGCTGAGTCCAATAAGCGTCAGAGCCAACAGTGAGAATTAGCAGAGGTCTCTGATTTTCTTGTCTTTTATTGGGGAACAATTGCAGTGTCAATATTAGCCAACTTTCTGTCGGTTCCCTTAATTTATAAACTCATCAAACATTTCTGAACCACCTCTGGTCCAGAAACCCAGAGATGACTCCTTCCTCTCTTCTCCCTCTCTCTCTCTCTCTCTCTCTCTCCCTCTCCTTCCCTCTCCCTCTCTCCCTCCCTCCCTCTCTCTTTCTCTCCTCTCCCTCTCGCATCTCTCTCTCTCTGCCTCCTTTCTCCTCACTCTCCCCCTCCCTCTCTCCTCTCTCTCTCTCTGCCTCCTTTCTCCTCTCTCTCTCTCCTCTCTCCTCCCTCTCCTCTCTCTTCTCCCTCTCTCTCTCTCTCTGTCTCTCTCCCTCTCCTTCCCTCTCCCTCTCTCCCTCCCTCCCTCTCTCTTTCTCTCCTCTCCCTCTCGCATCTCTCTCTCTCTGCCTCCTTTCTCCTCACTCTCCCCCTCACTCTCTCCTCTCTCCCTCCCTCCCTCCTTCTCCTCTCTCTCTCTCCCTCCCTCTCTCCTCCCTCTCCCTCTCTCTTTCTCTCTCTCTCTTTCTCTCATTCTTCCATCGTACGCTCTTTTAGTCCCAATGCAACTGACATGAGAAGCATGGTCTCCAAACAGGGTGACATCACTGGGGTGCATGTGAGAAGGATCCAATTTTAGGCAATCTACCTTAGGTCATTTTCTGCCCTCACCTATTTTGCAAGATGAAAGCACTCTGGGCCCATGTTAAGAGCAAACCAGGAAGCGTTGATGATGGATCAAAGCTGGGAATCAAATCATACCTTCCACAAGTATTGACTTTTATTTACAAGCTTTTGCAGCTGGACGAAAATACGAGATTTCATTTCCTTTCCCTCCGTGAGCAAAAAAAAAATGGAGATAAGAGCATTGAGGCTTTCATTTCCCTTTATTATGAGATGGAAATACAACTTTTGTGTTTGCTGAATGGTTTTTTGGGTGTTTGTTTTTTTTAATTGCATTTTGGCCACTGGCAGTTAAAAGGAGGGGGGGAGACCAACCTAGCATGTTCTGCAAAGTTGATCGCATTTCATGCTCGGCAATGGTGTTTTTATACTGCTTTGCTGTTGTGTCGGGTTGTTATGCCGAGCATAAACAATATAATATATGTTTTTAGGGCGAGGTCAGAAAGTAGTAGCCCGTTTTCAACCATGGCTTTGTGCTTTCATGGATATTAACATTTCCCCCTTATTTATTTTTTTATTTTTTGCTCTAAAATATGTTCCATAGCTTTAGAGATTGTATTAACAGAGTCTTGAAAGCCAATCCAGGTTTCTCTCTCTCTCCCTTCTTATGAGAGACAGAATTTGTCTGGGTTTCTTTTTCGTACTCTCTTCCATATCCGAATCGTTTAAGCGAGTGTTTTTCAAACATGGCAGCTTTAAGAGGTGTATGGACTTTAACTCCCAGAACTCCCCGCCAGCATGGTGGCTAGTAGGGAATTCTGGGAGTTGGAAATCCACATTTCTTAAAGCTTGCTAGCTGGAGGATTCTGGGAGTTAGAAATCCACATTTCTTAAAGCTTGCTAGCTGGAGGATTCCGGGAGTTAGAAATCCACATTTCTTAAAGCTTGCTAGCTGGAGGATTCCGGGAGTTAGAAATCCACATTTCTTAAAGCTTGCTAGCTGGAGGATTCCGGGAGTTAGAAATCCACATTTCTTAAAGCTTGCTAGCTGGAGGATTCCGGGAGTTAGAAATCCACATTTAACATAACATAACATAACATAACATAACATCAGAGTTGGAAGGGACCTTGGAGGCCTTCTAGTCCAACCCCCTGCCCAGGCAGGAAACCCTACACCATCTCAGTCAGATGGTTATCCAACATTTTCTTAAAAATTTCCAGTGTTGGAGCATTCACAACTTCTGAAGGCAAGTTGTTCCACTTATTAATTGTTCTAACTGTCAGGAAATTTCTCCTTAGTTCTAAGTTGCTTCTTTCCTTGATCAGTTTCCACCCATTGCTTCTTGTTCTACCCTCAGGTGCTCTGGAGAACAGCCCGACTCCCACTTCTCTGTGGCAGCCCCTGAGATATTGGAACACTGCTATCATGTCTCCCCTGGTCCTTCTTTTTGTTAAACTAGACATACCCAGTTCCTGCAACCGTTCTTCATATGTTTTATCCTCCAGTCCCTAATCATCTTTGTTTTAAAGCTTGCTAGCTGGAGGATTCCGGGAGGTGGAAATCCACATTTCTTAAAGCTTGCTAGCTGGAGGATTCCGGGAGGTGGAAATCCACATTTCTTAAAGTTTGCTAGCTGGAGGATTCCGGGAGGTGGAAATCCACATTTCTTAAAGTTTGCTAGCTGGAGGATTCCGGGAGTTAGAAATCCACATTTCTTAAAGCTTGCTAGCTGGAGGATTCCGGGAGTTGGAAATCCACATTTCTTAAAGCTTGCTAGCTGGAGGATTCCGGGAGTTGGAAATCCACATTTCTTAAAGCTTGCTAGCTGGAGGATTCTGGGAGTTAGAAATCCATATTTCTTAAAGCTTGCTACTGGAGGATTCCGGGAGTTAGAAATCCACATTTCTTAAAGCTTGCTAGCTGGAGGATTCCGGGAGTTGGAAATCCACATTTCTTAAAGTTTGCTAGCTGGAGGATTCCGGAGTTGAAATCCACATTTCTTAAAGCTTGCTAGCTGGAGGATTCCGGGAGTTAGAAATCCACATTTCTTAAAGCTTGCTAGCTGGAGGATTCCGGGAGTTAGAAATCCACATTTCTTAAAGCTTGCTAGCTGGAGGATTCCGGGAGTTAGAAATCCACATTTCTTAAAGCTTGCTAGCTGGAGGATTCCGGGAGCTGGAAATCCACATTTCTTAAAGCTTGCTAGCTGGAGGATTCCGGGAGGTGGAAATCCACATTTCTTAAAGCTTGCTAGCTGGAGGATTCCGGGAGGTGGAAATCCACATTTCTTAAAGCTTGCTAGCTGGAGGATTCTGGGAGTTAGAAATCCATATTTCTTAAAGCTTGCTACTGGAGGATTCCGGGAGTTAGAAATCCACATTTCTTAAAGCTTGCTAGCTGGAGGATTCCGGGAGTTGGAAATCCACATTTCTTAAAGCTTGCTAGCTGGAGGATTCCGGGAGGTGGAAATCCACATTTCTTAAAGCTTGCTAGCTGGAGGATTCCGGGAGGTGGAAGTCCACAGGGCTGGTTAGAGCTTTAGAAAAACTGTGCCAAGCATTGGATAAGATCCAAGAGAGCTGGAGATCACTGAATAAAGTTTAATCTCCAGGAAAACCATTGATCAATTTATGCCACAAAAAGATCCTCAAAGTCCCTTCCAACTCCGTCATTCCGTTCTGTTATTCTGTTATCTTCTCCCCAGGTCGTGTGTAGTGTTACAAATGCTGCCTGGATCCTCTAACTATTTCAGTAAGATCACAACAGGGTGGTATCCTTTCCTTTCAAGGGTTTGGGGGTTTTCTTTCCTCTGCCCCACCTTATTCTTCAAGAGAATACAGCACGGCTTTTAACTATTTCCCTGCAAGTGAAAGCAGAGCCTACCAAACCGCGTAGTACAAAAATAAATCTCTCCAGATCTCACGTAGATCTTCCTACAAAGCTGGCATCTCCGGGTCCACCCACCGCTGTTTATTCCTGTGTAATGACAAAGCTTGCAAATCTGCCGGGGTGGGGGGGAGTGGTGGTGGGGGGTTGTCCGTTCCGAGGCAGGTGAGGGCTGCGGCTTGTTTGCAGGCCCGTCACAAAGAACATATGCAAATCCAGATTGTTCCAGCTTTGAAGAGCTCCTCTTTTCAAAGGCTGCCCGCCTTTGATGTATGCTTGGATTTCTAAGATAGAAGAATGTTTCCCCTTGATTGAATTTGAGCTTTTTTATCTTGCTTGGCACGGCAAATAATAAAAGGGAATAACTTAAGGCGTTAACCCTGCAGAACCTCTGGTGGGCAACAGTTTACAGGTCTGCGAGTGGAGAGGAGAAAAGGACGAAAAAGGCGTTTCCTATCCGAGCATGAAATAGAATAGAATAAAGCTGGAAGGGACCCTGGAGGTCTTCTAGTCCAACCCCTGGCTCAAGCAGGAGACCCTATACCCGTGATGGCGAATCTATGGCACGTGTGCCAGAGGTGGCATGGAGAGTCCACTCTGACGGCACGTGTGCGGCATCGCCAGTTGCTTTTCCAGGTTCTATCCTGCGCATGCACACTGGGCAACTCCCTGTCCTTTCTTTGGAAAAAGAAAGATTGTGTTTTTTTTAATTTGAATTTATATCCCGCCCTTCTCCGAAGACTCAGGGTGGCTTACACTGTGTCAAGCAATAGTCTTCATCCATTTGTATATTATATACAAAGTCAACCTAATTGCCCCCAACCATCTGGGTCTTCATTTTACCTACCTTATAAAGGATGGAAGGCTGAGTCAACCTTGGGCCTGGTGGGACTTGAACTTGCAGTAATTGCAAGCAGGTGTGTTGATAACAGACAGACTTAGTCCGTTGAGCCACCAGAGGCCAGAGGTTAACCATCACTGCCCTATATCATTTCAGACAGGTGGCTGTCCAATCTCAGCTTTAACAGATTAACAGAGTTGGAAGGGACCTTGTAAATCATCTAATCCAACAGACAGGAGACCCTACCCCATTTCTTCTTAAAAACCTCCAGTGATGCAGCACCCATGATTTCTGGTGGCCAGTTGTCCCACTGGTTAACTACCCTCACTTTTAGGAAGGTTCTCCTTAATTCCAGGTTGCATCTCTCCTTGATTGGTTTCCATCCATTAAGTCTTGTCTTTATTTATTTATTTATTTATTTATTTATTTAATTTATTTATTTTGTCACAACAATATATGTAGGTATCATACAAAAAAAGATTATATAGTATATAAACACATATATGAGTAAATATAAGGAGGTATAAGCATATATATAGAAAGAAGAAAAGAAAAACAATAGGACAGGAACGGTAGGCACGTTTGTGCGCTTATGCACGCCCCTTATGGTCCCCTTAGGAATGGGGTCAATAGTAGAAAGTTTTTGGATAAAACTTTTGGGATTATGGGAACAGACCACAGAGTCAGGTAAAGTATTCCAAGCACTGATGATTCTGTTACAGAAGTCATATTTTCTGCAATCTAGATTAAAGCAGCTGACATTAAGTTTAAATCTATTAGTTGCTCTAGTATTATTGCAATTAAAGCTGAAGTAGTCTTTAACAGGAAGGACATTACAATAGATGATTCTGTGAGTTAAACTTAGGTCTTGTCGAAGGCGACGGAGTTCCAAGTTTTCTAAGCCTAGGATCTTGTCTTTGGGTGCTTTGGAAAATAGGTGTCAGGCCTGGAAGCCATATAACCTTGGTGCCTTCAGGATCCAGGCCTGCCACAATCCTAATGTGAGAAGTTTGTTAGGGGGGATTGCATGAATGGAGTAGAATTAGCCAGAGAGGCATCCTTCGACTTGAGTGACATCAAGTTGGCCACATCCACTCAGTCACATGACCACCTAGCCACGCCCAGCCGGCCAGTCATTAGGCAGATCATATTAGTGGTCCACGGGATTTAAAATTATAAATTTAGTGGTCTCTGAGGTCCAAAAGGTTGTGTATCCCTGCTCTAGGCTAGCCGTACCCCAATTCCTGCAACCCGTTCTTCATATGTTTTAATCTCCAGGCCTTTAATCATCTTAGTTGCTCTTCTCTACACTTCTTCCAAAGTCTCAACATCTTTTTTGTAGCTTGGTAACCAAAACTGGATGCTGTATTCCAAGTGTGGTCTTCTCACTAAGGTTTTATAAAGTGGTTTTTATAAAGAATTAGGCACAGGATTCTCGACCGGATACTGGTGCAGTGAAATGCCAAATAGTTGTCAACAAAAGAGACCTCGGCTTAACAAAATGTGACAACACCTCGTGGCATGTTGAGCAGCAGAGAAATTTAATCGATCAAGAAATACGTTGCAGTTGGGTAGTTCCGTCTGCCTGATTTTGCAAATGTGGGCGAGCCAAACAAGCTGAAGATGAGATAAGGGCAAACTCTAACAAACCTCCTTGGGATGACAGTTAAAGGTAGTCCTCGTCTTATGACCAGAATTTCTGTTGCTAAGCAAGGTGGTTCTTAAATGAGTCTCACCCGATTTTATAACTGTTTTTTTTTTGGGCCACAATTGCTAAGTGAATCATTGCAATGTTAAGTGAACTTTGGTCTAGTGGTTAGTTAGAGCACTGGGTTAGAAAGCAGGAAACTATTGAGTTAGAGTCCTGCCTTAGCCAAGAAAGCTGGGTGGGTGACTTTGGGCCAGTTCCTCTCTCTCACACCCAACCCTCCTCACAGGGTTGTTGTTTTTGTGGGAAAATAGGAGGAGGAGTCACTGAAGCAGTAGGCATGAGTTTAAATGGACTCCAGAGGATGGTAGAGGACAGGAAGGCCTGGAGGAACGTTGTCCATGGGGTCGCGATCAACAACAAGGAGGAGGAAGGTAGGTAGGGCGTTTGTTGCCTTGATTACTTTGTAAACATAAATAAAGGGTGTAGCCCTCTAAATCAGAAGGCTAAAATCCCATTTTAATGACCGATCCAACCAGCCTTTTCCAGCTGCCCCCGTGTCCTGTATGCCTCAAAGTATAAATCACAGAAAAGGCAGGTTCCCTCCACCCACCCCCCAAAAAAAGATTTTGGTACTTTTGAAGCATCACATCTACTCGTATTACTGCAAGCACCAGTCTCTCTGTCTCTCTTTCTCACACACACACATACACACAAACACACCCGTTGCAAAGGCGTTGCAAGGAAGAAGCAGGGAACTCCCTGTTTGGCAGCCATTCGAACAGCTGCACCAGAATCTGCAGAGCTGCCTGTCTCCATGGGGCAGCAGACAGAACGATTTTGAAAGAGCAGGTTCTGCACCCCAGGGGAGGAAGGTGGGAGTTCCTTGCTAGTCCATCGAGTGGCATCCAGAGCGACCACTTGGGTGCAATTGCGAATAAGAGCCTGTTTCCCACCACCTCCCCTCTGCCCCCATCCCAGGAAAAACCCGCATACATGAGAATCTGGGAAAGCAAATGGTTCTGCTCACCTGAGCTTTGAGCAGGTGTTAAGACATTCTTGCCAGGAGGCTGATCCAACAGGCAAAAGGCAACAAGACCTCTGTGGGTGTCGTGAGGATGGGGTTTCCCCCAAACACACACACTCCTGCCTTCCCGGCTGACAATTCTAGGTAGATAGATGGGGGGGGGGGAGAGAGAGACAGAAAGAGAGAGACAGAAAGAGATGAATAGAGGGGTGGATGGAAGATGGATGGAGGATGGAGGTTAGAGATAAATGATAGATAGATGATGGATGGATGGATGGATGGAAGGAAGGAAGGAAGGAAGGAAGGAAGGAAGGAAGGAAGGAAGGAAGGAAGGAAGGAAGGAAGGAAGGAAGGACAAATAGATGATAGAGAGAGATGGAGATAGATAGATAGATAGATAGATAGATAGATAGATAGATAGATAGATAGATAGATAGATAGGAAGGAAGGAAGGAAGGAAGGAAGGAAGGAAGGAAGGAAGGAAGGAAGGAAGGAAGGAAGGAAAGAAGGAAGGAAGGACAAAGATGATAGAGAGATGGAAATAGATAGATAGATAGAGAGAGAGAGAGAGAGAGATAGAGAGATAGATAGATAGATGATAGGAAGGAAGGAAGGAAGGAAGGAAGGAAGGAAGGAAGGAAGGAAGGAAGGAAGGAAGGAAGGAAGATAGATAGACAAAAAGATAGATAGATAGATAGATAGATAGATAGATAGATAGATAGATAGATAGATAGATAGGAAGGAAGGAAGGAAGGAAGGAAGGAAGGAAGGAAGGAAGGAAGGAAAGAAAGACAAATAGATAGATAGATAGATAGATAGATAGATAGATAGATAGATAGATAGATAGATAGATAGATAGATAGATAGATAGATGAGATGATAGATAGATGATAGATCCTATTCACTCGGCGGTTCCTTCCCCTCTCCCACCCAAGGACGGACCCGTTCATTGGCATTCCGGAGAGGCCGTCTGCTTCCCTACAAACATTTGGGGGGAAACCTTGGGATGCCGGTGGAGGGGAACCTCCTCAGATGCAGGCGAGTTAACTCTGTTGCCGTGGCAACAGCACCCAGGGGCTGCCGGCAGAGCTGGGCTGAAGAATGGGCCAGAGCAGCGTGTGGCAGGATGCGGAGGGAGGGGAGGGAGGGGAGGGAGGGAGGGAGGGAGGGCAGCTGATTGTTATGCTGGGAGCAACCTTTCCTCAAGATCTCCCTGCAGAGAATTTTTCTTTTTTCTTTCTTTCCTTTCCTTTCCCACCCCACCCCCTTTTTCCTCCCTGGCTCCATCTGTATGCCTCCTGCTGCCTCCTTCGCCTCGCCCATCATCCCCTGGCTTTGCTCTGGGTAGTGGAATGAAGCAGGATGGGGGTTCGGGAGCCTTGGGGAACCTGCGATGCATCCTCATGTTTCGGATCTCCCTTCGTTTCAGCTCTGACGTGCGAGGGAAGCTGGAGACTTCGGGAAGGGAAGATTCCTGCAGAGGATGGAGAGCCGGGTAAGATTCCCATCCCCTCCCCATAAGTTGGAGGTGGGGGTAGGGGGGCTTGCACGTAGGGTGTGGCATATCTTTGAAGCACAACTTACAGTAGATGCACTCAGAGGCCTTTGCAGTCATTAATCCTCACCTAATATGGAAGGCGTGTCCCACTTTGGCAACTCCAAGACCTGTGGACTTCAACTCCCAGAATTCCCTAACCAGCCACTTCATCTAATAGGGAAGGGTGATGCTGTAAGCCAGAGGTATCCAACCTTGGCCAAGGCTTGTGGACTTCAACTCCCAAAATTCCCCAGCCAGCAACCTCACCTAATAGGGATGGGTGATGTTCTAAGCCAGGGGTGACCAAGACCTGTGAACCAACTCCCAGAATTCCCTAGCTAGCCATCTCATCTAATATGGAAGGGTCATGCTCTAAGCCAGAGGTGTCCCACCTTGACCATGACCCATGGACTTCAACTCCCAGAATTCCCCAGTGAGCCACTTCACCTAATAGGTGATGTTCTAACCCAAGGATGACCAACCTCAACCAAGACCTGTGGACTTCAACTCCCAGAATTCCCCAGCCAGTCATGGGAGTTGAAGTCCACAAGTGGCCATGGTTGAACACTCTTGCTTTATGCCATGGTTAGCTCAAATTGAATGAGTTGCCAAAATAACAACAATTTCAGGAAGTCATTTATGAATCAACATCTTGATTGGGGCCCAAGACCTTCTCAGTTTTGGGAAAAGCTCAGTGTGGCTACTCATATTGGCTACTAAGACTGAATCAAGTTCGTATTTTGGGCATCACCCCACACTGTCCCTTGAATCAATGGGACAAAGTGACCCCTCCCTTAGCAGGCCTGAACAAACCTAATGTCAGCTTTGGAAGCCATATTAGACTGGAAGCTTCCGTGCTGCCACTTTCTCATGTGTGGGAAAGTAGGAGGAGGGGATTTAGTAGAGGGGTTATCTTTAGACATAATAGCATTCTTCCTGTCGGTCAAAGTCAGGCCGATCCTGCATCTGGAGAAGGAGTGGTCGGAGTGATGTCTCCGAGATGGGACAGATGGTGATTGGAGCTTGTGATTGACTGAGGAGTCAGGGGATGGTTTTGGGGTTTTTTGATTTACTGAGGGAAAACCTGGACCTCTCAGATTTGGGTTTTCCCAGATGTGCCAGTTTACCTATCCTAGTAAATAGAACTTGGAAAGATGCTTTCTTCAGAGTTTTTACTTGGAGTTGAGGGGGGTTTTCTGGAACGCTGACACCTAGTGCCTTTTCCTTCTTTGTTTCTTTAAATTTATGTCATAGTTCTCTTCCCAAACTTTGGTCACTAGCCACAGTCATCCCTATCTTCAAAAAAGGAGACCCCAGCTTAGTCGAAAACTACAGACCAATCTCCCTTTGCTGCGTCACCTGGAAAGTCATGGAATCTATCATCAACCAATCCATTACCTCACACTTAGAAACTAACAACCTACTCTCCAACAAACAATTTGGTTTTGTCCAATTGTCCATAGCATCCTATGTTCATTTCATGACATCATCAAAGTAAAACGGTACTTTTGTGTGGCTGTTGTTTTTGTTCTATTTAAAACACACTTCGTTTTTCTCCCTAACCAAAAATACGAGGCCTTCTCATTGTGTGTTGCGATTCCTTCATGTTTATCATCCAGGGGTGTTAAGGAGGCTCAAACCAGCCATCATTTTTCCTGGATTTCAGTGAGAGCAGAAGCTGGATGGTCCTCTTGGGTCTTCCTCAAAACGCTCATCCGAAAGCTGCATTTCCAGGGACGAGTGAGGTTGTCTGAAAGGCGAATGCCTCCGAATTATCCGCAATCAAATATTACTGGTGCAGTCAGTGTCCGTGATCTGGCCTGGTGAAATCAAACAAAGCTGTGTGAAGCTATCAGTTTGATGAATATGGATGAGACAGATGGCGGTCAGGACTTTGGGGAGGGGAACAGGAGAAAAGGAACATCAGTTGCTGTTTAGCTACAATAAATTGGAAGAACGTTTTCCCCGTAGAAATTCCAAGGCCACTAAAACACATTTTTGTGGAAAGTAAGAGTAACGCGGAGGCGGATGCAGTGGTGGGATTCAAATAATTTAACAACCGGTTCTCTGCCTTAATGATTTTTTTTCAACAACCAGTTCACCAAACTGCTCAGAAAGTTAACAACCGGTTCTCCCGAAGTGGTGCGAACTGGCTGAATCCCACCACTGGGCAAATGCATAGATAGACCTCAATGTGCGGCCACAATGGAGCCCAAAATTTCTGCCATTAAGGGAGACGTTTGTGGAGGGAGCCGTTTGGTGGCCTTTCTGGCCATGGTTGTTAAGCAGGATCCCTGCAGCCGTTAAGTGAGGAAGAGTTGTGAAGCAAATCCGGCTTCCCCGCTGACTTCGCTTGTCAGAAAGTCGCGAAAAGGGATCACGTGGCACGCCAAGTAGGAGACAGTTGCCAAGCATCTGGATTTTGATCATGTGACCATGGGGATGCGGCAAGGGATTCATCAATGTGAAAAGTGATCATAAGTCACTTTTACAATATTCCTTTTTTCATAGTGGAATAGAATAGAATAGAATAGAATAGAATAGAATAGAATAGAATAGAATAGAATAGAATAGAATAGAATGTAGAGGAAGGGAGGGTGGAGAGGGAAGGGAAGGAAGGGAAGGAAGAGAGAGAGAGTAGAGTAGAGTAGAGTAGAGTAGAGTAGAGTAGAGTAGAGTAGAGTAGAGTAGAGTAGAGTAGAGTAGAGTAGAGTAGAGTAGAGTAGAATAAAATAGAATAGAATAGAATAGAATAGAATAGAATAGAATAGAATAGAATAGAATAGAATAGAATGTAGAGGGAAGGGGAGGGGTGGAGAGGGAAGGGAAGGGAAGGGAAGAGAAGAGAAGAGAAGAGAAGAGAAGAGAAGAGAAGAGAAGAGAAGAGAAGAGAAGAGAAGAGAAGAGAAGAGAAGAATAATGGAATGGGAATAGGAATAGGAATAGAATAACGTTATGGTCTGAATATACACTAATTGGCATACATTAAAATGAAATTTTGTTGCATACAGTCTCAAAGGGTCTCCACTTCCAATATACCCTGCATAAACATGACAAAATAAATAAATAAATATAAAAATTATGCATATACCAACATATATCATACCCACAGGAACAAGACAAACTGAGGCCGGTAAATTTTTATAAGGCCGCTTGTAGCATTCTAGCAAAACGTGGGAGTTAGGATGAGGATTTTGTTCAGGAGGGGGGGGGTGAGGTTTTTTTATTGGCTCCCCCATTCAGGTTTGCAAGGAGAAAAACCCGTGGGTCGCAGTGGGAGTCTGTTGACCTGATTTTAAAAAAAGAAAAAAAAGAACTTCAAACCTCTACCCAGCTTCTGCATGCTGTCATCAGCAAGGTTATTCCCTTCCAAAGACTGAAGAAGATAACCTTAGCTTGTGTCAAATGTCATTTATCTTTCTTTTGTGCCTTGGCTTTTGAAAGATATCCAGCCAAACTTTCTCTCCAGTTGCATTTCTGTTAGCAACTGGAAGAAAACCCCAGATCTTCGCCGTTTCTGTTGTAGCCCAGCCTGTCACGTCTAAAGGTCTGTGGTTAGCTCTCTGCCCTCTATTTTCAGAAACCTCCAAGATTACGTCTATCTCGGCCGAAGAGAAATGCTTTGTTTTTTAAAATAAAAAAAATAAAAAAAGAGAGAGTAGAAAACCGACCCTTTTTTGTAAACAAGATCACCTTACATTTGGAGCCAATATTCCTGCGAGCAGATTTCCGTCTTGCTCATTAGCTGCCCAGATGGACTAAATTCAATTTCTGGGTTGTTGTTTTTTTTAAGCTGTACTTTCTGGACGTGTGTGTGTGTGACACGGCCTGCATGCGTGGGTGTGTTTTTCTGTTCTTAAAAATATATCAGGATGTCGCACTGGAGGAAAACCTGATTGCTGCACCTGCACAAATATTCCCAACTAAATACAGCTTGTGGGTGGGGGGGGGACATTTCTCTAAGCAACAGATATCAGAGTCTATTGTAGAAGAAAATCCATAATCAAACAGATTCCACATTCAGCAATAGCAACTGCGAAGTTTAAAATTGCTTTGATGTGATTTTTCTAAAACTTGCTCTTTCAAGGGACTGACATAAAGAAGAGGGGCTCCACTTATTTTCCAAAGCACGACGAGAAGCGATGGGTGGAAACTAATCAAGGACAGAAGCAACTCTGGAATTAAAGAGAAATTTCCTGACAGTGAGAACAATTAATCAGTGGAACCACTTGCCTCCAGAAATTGTGGGTGCTCTAATTCGGGAGGTTTTAAGGAAGAGATTGGACAACCATCTATATGAAAGGGTATAGGGTTTCCTGCCTGAGCAGAGGGTTAAACTAGAAGACCTCCAACTCTGTTATTCTGAAACTGATTCTGTTCCAGAGTTGGGCAGAGGAGTTTAAAGCAATAAATTCAGCAAAAATAAATCTATAAGCTTATCAACCATCCGCTAAACATCTATTTATTTCATTCTCATCTTTATAGCCTTCTCATTTTTTGTGTATAGGTGGACAACACTCCATCCCTTAATTGCTTAAATATTTTGATGACTAAAAGAGCCACTACTATAGTAGTGGCCAAAAATTGTGAACACCTTTTGGAAAAAGTGTATTTTTGAGGTTTTATGGCTAATAACACCATTTTTTGGGGGGGAGTTTCAAGATAATCCTATTCCATTACTGGAATGGCCTGGGAATAGCCCAGACCTTCACCCAATTGAAAATCTATGGAGCCGACTAAAGAAACTTGCTAGTCAGAAGCGACCCAGCAATAAAACCCAGTTAATAGAAACCATCATTCAATCCTGGTTTCATATGATAACAGTTGCAGAACTAAAAGACTTGGTTCACTCCATGGGAAGCCGTAATTCATGCTAAAGGTTACCCAACAAAGTATGAACTGACATGGTCATCATTTTTGTATATCTCATTTTTTCTACTTCTTTCCCTTTTCTTCTTTATACTGTAACTGCTATTATAATAGCAAATCATTCATAAAAGTTACTGCATTACATTCTTGATTAAATTACCTTTCCATTGATATATAATTTTAGGGTACTACTCCCCCCCAAAAGTGATGCTATTAGCTAGTTTTAGAAAATACACTTTTCCCAAAAAGGTTTCCACAATTTTGGTTACTACTGTATCTATAGATTTTGATTTTTTTTTAAGAAAAATGTTCTTCTTGTTAAGTAACATATCTCATATGGCAGGATCATACAGATTTTTTTTTCTCCTCTATTCATAGCCTTTCAGCCCCAATCGTACTATGTTATGACTTCAAATCTACAACTGTAGCTTCCAAATCCAGGAAGGCAACATGAATACAACAACAGGATGTATTTAGTTAGTTGTCAGATTTGTTGAACTTCATAGCCGCAAGTCCATCGACAGCTAATGAGATACAGAAATACCGTAAATGGGGAAACAATAAATGTTAGGTCCCCACCTCTGTTAGTAATTGTGATCGCCTCCTTCCTCCTTGAGAGAAGGTGCTGAAAAGTTCACTAGATTTGGCCTATTTCTATGTTATATCAGAGTTTTCAAACTCACCTTTGCAAATAGAAAGGGTCCTGGTTAAGATCTACCCTTGATTGCATCTCCCTCTTCTAACGTTGAGCAACCTAAATTTAGGCTACTCATAATTCTGGCATGACTTTTCGAAGCTAACAATGGTGGCTGTAACATATATATATCAACGACCCTTGATTGAAGACAACTCGAGCTGTGCTTTTTTTTCTGAACTGGCAATCCTCACGCTTCACTAACCTCTAAACTACACAAATAGAAAATGTTCTGTGTTGTTTTGTCCTTGGACGGCGCCCAGAAGACTTCAGCAGTTCACAACTGCTGTTGCCACACTATTTACTGCGTAGGGGAGAACCTGCCACTTTTCTTTGAAGTCAAAGACTGGGAGGTGAGGTCAACTTTTAATTGAGCTCCCAGGAGTCAAACGCCAGTAAGGCCCTAAGCACAGAAAATACCAAGGGACCAAATCTGCAAGAAGTGGTGGAGCCTCCCAATTCTAGGTGACCAAATCCTGAAGGTATTGAGTGTGTTTCACCTGAAGAAGAGTGGGAAGGAGATACGAAAGCTGTCGACAAGGAGATATGAAAGCTGTCTTCAAGCATCAGAAGGACTATCCTATAGAAGGTAGCACAGAATTGTTCCACAACACAAGAAACAATGGCTTTAGATTATGAAGAACTAGATTTTGGTGGTTGTTTTTTAGTCACTAAGTTATGTCCAACCTCATAGACCATAACACACCAGGTCCCTTGTCCTCCAGTTTCTCCCAGAACTTACTCAAGTTCATGTTCATTGTGTCAATGATGTTATCTAACTGTCCCCTTCTCATTTTGCCTTCCATCTTTCCCAACATCAGAGTCCTTTCTGAGGAGTCCTATCTTCTGATTAGGTGGCCAACTTATTTGAGCTTCAGTTTCAGGATCTGTCCTTCCAAAGGACAGTCAAGGTTGATTTCCTTTAGGTTGGAGTTCTTTTTAGTTAGAGATCATCAAATATTTCTAAGACTACCAGCTGTACCGTGAATATGTGAACATATTGCCTCATGAGATGGTGGGACTTCTGGAGATGTTTCAGAAAGCTGGGTGTTCATCTGGGGAGATGCCATAAGAGTGGATTTTCCCACCAGGCAGTGGAATTGAACCTGATGAACATCAAGATGCTTCCAACTCTGAAATTCTAGGATTCTGTGAAGATGGGAACAAAAGGTTAGTGATGAGACAGACCTTTGTTAGGAAACTGATAACTGGAGTGAGTTTTTTGATAGTGTTGCACTTACCCTGGAAAAAATAGAGTCATGGATTAGGGACAGAAGAACTGGAAAGTTTTAGACGACAAAAACCGTTTTTCCCAGGGAGTAAGACAGATGATAAGGTAGCACTGAACTCCTGTTTATCTGTCTCTTATACTCTGGATTCTGCTTACTCAAGACCTCCAAGGAAAAAGAGATTACCAAAACATATTACAGCATGGTGGTGCAATCTTCAATGCTTACATGAGGATTGATCTGTTTTGTTTAGTTAAATAGATGAATCTTCGTTTGAATAAATTAATTTACCTATGAGGCAGCACCTACAAGGTTTTTTTCAAAAATCATTATGGGTTGGGGAATTCATTTTCCACTATTTAGGCATGGCAAAGATTTCAGAACAATGTCAACCTGCACGCAAACACATACACTGTCAACAGGGGTGTAAGTTTCTGTGCATGTGCAGATCACTTTTGATGACATTCGGGTCAGTGGGTGGAGCCTCCCACTGGTTTTATTACCGGTTCTATAGAACCGGTCCAAACTGGGGGCAACCTACCACTGACTGTCAGGGTTCCAAGTAATACACCCTGTCAGGCCTTGGAGCCATATTACCTTGGTGCCTTCAGGATCCAGCCTTGCCACAATCCTACCGTGGGAAGCTGGGAGGGGGGATTGCATGAGTGAAGTAGAATTAGCCATAACAAAACTTCACAGAGGAGTTCAAGGCCATGGTATCCAACAGCTGTGCTGAGAAGAACATGGAGGTTGTCTTCTGTACATGAAGGAACTGATTGGAGCAGTGGTGGACATGTGGGAGAAGTGGGCAATGTCTTGAACTTCCTTTTGGGTGAGGGAAACCCGGAAGCTCTCAGATTCGGGTTTTCCCAGATGTGCCGATATGACATCTCCAATAAAAGTTAGCTTTGAGGAATTGCAAGCCTCGGAGTTTGATTTCGTTGGGGGTGTTACTTGGAACCCCGACACACCCATAGCAAACAGAAGACCAAGCCAAGCAGTTTCCTCAAAGAACAAGTTTATTGGATGTATCACATTGGCACAGACTAGTGAAAACCGACTCTAAAAGTTCCCGCGGTTTTCATCTAATTAAAAGTAAAAGTTTGATCTCCCCGCCCCCTTTTCCCAAACAATCAATCACATGGTGTAATCGACTTGCTGTCTGGTTGCTTGGTAACTTCACTCCTCCTCTCTTCAGCCACCTGCGGGAATGTTCTTGGCTCCCAGAGGAAACTATTTTGTTTTGGTTACAAACACCCCTCCTCTCTATCTCTCCGCACCATTGTGGCAACATTGAAGCCTCCAAAATGGTCTCTGTCAGGCCAGCTTCAGAGTCGACAAACACACGCACACCCTTCTGGAAAGTTATGCAATTTGTCCTTTCCAGAAGTATTTGGGTCCTTTGCTTTTTACATACACACACACACACACACACACACACACAGATAGGGGTGTGCAGTTGGCTTGTTTAACCATTGAAGGATCTCTAGAAAAGGCAAACATACGGATGAGCGTTTTAAACTTGTTGACATTTCCAAGTCCTGATCACCAAAAAAAAAGAAGGGTGTGGGGGAGAAATCGCGTTTCCTTTCGTAGCAGAATTTGCCACTACTCAAGGATTCTTTGCAGTTAAATATTGTGACGGGTGTTTAATATGCACAGCTGCCTGTTTATTCCTGCCCTAAATCACAGCTGGGTGATAGAACTTCAACTTTTCGTATTCTCTCCTTAGCTCTCGGATGCCTGCAATGTTGGTGATTTATTTCTTCGGGAAGGGCTGTCGTGCGGGAAAGGCAAAATAACTTGTTCTCGGTTGCTCTCAAGGTCAAGGCTAGAACCACCAGGCAGAAGTTGCAGAGTGGCACATTTTGGTAGCATATCAGGATCAGCTTCTGTGTGACATCAACGGCCTGGAGTGGCGCAAACTATTTTTGAAGTTGTGGAAGGATGAAAGAATGGAGACCTCCCTTATTTTCCGGAAGGGTTTTAGAAGAACTTGGAACCCTCTGCTGAAGATACTCTAGCACAGGGGTCAGCATCCTTAATAGAATAGAAATTCTTTATTGGCCAAGTGTGATTGGACACACAAGGAATTTGTCTTTGGTGCATAGGCTCTCAGTGTACATAAAAGAAAAGATACATTCGTCAAGAATCATAAGGTACAACACTTAATGATAGTCATAGGGAAACAGTCAATATAAAACTTAAAGATACCAGCAACAAGGTTACAGTCATACAGTCATAAGTGGGAGGAGATGGGTGATAGGAACGATGAGAAGATTAATAATAATGCAGATTTAGTAACTAGTTTGACAGTGTTGAGGGAATTATTTGTTTGAGTGATGACGTTCGGGAAAAACCTTTTCTTGTGTCTAGTTGTTCTGGTGTGCAGCACTCTATAGTGTCGTTTTGAGGGTAGGAGTTGAAACAGTTTATGTCCAGGATGCTAGGGGTCTGTAGATATTTTCCCAGCCCTCTTTTTGACTCGTGCAGTATCCAGGTCCTCAACGGAAGGCAGGTGGGTAGCCATTATTTTTTCCACAGTTCTAATGATCCTCTGAAGTCTGTGTCTGTCTTGTTGGGTTGCAGAAGCAAACCAGACAGTTATAGAGGTGCAGATGACAGATACAATCAATTAAATTGGAATTTTAATGTTAAATTTTATTAATTTTTAAACGGGTTTTTTAGTTTATGGTAAATTTTAATTTTCAGGCTAATTTAAATAAGTTTTTTAAATTGTATTTTAACCTGTATATTGTATTGCTGGTTTTATCTTGCCTGTACACCGCCCTGAGTCCTTCGGGAGAAGGGCGGTATAAAAATCAAATAAATAATAATAATAATAATAATAATTCCTTTGTAGAACTGGATCAGCAGCTCCTTGGGCAGTTTGAGCTTTCTGAGTTGGTGCAGAAAGAACATTCTTTGTGGTGCTTTTTTGATGACATTTTTCATGTTGGGTGTCCATTTTATGTCATGAGATATGGTAGAACCTAGAAAACACTCAAAGAGCCACAAAGATCCTAACCCAGGGGTTAGCAACCCATGGCTCTGGAGCCGCATGTGGCTCTTCCATCCCTCTGCTGCAGCTCCCTGTCACTGGTCAGCGTCACAATTTTCAGAGGAGCTTCCGGTTGGGAGGAGGTGGTAAAGCATGGCATGCCAGCAGGAGACTCTATGGCAAGGGGCAGCTTTTCCGGTCAGCTCCACAATTGATAAGGCTTTTGGTTAGGATAGGTAGAGGAAAAAGAACACTGCACTAGGAGGAGACTCTATGGTGGAGGAACCGGACTTCCGGTTGGCTCCAGAATTGAGAGGGGGGGCTTCCAGTTAAGACTTTCATGGCTCTTTGAGGGTTTAAGGTTGCCGACTCCTGTCCTAACTGGAACCCCCTGTTCAGTTCTGGAGTTGACCAGAAGTCTGGTTCCCCCACCATAGAGTCTCCTCCTAGCACAGCGTCCTTTTTCCTATGCTGACCGGTCGGCTCCAGAATTGAGCGGGGGGGCTTCCGGTTAAGACCTTCATGGCTCTTTGAGGGTTTAAGGTTGCCGACTCCTGTCCTAACTGGAAGCCCCCTGTTCAGTTCTGGAGTTGACCGGAGGTCTGGTTCCCCCCACCATAGACTCTCCTCCTAGCATGGCATTCTTTTTCCTCTACCTTTCCTAACCGAAAGCCCTATCAATTGTGGAGCTGACCGGCAACAAAGAGCTGCAACAGAGGGATGAAAGAGCCACACGCGGCTCCAGAGCCACGGGTTGCTGACCCCTGCATCTAGCGACATCCTTCCTGCTTTGAGATGAAGCTGGGATGAGAGGACTCTTCATGGCCCTGTGCATACAATTCAGTAGAGATGATAGGTCATGGAAGGGTTGGTAGGTCATAGACATAGCTGAATCCAGTGGTCAGCAAGAGAGGTTAGAAGCTGTTTAGGGCTAAGGCAATGTGTCCTCCAAACCATCAAATCATCTAATAGATGAACCCGAAGCTTGAGTGTGCCCAGTTGCTAGCATAGAGATGTGTCTAGCAATAAATGTCCACTTTCAACTACAGATCTTCTGGCTTGGCTTGAGGGTTGGGATGCACTGGTGGACAACAACAGATAAAGAACTATGCATCCCAGCCCTCCAGAAGGTTCTCCCAACTTCAGGAATTGCAGAGAAGTTGACTCAAGTCATTCTGAACTTTCTTTGCCATGATGCTGTTGTTGTGAGAAGAAAATTCTACTTTCACCTTTGGTAGGACATGTTTGGTCAAGAGGGTCTCTGGAGGCCTCCCTCTGTTGAAACCCCTCTCCACCAATATTGCTGTTATCCAGTCACTGGATTCTTCCTTTGGTTCCCCCAAAAGTTGGCACCTCCCTAAGGAAAAATGTGTCTTTTTCTTCATTCCATTCACCAGTTGCTTGGAAACAACAGATCAGAGGTGGGTTTCAGCAGGTTCTGACCTGTTCTGGAGAACCGGTAGCGGAAATTTCGAGTAGTTCGGAGAACTGGTATTAAAATTCTGACTGGCCCCACCCCCATCTATTCTCTGCCTCCCAAGTTTCAGCTGATCCGGAGAAAATGGGGATTTTGCAGTAACCTTCCCCTGGAGTGGGGAGGGAATGGAGATTTTACAGTATCCTTCCCCTGCCATACCCACTATGCCATACCACGCCCACCAAGCCACACCCACAGAACCTGTAGTAAAAAAATTTGAAACCCACCACTGCAACAGATGAACGTATATTAGGAGAATTAGAAGATTGTGGAGACTGGGACTCTTGAACTTCTATAGGTCCCAAAAATACCCAACTGTGGAGTTTGAGCGAAAGAAGACAAGGAAGGGGCCAAGTTTTCCAAGCTACACAGCTCTAGAATATATCTCCGAGTCGAAAACAATAAATTTTCGTTAAAAAGCAACAGGACGAAAGACGAGCCAAAAGCAAATGATGAAGGTGTGTAGGTTAATTGGGACTAATGGAAACAAGGGTGATTAAGTATTAATCACTCTCTACTTACTGTCCACAACAGCATTAAAATCAGTCCATTTCTCCCAATTTCACTTTCAAGCGTATAAGCAATGTTATGAGTTTTCTCTCTTCTCTTCTTCAACCTGTTTTTTTTAAAAATAAAATAAAATAAAATAATAATAATAAGGGTGTGTGGGAGTTGAATAAGGAAGCAGATCGGAGACATAAATGAAGGAAGTTTTTTTTTTTCAATACAAAACTGACATTTTTTTGACATTTAAAAGCATTCATTATTCATACATTGTCGGAGCCAGGTTTTCCAAAACAATGTCTTTGCTGATGCCGGATCTAGGACTCCAGGAAAAAAAAATGAAAATTTTTGATAGGGGATGCTACACAGTTGGAGAACCGATGCATGGTTGCATTTTGTTTTTCTTTAAAAAACAAAAGTTGTCTGTAAAGGCTGTTATTAATTATTTGATAGCATTAGCATGCATCAGTAGAGTTTACACAAACGGATCTATTAAAGATCAGGGTAAGAAATTACCAGCAGAAGGAGTTCAGATGTTTCTTTCAGTTAAGCCACGGAACAATTTATAGAAGAATGCCATTTTTCAGTGCCCTCATTTCAACCGGAGCTTAAGGTGCCCCTCCAGAAGGTTGGTGAACAAGAATTGGGGAGTCAACATCTCAAACATTTTCCAGAGCCTGCAGTAAAAGATAAAAGGGTGCAACTAAGAACATCTCTCGCACCCTATTGTGGGCAGGAAACAAGTTGACCAACTTTTGAGTTTCAGGTCAACATTTCTGCCTGCAGAGAACATACACTTTATACATCTTCAATATCAGGTAAGGATGTCTATGGAGATTCTCAGTCATTCAGGTCATAGTTGTCTTTCAAAAGGCAACTGGACTGGGGGTTTTTTGAAGGAGGAGGAGGGGAGGGAAGGAGGAGAAGAAGAAGAGGAGGAGGAGGAGGAAAAGGAAGGAGGAGGAGGAAGAAGAAGAAGAAGAAGAAGAAGGAGAAGGAGAAGGAGAAGGAGAAGAAGAAGAAGAAGAAGAAGAAGAAGAAGAAGAAGAAGAAGAAGAAGAAGAAGAAGAAGAAGAAGAAGAAGAAGAAGAAGAAGAAGAAGAAGAAGAAGAAGTAGTTCTCATCCAAGAAGCTTGGATTCATCAACTGATGAAGCTCCTTAGGTGACAATTGAAATGTCTTCTTCCTCAAAAAACAGTCCAGTTGCCCTTTGGGGGGGGGGAAAGCACCTTTGAGATCAGGTAAGGATCATTGCATTAGAAAAGTTTGGTCTGGAGAACTTTAGAAGTTCTCAAAAGATGCAGGAGAACAACCAACCAATGGAACACAAGTTGCCTTCAGGAGCTGTGGGAGCTTCATCACTGGAAGCTTTCAAGAAGAGACTGGACTGCCATTTATCAGAAATTGTGTAGGGTCTCCTGCTTGGGCGGGGGTGGGTGTTGGACTAGATGACCTATAAGGTCCCTTCCAACTCTGTTAATCTGTTCAACTTTTCAAATCTGTCTCCTCCGATGCACCCACCAGCCAGACTTGTCAGGAAGGAGGACAAGACTCCGTGTTCAGGATCATAGGAGGTCATCTCAAACCAACAGAGTCCAACGTGCTCACAAGGTTTTTAAAAGATGCAAGGTGGGGGAAAAAAATTCAAAGCCCTTAGAAACTGTTGATGGAAGTTTCCCCATCCATCACATCGTTAAAACCTAATGAGTCTGTGACAAGCCTCAGAAGGATGCGCTGGGTTATTGTAGAGGCAGACTTGATGCATCCGGCTTTGAAAATGGTGTTTGATGCATTTCCAAACAGAATAATTTGTCTGCATCAACGTTTGATGGAAGGGGGGTGGGGGCAAATCTGCCATCTCAGCATGAAATTAAGGCCACAATATATCCAACGTGTTCTGGCTCCTTGAAAGAAGATGCTAATAAGAAGGAGGGCATCAGAACACCAAATACAAGTTGGGCAGAAATGATCTCTCAGACAACCCTCACTTTATCAAGGACCTAGGAGTACTCATCTCAAACGATCTAAGCCCCAGAGCCCACTGTAACAACATTGCCAAAAAGGCATTAATGTGACTCGTTAACCTAATCTTGCAAAGCTTCTTCTCCAATAACATTGCACTGCTAAGTAAGGCATACAAAACCTTTGCCAGACCAATTCTCGAATATAGCTCATCTGCCTAGAATCCACACTGTATATCGGACATTAACATGGTTGAGCAGGTCCAGAGGTATTTTACGAGAAGAGTCCTCCACTCCTCTACTCACAATAGAATCCCTTCTGCCACCAGGCTTGAAATTCTGGGCTTGGACAATCTGGAACTACGCCACCTGTGGTCTGATCTAAGCATAGTATACAGCGTCTTACCTGTCAATGACTTCTTCAGCTTCAACTGCAATAATACCCGCACAAACAATCGATACAGTTTGAAGATTTTGGGTGTTATCATAAAAGACGACCTGACCTGGGTAACCTGCATTGCAGCACTTGCATTGCAGCCCAGCAGAGATTATACTACCTGAGACTTCTCAGGAAACAACAACTGAATGAAAAACTGCTGGTGACCTTCTACCGCTGCACCATAGAGAGTATTTTAATTTACTGCAGCTGTGTATGGTTTGCCAATTGCACAGTGGCAGATAGGACAGCACTCCAGAGGGTCAACGTCATTGCCCAGAGGGTCATTGGTTGCCCTCTCCCCTCCTTGGAAGAGCTTTATAGCTCCCACTCCCTTAAGAAAGTTCAAAACATTCTTAAAGATCCATCTCATCCTGGATCTCACCCTTTTTTTTCGAACTATTACCATCTGGCAGATGGTACAGGATAATAAAGAACAAGGACAAATAGGCTGAAAAACAACTTCTATCGCAGGAGCAGTAACTATATTGAATTCTACTGTATAGTGCAATATTAATGCAAGATCCGGGGTTTCCAATTCAATTGTATAGAATGTGAAGCAGAGGTGGGTTTCAGCAGGTTCTGACCAGTTCTGGAGAACCGGTAGCGGAAAGTTTGAGGAGTTCGGAGAACCGGTTGTAAAAATGCTGACTGGCCCCACCCCCATCTATCCTCTGCCTCCCAAGTCCCAGCTGATCGGGAGGAAAAGGGGATTTTGCAGTAACTTCCCCTGCCATGCCCACCAAGCCACGCCCACCAAGCCACGCCCACAGAACCGGTAGTAAAAAAAAAAACATTTGAAACCCATCACTGATGTGAACGATGCGTGTTTGTGTTTTATTTTTATAGTTTGTTTCTTATGTATAATGTACACTGAAGTTGGCATTCTATTTTGTTGTACGAGGCGCAATGACAATAAAGAAAACTCATGTTCTCATGTGGCCAGATTCCTGCCTATCCCCATCTGCATTCCTTATCCTTATATGGGTTTTAATAGGATTTTTTAATGGGGTTTTACGATGTTATGTATTTTATATTTAAATTATTGGCTAAATTGAATAAGTTTTTTAATTCTGGTTTTATTGTATTGTATTTGATTGTTATTTTATCTGGCTGTTAACCGCCCTGAGTCCTTCGGGAGAAGGGCAGTATAAAAATTAAATTATTATTATTATTATTATTATTATTATTATTATTATTATTATTATTATTATTATTATTATTATTATTATTATTATTATTATTATTATTATTATCCCTTGTAAAACAATCCTTGTCAATGGTCAAATGTATATTCATCTTCATGTATATTCATGAATGCCTTCAGTCTTTGTAATTTTATTCTGGAGAAGCATTTGGTTGGCCGTTCTCTTGCTATATTTACTTTTAACAGCAGGACATTCATGATTCACCCTAGCTTCCCTGTTTTAATAAAACGGTAGATGTTACCGTTAGTTGAGTTTCTCTGGCACACAGATTTAGAGTACTTATCATACTAAGGTTATGTTCAAACATTTTGTTAGTCAGGAAAGCCACGGCGGAGGAGGCTAAGCTGAGCTAAACATTTCAGATCAAAAGGGTAGGTGAAATAGACTACACTCTAGGCTAACTTCGGCTTGAGTCTAGAAATAAAGGGGGGAAAATAAAGGGGAGAAATTAGAATGTACAGAATGTATTAGAAAGAATAGAATAGAATAGAATAGAATAGAATAGAATAGAATAGAATAGAATAGAATAGAATAGAATAGAATAGAATAGAATTTTTTATTGGCCAAGTGTGATTGGACACACAAGGAATTTGTCTTGGTGCATATGCTCTCAGTGTACAATATGTAAATAATAAATATATAAGAATCTAGAAAAGTAAAGCTATTAGTATTAGATAATTTAATGTAAATAAAGAAAAGAGGATAAGAAAGAAAATAAAATAACAAATGTGATTTGGGGGGGAAGGTACAAAAACGAAAGAAGACTGCTAAGAAACGCTGTTTAGAAATAGGAAATATTTATATGTTATATGTTGTGTGTTTGTCAGATTGTCTATCACATTAAAACAATAAAAAATAAAAATAAAAAATAAACATTTCAGATCGAAAGAGTAGGTGAAATAGACTACAGTCCAAGCTAACTTGCAGCTACAGAATTTACATTTATTTATTTTATTTTATATATATATTTATTTATTTGTTTTCTCTTTACATACAATATGTGCTGGATGAACAGCGTACTGTCTGGATCAATTTGTTTACATAGTAATACTTACTAAGTTCCTAATGTTTACCTCTTTTATCCAGCTATTGATAAAACAAGTCCCAAATTCGAAAATATTCTGTGTCTTTTTTTCTTTTATCTTCAGTGTTAATCTGTAGTTTCTGCACAGTCTAATATTTTTTTTAATTGTATCTTCTTCCGTAGATGTTTCCTCACTTTTCCAATGTTGTGCAAATACAATTCTTGCTGCTGTTAAAACAAGCAATATCCAATATATATTTCCTTTATCATTTTTTTTTCTGGTTTTATGCCTAACAAAAATAATTCTGGTTTACAATCTGTAAAGGTAAAGGTTCCCCTCGCACATATGTGCTGGTCGTTCCCGACTCTAGGGGGCAATGCTCACCTCCGTTTCAAAGCCGAAGAGCCAGCGCTGTCCAAAGACATCTCCGTAGTCATGTGGCCGGCATGACTCAACGCCAAAGGCGCACGGAATGCTGTTACCTTCCCACCAAAGGTGGTCCCTATTTTTCTACTTGCATTTTTTACGTGCTTTCAAATTCCTAGGTTGGCAGAAGCTGGGACGAGTAACAGGAGCTCACCCCGTTACACGACACTAGGGATTCGAACCGTCGAACTGCAAACCTTTTGATTGACAGGCTCAGCATCTTAGCCACTGAGCCACCGCGTCCCTAATTTACAATCTGTACATTTACCTTTATTTTTCAAATATTTATCTGGAGCTTAGTCTCGGTCATCAACAAAAGAGGATCTGTTTTGAAGGAGTGGACTACTTGGGAGCAATATTTGAAAGGCATAGCATTGGCTATGATGGAGATTGGCCCCGATGGAGAGGGTGCGCAACTTGGGCGTTCTCCTGGATGTACGGCTGTCTTTTGAGGACCACCTGACGGCCGTCTCCAGGAGAGCTTTCCACCAGGTTCGCCTGGTGCGCCAGTTGCGCCCCTTTCTAGACCGGGATGCTTTGTGCACAGTCACTCACGCCTTGTGACGCCTCGCCTGGATTACTGCAATGCGCTCTACATGGGGCTCCCCTTGAGGGGCAGCCGGAGGCTGCAGTTAGTCCAGAATGCAGCTGCGCGGGTGATAGAGGGAGCCCCTCGTGGCTCCCGTGTGACACCTATCCTGCGCAGGCAGCACTGGCTACCTGTGGCCTTCCGGTGCGCTCAAGGTGTTGGTGAACGCCTTCAAAGCGCCCATGGCATAGGGCCGGGCTATTTACGGGACCGCCTGCTGCTACCGGATACCTCTCACCGACCCGTGCGCCTCACAGAGAGGGACTCTCAGGTGCCGCCGGCGCGACAGTGTCGCCTGGCGACGCCCAGGAAGGGCCTTCTGTGGGGCTCGCCTCTGGAACGAACTCCCCAGGACTCCGTCAACTTCCGGACCTCCGAACCTTTCGTCGTGAGCTTAAAACTCACTTATTCATCTGCGCTGGACTGGGTTAGTTTTAAATTTATGGGTTTTTTAATGGGTTTTTATTCTAAATTTTAATCTTGGCCAATTCAATAAGTTTTTTAACTGTATTTTAATTGTATTTATTGTATCATTGTGTATTTTAATTGGCTGTGAACCGCCCTGAGTCCTTCGGGAGAAGGGCGGTATAAAAATTTAAATAATAAATAAATAAATAAAAAAATAAATAAATAGCAGCAGCTACACGTGGGCTCAGGTGAGTTGATGGGAATCTGCGCACCATGGAGACCTGTGAGGTGAAGCGTGAAGCACCTGCCAAAGATCATCACTTTATCAGAGTAAGTGGTCTCTAGGGCTCTTCCACGTCTTTCTCAGTTTAATAGCCCAAAATATCCTCTCCTTGGTTTGGAATCTCCAGATATTCCTAGGACCGTAATGGCGAACCTATTGCCCGCGTGCCCAAAGTGGCAGACGAAGCCATGTTGCCCAGCACGCACAGCCTTGCCTGTTCGTCTTCCAGGTTTCTGGCACGCATGTGCGTGCGACGATCAGCTGTCCTTCGTGCGCATGGCAGTGTGGAAAATCAGTGTGCGCATGCGCGCCGGCCCGCTAAATGTCAGGTGTGCATGCGCAACCAAACCCAGAAGTTCAGTTTTTCCGGATTGTGATCCATTTGTGTGCACGGCAGAGCTAAAAACTGGCCTACACATGCATGCCGGCTAGCTGATCGTTGGGCACACATGTGCGCTAGAAACCGGAAGTTCAGCTTTTCCAGAGCGCGGCCCCGATGAGTGTGCATGCAACATTTCCATTACTGTCCTAGGACAAAGCTGAAATTCCTTTGGAACAATAACTAGGAAGGTTTGCTTCACGGGAAAGTATAGAAAAGCACTGCACACATATTTGTAAAGGTTTTGCAAGACTCTCTCTCTCTCTCTCCCTCCTCTCTTTGACGCAATCGAGCCCAAAATTTTTGTTGCTAAGTGAGGCTTTAGTTAAGTGAATTTTCCCCCTTTTTACGACTTTTTTGAGTGAATCACTGCGGTTGTTAAGTTAGCAACGCGGTTGTTAAGTGAATCTGCTTTCCCCATTGACTGTGCCTCTCGGAAGTGTTGTGACCCAGGCCCAAGTAGGTCGTAGGAAACTCAGTCCGTGAAAAAACAAACAAACTTTATTCGAACAGCTGAGAATTACTTCATTCCCAGCGTCGTTCAACTCAAATTAAAACAAATTCCTCCCAACACAAATTCCTCAGTCCTATCACAAACCTTGGTCCAATCAGACAAACTGCCAAAGGCCTTTCTTGGCAAACGTTCAGAAGTCACAAAAATAAATGCAAGGCATAGACGAAGCAGAAGATGAAGCTACCAATGTCGTTTTCCGGCAAAGCCCAAACACTGTTGCTGGTCTTTTAAGCCTTATGGGAGGGGCCAATCATCTCTTGGCCCTACTCCCGAGTCGTCCTCTTTGCTTGAGCTGCTCTTGCCTTCTGGCAGCTCTTCTCATGCATGTATTAGGAACAGGCTCCTCCTGTTCCTCTGCCTCACTACTGTCAGCCTCTGGAGGCTCTGGAGTCCACACCTCACTTCCCGATGGCCCTGGCCCCACCTCAGCCTCATCGCTGTCCGACTCCATTGCCAGCTCCACAGGCTCCACAACAGGAAGGTCACAAAAGGGGATCACATGACCCCGGGACATGGCGACCGTCATAAAGAGGAATCGGTTGCCAAACGTGTGGATTTTGATCACGTAATCGTGGGGAGGCGGCAGCAGTCTGAAAAATGGTCAAAAATCACTTTTTCCAGTGCCATCGTAACTGTTGTAAGTCGAGGACTACCTGGGCCCATTTATTCATGGAGCATTTGGAGATGGGCCACCTTGTTATTTTTTTTTTGCAGAAACCGCTTTCTACCCAAGGCTGCTTCAACCGAAAGATAAATAGCGGGCCATTTGCTGAACAGTGCAACAGGACGCTAATTAAATAAATGCATTTTCATTTGGTTTGGCAATTAATCAAAAGCGCGCTCTGCCTCTCGGCTGCTGTTTTAAGGAAAGAGGGAAGGAGCTCTCTTGTCTCTTGAGAGGGGGTTGCAAAAGAGGCGTCTCCCCCACCCCCACCCCCCACCCCCACCCGAGGGAAATGGATGCTCTCCTTGGAGATGTCTTCTGCAGCTCTTCTGCGTAGGTGCTTCAAAAGTATTTTTAAAGAATTTGCTGCTGGCTTCATAGGCGTAAAAAGTTTCACGCCACAAAGCCACTTTATCAATCAGATAGTTGCCTCTTCTCTCATTCTTTTTTTTTTTTTTTTTAATTGCCTAATCAACCGCACCTCTTATCTTGGTAGAACGAGGAGCAGAGCTACGCATACGTAGAATAAATCGGTTACCCAAGGGGACAAAGAGTGAGCTACTTCGTGTATTATCGCCCAAATGCTTTGCTTCCATGGAGAAATGGGAAATGGGTTGTTGTTGTTTTTCCTGCCTTAGGTCGCTGAATAAGAAAGACAGGCTTAGCGGGAGAACAATATAGGTTCTTCCAATACAGGAACCCAAAATAGCTGAAGTAAACCTGGGGCAATTTCATTTCTCAACCTGAATCAAGGGGTGAATCAAGTCTAAAGGGGGGGCCTGAGAAGCAGAGCTGAGAAGCAAGCTAGAATGTCGAACAAAAGGCTAAGGAGGAAAAAAAAAAAAGGAAGACCAAATCCTGAACTTTGGGGACTCCTGGTTTCTAGAAGAAGATTCAGGGAAAGTCAACCGTATTTTCTAACCCTTCATCTCCCAGGGTCTTCCAGAAAAGATGGTTTCCTGTAGCATAAGAGGCAGGTCACAAACCTGGAGCAGGTGTCCAGAGATCTCTTAAGACGAGGCTTGGAGGCTGGTGGCCTTGCAAGACGAGGGCTGCAGGTGGTGAGGTGGCCCCGCGGAGAAGGTGGGATTGCGCTTTGCCGATAGACAAAATTAGGTTTCAGGAGCTGCCACGCAGGGCATCCCGGCTCCACAAAGGTTGAGGGATTAATAAAGGAGAATGTTTGTAGTTCGGGGTTGAAATGAAGGGTCCTGGGTGCTCTCTGAGCTCGGTTGCTTTCTTGAAGACGTTTCATGACCCCAACTAGGTAACATCATCAGTGCTAGAAGGGAATGGGGTTTGTGAAGAAGCAGAATGGGAGGAGGAAGAGGAAGCAGTGGAGGTGACTGTGGGTTCTTTGGTTTTATCTGAGCTCAGCTTGCTGGGGGGGAAAAAACACCTTCTGGGAACAGAACCTTAGTTTTGATTAAATCCATTACATGGAAATTGGGGGGAGGGGCAGGTTGCCATTTTTAGCCAACTCATTCAGGGGATGCAGCAAGAGGAGAAGAAGAAAAATCCAATCTTCTCTCTCTCTCTCTCTCTCTCTCTCTCTCTCCCTCCCTCTCTTTTTCTCCCTCCCTCCCTCTCTCTATTTTCTCTCTCTTTCCCTCCCTCCCTCCCTCTCTTTTTCTCTCTCTCTCTCTCCACTCCTCTCTCCCTCCCTCCCTCTTTCTCGCTCCCTCCCTCCCTCTCTCTCTCTCTCTCTTTTCTCTCTCCCTCCCTCCCTCCCTCCCTCTCTCTTTCTCCCTCCCCCCCACCGGTAGCGATAGCTCCCCTCCCTTCTGCAACCATAAAGTTTTATCACTTGAAGAAAAAGATTCCCAGAAGGGTGTTTAGGAACTCAACCTACCCTCTCTGGCTGGAAACAGCTTGGTAAGAGCTGCTGTCCAAGGTAGAACTAGCCTCGGAGCGCTTACGATTAGACAGCCACATCAAATCAATAAGGCGGCATTAAATATTTATCCAGAAGGACTCTCGGCTCCCCTTTGCTCTCTTCTGGCCTTCGAGAAAATCATCCCAGCGTCTTAGCATTAGCAACGGTCGCGGCTTAATACAGCTAGGGGAGACTAATAGAATTTTCTCTCTCTACCCTGCTCTCGTCTGCAGACATGCAGAGCACAGAAAACAGGCGCTGAAGCCCCAAACCATTTTTTAAAATGAGAAAACGAGAGAGAGGTGCAGGAACTCAAAGACTGGCCTACAGTTGCATTGAGAGCCTTTAAACATTATCCAATATTTCGTTCCTTTCAGGAGCTGACCCAGTGCCATAATTCTGCCCGCTATGGAGTTAGAAAAAGCTGCAGATTTGTGCTAATGGCAAAGAGCCTTTTGCATCTGCAAAATTAACCATGAACAGGGGGAACTGACCAGCTCGGGATGGCTGTCTGTTTGATTAAAAGCAGTTTTTCCTCCTACAAAATTATCTCTTTTTTAAATAAAGTTTTTATTTCTCATAAACTTATTTGAATGTACAGTCTCTTACCCATCCTTTTCCATTCATCCTTATCTTTTTACTTTCATTTTTCGTTTTTTGGGGGAGCTGCTCTTTTACCATTTACCCTCCTTTATTTTCCCACAACCTTTGCTTTTCTTCTCCCTTTCTCTTCCTCCTTCTTCCATCTCTTCCTACTTTCTTCATTCCTCCTCTTTTCCTTCCCTACTTCTCCTTCCCTTCCCCCACTCCTCTCTTCTTCCTCCTTTTCTAACCCTCTCTCTCTCTCTCCTCTTTCCTTCCTACTTCTCCTTCCTCTCTTCTCTCTCTCTCTTCTCTCTCTCTCTTCTCCCCTCCTCTCTCTCTACTCTTCCTTTCCCCCTCTCTTGTTTTTTCCTTTCTCAATTCAATCTAGAATGGTATTTGAATAGCCCCGATTTTCTGTTTACATGCCTCTTCGTTTTAGTTTCTTATTTGATTAGTAATTACATCTATTCCATCATTTGCGTACACTTTTATAATAGCCACATTTTTTCCCTTCCCCCCCCCACCTTCCTCCTTTTCCTTTTACCAAGGCATCATCTGGGTTTCTGTTCTTCTAATTATTTTTTTCTGTTATTCATCTTTTCCCTGTCTGTTTTATCTCCATACCTTTATTGATATTTCTTTTCTAACCAATCATAAAAATTTCCCCATATCTTGAAAGACATCGAGTCCTCTTTATCTTTTATTCTTAACGTTAATCTGTTCATTTCTGAACATTCTAAAATCTTCTTTATAATTTCTCCTCCTGATGGGATTTTATCTGCTTTCTAGTTCTGTGCAAATAAAATTCTGGCCGCTGTTATTATATGAAATATATATCTTCTTTACTATATTTCTCCAGTAATATTCCCAATAGAAATATCTCTGGTCTTAACTCTATATGTTGTTGCAGCATTCCCTCTAACCATGTCTGTATTTTAACCCAATAATTCTTTGCTTCTTTACACCACATATGATAGTATGATCCCGGCAATTGGTGACATTTCCAATATTTAGCTGATTTATCTTTAAACAGCTTAGTTAATCTTTCTGGTGGCATATGCCATCTATTTCTACAAAATTATCTACCGGGTGGAGCCATGATTGGCTCCGAGAGAGCTGATGATTCGATTAAACGGCGCCTGGCGTCTGCAAATATCACCTGTACGCAGGGATCCCCATTGGCTGAAATAGCTGCCTATTTGATTAAAAGAAGACCCGGAGGCTGCAAATGGAGCCACCTTCAGGGCCTTCGAATCAAGAGAAACTCCCAATTTGCTCTACAACCTCCCTTCCTCAACGTTGCAAAGTTGGAATGACTCTCTTCTCTTCACAGGTGGGTGGAAAAAAATATATGGGACTCCCCGTGGAAGAAGAATTGGAAATTGTAGACTTTGGGGGAACATGAAAACCTGAAATTCATGGCGCAAACTCGGGTTTAAGATTAATTTTTCCAGGTACTAATAATTGTTCGTCGTAGCAGCTATTTTCAGCCAATTAATATCCCCTGGGACTTGACTTGACACTTAATCAGAGGGTTAGCTGCTCTCCCACAGCTGCATTGCCCTTTCTCACTTAGATAGTTTATTTTTAGCATCCAGAAACAGAGGAAGTATGATGCAGGGCTTCTTAAAATGGTCCTATGAGTAGAAGCAAGGCCTACATGATGTTTGGGGGGGGGAGTATTTTGGCTCTTGGCACTGACCAATGGGTTGTGATTATTGGCCAGATAAGCCAACGAGGTGGCATCAAGAGAGGGATAGTAGCATGAAGATCTCAAGGAGTGTTAGTACCGTTTTATTAGACCACCCTTGGAATATTGTGTCCAATTCTGCTCCCTACGATACAAAAGAGAAGGTGTAGGCCAGCGGTGAAATCCAGCAGGAACTGACAGGTTCTGGAGAACCAGTAGCGGAAATTTTGAGCAGTTCGGAAAACCGGCAAATGCCACCCCTGGCTGGCCCCAGAGTGGGGAGGGAATGGAAATTTTGCAATATCATTCCCCCAGGAGTGGGGTGGGAATGGGGATTTTGTAGTATCCTTCCCCTGCCACAGCCACCAAGCCACGCCCACAGAAGCGGTAGTAAAAAAAATTTGGATTTCAAATTTTGGCCCTAGAAGGAGTGAAGAGGAGAGCAAAAAGATGGTGTCTGGGGTCTGGAGACTAAAACATAGGGTGAGCTGCCAATGGATTAGGTTGTGCTGCCCTTGTCGGAATTTAAAAATATAGAATGACCTTCAATAATAAAAATAATAATAATAATAATAAAGTTCTCCTTTAAGAAAGCCAGCAAACTAGCCTGGGCAAGCAGAATTACTTCCGTTCCTGGGGTTCTTGCCTACCACTGAGAAATGTATAAATTGCATTCTTGAGATGGAAAATGAAGTTTCCTAAGGTGACATTAAAACAAAGAAAAAAGACTCAAAATAATTAACAGTTATAATCAAACAGCTATAGAGATGCTGAGATGGAGACAGAGAGGGAGAGAGAGGAGGAGAGGGGAGAGGAGAAAGAAAGGACAGAGGGGAAGAGAGGGGAGAGAGGAGAGAGGGACAGAGAGGAGAGGGAGAAGAGAAGAAGGAGAGAGGGGGGGAGAGAGAGGAGAGAGGGACAGAGAGGAGAGGGAGAAGAGAGGAAGGAGAGAGGGAAAGAGAGGAGAGAGGAACAGAGAGAGAGGAGAGAGGGAGGGAGAGAGGTGTGGGAGGCAGGGGGGACAGAGAGAGAGAGGTCCAGTTCCTTAAAAACTCCAATTTCTGGAAACCATCATCTTTTTCTGCGAACAGATCAGAGCATTTTTTTTTTAGGCTTGTGAAATGATGATGGCCTTAATTAAAAACTCCAACAAACGTCTGTCCAGAATGAATGGTGGATTTAAAAATAGGCCGGACTGCCCAGAAGACTTTTTATATATATATAGCATCCATCAGCAGCGACGGATATTCGAGATACATAATATTTCAAGTTCCATTCATTAGATGTCAAATACATTTGCCTATGATTCAGGAATGACTTCCTTTTAGAAAAGTCCGTATTCAGCAGAGTCACCTGGTCTCTTGTTCAGCTACAGGCACCCGCAGAGCGAGAGGCTGAACAGGAGTAAATAAATTGCAAGAACTACGATGGATCCGATCTTGATAAAGAGAAAGGAAGGCATGCATTCACCTGGATTTTTTCAGGTGTGGTCAGTTTTGCTTTGCATTGATAATTTTACAACACCAAGATGCTAACTACCAGTTCGCCCGAAACGGTAGTTTTTATCACTACTGATTCACCCCAACTGGTAGTTTTTATCACTACTGATTCACCCCAACTGGTAGTTTTTATCACAACCGATTCTCCCGAACCAGTAGTTTTTATCACTACTGATTCGCCCAGCGGTGGGATTCAAAGAATTTAACAACCGGTTCTCTGCCCTAATGATTTCTTTGAACAACCAGTTGACCAAACTGCTCAGACAGTTAACAACTGGTTCTCCCGAAGTGGTGCGAACTGGCTGACTCCCACCACTGGATTCGCCCAAACCGGAGAGAACCAGTAGCATTTCACCCCTGGGCCCAGGAGAGGGTATAAATCTCTCTCTCTCATCTCACCCATGTGCTCTTTTTTGCCCAGGACCCAAAAAGCCCATGTGGTCCTGTCCACCATTAAACCATCTTTCCAAGCTGTCTCCATGTTTCCAGTGTCTTTCTCCCCATTTGGAACTGAAGCCAGATGGACATTTCTTCCCACACGTCTTTGCATGCTCTTTTGCAAACTCTTTTTCAGGTACGTTCAGTTTTGCTTTGCATGGATAATTTTACAATACCAAGATGGCTAACACCAACTCATCAAATCCAGTGAAGAAGACTATTGGGGTTGGGGAAAGATGGAGCTTGGAAAGGCATGGTGTGTAAGACTTGCAGAACTAAAGAATAAAAATGGACTGGATCATGGAGAGAAGGCCTGCGCAATGTTTACTTAGATATCGTCCCTACTGAGCGCAGAATGATTCACACCCATGTGGGTGGGAAACACACACTGCAGTTTGGCAGGGCCAGGCTGCTGATAATCGTGAAGAAATACTTCCCACTGGGACTCTTGGAGCTTACTCCCTATGTGAGAGTTTGTGACAAGGAGAAGCAGCTGTGTTCCCCAGGATCCGACGACCATCTGAAAAAAAAAAAAAAAGGAACTGGAAAACTGTCATGTGCCTCGAATAAGCCAACTGAACATTGGCAAAGCAACATATGTGTCGTGTCCCACTCCTCCGCTGACGGCCGGGTCAGGGAAATCCGAATCAGGCGTGCCTCTGCAGCTCTGCCACAGTCCTAGCAAAGTTCTCAAGGCAGGCAGGAGACCAGAAAGTGGCTTCAGCAAGATATGTTTAGACTTTGCCTGACTCAGAGACTGCCAGAAAGCAGATCCTTTATATAGGCCATGGGGTGTGGCTCCATGACTCAGCACTTATCCAGGCCTGCCCCTCCCTTCCTTCTGTTGCCGCCGCCTATCAATTCTTCTGAAGCGAGGGTCACTCCAGTCTGCAGCTGTTGGTAATTGACCTTCCTCAGGCTCACATGCTGTGGGGGAGGGGGAGGGGTCTAGTTGCTCCGTTTGCCTGGGCATGGAGCCAGAGCTGGGGGCTGGAGGCATTTCTTCCTCCTCAGCCTGTCTGGGCATGGAGCCAGGGCTGGGGCCGGGAGGCATACTAGGACATTCCTCAGCATTCGGAAGCAGATAAGAAGGCCCCGGCTGCAGTGAAAGTGGATGAGACACAACAATATGATCTTTTGAGTGGCCAAGAAGTCCTTTGTCAAAAAGGAAAGCCAGAGTTGTACAAGGACACAATAGAGTTGGGGAGCAGCGGTTGGGATGTATTGCTGGTCAACAACAGGTGGGGTTTTGGAGTAGTGTAGGCTACACAGATAGCAACTGTTACCAGCACAAAACCTGTTTGGTTATGTCAAGAATTCTCTCAAATTTTTCTTGGGTTGAAGGAGAATCTTGGTTCTGACTACCCATAATTGGGACATGACTTGTAGGGTGCTAGGTTGATTGGACATGAAGATGACCTTGCTGAATCTAACCAAGGTTTTGTTCTCCTGATTATCCTGTTCCTACATTAGACAAGCAAGGACCACTTATCCCTTATCCTTATATCCCATTGCAAATGGTTTGTTGTTGTTGTTCGTTGCGAAGTCTTGTTCGACCAATCGTGACCCCATGGAAAACATTCCTCCAGGCCTTCCTGTCCGCTACCATCCCCTGGAGTCCATTTAAGCTCACGTCGACTGCTTCAGTGACTCCATTCAGCCACCTCGTTCTCTGTCGTCCCTTTCTTCTTTTGCCCTCCATCTTTCCCAGCATTAGGCTCTTCTCTAGTGAGTCCTTCCTTCTCATTAGGTGGCCAAAGTATTTGAGTTTCACCTTCAGGATCTGGCCTTCTAAAGAGCATTCAGGGTTGATCTCCTCTAGGACTGATTGCAAATGGTTACGAAAGCCATTATAAGGATTGAACGGCTAAGGGAAAACAAAGAGAAGTGCTTAGGGGAGATATGATAGCATCTTCTAATACTTGTGGGGCTGTCACAAGGAAGAGGAGGTCAGTTTATTTTCCATAGTATCTGAAGGTAGCACAAGAAGAAATGGGTGGAAGCCAGTAGTGAAATCCAAATTATTTTACTATCGGTTCTGTAGGCGTGGCTTGGTAGGTGTGATGTGGCTTGGTGGGCGTGGCAGGGGAAGGATATTACAAAACCTCCGTTCCCTCCCAACTCTTGGGGGAAGGATATTGCAAAATCTCCGTTCCCACCCCACTCCAGGGGAAGGATTCTGCAAAATCTCCATTCCCACCCCACTCCAGGGGAAGGATATTGCAAAATCTCCATTCCCACCCCACTCCAGAAGAAGGGTATTGCAAAATCTCCATTCCCACCCCACTCCTGGGGGAAGGATATTGCAAAATCTCTATTCTGACCCTACTCTGGGGCCAGCCAGAAGTGGTATTTGCCGGTTCTCCGAACTACTCAAAATTTCCACTACTTGTTCTCCAGAACCTGTCAGAACCTGCTGGATTTCACCCTAGTGATGATGTAATGGAAGGGCTTTGAGCAATTCCTATTATGGCTCTGCCTGAAGGAGGTAGATGTTTGTTATGTAGAATAGACCAGCCCAGGCCTTAATGGCCCATTGACAAAAGATGGGGGGGTGAGTTTCTTCCTCCCTTTTGGGGAAAATATTCTGCCCTTTTAATATTTTCCTAAAATATCTCATTTTTCTAGGAGGAATGGGTGCTAACTTCCTCACAATGTCTATCAAGATAATCTTCCCTTCCATGGCCTCTTGAGTCCTTCTTATACCCTTTCTAGACTTGTGGCCCTCATCGTCCCCCTTAGCGACATAAATATGTAAAGTCAATTCTGCATGGCATAAGCTACGGCCGCTCTCATTTTTGCCTTCTTGAAACACCCTCCCGTGGCTTCACCGCAGGACTTTCTTTCTAATTACTTTGCGACTTTATACACCTCTATTATGAGCTGGTAGGGACCAATCTCCGTGGGCTCCTTTGCTCCTTCACGCCACTCAATTCTGAGGTGACAATTGAACTTCCTCTCCAGAATATCCCACCTATTTCTTGTTTCCATCACCAGTGAAATGCATATCATGCGCAGAGCTTCCGAGTCTGCAATTTCAATCTAGCTAGGAACGTCTTGGATTCCGGAATCTTTTCCGTCTGAAAAATTGGTCAATGCCGCCACCTATTGAACATCAAGCTAGAGAGCAGAAGTTTGAAGATGTACAATAGTGGCCAAAACTGTGGGAACCTTTTGGGAAAAGTGTATATTCTGAGGTTTGATGGCTAAGAACACCACTTTTTTTTTTTTTTTAGAGTTTCAAGATAATCCTATTCCACTGCTGGAATGGCCTGGGAATAGCTCAGATCTTAACCTAATTGAAAATTGGAGCCGACTAAAGAAACTTGTTAGTCAGAAGTGACCCAGCAATAAAACCCAGTTAATAGAAGCCATCATTCAATCTTGGTTTAGAATAGAATAGAATAGAATAGAATAGAATAGAATAGAATAGAATAGAATAGAATAGAATAGAATAGAATAGAATAGAATTCCTTATTGGCCAAGTGTGATTGGACACACAAGGAATTTGTCTTAGTGCATACACTCTCGGAGTACATAAAAGAAAAGATACCTTCAAGGTACAACACTTACAACACTTAATGATAGTCATGGTCATTTCACATGATATCAGCTGCAGAACTCAAAGACTTGGTTCACTCCATGGGAAGATGTTGTAAGGCCGTAATTCATGCTAAAGGTTACCCAACGAAGTATGAACTGACACGGTGATCATTTTTGTAGATCTCATTTTTTCTACGTGTTTCACTTTTCTTCTTTATACTGTAACTGCTATTCCAATAGCAAATCCTTCTTGCATTACATTCTTGATTAAATTATCTTCCCATTGATATATAATTTTATGGTACTACTCCAAAAAAAAAAAGTAAGTGGTGTTATTAGCTAGTTTTAGAAAATACACTTTTTCCAAAAAGGTTTCCACAATTTTGGCTGCTACTGTATGTAACTTGGCAACCAACTTGAAAGGATATTTCCTGCCACAAGTGGTCACTGTTGCACTTTCCAAGAATGTTGCAAAAATTCAAAAGTTGGATCACTCAAGAGAAGAGAGATTTTTTTCCCCATCATGCTCCAAGAGACTAAAAGAGTTTCTGCCTGTTTGTTTGGCTAGTGTTGATCCCTGCTTATCTGTTGGCTGTTGGAGGGGAGGTGTGTCTTTTTCTTCTTTTCCGAGGTTTATTATTGTCTTTTTCAAATGGTGTGATCGAAACGTAATTTATCTCTCTGGGTCTGTTGAAACCCAAAAGTTTTGCTTTCAGGATTACTGGACAAGGAACTTGAAATATAAATTGGAACTTTATTACGGCACATGCTGACTGCAGCAACCATTCTTTATATGCAAAAATGGAACGAAAACTCCAACCCCACAATGGATTTAGTGATGGAATGAAAAAGTTGGCAGAGATGTCGAAATCAACTTTTTGACCAGAAGAAAGAATAGATAGCCTGCTGTTTTTCTACCTGTAAGCAACTTCTGGACTTTGTGCTTGAGGCAGGAAAAAAAAATGAAATCTGGACTTTTGGGATTTACTGATTAAGTTAAGTTGTTGTTATAGAAGTGTTCATATTTACTTAGAGAAGGAATAAAAACCGAGGATACAAAAAAAATAAAAATAAAAAGAGTTGAAAGTATAAAGAGCCTGAATAGATAAAGTCCATGGCAGGGATTTCCTAACTGGTAGTATCGTGTCCCTGTCCTCCGCTGATGGCCGGGTCAGGGAAATCCAAATCAGGCATGCCTCTGCAACTCTGCCAAAGTCCTATCAGAGTTCTCAAGGCAGGCAGGAGACCAGGAAGTGACTTCAGCAATCCAAGTTAGACTTTGCCTGACTCAGAGAATGCCAGAAAGCAGATCCCTTATATAGGCCATGGGGTGTGGCTCCATGACTCAGCACTTATCCAGGCCTGCCCCTCCCTTCCTTTTGGTGACGTCGCCTCTCCATTCTCCGGAAGCGTAGGTCTATCTATTGCATCGTTTCGTCTCCAGCTGTTGGTAATCTCAGCTCGTGGCTGGCTTCAGGCGCACATGCTATCGGAGGGAGGTTTGTTTGTTCGGCCTGTCCGGGCATGGTGCCAGGTCTGGGGGCTGGATGCATGCCAGGACATTCTTCAGCACTATCAGTGTCTGGCAGGAGATAAGAGGGGCCCGGCTGCGGCAGGGGGAGCAGGCGAGACACAACAGGTAGGGTACAGGCAGGGATGAAATGCTCCCAGTTCAGACCGGATCAGTCGATCCGGTAGCAATGGCAGCAGGTGGTTCGGAGAACCGGTAGCAAAAATCCCTGCCCCCCCCCCCCCCGGAGCTGTGGCGTGGGATGGTGTGGTGAGCACTGCGCATGTGCGTGCACAATGCACATTTGGCGCGCAGAGCACATGCACAGCCACCGAACCAGGGGTGAAATCAAGCAGGTTCTGACAGGTTCTGGAGAACTGGTAGCGGAAATTTTGAACAGTTCGGAGAACCGATAGAGGAAATTTTAAATAGTTCGGGGAACCGGTAAATACCACCTCTGGTTGGCTCCAGAGTGGGGTAGGAATGGAGATTTTGCAATATCCTTCCCCCAGGAGTGGGGAGGGAATGGGGATTTTCTGTAGCATCCTTCCAATGCCACGCCCACCAAGTGACGCCCACAGAACTGGTAGTAAAAAAAAAATTGGATTTCACCACTGGGTGCAGGTAACACCAATTCAGTCTGGAGATGAGAAATTACTTCGAGTAGAACTGGTAGAGCTACTCCTGGTGCCCCTTGTCGAAACAATTCTGGTCTTGTTAATAAGGGACGTTGCATCGGGCACAAACAACCCACTGGGAGGTCACTCATGTGGAGCCATCATAATACATGCGATTGCGTGTTAGTTTGGCTGCAATATTTATTAGCCGCATCCGACATAAGGAATGGGACGTGTAAATCCCGCAAGACTTGGGAAGACCAACTCGGTCAATTGATTTCGTCTTATTTTCCTTTCCTGTTTTTGCACTTGAGAATGCCGCTATCGGGGCTTAAGATAATATGGTTATAAATTGGGGGGGGGAATTTCCCCTCTCTTTTTTTCTTCCGAAATAGATTCCTTTTGCTTTCCAGGCAAACCTAAGCAGCTGCGTTTGGATGGCATCTCTTTTTACTGGAAGCATTTCAGCCTTGCATTTGGACCGATTCAGCATCGTGGGATCATCATAGGTAAGGAGAAATCTTTTGGCTCTAAGCCCCCCTATTGGCACCGCGTCGATTCCTAGAGAGACCCCCTCCTCTTCATTTATCTCCAGTTCTGCCTTTGTGGCCATGGTAACATTGGCTGAAGGCTTTCAAGCAGAACGAAAATGACAATCACAGTAAGGGCAGAAAATACCTGGGCTTTGGGGAAGGGGCTTTGGGGCTGAAGAGAGATGGAGAAGAGGACCCAATCCAGCAGTGAGTGGAATTCAAAGCTAATGACTCAAAACTGCCGGAAGAAAAATGGGGAAGGGTATCAAACCTGTAATTGCTGGTTCGCAAGGGTATCCATCTCTCTGAAAAGACCCCTTCCCACAAAAAAAATGCCCTAGGTTCATGATGGCAAACCTATGGCACGTGGCCCAGAGGTGGCAGGCGGTGCCCTCTGTGGGCACGTGAGCCGTTGCTCCAGTTCAGCTCCGCTGCGCATGCAGACGTGCCTCCCGCTGGCCAGCTGGTCTTCAGGTCTCTGCCACAAATGCATGGGGGCGGGGCGCATGGGGGGACATGCATTCATGTGCAGGGGGGTGGAGCACATGCCAGGGGTCATATCTGGGGTGAAATGCTCCCGGTTCGGCCCGATCCAGTAGCAATGGCGGCGGGTGGTTTGGAGAACCGGTAGCAAAAATTCCTGCCCCCCCCCCCACATGCCCAGCTGAGCCGCGCGATCATCAAATTTATTTTTTTTTACTTTTAAAAGCTTTTTTCCTTAGGCCGAAAAAATGCTTTTAAAAGTTTTTTTTAAAAAGCCTCTGATGATCACATGGCTCAGCTGGGATCATCAGCGCCTTTTAAAAGCATTTTTTCTACAATCTCTTCGGCTGTAAAAAAAAATGCTTTTAAAAGGCTCTGACGATCCCAGCTGAGTTGTCTGATTGTCAGAGGCTTTTTTTTTTCTTTTAAAGGCAAAAGAAAAAGAAAAAATGCTCCACCCACCTGCCCGGTTGTCATTACTTCCTGTTTTTAACCAGGAAGTAACCTGTTTTTTACCCTCTGAGCATGCGCAGAAGAGTTTGCGCATGTGCAGAGATTCCACCCATGTGCACAGGTGACACATCCACGCAGCACAGGCACTTTCGAACCACTGGGAAGGTAATTTCACCCCTGATTTGGGGGATTCGGCTCATCCCAGTTCAACTTTTTCCATTGATTTAGTTTTTCAATCCTGGTTTGGTTGAGTTCAAACCACCTTTCCTCTCTGAGTGGCGCTTATTTATTCTGCTCGTCTAGCAGATCTCTTCTTCATCCCACCTGGCGTTGGCAGCTGACGTGGGCCCATCTCTCCCAGGGTACCAATTCACAAGGGAAAGCTTGCTAAAAAACAAAACAAAAAAAAACCACCTGCTTTCCATCTCGACCTGGAAATCGCAAAACGCTATGGGAGGGGGCGGCAAAGATAATTACGCACTTGTCAGCATGTGTGTGTTTCCCTTCTCTCTCTTGCACAATAAACATCCCACTTTGAGACAGGTTGTAGTTAACGATGCTACAATCACCTGCCAAAGTGTGCAAACAGATTCATGCTGGGTTTGCAGCTTTAGCATCCTTCCTGCCTGCTTAAATTAAGAGAGGGGTTTCCAGGAGGTTATTCTGCTGATGGGTTCTTCTTCTATGAAATCCATCCAAAATTATTATTTTTTAAAATATTTTTTATTAAACAGATTTTTTAAAAAAAAAAATATTAACACTTTCTTCTTTTCAACAGTTTTGCATCAGTGAACAATACTTATACATTTTTTCTCTTATCCTAATGTATATTTTATCCATATCTTTCTAATATATCATATATATATATATATCACTATAATATATTTATTCTAATTATTTTATTTACATATATACTTAGATATACACGTGTACCCAATTTTCTTGGTATATAAATGGTTGGAGGAAAAGGGGGGGAAAATAAAAGGATAAGGAAAGATTAAATAACAGATAAATTAGGAATAGAAATAGAACAAATAGGAAGAAACAAAAATTGTGGAAAGGAAATTGGGTAAATCCATCCAACATTCCTCCTCCTTCCTCCTTCTCTTCCTCCTCCTCCTCCCATTCTCCTTCTTCGCAAACCCCATTCCCTTCTAGCACTGATGATGTTACCTAGTTGGGGTCATGAAACGTCTGCAAGAAAGCAGCTGAGCTCAGAGAGCACCCAGGACCCCTCATTTCAACCCCAAACTACAAATATTCTCCTTATTGGTCTAATGCAGGGGTCTCCAACCTTGGTCCCTTTAAGACTTGTGGACTTCAACTCCCAGCAAAGCTGGCTGAGGAACTCTGGGAGTTGAAGTCCACAAGTCTTAAAGAGACCAAGGTTGGAGACCCCTGATCTAATGGTCCTTTAGATGCCATAAGACTCCCCAAAAATAATCCAGCAACATCAAAATTACATTGTTCCCAAAGCGTTTGCTCCTTCCAAAGATTTCAAGTAGCCAGACTATCTCTTGAAGTGATATTCGGGCTTCTTCTTTTTCTTTTTTTAAACAAGATTGGAGGAGAAAGCTCAGTCCTCTCTACTAAGTAACTTCTGCCTAATGGGGTGATGATGGCTCCTAAAATATGGATCAGTCTCTGGGAAGTTAATTTTCACTTACTGACCCTGAAATGGATCCTAAAAGCTTTCAACATTATGGAGCCAAATTTCATCAGCCATAATACAGTTGTGAGAAGGTCCTCCTCATTCACAGAGTGGGCCAACTCATACTTCAAGAAGTTTCTAAAGGAAACGAAGACACCAAAGGTGGAGAAAGAGATTTGGGGAAAACAAATAACGGACAGGGATGGAAAACATACGCATCCACAGGGTTAGCACTACTTTGTCTCCAAAGCAGAAAGGGGTGAGATATTATAGCAATAGCAATAGCACTTAGACTTATATATCACTTTACAGTGTTTTCCAGCCCTCTCTAAGCGGTTTACAGAGTCAGACTCTTGCCCCCAACAATCTGGGTTCTCATTTTACTGACTTTGGAAGGACGGAAGCCTGAGTCAACCTTGAGCCTGGTAAGATTTGATTTGTCAAATTGCAGGCAGCCGGCAGTCAGCAGAAGGAGCCTGCAGTACTGCCCTCTAACCACTGTGTCACATTTGGCTTCACATTTGAATATAAAATGATAGAGTTGGAAGGTCAGCCTTGGAGGTCTTCTAGTCCAATCACCTGCACAAGCAGGAGACCCTAAACCATTTCGGACAAATGGTTGTCCAATCTCTCTTCTAAAAAGCCTTTGTTGTTGTTGTTGTTAGTTGAGAAGTCATGTCCGACCCATCGCAACCTCATGGACAACGTTCCTCCAGGCCTTCCTGTCCTCTACCATCCTCTGGAGTCCATTTAAAGTCTTTAACATGCGAGTTTTATCAGTTTACCATGCTAGATGAACCAGTTCTAGCAGATGGGAAAAGTGAGGTGGTGAAGGTGTTGGATTGCCATCAAAGAATCTCAGTTTAAGTCCAGTGTTGGAGCACTCAACAACTTCTAGAGGCAAGTGGTTCCACTGGTTAATTGTTCTCACTGGCAGGAACCCCATTTTGGTGTTCCTCCTTCCGGTTTGCCCCTGTGTATCAAAGGATGGCATCCAGGTGAGGTTGGCACAACCTTCTTCTGATTTACACGCTATTACAACTTTGCCTTTTCCATGGCACTTCGCAGGAGAGCAAACTATAGCAAACCAATTCTCAAATACAGCTCGTCTGTTTGGAACCTGCATATCGGACATTAATACAATTGAACGAGTCCAGAGATATTTCACAAGAAGAGTCCTCCACTCCTCTGCTTGTAACAAAATACCTTATGCCACCAGACTCGAAATTTTGGGCTTAGACAACTTAGAACTTCACCATCTTTGGACTGACCTAAGCAATAAAATCATCTGCTACAATGTCCTATCAACCAATGAATACTTCAGCTTCAACCACAACAATACAAGAGCACACAATACAGCAGATACAAGCTCATGGTAAACCGATCCAAACTAGACTGCAGAAAATACGACTTCAGTAACAGAGTGGTCAACACCTGGAATGCACTACCTGACTCTGTGGTTTCTTCCCCAAACCCCCAAAACTTTAACCTTAGACTGTCTCCTGTAGACCTCACCCCATTCCTAAGAGGTCTGTAAGGGGCGTGCATAAGAGCACCAGCGTGCCTACCGTCCCTGTCCTAATGTTTTCTTTTATTCATATCCTTTGCACATATTTATAATTACGTTTACACTTGCATCTGTCATAAAATACATACTTGACAAAATAAATAAACAAATAAAATAAAATAAAATAAAATAAGGGTTCATCCCTCTTGAGCAAACAGCACCCAATTAGTTATCATTGGTTTTCAGATTTTTCTAGACAAAAAAAGGAGGTGCATACAGAAAGAATGAGGGGAGCCCTTGGAGTTTGCTTCTGATTCAAGAAAGCGGGGAGGGGGGCGGAATAGTTGAATACTACAGATTTCCAAGGACAGATTTAACTCACAATGGCCTGGATATTCAGCTTGTCTTTAATGTGAAATGGAGTGTTAATTTCTCTGTGTCACCTCTTAATTGCTTCCTTATTATACTGTTCAAGCAGTTAATTGCTAGAGAGAGTGAAGGGGCGGTTTTCAGGGGGAAGGAAATGCCACAGAGTGAAAAGGAGGGAGGGGATGTGGTGGGGGGAGGAGGAAGAAAGAGAGAGAGAGAGAGAGAGAGAGAGAGAGAGAGAGAGAGAGAGAGAGAGAGAGAGAGAGAAGGATGCCATAGACTTGAGTCATGGGATTGGATTTAAGGCTGATTGCAGGATAACTTTCTCGGAATTAAATTGTTTTTCCAACCCAGGAATAAGGCAGAAGGGGAATTGGAAAAGAGAAAAGGAAGAATTGGACGCTCACTTTCCCTGGTCAATCTTTGAAGGTTGAGAAATGTTCATTCATTGTGGGGAGAAGGACATTGTGATCCACCGTAAATGAGAACTCAAGGGAATGGCCAGTCAGAGGTCAAGTATAGGGAGATTCGGTCAAGATCACCACTCAATGGAGGCTTAAAAGTACAAGGCAGATCTTAAGTTAAGGTTGCCCACCCTTGGCCACCTGAAGATGTCTGGACTTCAACTCCCAGAATTCTCCAGGCAGAAGTTGTGGGTGCTCCATCTTTGGTGGGGTTTTTTTTAAAAAAAATAGATCGGACAACCATTTGACAGGGATGGTAGAAGGTTTCCTGCCTTGAGCAGAGGTGGACAAGAAGACCTCTGAGCCCTAGGATTATATGATCCATCTGAACTTGGTAAAGGGACCTCCAGGCCAACACAAAGCCCTGGGATTTCTATAATAGGGTTCTGATTGTATTTGTGTTCCAACTTCATTTCATTTCAGACTGCATAAATTTATGCCACTCAGCTGCCTTTATTAAATTGAAGGTGTCTTACATGTATGATGGAGGAGGAGGAGGGGGAAGTAGAGGGAGGAGGAGGAAGAGGAGGAAGAAGAGGAAGAGGGAAGAGGAGGAGGAGGAGGGAGGAGGAAGAAGAGGAAGAGGGAGGAGGAGGAGGAAGAGGGAGGAGGAAGAGGGAGGCGGGAGGAGGAGGAAGATGGAAGAGGAGGAAGACGGAAGAGGAGGAAGACGGAGGAGGAGGAAGAGGAAGGAGGAGGAAGGAAGAGGAAGAGGGAGGAGGAGGAAGAGGAACGAGGAAGGAGGAAGGAGGAGGAAGAAGAGGAGGAAGAGGAAGGAGGAGGAAGAGGGAGGAGGAGGAGGAGGAAGGAGGAAGGAGGAAGGAGGATGGAGGAAGGAGGAAGGAGGAAGAGGAAGAGGGAGGAGGAAAAGGAGGAAGGAGGAAGAGGAAGAGGGAGGAGGAAGGGGGAGGAAGAGGAAGAGGAGGAGGAAAGAGGAGGAAGGAGGAAGAGGAAGAGGAGGAGGAGAGAGGAAGAGGGAGGAGGAAGAGGAAGGAGGAAGAGGGAGGAGGAGGAAGAGGGAGGAGGAGGAGATGTTAACAATTCAGTCATGTCCAACTCTTGTTGGTTCTATTGACCCCTTTCTCCACATCATTAAGTGCTTAGCCTCGTTCTTCTCAAAGAAGTCCTTCAGCAAAGACCTCTCCTGTCCTGTCCTCCCTCCCCCCCATCATCACATCCCCTCCCCACCCCTACACATCCCAACTGCCTTTCACTACAGATGCAAAAAAAAAACAACCATCTAATCCTCAAATCAATTTAGGGAGACCCGTTTATCAAGCCGGTTCTATTTTCCAACGGGTGGGTGACATTTACATGTCTATCTTTTCTTTAAAAAAAAAAAAGGAAGGAAGGAAGGAAGAAAGAAAAGATATAATCACAGGGAATCAGGCATGCGATAGGAACGTAAAAGAGAAAAGGATTACGAGGGGAGCTCAGTGAATGCTCAACGCTTTCCCAAATTGGTTGGACTATTTAAAATGCCCACCGTTCTCAACAAATCCGAAGTGGGAGGAATTTCTTTGTGCGCCACACACTTCAAGCACTTGTGAGGTTTTTTGTTTTTGAAAGGGATGCGTGCCGAAAGTCTTCATTAGAACTTCCGCTGGGTGGAGAAACTGGGCGTGTAGGTTTCTTTCTCCTTTCCTGCCACAATGGAGAAAGCCGGCTCTTCCTGACCCTGGCTTTCTTACAGATTCCTTTATACTTAAAGCATGATTGACTCCAATTCCGAGTTAATTCTGAACCTTTTCCCCAGGCTTTGGGGTGGGGGGGGGAAGGGTAGACTTTAATCATCTAGAGGATGGGGGCCACACGGAGATTCACCCCTTTCCTCCTAGCAAAAGAAGGAGGCAACTGGAGGGCTCCAAAAGATGGCTTCGCATTCAAAGGTAGAATGATAAAGGGCGTTGAACTTGAAGAGGCCTTGGAGGTCTTCCAGGCCAACCCCTCGCTCAAGCAGGAGACCCTACACCGGTTCAGAAACAAGGAGGATTTTTTCTGACAGGGAGAAACAACCCACCCCTGGAACAGAAGAAGAGACTGGACTGCCCATCCGTCAGAAAGGGTGTAGGGCAGTGATGGCAACATTTTTGCTGTCGTGTGACAAAAGCAGGGGGAACACGGGAGGTTGCGTGCGCGTGTGTCCACACCCATAATACAATGCCTCCCATGCGCCCCTCCCCCACTGCCCTGCCCCCTACATATGTGTGCATGACACTCTCTAGCCCAGCGGTTCTCAACCTGTGGGTCGGGATCCCATTGGGGGTTGAATGACGGTTTGCCAGGGGTCGCCTAAGACCATCGGAAACATGGGAAGTATACTCGCGAGTCAAAGAATCGTGCTCCAGTGGTTGACTCCACAAGCCAGCTGCAGGCTCTTCAAATCGCTAGCTGAATTCGGCTTCAGGCGCGATGAATTAAAAAAGAGAGAAATCTTTGCTCTGATGTCTCCCTCTCAAGCCAGCTGCAATCACTCCCAATCACTAGCCAAATCTGGCTTCAGGCGTGATAAACTTAATAGGGGAGGAGTCTCCGCTTTAATGCCTCCGTCCTCAAGGCAATCGCAACCAATTCAGATCGCTAGCCAAGACGGCTTCAGGCGCGATAAATTCAAAATGAAAATAATTTTATGGTTGGGGTCGCCACATTGTGGGGAATTGTATTATTTATTTATTTATTTATTTATTAAATTTTTATACCGCCCTTCTCCCGAAGGACTCAGGGCGGTGTACAGCCAGAAATAAAATACAAGATATGTACAGTTAAAAACGAATTAAAACATAGCAAAATTACGAAAACGGCTGATAATTAAAATTTAAATTTAAAATATTTAAAATATTAATAAAACCCCAATTTAAAATCAAACTATTATGCCAGTCCCGCTTGAATAAATAAGTATGTTTTTAGCTCACGACGGAAGGTCCGAAGATCAGGCACTTGACGTAGGAGTCGCAGCACTATAAAGGTTGAGAACCACTGATCTAGCCCCATTTTGGGCCTAGGAGGCCTTCCTGAAGCCTTAGGAGGCTGGAAAGGGCTCATTTCTGGACTTCCGGTAGGCCCCGTAGGACCGTTTTTCACCCTCGCCAGGCTCCGGAGGCTCTCCTGGACCCTGGGGAGGACATAAACTGCCTCCCCTGGCCCTCTGGAGGCCCACCGGAGGCTGGAAATGGCCCATTTCCAGATTTCCGGTAGGCTCCATAGGACCATTTGGTGTGTGGTGCGCACTGCTCATGCACGCACACACAGCACGCATGCGCAGCCAGCTAACCGGTAGTAAACCGGTTCAGATTTCACCAGTGGTCCAATCTCTTTTTGAAAGCCTCCAGGGATGAAGCTCCCACAACTTCTGAAGGCAACTTCTGTCCCATGGGTTGATGGTTCTCATGATCAGAAAGTTTCTACTTACACACATTTCTGAAAGCTCGGAAGACTAAACCTCTGGTCCAGGTAACTGATGCAATTCGGATCCGGCCACATTATCCTGGGATGCGTAGCAAGGCTGTCTTCCTAAGTGCAAATTACAATATCAACAACTTTGCCTATTGAGTTCCGCTTCTTGGCCACACGATGGCAGACCACAATGCTTCTTTGGGAATGGAATTGCAAAGGAAAATACATTGCATTTCTTATCTCCATTACAGTCCTACTGGAATGTCTTCCTCCTAAGTTTTGGCTTGGCTGTGGGTGTCTCCGCTACCATCTTGTGGCCATCCAGATTCCTGCACTCTGCAGACTTGGTGCAAACAGTTGTTTAGGACAGTCACTCCTTTGGGAAAAGATGGAGGCAATTCGGGTTTTATACAATCCTGGATTTGTAGCTTGTTCGTTTTGTCTGCAGCTTGTAAATCCGTGGGTCCTACTGGATGCCATTTGGACAGAGGAACGGAATAACAGAGATGGAAGGGACCCTGGAGCAGTGGCGGGTTTCAAAAAAATTTACTACCGGTTCTGTGGGTGTGGCTTGGTGGGCGTGGCATGGCTTGGTGGGCTTGAAGGGGAAGGATACTGCAAAATCCCCATTCCCTCCCCACTCCAGGGGAAGGATACTGCAAAATCCCCATTCCCTCCCCATCCCAGGGGAAGGCTACTGCAAAATCTCCATTCCCTCCCCACTCCAGGGGAAGGCTACTGTAAAATCTCCATTCCCTCCCCACTCCAGGGGAAGGATACTGCAAAATCCCCATTCCCTCCCCACTCCTGGGGGAAGGATACTGCAAAATCTCCATTCCCACCACACTCCAGGGGAAGGATACTGTAAAATCCCCATTCCCTCCCCACTCCAGGGGAAGGATACTGCAAAATCCCCATTCCCTCCCCACTCCAGGGGAAGGATACTGCAAAATCCCCATTCCCTCCCCATTCCAGGGGAAGGCTACTGCAAAATCCCCATTCCCTCCCCATTCCAGGGGAAGGCTACTGCAAAATCCCCATTCCCTCCCCACTCCAGGGGAAGGCTACTGTAAAATCTCCATTCCCTCCCCACTCCAGGGGAAGGATACTGCAAAATCCCCATTCCCTCCCCACTCCAGGGGAAGGATACTGCAAAATCCCCATTCCCTCCCCACTCCAGGGGAAGGATACTACAAAATCCCCATTCCCTCCCCACTCCAGGGGAAGGATACTGCAAAATCCCCATTTCCTCCCGATCAGCTGGGAATTGGGAGGCAGAGAATAGATGGGGGAGGGGCCAATCAGAGGTGGTATTTACCAGTTGTCCGAACTACTCAAAATTTCCCGCTACCGGTTCTCCAGAACTGGTCAGAACCTGCTGAAACCCACCTCTGCCCTGGAGTTCTTCTAGTCCAACTCCTGCTCAAACAGGAAGCATCTCCATTTCGGTCCAAGGACAATTTAAAGATGGGAAGATTGCAAAACTCATCCTTCTCCATAAAAGGGATGGAACTAAAATTGAAACATTCAGAAATTTTAAAAGCAGAAAATTTGCTTTCTTATGGCACATGGTCTTTTCACCTTTAACAGAACAACAGAGTTGGGAGAGGCCTTGGAGGCAGGGGTGAAATCCAATTTTTTTTACTACCGGTTCTGTGGGCGTGGCTTGTTGGGCGTCGTGTGGCTTGGTGGGTGTGGCTTGGTAGGCATGGCAGGGGAAAGATACTGCAAAATCCCCATTCCCTCCCCACTCCTGGGGGGAAGGATATTACAAAATCTTCATTCCCACCCCACTCTGGGGCCAGCCAGAGGAGGTATTTTCCGGTTCTCCAATCTAATCAAAATTTCCGCTACCGGTTCTCCAAACTGCTCAAAATTTCCCCTACCGGTTCTTCGGAACCTGCAAGAACCTGCTGGATTTCACTCCTGCTTGGAGGTCTTCTAGTCGAACCCCCTACTCAAGCAAGAGACCCCTATACCCATTGCAGACAAGTGGCAATCCAGTCTCTTCCTAAAAGCCTTCAGAGGAATTACTTTCCAGGTGTATCTCCTTCTCCTTAGGGGGGGCGGTCACCCTCGCCAAAACTCTACGAAGAATCTTCGCACTGGGGCTACTTAAATAAATATTTTTTAAGCTTTCCTCCTTCTCTCCTCTCCATCTCTTTAAAGTTGACATCTGGAAAGCCAAATGGGATCTCTTTGAAGAATGGCGGCAGGATCTGGGTTTGGCCAGTCTAGAGAAAAGAAGAACTAAGGGTGATATGATAGCAGTATTCCAATATTTGAGGGGCTTGTACAAAGAAGGGGGGGTCAACTTATTCTCCAAAGTACTAGAAGGCTGGACAAGAAGCAATGGGTGGAAACTCATCAAAGAGAGAAGCAACCTGGAATTAAGGTGAAACTTCCTAACAGTGAGGACAATTAACCAGTGGAACAGCTTGCCACAAGAAGTTGTAGGTGCTTCATCACTGGAGGCTTTTAAGAAGAGACTGGACAGTCATTTGTTTGAAATGGTATAGGGTCTCCTGCTTGAGCAGGAGTTGGACTAGAAGACCTCCAAGGTCCCTTCCAACTATTCTATTCTATTCTATTCTATTCTATTCTATTCTATTCTATTCTATTCTATTCTATTCTACTTTACTCTACTCCTATTCCTATTTCTAAGACCTCAGCATTAGTTGGAATTGGGCTGGTAAACTTATGCAAAAATATCACATCCCAGAGAAATATTTGAGGCCAAACAGATGCTGATTTGCAAATGTGATGAACTGTTATTTATTTGCACAGAAAAATATACGGTTATGGAGAGTATTCTTCTCTTTTTCTCTTTATTTTTTTTTTTTCTCCTGAACGTGAGAATTCTTAGCTGTGGGGTTATCAGAAAAATCCATGGCCATCGCATCGTAAGTTCTTGCTCTTAATACAGAGAATCTTCGGCTTACAAACGTTATTTAACCACCATTCAAAGTTACAACCCGCCTGAATAAGTGAGCTATGACTGGTTTTCACACTTATGACTGTCATACCATTCCAATGGTCACATGATCAAAATTCGGATGCTTGGCAACTGGTGATGTATTTAGGACAGCTGCATTGTCCCTGGGGTCATCCAATCACTATTTGGGACCTTCCTAGCCAGCTCCAATAAGCAAAGTCAATGGGGGAAGTGGGATCCATTTAGTGACCACATGACTCACTTAACAACCATGGCCAGAAAGGTCAGAAAAGCGTGCACAACCTTAACAGAATAACAGAGTTGGAAGAATAGAATAGGATAGGACAGGACAGGACAGGACAGGACAGGACAGGATAGGATAGGATAGAATAGAATTTTTTATTGGCCGTGATTGGATACACAAGGAATTTGTCTTTGGTGCATATGCTCTCGATGTACATAAAAGAAAAGATACGTTCATCAAGAATCCTAAGGTACGACACTTAATGAGAGTCATAGGGTACAAATAAGCAATCAGGAAACAATATCAATATAAATCGTAAGGATACAAGCAACAAAGTTACAGTCATACAGTCATAAATGGAAGGAGATGAGTGATGGGAATGATGAGAAGATTAATAGTAGTGCAGACTTAGTAAATAGTTCGACAGTGTTGAGGGAATTATTTGTTTAGCAGAGTGATGGCGTTTGGGGAAAAAACTGTTCTTGTGTCTAGTTGTTCTGGTGTGCAGTGCTCTGTAGAGTCCTTTTGAGGGTAGGAGTTGAAACAGTTTATGTCCAGGATGCAAGGGGTCTGTGACTGGGTCCTCAATGGAAGGTAGATTGGTAGCCATGTTTTTTTCTGCTGTTCTAATGATCCTCTGAAGTCTGTGTTTTTCTTGTTGGGTTGCAGAACCAAACCAGACAGTTATAGAGGTGCAGATGACAGACTCAATAATTCCTCTGGAGAACTGGATCAGCAGCTCCTTGGGCACCTTGTAGGTCATGTAGTCCAACTCCCCACCAAAGCAGGAGACCCTACCCCATCCGTGAAAAACTACCTGTGCATCTAGTCAGAGAGGGAATGTGTAGTCCTTGAAACAAACTACAAATCCCAGCATCCCTCTCTAATGGCAGTGGAGCTGGGAGCTGTAGTTCAGCCACATTCATGTACATCTCTAATTTCTCATCATGGACGGCAAATCCTCCAACATCCCCAGCCAAGAGTTATATTATCACTTATTATTTTAGTCTCAATCTCCCAGGGGTTGTGGTTGGCTTTTCCATATTTTCTACCACCCAGCTGCGCTAGCGCCGTCATTCACTGCCAATTGGATTAAGGGGAAATTCTGGATTTCTCAGAAGCTCTCGTGGAGTAATGGTTGACAATTTGCCTTCATCCAAGATGTGCTTCCATTCCCACACCTTCTCTTTATTTGTACACAAAACTGCAAAAGGAATGTCTGAGTTTTTCCAACACGCTCGCCATATTTTGGCTAGACCGAAAGGGGCCCCATCCTGAACCCTGCCGGGCGACCATCTTCAACTGATTTAGGACTCGTGTATGCGCCATGTCAAACATCACACAGACGGCATTCATCTACGCTTCGGGAAGGCTGGAATTCTGCAAGGAATGTGCCCAGTTAATTGAAAAGGTTTTGGCCAAAACCGAACACAGTCGGACAACCCTTACTGTGTGCCTGAACTCTACACAACCTTTGGAATACCTCTGCGAAGGCAGGAAATGGAAAGATTGTGTAGAATTGGCCGCTAACTATCCATTTATCATCTGCGGATTGATCCGGGTCAAAATTATATTTTGTTCTGTTTGGTTTGTGTGTTCACTAATCAAATTATTAATCGGGGCAAAGGAGAGTTCCCACGTACAAAGGTCTTAGAAATCTTTGGAGTTTTGTTTTTTTTTCCCCCAGCCAACTATACCTTTTAAGATGTTTAACATTTGCCTCCATCACCAGCAACTCAGCACCACCTTGAGTTAAGCTTACACGAGCACAACACATACAAAATACACTAAAATACATTACAGGCAGGACACCAACTGGCAAAAACAAGAAAACCCACAGTTAAAAGAGGGAATGTGACCATATGTTCTCCAGTACTTAGGAACAACAGGGAGTGTTCAGAGTCATTAAAAGGGTACCCAGTTGGGCTTAAGTATTGATGAACAGATGGAAGATTTGTCTTCCCAGGTTTACTTTCTCTGGTCCTCGTGACTTTATAGCCCACTCTTGGGCCTTTCTAGTGTAGGGTTTCAGGGAGGAATACAAAGATGTCATTTCGCTTTGGAGATTTTTTATTTTTATTTTTTTTAAAAAAATCAAATTATATATTTTGATTCTGTGTTTTAAGGGGCGAGTCAATAATTGGTCTATTACGTATCCAGCATGGGCTTCAAGATGAATGTAAATCAAGCAACATCAACAGAAGAACAGCAGGTAACTGGCATTGTTAATGTACAAAAGCCGCCCGATGCTCAGACACCCCAATTATCTGCTCTTGACCCTGGTGCTATGCGGGTCCAAAGTCAACTTCTGAAGATCCCAGATCGGCCTCGGTCTGTGATCTTTGCAACTCCCGTGATTATCAAATCCACCTGATTTCAAACATCCTGGTTCAGTTGGTGCAATGAGAAGTTGTAGCTATCTCTGCTGCAAGATATAATAATTGGATGGGGTCACCTTGGATGGGTTTAAGGCAGAATTAGATGTGGATGGGTTTGAAGCAGAACTAGACAATCTGGAGGTCCAACAGTCAAGAAATATGATGATTGTGTGTAATTTCCATGGAAAGCAGCACATGCTAAGGAAGATAAGGAGCAAATTGCTGATCCTTTTGTTGCTACTTGATGGATTTCCAAAAGGTCAGTCATTGTGAGAACAGAATGCTGGAAGACACAGATCTCTGGTCTGAACTCTCTAGACCAGGGTTGTCCAACTCCGATGACTTTAAGACTTGTGGATTCCAACTCCCAGAATTCTTCAACTCAGAGAGTTGAAGTCCACAGGTCTTCAAGTTGCCAAGCTCGGCTACTCCTGCTCTCGATTCCGTATAGTATTCTGACGTTATGTCTAGGGACTGACTTTGAAGACTTTTCATGGGAAACTTCAGTTGGATCAAAACATGGAGACCAATGATGTATGGGAATCTATCCGTTGGATTATCACACTTTCTTTGTAAGAAGATTCCAGAAGATTTTCAGTTGAGGATTTGCTCATTTTCAGCTGGGGAATTGCTCGTTTCTTTTAAGTTCAGGAGGTCCAAAATTCAGTCCCCAATTTGAGATAAGTCTGGAAAATAATTCCCTCTGAATTTCTTGGCTCTTCCTTTGAGTCAGTGTTGACGATGATGGAATCAACAGAGCCACTTAGGAGAGGTAGATTTCTTTGTTCCAAGATAGAGAAGGTACTTTTCCTCTCCAGAGCCCCAAACTGAGATTTCTTCATGGACGTTTGGGTTCTCTCGTGAACAAGCTATGATGTGTACAAAGAAATATGGCCTTCCCCACTTACTACATGAGGTTTACGCATGATCTACTTCTGGTTCCTCTGGTGCCCATTAGGGGATGAGGAGAAAAATCCATTTCCATCTGTATTACCGTGTAATATGTAAATCGGTCCTGTGTTGAAATGTCCGAGGAACATCCCTGCTCATGGCTTCCTCCTGAGAGAAGCTGGCATCTTCTAGAGAATTGAGTCTTCATTCAGATGTTCGAAGCAAGAGTGTGGAAGGCAGTCCATTTAACATATCTGCATAAAGGTGCGGAGGAAATGATAGGTTAGGAATTTGGAGTCCACTTAAGAGCAGACAGCAGGCAAAAGACAATGCCCACCTTTGAAGAGGTGCCGGGTGAAGATCTACAATTTACATTTCTTTTCCAGAGCTGAATCTTTCCTCCATCACATCTGAGAAGCTATGCATTCCTCTTTTTTTTTTATTAAAGTCCTTGAGAGAGCAGATAGTCTACAATTCAGATTTTAACATTCACACCTGATGTTATTGACTCCTCAGTTATTAAGCTGTCTCCCTGAAGTTTATCAGAACCTTCTACCTTTAAAAAAAAAATCCCTGGAGCAAAACACATCAATTTTCTCCTTCGCATGATGGCTGACAACCACATCTCTTGGGCAAAATTGTTCCCAAGTGCTCGGTTTCTTTGAAGAACGGACAAATTTGTTCTGGGAGATTTGTGACCTTCATATTCCTTCCCGAACGGGAACAACATAGAGAATGGCCGATATTCTGTTGACATTCACCTTTGTGGATTTCTTTTCCTTTGTCCTTCTAGACAATGCTGGCTGGGTATGACAGGAAATGTAATCTATCTTGTGAACAGGATAGGATAGGATAGACTAGACTAGACTAGACTAGACTAGACTAGACTAGACTAGACTAGACTAGACTAGACTAGACTAGAATAGAATAGAATAGAATAGAATAGAATAGAATAGAATAGAATAGAATAGAATAGAATAGAATAGAATAGAATAACAGAGTTGGAAGGGAACTTGGAGGTCTTCTAGTCCAACCCCCTGCTTAGGCAGGAAACCCTACATCAGACAAATGGTTGTCCAATCTCTTCTTTAAAACTTCCACCATTCACAACTTCTGGAAGCAAGTTGTTCCATTCATTAATTGTTCTCACTGTCAGGAAATTTCTCCTTAGTTCTAAGTTGCTTCTGTCCTTGATCAGTTTCCACACGTCCTGACTTCAGGTGCTTTGGAGAATAGCTTGACTCCCTCTTCTTTGTGGCAGCCCCTGAGATATTGGAAGACTGCTATCATGTCACCCCTAGTCTTTCTTTTCATTAAACTAGACATACCCAGTTCCTGCAACCATTCTTCATATGTTTTGGAAGGACCCTGGCAGCATAGAGGTCCTCTAGATCAATCCGTTGTTCTTATTTGTTTCTACCTTGGAAATGGAAATAGAAAGGACAGGAGACAGTATGAAAGTTGGAGAACAGGCAGGAACCTTCTCATCCTGCCCAACCCTTCAGATATATCTCCCCTGGTCTAAATAACAGGAAGGTCCTTGTAATGTAGACTATGTCAATAGTTGGTTTACTTTTCCCTTTGGCAAATCTGCACTCCTATTAATCTTCTCATCGTTCCCACCACCCATCTCCTTCCACTTATGACTGTAACTTTGTTGCTTATATCCTTACAATTTATATTGATATTGATTGTTTCCTGATTGCTTATTTGTAGCCTATGACTATCATTAAGTGTTGTAAGTGTTGTACTTTGATGAAGGTATCTTTTCTTTTATGTACACTGAGAGCCTATGCACCAAGACAAATTCCTTGTGTGTCCAATCACACTCGGCCAATAAAAAATTCTGCTCTATTCTATTCTTTAGGATTGACTGACTGATAGGATCTCTTTGCAGTCCAAGAGACCCTCAAGAGCCTTCTCCAACACCACAATTTGAAAGCATCCATTCTTCAGCGTTCAACCTTCTTTATGGTCCAGCTCTCGCAGCCATATATTATTAATGGGAAAACCAGAACTTTGACTGTAGGGACCTTGATGATGGAACCAATTACAAAACACAATTATGGATTCTTTTGTTTTTGTTTTTGTTTTTTCTGGCTGCATCCAAGTAACAACTTGAACAGCTATTTGTTGGGAATGTTTTTCCTTGGGATTTCTGCGGTGGAAATTCCACACCTTGGACTAGGTAAGCATCACTGTCTCCTCTTTCAGCTGCGAGGATCCCATCCTGGAAGCCTTGGTGATCTTACAAAGAATATCTTTTTACGTTCAACAGAGAGCCTGTCTTGAGGAGCAGACTTTGGGTGAACCGGAATAAAAAAACTCCCGCTGTTTTGAGCTCCAAAATTTATGGGTCTTTGGGGGCTGGCAAGTACTGAAAACCGTTCACCTTTTTACAAGCTAGAATTATGCCATATATCTTAGCTTTCCTCCACTGAGACAACTGAGATAGATTAAGATGAAATGGAGACCCTGCCTGCTTGGGACTTTGGAGAATTATCATCCTTCCACGCAGAGAGTCCAAAAAAAAAAAAAAAGGATTGATCTAGATGTTAACACAGAAGAAGAAAAAAGGTTTTGGCTGAAAACCCCGGGGTTTTTTTTTTTTTTCTCGCCTCTCTTGTGTTGCATTGAATTTAGAATTGCCTTCCTTTCAGGTAAGTAGAAGAGCATCCAAGGGTATCTGTCAGGTGTGGTTAAAAACTTGAAGTTGATGCAGAAATTATGAAATGATTGGAGTGCTGAACGTTTGTGACACGAAGAAAAACCAGACAGAGTGACAGTTGTAGCATTGTGGACGATGCCTTGAATTTTTGGCGACCCTACTTTCAATATGATGGAAAATCAGCAATTCTTACAGCTGAAGTCTACATTGGATTAGATTACTAACATCTGCATGTGGTTTAAATCCGGTCTTGCTAAGGCAACCTTTGGTTTTTGGGAGCCATTTGTTATTCCGAATTAGTTGAGCTTTTTTTTAAAAAAAAATCTATATATTCTCAATTGTGAAAGAAACTCCAAAGAGATCTGCTTCTTGACATCAAGCCATAAAAGCACCAGGAGAGCAGAAGGATGGAATTCCAAACCTGACAGATCACTGTGTATCTTAATTTCCATTCACCTGAGTCTGATTCAAAAGCCAATGGCAGACCAGGGTTCAAATTTCTAACCCTACTGATTTTAAAGATTGTTCTGCTTTGCCCTCCAAGGTAAAATCTACAGCTGCCAAGATTCATTGTTAAGCTACATGTATACATCATGTAGCTTACATGGATGCTATATCAATCAGGATGATTAGAGGACTGGAGGCTAAAACATACAATGAACGGTTGCAGGAACTGGACATGGCTAGTCTCGTGAAGAGAAGGACCAGGAGAGAGCGGATAGCAGCCTTCCAAGATTTGAGGGGCTGCCACAGAGTGGAGGAAGGGGGTCAAGCTGTTTTCCAAGGCACCTGAAGGCCAGACAAGGAAGAATGAATGGAAACTGAACAAGGAGAGATTCAACCTGGAAACAAGGAGAAACATTCTGACAGTGAGAGCCAGCAAACCATGGAACAGAAGTTGCCTTTAGAAGTTGTAGGAGCTCCATCACTGGAAGCTTTCAAGAAGAGATTGGACTGCTATTTAGAAGATTTCTGCCATCATGTCAGAAATGATGTAGGGTCTCCTGCTTGGGTGGGGGGGGGGTTTGGACTAGATGACCTACAGGGTCCCTTCCAACTCTCTTAAACTTTAATCTGTATACAGGAAGTCCTCCATTTACAAGAGTTCGTTTAGTGACCGTTTTGGCACTGAAAAGAGTCACGATGGTTTTCCACCCTTACAACTGTTGAAGTATCCTTGTGGTCACGTGATCCAAAATTCAGACGCTTGGCAAACTGATTCCTATTTATGACGGTTGCAATGACCCCGGGGTCATGGGATTCCCTTTTGTGACCTTCTGACAAGCAAAGTCCATGGGGAATCCCGATTCACTTAACAACCCTGTGACTAACTTAACAACTGCAATGATTCACTTAATCACGGGGGGGTAAGAAAGGTTGTAAGATGGGACAAAATTCACTTCACAACCGTCTCACTTACCCACAGAAAGTTTGAGCTCAATTGTGGCCGTACGTCGAGGACTACCGGATGGGGTTTGCAGATATAAATCCACTATATTGATTGTTTCCTGATTGCTTATTTGTAGCCTGTAACTATCATTAAGTGTTGTAAGTGTTGTACCTTGATGAAGGTATTTTTTCTTTTATGTACACTGAGAGCCTATGCACCAAGACAAATTCCTTGTGGGTCCAATCCCACTTGGCTAATAAAAAATTCTATTCTATTCTATTCTATTCTATTCTATTCTATTCTATTCTATTCTATTCTATTCTATGATTTGATTGCTTATTTGTTCCCTATGACTATCATTAAGTGTTGTACTTTAGAATTCTTGATGAAGGTATCTTTTCTTTTATGTACACTGAAAGCATTTGCACCAAGACAAATTCCTTGTGTGTCCAATCACACTTGGCCAATAAAGAATTCTATGGTATGGTATGGTATGCAGTGGTGGGATTCAAGTAATTTAACAACCGGTTCCCTGCCCTAATGATTTCTTCCAACAACCAGTTCATCAAACTGCTCAGAAAGTTAACACTTCGGTTCTCCCGAAGTGCTGCGAACTGGCTGAATCCCACCACTGATGATATGGTATGGTATGGTATTGTGTTCTGTTCTGTTCTCTTCTGTTCTATTCTATCCACAAATGCACTTTGCACATGGTCAGAAAAATTCCCCTCTTTCTTTTAACCCAGTTTGCAAGCAAGAGGCAAAATTTTAACCGTTTCAAACTAAGGAATATTTCATACACGCACCCAATTTTACAAAATATTTTTATTCCAGGCAGCTGCGCTACAGATTTTTTCATTGCTTCGTCTTTACAAAATCTTTGGGGGTAAAATGCAATAATATTTGGAAAAAAAGACTATATATATATATATATGTATATATATGACGAAGTTTGCATTGCCAGTTAACACGCTAACTTCCTCCCCGTCTGTTTTTCATGCTGAAAAAAACTGTTGCAGCTGCTGATCATGTGAAGATAAAAACAAAAATGCATTTGGGATTTTTTTTTCAAAGGATTCCTTTGCTTGTTGTTATTGGTGAAAGAGGGGGAGGGAGGGGAAAAAGGGTGCAAAAATTCCTTTAAAACCCTCCTATCCAGACTTTTCTGAACTGACTTTCAAAGAAAGAGGCAGGCTACAATTCTGCTCTTCTCTAACTTAAGGGCAGATGGTTTCCATTCAGCGACTTCCATCGCTGGTCCATGTTTATTTTGCCATGTTAAAAGAAAAAAGAAAAAAAGAGCTCCTTCACATCTGCTCTCTGAAAATATGTCCCTCAAGATCAGCTCCTTTGATTGGGTGACCGATGAGATTGAAAGGAGTCTAGATATTTCCCTCTGCCGTCTCTTCTTTGAATCTGAGGATATCACCCAGTGGTGAAATTCCCATTTTTTTTACTACCGGGTCTGTGGGCGTAGCTTGGTGGGTGTGGCAGGGGAAGGATACTGCACAATCCCCATTCCCTCCCCACTCCTGGGGAAGGATGCTGCAAAATCTCCATTCCCTTTGCTAGACCAATTCTTGAATACAGCTCATCTGCCTGGAACCCACACTGCGTATCAGACATTAATACAATTGAACATGTCCAGAAATATTTCACAAGAAGAGTCCTCCACTCCTCTGCTCGCAACAGAATACCTTATGCCACCAGACTCCAAATTTTGGGCTTAGACAACTTAGAACTACACCGACTTTAGTCTGACCTAAGCATAGTACATAAAATTATCGACCACAATGTCCTATCTGTCAATGACTACTTCAGCTTCAACCACAACAATACACGAGCAAATAATACATACAAACTCAAGGTAAACCGCTCCAAACTTGATTGCAGAAAATATGACTTCAGTAACAGAGTGGTCAATGCCTGGAATGCACTACCTGACTCTGTGGTTTCTTCCCCAAACCCCCAAAACTTTAAGCTTAAACTGTCTACTGTTGACCTCACCCCATTCCTAAGAGGTCTGTAAGGGACGTGCATAAGAGCACCTGCGCCTACCGTCCCTGTCCTAATATTCCTTTTTAATCTTACTCTTTTCATGTATCCAAATTATGTTTATACTTTTACCTGTTATCTTATATATGATTGACAAAAATAAATAAAAAAAAACATAAATAAAAATACTTCCTTCTAAAATAGAGCTTCAATACTTGTTGTAACCCAGCAATTTCTGCTGAACTGGGTTTTTCTTCTACAAGCATTGTCCAATGAACGTGCTATAGACAAGAATATATTCAAGCAAACTCAACCCTTAACAGGGCAATCTGAAGCATTTCTGCACCAAAATTCTCTTTACTTTATTTCGTGCCTTGGAAAGCATGCAAAAACATGGCAGCTTTGGCCAAGGAATCCAGCTAGCAAGATTTAGGAATCAGGAAGTTGAGAGAAGAACCTCTGAATGACAGGGAGAGAAATGAGGAGTGGACTTCTTTGCCATGTTTTTGCAAGTCTTCCTGCCTTTGTCTGCCAAAAAGTGCTTTCAAGATTGGTCCTATGGAAAAAATGGAGAACACCATACGTGGGATGATGATTAAAGCCCAAGACGCCCAGGAAAGGGAGGAGTCAACAGAAGAAACGAAAGAAGAAGACAAAGAGGAGACAACAATGAAAATAACAGTGACTGATGAATTAAACCAGGGGGAAAATATACTAAGAGAGTTGGAAGATACTTTTGAAAGGGAGAAATAGGGGCCTGGGGAGAAATTTTGGAAATTAGGCAGTGGAAGAGGGTAGAGATGGGAGAAATACCTAGATTAAATAGCTAAGAAGCAGATGCAGATAGCGTTAAAGATCCAAGAGAGGAATTTGAGAGGCAAGTCAAAAAAAAAAAAAAGCATAGCAATTAAAGTATTGAAGTGGATAAGAGATGATGGATAGATGATTTCTCTTTTTTGTTGTTCTGATTTGCCTTTCCTCTTCTCTTTCTTTCTTTTTTTTTAGTTAGGTGACATAACTAGAAGTTAGATAGGATAGAAAGAAAGTGTCTTTTAATATGATTAAAAGTTAAAATAAGTGATAGAAAGCAAGGGAAGGGAGAATATTAGTGTATACACTTTTATATAATAAAATAACAATAATAAGAGAAAACATGCAATAATTGAATAATGACAGATGGCAACAACATAAATGTGTATTATTATTATTATTATTAGAAATATATACGTTGATTGGCCCTGTCAGAGTTGTAATTTGAGCCGCCCAATAATGAGACCTTGGAATGAAGTTCATGCATGGCGTCTTGGCCTGCTTCTTCCTCATCTTACAGAAGCAAGAAGTGGGGGAAAAGGAGTTGTGAGGTGACTCAAGCTGAGAGCTGACCTGCAGGAACTTCAGCCATTTGGCACCGAGCGTGAGGGAAAAGTCAACAGAGAAACACCGTGGTTGGCCTCTTCTGGCCTCACAGAAAAATCAGAGAAACCCCCAATTCTTTCCAGGTCCCGTCATGTGGCCTTAGTCAAAAAGACATTTAAGTTTGCTGTCCGAGGGCCAAACCGGCATACATATTCTTCACACCCCTGGTGTTGTAAAAGCATTCAAAACCATGGCTCCTTGAAAACCAATTAAGACAGGACTTATGGGAAAAATGCAGTGTACAATTCTTCCCTCCTGTGGCCATCTCCTCTTTGACAAGAATTCAGATTAACAGAGTTGGAAGGGACCTTGTAGGTCATTTAGTCCAACCTCCCCCCCCCCTCCCAAGCAGGGGACCCTACACCATTTCTGACAAACGGCAATCCAATCTTTTCTTGAAAGTCTCCAGTGATGAAGCTCTCACAACTTCCGAAGGCAGCTTCTGTTCCATTGGATGATGGTTCTCACTGTCAGAAAGTTTGAGCAAAAAAAGAGGGACCATATAAATGTGAGCTTGTTTTCCATGATGATTGGAATCAACTGATTGGAGTTGGGAGGAGGATTCAAAAAGACGGGTCCATTCCAGGCAAACGGCTGTCCACTCTTGTCTTGAAAACCTCCAGTCATGGAGAACCCCCAACTTCTGGATGTGTGCTTTCCACTCATAACTTGTTCCTGTCATTAGGAAATTTTTCCTTAAATAATAATAATAATAATAATAATAATAATAATAATAATAATAATAATAATAATAATAATAATAATAATAATAATAATAATAATAATAATAATAATAGCAGTAATTCAGTATTTGAAGGGCTGCAACAAAGACGAGGAGGTCAATTTATTTTCCAGAGCCCCGGAGGGCAGGACAAGAAACAATGGATGGAAACTAATCAAAGAGAGAATCAACCTGGAATTAAGGAGAAATTTCCTAACAGTGTGGATAATGAACCAGTGGAACAGAAGTTGCCTTCAGAAGTTGTGGGTGCTCCATCCCTGGAGGTTTTTAAGAAGAGACTGGACAGTCACTTGTCTGAAATGATATAGGATCTCCTGCCTGAGTAGGGGGCTGGACTAGGAGACCTCCAAAGTTCCTTGCAGCTCTATTCTATTCTACTTTTATGTGAATAATTGTGAAATGAAAAAATTCTACCTTGTGTCTCTCTCTTTAATAAGCTTCCACCCATTACTTCTTGTCCTGTCTTCTGATGCTTTGGAGAACAGATTCACTCCCTCTTCTTTGTGACCATACCTCAAGTTAGAAGACCAGGGGTGAAATGCTCCCGGTTTGGATCGGATCAGCCAATCCAGTAGCGATGGCAGCTACCAGAGAACCGGTAGCAAAAATTCCTCTTCCCCCCCGCCCCCGCCGATGCCCACCCAATCGCTCAGTCGCCCGCTTACCCGCTTGCCGCTTCTTTAAAAAAATGCTTTTAAAAGGTTAAAAAAAAGACTCATGATCACAGCTGAGCTGCACGATCGTCAGCGCCTCGTTTTTTTTAACTTTTAAAAGCATTTTTTTTTGCAACCTATTTGGCCGAATAGGTTGTAAAAAAAATGCTTTTAAAAGTGAAAAAAAAAGTTTGTGCGCCACAGCTGATCACACCCACACACACCTCTCTGTTCTACTTACCCCATGCCTCCTTTTGAGGTGCACTGCGCATGTGTACACACACCACGCATTTGGTGCGTGGTACACACGGTGCATTGCACATGTGCAGCCAGTGAACCGGTCATAAACCAGTTCAGGTTTTACCACTGTGGAAGACTGCTATCATGTGTCCTCATTCTCCCTTCCACCCCCAGTTGTTTTCATTAGACTACTAGACCTACCCAAATCCTGCAACTGGGTATCAGGAGCTTTGTGTGAATAAAGCAAACTATTGAATCTCAGCCTCACCCACCTCCCCAGAAAAACTCAAGTTCGCTTGGCACCTTTCATCCTAAAGAAATAAAATCCAACCCATCCCCTTCAACTCCCAATTTTTTTGATGTCACTTACCCTTAAGAAGCCGCCCCCCCCCTCAAAAAAAAAAAACCTGATTCAGACCTGCTGCCCTCCAGCAGAAAATAATGCAGGCAGCATTGAATATATATTAGTTTCTTATGTAGGCAAGTGCAGATATTTTAAGTTTCTGCAACTTCCAACTTCCAGAATTCTCCAGCCATCCGTGGACTTCACCTTCCAGAATCCTGGAAGGTGAAGTCCGCAAGTCTTAAAATTGCCAAGGCTGGGCACCCCTGGGTTAAATCCAGCCGAGGCGCATACGGGAACTCAAAACCTCATTTGAACTTTTAGAAGTACTAATGAAACGGGCAGACGCAGCCATGTTGGTTTTCAAAGCTCCGCCCCTGATTTTCGTGCCATATCTGTGGCAAAACCCATGTTAAGTAACAGAAAATACAGAAGGGAAAAATAAGTCCCCACCCCACTTCAAAGCGCTAACCCTTCCTTCTCTTTCTGTTCTTCCTTTTATCTTTCCCCTGATGGGAATCACAGCATTCCGCTGTAACCAGAGTTCTATTATCATAAGCCAACTTCTTTTGTCTTGTTAGAGAGAAGCATATTTGACACTTCTGAAAAAACAATATTTGGGGATCCAGAGACTTCAAACCCTTCAACACCCTTTCCCCCCCCCCAATCTCTTGCCCCATCCTCCCTGGCCCCTTCATCTTTCATCAGGGAAGGATGGGGAGATCTTCTGGGGGATTTTCTTTACATAAGGTCTACTTTAGCTGTGATTCCACTTGGGGTCAGTTCATGGGGTGAAATGCTCCCGGTTCAGACTGGATCAGTTGATCCGGTAGCAGTGGCAATGGGAGAACAGGTAGAAAAAATCCCTGCCCCCCACCCCCCACCCATGCCCAGGTGAGCCACACGATCGTCAGAGGCTTTTTTTTTTTCACTTTTAAAAGCATTTTTTTAATAACCTCTTCGGCTGAAAAAAATGCTTTTAAAGGGTTAAAACGAGGCTCTGATGATCCCAGCTGAGGTGCCTCTCAGCTGGGATCTTAATCTTTTAAAAGCATTTTTTAATTTTTAAAAGTTTTCTTTTATGTACACTGAGAGCGTATGCACCAAAACTAATTCCTTGTGTGTCCAATCACACTTGTGTGGCCAATAAAATATTCTATTCTATTCTATTCTATTCTATTCTATTCTATTCTATTCTATTCTATTCTATTCTATTCTATTTTTTAAAATGTAAAAAAGCTGAAGCCTGCTAGGCAAAAAATGGGGGGGGTTCATTTCAGAGAGAGAGAGAGAGAGAGAGAGAGAGAGAAAGAAAAGAAAGAAAGAAAGAAAGAAAGAAAGAAAGAAAGAAAGAAAGAAAGAAAGAAGAAGGAGGGAGGGAGGGAGGGAGGGAGGGAGGAAGGAAGGAAGGAAGGAAGGAAGGAAGGAAGGAAGGAAGGAAGGAAGGAAGGAAGGAAGGAAGGAAGGAAGGAAGGAAGGACCGAGGAAGGGAGGGAAAAGGAGAGGAAGGAAGGACTACAAACCTGGCACTAGACGTAGCTTCAGAGGATAATCCAGGGCTGGAAGGGACCTTGAGGTCATCTAGTCCAACCCTGCTCCAGCAGGACATTGTTCGTGAGTTTCTGTCTTTTGATCCCCCAGTCACATAGCCACGCCCATTGAGCCACGCCCACAGAACTGGTAGGAAAGAAATTTAGATTTCACCACTGGGTCAATTTATCTCATCAGAAAGATCTGGTCTGAAGCCAGGGGTTTCAGATAAGAGAGGTTGTCAAAGAAGACTTAGAAAGAAGAATCAAGATATCAACAGAGGAGAATATTTGCAGCTGGGAGTAAAAAAGGAGGGGTCCCTGGTGCTCTCTGAGCTTAGTGCTTTTCTTGCAGACTTTTCATGACCCACCTGGGTAACATCATCAATGCTAGAAGGGAGAGAGGTTTGCCCTCTGTTTATATATGGAGCCTTTGTCTTTGTCCCAAAGGTGCTTTTTCAAGAGGCAACTGGACTTCCTTTCTTTTTTCCTTGAAGACGTTTCATTTCTCATCCCAAGAAGCTTGTTCAGTTCTGACTGAAATGGGGAGAATGGAAGGATTTGTATTCCTTGCATATAAATCCTCCCATTCTCCACCATTCAACCAGAACTGAAGAAGCTTCTTGGATGAGAAGTGAAACGTCTTCAAGGAAAAAGAAAGAAAGTCTAGTTGCCTCTTTTAGAAGGAAGGAAGGAAGGAAGGGGAGAGGAGAGGAGGGAGGGAGGGAGGGAGGGAGGGAGGGAGGAGGAGGAGAGAGGGAGGGAGGAGAGGAGGAGGAGGAGGAGAGGAGAGAAGAGAAGAGAAGAGAAGAGAAGAGAATTTTTTATTGTCCAAGTGTGATTGGACACACAAGGAATTTGTCTTGGTGCAGATGCTCTTGAAAAAGCACCTTTGGGACAACTCTGACCTGGATGACTGAGAATCTGCATCGACATCTTTCTCTTTCTTTTCTACCAATAAAGGAGAATATTTGTAGCTCAGGGTTGAAATGAGGGGTCCTTGGTGCTCTCTGAGCTTGGTGGTTTTCCTGAAGACTTTTCATGACCCAAACTAGGTAACATCATCAGTGCTAGAAGTGAGGAGGAGGAGGAGGAGGAGGAGGAGAAGGAGGAAGACTGTGGTACCTAGGTAACACCATCAGTGCTGGGAGGGAGGGAGGGAGAAGGAGAAGGAGGAGCAGGAGCAGGAGCAGAAGGAAGAGGAGGAAGAGGAAGAAGACTGTGGGGTCCCTGGTGCTCTCCGAGCTTGGTGGTCTTCTTGCAGACCTTTCATGACCCAAACTAGGTAACATCCTCGGTGCCAGTGACGATGTGACTAAGTTTGGGCAATGAAAGGTCTACAAGACAACCAGTGGTGGGATTCAAATACCTTAACAACCGGTTCTCTGCCCTAATGATTTCTTCCAACAACCAGTTCACCAACTGCTCAGAAAGTTAACAACCGGTTCTCCCGAAGTGGTGCGAACTGGCTGAATCCCACCACTGAAGACAACCCAAAAGTGCTTTTTCAAGAGGCACCTGAACTTTCCAGAAAGTCCAGCTGCCTCTTGAAAAAGTGCCTTTGGGACAACCATGACCTGGATGGCTAAGAAGCTCCACTGACATCTGCAAGAGAACAACCAAGCTCAGAGAGCACCAAGGAGCCCTCAAGGATCAAGAGGTTGCCACTCTTCAGAGACCGTTGGGGGAGGAGAAGCGAGGAGGAGAGGAAGCGTGTCTGAAGGTCCACCTAGAGAAAAGGACCAAGGCTTTGAAATTCACTCAGGCAAAGGTCTAGTTCACTCCCAGCTGAGAGCTTGCTTAATGGTCCTTTATGGTGCCTTCACACCATGCTGTGAAGGCATACAGGTGTGCATTTGTGTGAGAGGAAGAAAGAAGAGTCTGTGTGTGGTTGTGTGTTGTGCTGGGATGGCCTTCATTAGAAACTCTCTCCCTCCCTCCCTCCCTGTTGGAAGTTAATGAAAAGCAAATTATTCCAGAGAGTACTTAATTTTATTTATTGAGTTTTGCAGTAATCTCCTTTTTCCTGTATCCTCATTTGTGTTGTGACTTTTCATGGATGTTTTAATGGTTATCGTGGCCCTCCCTGAATCATTCATTTAGAGTAGGGGTATAAATCTGGGAAGGGAAGGGAGGGAGGGAGGGAGGAAGGAAGGAAGGAGGGAGGGAGGGAGGGAGAGAGAGAGGAGGGAGGGAGGGAGGGAGGAAGAAAGGAAGGAAGGAAGGAAGGAAGGAAGGAAGGAGAGAGAGAGAAAGCAAGAGAAAGGAGGGAGGGAGGGAGGAAGGAGAGAAAGAAAGAAAGAGAGAGAAAGAGAAATGAGGGAGGGAGAGAGGGAGGGAGGGAGGGAGGGAGGCAGGCTGGCTCAGTTAAAGTTTTCTGTTTTTCCCTCCACTAATAACCAAATGATCAATAGATCCCAAGACCATGCCTGGACCGCACATTAAACCCACAAAAATAAAAGGCCATTCTGAGGTATCCCCACACCCATATGCTCCCCTCCAAAAACCATCTGTCGGAAGGAGCCCAGAGAGATTGTCAAGATTACCCATCTCTCATTAACACGGATGTTTAACCTGCCTCTGAGCATAATTAGTGCTATGGGACATAATTCTCCTGCATATTTTTTCTTTTTATGATTGCCAGTTCTCATTTATTTTAATCAAAGCGAACTTGCTTTGTGCAAAGCATAAGACGTCCATGGAATGCCAGCCTTAGCTGGGGTTCTGAAATGGCCCAAGTCCTATTCTCCAAAGCCCCTGAGGGTAGAACAAGAAGCAATGGGTAGAAACTAATCAAGGAGAGAAGCAACTTAGAACTAAGGAGAAATTTCCTGGCATTGAGAACACTTAATCAGTGGAAGAACCTGCCTCCAGAAGTTGTGAATGCTCCAACACTGGACGTTTCAAGAAGATGTTGGATAACTATTTGTCTGAAGTGGTGTAGGGTTTCCTGCCTGGGCAGGGGGTTGGACTGGAAGACCTCCAAGGCCCTTTCCATCTCTTGTTATTCTAAAAAAAAAAAGAATTCCATGGAATGGCTGATTTTATCCAAGGAATTGGTGATTTTTTCAAGAGTCCCCAGCTGGAGAAGGTGGTGACACACAACCTGAGAAACCTGTTTTCCAAAGTCCCCAAGTAGGGAGAGGGGGAAAAAACACTCTCTTTTTGGGGGGCATCTCCTCCTGCATCCCAGTACAGCAACATCTGGCCAGCAATTTGGAGATTTAGAAAAGACGAATGAGGAGAAAAAAAAGTGGAGTAGCCTGGAGAACATCTCCCTCCACCATCACCTCTGTAGGACACCTAGCAAGAGGGCCCTGCCCGAAGAGCCCCAGCCGAAATACCAGAATGTGGATTTATTCTGCCTAAATCCGCCTAAACCCTTCGCACCGTTTGGTCTTGGCTTGATCCAATTGGAAGGTGTAAACACGAGTGACAATAAGGAAGCCATCTGGCCAAGTGGCTGGCTTGGCAAACAATGACCGGCTTTAGTAAGGAGACCTGTCAGGATTTCCACACACATGTGGTGCTCCCTTGAAAGAGAGAGAAAGAGAGAGAGGGAGAGGGGAAAAGAGAAAGAGAGAGAGAGAGAGACTTCAGCTTAGTCAACCAAATAAACAAGCCCTCTCTTTTTAGTGTGCGAGGCACACCAGCCCTTGTTCAGATCAGAAGTCTTTGCATGTTGTGTCTTTCAAAAATACATTGCAGGATTGATGGGAAGGAGAACTAAGCAGACTTCTGTTTTGGGGCGACACTGTCAGGGCTATGTCCTGGAAATATTTATTGGCTTGATTTGGGCCCCTCCGTAGCTCATTCTCCTCCTCTCCAGATTCTCATGGCTTTCTTATCACCTGCTGAGGCCTTGATGGTGGAGAGAGAAGACGAAACAGCAGGGGACAATTAGAGAAGACTTCCAACTTTGATCATTTGACCATATGTGAATACAACAGCTGACCACATGTTTGGAGAGACAACTAACTTAAAAGTAAGGGGTGGGGAGAGGAGGAGGAAGGGAGAGAGAGAGAGAGAAAAAGAGAGAAAGAGAGAAAGAGAGAGAGCACGAAAGCCACAAAAGCCAAGCATAGATATTTAAATTTACATTTTAATTATCCAGCAGTTGAAAGCTGCATTCAAACTTTTCAAAGCGAGTGGGAGGGAGCGAAAACTGGCATTTTTCACACAAGTGACTTTGCCAAAAAAAAAAAAAAACCACCAAAAAAAAACTATTTGTTCTCCCTCTGTGTGTCTATGTGTATATGTAAATATAGACATATATATTTCCAAAAATAAAACCATGCATTTTTTATTTTTTTTTTGCTGTAACCCCCAGAGAAGAGTTTGCTTTTTCCACAGAAGGCAAGAGAGAAAGGGAGGAATATTTAAAGATAGTCTGGGGCTCTACAACCAGTTCAACACGGGGTGTATGAAGACATTATAAAAATGTTACAATAGCCTTGTCTTAGCCAGCTGACTCTGCCGATTCGAAAGCACAGCTGAAAGATTGCTATAATAATATCTGATATATAAAGATTGCAATCATAATAATATCTTATATATAAAAGTATATAAAATGAGATATGTAAGATTGCAAAGATATTTAAAATGACCGAAAAAGAGAAGATGGAAGAGTTTGTCATATTTTTTCAGAAAAAACGTATTAAGGAACGCTTCCTTCATACGTTCTTTTGCCCTGTTATAAATATTCACCCGAAGCTCATAATTCTAAAACAGAGATATGTACAGCTTATTGCATTTAGATGACCTCTGTATTTATGCCTGATCTTTATTAAATGATTCCTCCTAACTTCTTGATCCACAGCAACAGGAATTCATTAAGACTTATGCCTATTTCCACAGGCATAAATGTTAAACAATACATTTATTTTTCTTTCTCTGCCAATCTAAAGCCATCAGTCCTTATCTTTGCTACTTACCAGGCAATTAACATATGCCTGAAACCTTCTATTTACTTGCAAATAAAAGGATAATAGAAAAATAACACCAACTGTTTTGACAGCAGTGACTTAAGAGTTATCTGAGCAGTATTTTTTTTATACCCAAGAGTGAGCTGCTTGTTCTTCTCCAGAAAAGGTTTTTTTTTTTAATTAAGTATCTGAGTTGTGGAAAGAGAGAGAAAAGAGATATTTTAGGAGAAGGCAAAAGGGTTTCAATTTTAAGAGATTTCTTGCAAACCAGTGGAGTTTTCTGTTTACTACAGATTTCAGTTCTTTTGCAAGAAGAAGGAGGAGGAGGAGGAGGAGAAGAGGAAGAGGAGGAGAAGAGGAAGAGGAGGAGGAGGACCCCCTCCTCTCTGTGGCTGCCCCTCAAATTATTGGAGCACTGCTATCATGTCTCCCTGGCCAGTGGTGGGATTCAGTCAGTTCGCACCATTTCGGGAGAATCGGTTGTTAACTTTCTGAGCAGTTTGGCGAACTGGTTGTTGGAAAAAATCATTAGGGCAGAGAACCAGTTGTTAAATTATTTGAATCCCACAACTGCCCCTGGCCCTTCTCTTCATTAAACTAGACATACCCAATTCCTGTAACCGTTCTTCATGTTTTAGTCTCCAGGTCTTTGATCATCTACTTAGATGGATACAGATTAACAGAGTTGGAAGGGACCTTGCAGGTCATCTAGTCCAACCCCCCTGCCCAAGCAGGAGACCCTACACCAATTCTGACAAATGGCAGCCCAGTCTCTTCTTGAAAGCTTCCAGGGATGAAGCTCCCACAACTTCATTGCTCTCACGGTCAGAAAATGTCTCCTTATTGCCAGTATTTTCCAGGAATAAAGTATTTTATTTTATTTCTTATCCCAAAGGTGCTTTATTGATTTGGGGGGGGAAAAAAGGACAACCATGACCTGGATGACTGAAAATCTCCATACATATTTTAGTTCTTTCTTTCCTATCCTCTTCGCTTCCCAGCCTTAAATCCCAGCCCATCTCTCTACCAAAGAGCTGCCAACTCCAATGCTACTCAGCAGGAACGAAAACGGCACCTGGGAAGGACCGGTTGGCTAAAGGTTTACACAACAGTGAGCATCAAACCATTATAGAAAAAAAGACCTTCCTTGAGAATGCAGACACCGCTCTGCCTGGAGAGACCAAAAAAAAAACCACACAGGAAATGTCCAAACCAAGCCTTTTCCTTTCTTTCTTTCTTTCTTTCTTTCTTTCTTTCTTTCTTTCTTTCTTTCTTTCTTTCTTCCAAGCCTTTTCCTTCCTTCCTTCCTTTCTTTCTTTCTTTCTTTCTTTCTTTATTAAAAAGATATCTCTGCTGTCACTCACACCATCTTTTTGTTAGTAGGTGCACCAACATTTGGGGGGAGTCTGTGAAGATTTGGCTTTTAGACTTCTTTGCGGGACAAATACCGTATTTTTCAGACTATAAGATCTCCCGGCGTATAAGACGCACCAAGATTTCGAAGAGGTAACTGAAGACTTTACTATTTCACCGAGCGGGACTAGCCTAAGACATTTTAGCGAAATTTTTAAGGGGTTTTAATCGGTCTTTGACCATTTTAGTGATTTGGCCAGTAAATATTTGTTCTTAATTGTTTTTAAATATTCTTATTCATTATATTTAAATTGTATTGGTGTGGGTATTTTAATAATTGGCTGTAAACTGTGGTATAGAAATGTAATTATAAAATAAAAATAAATAAGGTAAGCGAGACAAAAAAAGGTTTTTCCCTCCCCGACCCCCAGGAGCACTCTGCAGGCCTCCCAAAGCCTCTGCCTGCCCTATTTTTGTTTTTGTTTTTTCTGGTGTGCCATTGCTCTCTAACGTTGTTTTGAGGGTAGACGTTGAAACAATTTACGTCCAGGATATGCATCCTTGCGATTCTGCAAACAGAATGAAGGATGCATTCTCGGATGAGAAGCTAAACGACTTCAAGGAAAAAAAACCAAGAAAGTCTAGTTGCACCTTTGGGACAATCATGGAGGACTGAAAACCTCCACCTTTGCTCTGCATCCTGTTGCTACAGGGGCTCGACTTTTCTTGCCGATCCCTCACCATCTTCACCCTTGTCGTGGCCCTCCTTCTCCGTCTAACAAGCCACCTTTGTGTCAGGCTAACTTGGTCTCCTGGCCAGTGGTGGGATTTAGTCAGTTCGCACCATTTCGGGAGAACCGGTTGTTAACTTTCTGAGCAGTTTGGCGAACTGGTTGTTGGAAAAAATCATTAGGGCAGAGAACCAGTTGTTAAATTATTTGAATCCCACAACTGCCCCTGGCCCTTCTCTTCATTAGACTAGACATACCCAATTCCTGTAACCGTTCTTCATGTTTTAGTCTCCAGGTCTTTGATCATCTTAGATGGATACAGATTAACAGAGTTGGAAGGGACCTTGCAGGTCATCTAGTCCAACCCCCCTGCCCAAGCAGGAGACCCTACACCAATTCTGACAAATGGCAGCCCAGTCTCTTCTTGAAAGCTTCCAGGGATGAAGCTCCCACAACTTCATTGCTCTCACGGTCAGAAAATGTCTCCTTATTGCCAGTATTTTCCAGGAATAAAGTATTTTATTTTATTTCTTATCCCAAAGGTGCTTTATTGATTTGGGGGGGGAAAAAAGGACAACCATGACCTGGATGACTGAAAATCTCCATACATATTTTAGTTCTTTCTTTCCTATCCTCTTCGCTTCCCAGCCTTAAATCCCAGCCCATCTCTCTACCAAAGAGCTGCCAACTCCAATGCTACTCAGCAGGAACGAAAACGGCACCTGGGAAGGACCGGTTGGCTAAAGGTTTACACAACAGTGAGCATCAAACCATTATAGAAAAAAAGACCTTCCTTGAGAATGCAGACACCGCTCTGCCTGGAGAGACCAAAAAAAAACCACACAGGAAATGTCCAAACCAAGCCTTTTTCTTTCTTTCTTTCTTTCTTTCTTTCTTTCTTTCTTTCTTTCTTTCTTTCTTTCTTCCAAGCCTTTTCCTTTCTTTCTTTCTTTCTTTCTTTCTTTATTTATTTATTAAAAAGATATCTCTGCTGTCACTCACACCATCTTTTCGTTAGTAGGTGCACCAACATTTGGGGGGAGTCTGTGAAGATTTGGCTTTTAGACTTCTTTGCGGGACAAATACCGTATTTTTCAGACTATAAGATCTCCCGGCGTATAAGACGCACCAAGATTTCGAAGAGGTAACTGAAGACTTTACTATTTCACCGAGCGGGACTAGCCTAAGACATTTTAGCGAAATTTTTAAGGGGTTTTAATCGGTCTTTGACGATTTTAGTGATTTGGCCAGTAAATATTTGTTCTTAATTGTTTTTAAATATTCTTATTCATTATATTTAAATTGTATTGGTGTGGGTATTTTAATAATTGGCTGTAAACTGTGGTATAGAAATGTAATTATAAAATAAAATAAAAATAAATAAGGTAAGCGAGACAAAAAAAGGTTTTTGCCCTCCCCGACCCCCAGGAGCACTCTGCAGGCCTCCCAAAGCCTCTGTGTGCCCTGTTGTTGTTGTTTTTTTTCTGGTGTGCCATTGCTCTCTAACGTTGTTTTGAGGGTAGACGTTGAAACAATTTACGTCCAGGATGTGCATCCTTGCGATTCTGCAAACAGAATGAAGGATGCATTCTCGGATGAGAAGCTAAACGACTTCAAGGAAAAAAAACCAAGAAAGTCTAGTTGCACCTTTGGGACAATCATGGAGGACTGAAAACCTCCACCTTTGCTCTGCATCCTGTTGCTACAGGGGCTCGACTTTTCTTGCCGATCCCTCACCATCTTCACCCTTGTCGTGGCCCTCCTTCTCCGTCTAACAAGCCACCTTTGTGTCAGGCTAACTTGGTCTCCTGGCCTTTGTAAACTGTCTCTGTTCAACCTGCCGATCGGCTGGACGGGGGCCAACTGACAGGCGTCAGAACAGCTTCAGTGTTACCAGTGGCTCCTCTGCTATTTCAGATGCCAGCTGATGCACCCAGGGACAGACAATGAACCGTCACAAACTGGGGAAGGAAGTGACAAAAGCCCAGCCCAGTCATTGCAGGAGGCAATTGCTGGTGCAGAATATTTTAAAAAATAGTGACAGTAGTACCCGACTCGGAAAGGAGGTGAAATTTCCCATCCTAAAGAGACTCAGCAACCGTCGTAGGATTCCCGGACATTTCTTTCTTTCTTTCTTTCTTTCTTTCTTTCTTTCTTTCTTTCTCCAGCCTTCTCAAATCACAGAGCTCATTTGCACACCATAAAAATGGCAAGGAAATAAGTTGGTGCTCTCTTGGTTGTTCTTTTTTTTTTTTGCAGAACTTTCATTATCCAACTAGGTAACATCATCAGTGGGAGGAGGAGGACCGTGGGGTCCTTGAGGGAGGTGTGAAGGAGGAGGGGGGAGAGGAGGAGGAGGAGGAGGACCGTGGGGTCCTTGGTGCTCTCAGAACTTGGTGGTTTTCTTGCAGGCATTTCATTACCTAATTAGATAACATCATCAGTTCTAGGAGGAGGAGGAGGACCATGGGGTTCTTGAGGGAGGTGTGAAGGAGGAGGGGGGAGAGGAGGAGGAGGAGGAGGACTATGGGGTCCTTGGTGCTCTCTGAACCTTGTGGTTTTCTTGCAGACAATTTCATTACCCAACTAGATAACATCATCAGTGCAGCATTGAAGGTATTACCCACCACAGTTCAGATAATGAAAACGTCTGCAAGGAAACCTTCCAAGTTCAGTGAGCACCAAGGACTCTTCATTTCCACCCTGGGCCACAAATGTTCTCTTTTACAGGGAATAATGTTTTGCTGGAAGGAGCCAGCCAGCCCGCAGCCCCGTAGCACAGATAAGAAGGCAGGAAAAGAGTTAAGTGCCTGTCACAATAAGGAAAAAAAAAAACCTCAAGGGCACTTGACCTTTAAACTCTCCCTTTTCACACATATCCAGAGAGGTGGGGGGGGGCTTCTTTGTGAGAATCTCCCCATCCTGGTGGATTGGCAGGAAGATGCTCTTTGCATTGTTTACCTCTTTCCAGGTTTGGCCAAACTTTCCCTGCCAAATGGCCGGAAATGGGTAACTCCTGCCCTCCGATCCCAGAAGCCGATTAAAGATCGGAAGCACCCCCAAAAAAAATATAAATAAATAAATAAATAAGGTTGTTTGGAGTCAGGAGGCTAAGGGGGAACCCCCTAAATCAAACCAGCCAAGTTAAAATACAAACTTTCGGTGGGAAATTTAGAGAAAGGTTGGGGGGGGAAGAGAAAGGTGGCTTTTAAAATGCCCTCCCCCCCCCATTTTCTCCTTCTGTCCTTCCTCTGATCTTCCATCATTATGCATCACCTCTTGGAAAACAGGACTTGCGGATGTCTTGCGGATCAAACACCCCACATACACACACACACACCCTGATGCACCTTATGGAGGAGGCTTGCAGTGAGAAGATGCTGTGGGTACCATAAATGGACCTCCCTCCCCAGTTGCCTTGCTTGGGTGGGAGGGGCGGGTTCGGTTTAGGAGGCTGGGCCCAGTTAGAGGGGGCGCAAAGGAAGAGCTGCCCCTTCAAATTGTGAGTTCTTTAGAAATTGGAGGAGTTGATAAGGTGAAGCTAGCCTTCCCTGCCACCAAAGGTATGTAGATAGCTTACTTTCAGGGAACTTAAAAGATGTGTAAATTAATTCTGAGCTATCAGCTGGCACAAAATCTTGGAAATGGGCCCATTTGCAATAGCTCTGAACCTTTGGAGATATTCCAGAATAAAGTCTCATAGTCTCCTGGAAGGTCCACCAGTTTAGCTCATACTTGAAGACGGAGGTTCTCAGGAGAGATGATCTGGTGTGCCTTCTTGTGCAACTTTGCATCATTGTACACATTTGGCCAGTTACAGTATACTCGACGTCTTTAATGGCATGGCTTCCTTCATGTCAATGCACTTGGAAGGAGCTCGCCAAGGACATTTGGGAGGGAGGGAGGGAGGGAAGGAAGGAAGGAAGGAAGGAAGGAAGGAAGGAAGGAAGGAAGGAAGGAAAGAAAGGGAGGGAGGGAGGGAGGGAGGAAAGGAAGGAAGGAAGAGATAGATAGATAGATAGATAGATAGATAGATGATAGATAGATAGATAGATAGATAGATAGATAGATAGATGGATAGATGGATGGATGGATGGATGGATGGATGGAGGAAGGGAGAAAAGGAAAAAAGGAAAAAAGGAAGGACAAGGAGGAAAGGAGGGAGGAAAGGAAGGAAGGAAGGAAGGAAGGAGACGGAGGGAGGGAGGGAAGGATGGATGGAATGAAGGCATCTCCTGTTTTACAGAAGGTATTCTTCTGTTGAAGGTATCTTCTAGTTCATGGTTTTAGTTCTAATCCTCTCCAGATTTGGCTTCAAGATGAAAAGCCATCCGAAAAGATGATGGAGCCATGGATATTATCCATACAATCCAACAGAACTGTGGTCGGAGTTGAGAAAATTGGAGGTAAATGGACCCTAACTCAATAGATCCCTAGAAGCCAACATTTTACATCTCTAAATCTGCACACATGCAAATGATCACCCATACATCTCACATAAATGCAAGGAGGGTTACCTGCAGAGAGAAGGATTTTCTTGCAGACCCCCATATTTCTTCAAAGCAACCAGCTGTGGGGGGGGGCAGGAAGGAGGACCGAGAATTGAGGCCAAATCCAGAGATGGATTCAAGGCAGTTCCTGTCTTCTCCTCTTTCAGCGCGGACTGTATATTAACACCATAAAGGCAAAGGAACAGTAGGAGTTGAGGCGCTCTCTCATTGTCAAGCTCCCATTTCAAAAGAAGAGGCAAGAATTCCTGACCTTTCCTTTGTCTCCAAAGGTTGAAGTTGAATGAATTGATTCCTTCTCTCACATACAAACACATATTCACACACACACACACACACACACACACAGAGAGAGAGAGAGAGAGAGAGAGAGAGAGAGAGAGAGAGAGAGAGAGAGAGAGAGAGAGAGAGAGAGAGAGAGAGGCATAGATCCCTAGACTTAGGGACTGCTTTGACTAATGCTTCGAATAAACGGCACTGCCTTGTAAGCCACCGGCCACAGATCCACAGATTCTGAATCATATTTCTTTGGAGGCACCAACAATTTCCATGTTGTGGTCCACCAGCAGCCTGCGGAGCTGGCAACAGAGTCTGCCAGCGATGAGGCTGAGAAAGAACATGGGCCAGTCCTGAAGGCTGAGGAAGACCCAGATGAGGGCTCTGCATTGGAGGCAGAGGTGGGGCCAGGGCCATCAGGGAGTGATGTCAGACTCCGGAGCCTCCAGAGGCTGACAGTAGTGAGGCAGAGGAACAGGAGGAACCTGTTCCTAATGCACGCATGAGAAGAGCTGCCAGAAGGCAAGAGCAGCTCAAGCAAAGAGGACGACTCAGGAGTAGGGCCAAGAGATGATTGGCCCCTCACATAAGGCTTAAAAGACCAGCAACGGCGTTTGGGCTCTTTATTGGAAAACCACGTTGATAGATTTGCTCTTTGTCTTGCTGCATTTATTTCTTATCGGCATCTTCTGCATTTGAACTTTTGCCAAGAAAGGCCTTTGGCAGTTTGCCTAATTAGACCAAGGTTGGTGATAAGAATGAGGAATTGTGTTGGGAGGAATTTGCTTCGATTTAGTTTGGACTACGCTGAGCATGAGTTAATTCTCAGCTGTTCTAATAAAGTTTGTTTGTTTTTAAACTGACGGGTCCCGTCATCTGTAAGCAAACACATCAGTTTAGAAGTATCACAGGACTAGAAGAGACCTTGGAGGTCTTCTAGTCCAGGGATCTCCAACCTTGGCAGCTTTAAGCCTGGCGGACTTCAACTCCCAGAATTCAACTCCCAGAATTCCAGCTTTGCTGGCTGGGGAATTCTGGGAGTTGACGTCCGCCAGGCTTAAAGTTGCCACGGTTGGAGACCCCTGTCCTAGTCTAACCAAGGTCAGGAGTAGGACTCAATCTCAGCAAATGTCCCTGAAGACATTTGGGACGGGGGCAGCCTTCACCAAACTGAAGTTGAGCATGAAATTCCAACCAGATGCTTAGGAAGCCTGATTTAATCCATGCAGAGGTGTCCTGTGGCCGACTCTTTTGAGACTATCCTGCCTGAACTTTAAAGGAGTTGTATCACTCCAGATGGATCACAGCTTCTCGTGATTTATTGCCAACGCTGGGTGAATAGTATACTTTTAGGGTTAGCAACCTGCCCTCAACGTATGTTGGGAGTTCACCTCCCACACAGCTGGAGCACACCAGGATGGGAGAAACCACTGTACGGTCTCAAAGCAAGTCATGTATGCTTCTTGTTGCAAAATTGAGCAGAAAGCTATATATCTTCCATAATTTAAAGAACGTAAGGGGTTTCTTTTATTCTGTAACAATTCTTTTTAGGTCATTCTCAAGCAGACATTATCATGGTGACTTGCCCTGACATTATTGTGTCTGCAATTTGCTTCAGATTGATGTGAAAGCCGCATTGGGTGAGCTTAAAAAAATTATGAAGCTTTTTTCAGTCCACAGAATGAATCATGGTTACAAACTAGAAAAGGGATATGAATCTATTACACATACATACATACATATATATATATATATATATTGTATTTATCTCCTCTAAAGGAAAAAAAATGTGATTTAAATTGAAGAAAGCATTTCACTCTTTGAGCAACAATCTGAAAAAGGAAAGAATAGAATAGAATAGAATAGAATAGAATAGAATAGAATAGAATAGAATAGAATAGAATAGAATAGAATAGAATAGAATAGAATAGAATAGAATTTTTTATTAGCCAAGTGTGATTGGGCACACAAGGAATTTGTCTTGGTGCAGAGGCTCTCAGTGAACATAAAAGAAAAGGTACGTTCATCAAGAATCATAAGGTACAACATTTACACTTAATGATAGTCATAGGGTACAAATAAGCAATCAAATCTAGAATAGAATAGAATAGAATAGAATAGAATAGAATAGAATAGAATAGAATAGAATAGAATAGAATAGAATAGAATAGAATTTTTTATTGGCCAAGTGTGATTGGGCACACAAGGAATTTGTCTTTGGTGCATAGGTTCTCAGTGCACATAAAAGAAAAGATAAGTTCATCAAGAATCATAACTTACAACACTTAATGATAGTCATAGGGTACAAATAAGCAATCAGGAAACAATCAATATCAATATAAACGTAAGTATACAACCAACAAAGTTACTGTCATACAGTCATATGTGGAAGGAGATGGGTGATGGGAACAATGAGAAGATTAATAGTAGTGGAGATTTAGTAAATAGTTTGACAGTGTTGAGGGAATTATTTGTTTAGCAGAGTGATGGCCTTTGGGAAAAAACTGTTCTTGTGTCTAGTTGTTCTGGTGTGCAGCGCTCTGTAGAGTCCTTTTGAGGGTAGGAGTTGAAACAGTTTATGTCCAGGATGTGAGGGATCTGTAAATATTTTCACGGCTCTCTTCTTGATTCGTGCAGTATACAGGTCCTCAATGAAAGGCAGGTTGGTAGCCATTGTTGTTGTTTTTTTTTGCAGTTGTAATGATCCTCTGAAGTCTGTGTCTGTCTTGTTGGGTTGCAGAACCAAACTAGACAGTTATAGAGGTGCAGATGACAAACTCAATAATTCCTCTGTAGAACTGGATCAGCAGCTCCTTGGGCAGTTTGAGCTTCCTGAGTTGAGTTGAGCTTTCTGAGTTCTGAATCTTGCATATTAAAGAATTTAGTTTGAGTTGACTCTTGAGGCAGAGAATAGATGGGGGCGGGGCCAGTCAGAATTTTTACTACCGGTTCTCCGAACTACTCAAAATTTCCGCTACGGTTCTCAAGAACTGGTCAGAACCTGCTGAAACCCACCTCTGGTTTGAGCCCCAGTCTTCTTATCTTCTTCTATTTCAGTCACGGAATCTGAAATGCATTTGAGATATACTCACAGAAGCATTTTAGATCTCCACCCCTTCCAACAGCCACCACTCCATGGCCCAACCTCCATGAAGGGCTCCTGAAACAATGGGTGCAACTTCGAGAAAGGGAAGAAAAGACAGCCATTAAAGGTTCTCTCTTTAGGAATGGAATTTTGTCTTCCCAGCTTTCAGCCAAGCCATTTCCCCTCCTGACTCAACCCTTCCCTTTTCTCAATTTTCCTCTTTTGTTTTGGCTCCCAAATCTCCCAGATCTTCAAGGCCAAGTGGCTTTTATTGTCATTCTGATACCAAGGACAAATAGAATTGCAAGACAAAGAAGGAAACCTGAGGAGGATTTGATGAGATTCCTATTTATTAGAGTTCATGTTAGGTTAAACTTCTCTAGTGGATGAACAAGTTATTTCACACACACACACCCATTACATTATTAACTAGGTAATCTTTTTAGATATGGATCTACCCCAAATTTGCCCACACCAGGGCCTCTGAAAGAAAGCAGGCTGGCCATCCAAATGTTTTTAAAAAGCTTTATTCTGGATTATAGGCTGAACTTTGGTGTAATTGGAGTAGCTGGTTTTGAAAGTGTTGGTGGAGAAGAATTGGCACGGAGGGTGGGGGGAAATTACTAATCTGCAGTCCCTGTGCACAATCAACTATTGCTTGCTTGACCATGGCCATCGGTAAAGCACAACTGACAGAGCTGAAGCGATATTTTAAATCATGAACCGTGGATAAGTCATCAATAGTATATAACAGTAAAATTAGATGCTGCTATTTTATTAGGTTGAAAAATGACGGACAAACCCAGCCGTCTTCTCGACAATACTGACAATAAAATGGCATTTAAATAGAGACATCAGATGCCACTTTGGCTGGCCCAGTAATTACATGTCACTGATACATTAGATCTGGTTCCCAAGGGATCCCATGAAGCTCCAGATCCCAACTTGATACAACATGTAAGCCCCATTAACATTACTGATAGCTCTTCACATCTGCAAAAGATGATGGATGCTCCCCAGAGACAACTCAGGAACTGGTACTCTTTATAAGTTGACAAAGAGAAGAAAAATGTAATCTGCTGCACCAACCTGTTCCACTCTTTTTAACTTTCCCCAAAAATAGATGTCTTGTTCTGAGATTATTTTCCAAAACTTTTTGGGATTGAGAGGGGTCCCTTCCACAGGAGTACATTTCAGCCAGATTCTGTGGCTGAAATAGAAGAATATAAGAAGAGGGGGTATATATATATTAATCTGTTCTTTGTGAGAACTCTTGGAACCAACAAAGAATAGAATTGAATAGAATTTGTATTGGCCAAGTGTGATTGGACACACAAGGAATTTGGAAAATATTTGTAGCTCAGGGTTCAAAGGAGGGGTCCTCAATAATAAATAATAATAATGCTCTCTGAGCTTGGTGGTTTTCTTGCAGATGTTTCATGACCCAAAATCAGCTGCCCTAGAAAGGAATGGGATGTGCAGAATGAAATGGGGGAAGAGGAGGGGGAGGATGACTGTGGGGTCCTTGGCGCTTTCTGAGTTTGGTGGTTTTTTTGCAGACATTCCATGACTCAACTAGGTAACATCATCAGTGCTAGTAGGGGTGGGGTTTGCAGAAAGGAGGAGGAGGAGGAGGGAGTGGAGGAGGAGGAGGAGGAGGAGGAGGAGGAGGAGGAGGAGGAGGAGGAGGAGCAGGACTGGGAAATCCTTTTTGCTCTCTGAGCTTAGTTGTTTTCTCGCTGTGTCACTACCCAAACTAGGTACCATCATCAGTGCTAGTCAGTGGCATCACACATCATGAGGTCTGATGATGTTACCTAGTCTGGGTCATGAAAGCTCTGCGAAAAAACCACCAACCTCAGAGAGCCCTGGTTAGCCATGGTCCATGGGATTCCTCTATAAGGAATGGCTGGAGAAGGCAGGGGGTATTTCAAAGTAGGTTTCCGGGGGATCAGGGGATATTATGTTTTCCAGATGGGCTCTTCCAGAAGAGGGAGAGATTCGTACTTTGAATAGGAATATTAATTTTAGCCAAAATTTATGTATGTTTGCTTATGTGCGCATACACGCAACACACACACACATATACACAAGTGGTTTTACAGATTTCTTTCTTTCTCTCTTCTGAGGCTCTGACTGGTATGCATTACTTTGGAGTTTGCAACACTGAGCCACGCTTGCATTGGGAGGACGGTTTGGAATGGTGCCTTGAGCCAAACGCTCTCCATTCTTTCTTCTTTTCAAGCTCAAAATAAAATTAAAAATACATTACCCAAAACATAAACACCCCCAAGAAAAAGTGCAAGTTTTTCCAATCATTGCAAAGGCTAAAAAGAAACAGAGCTGTTTTGTTTTTTTTGTTGTTTTTTCATCGTGATGGTTATTATTCAAGAAGGAATTATTTATTCCAGCTCAGTCTTCCCATCTGCAAATAAGGGGGAAATAAAATCTTGAGGGTTTTTTTTTTCCTTTTCTTTCAAGCTTGCTTTCAAAATGCTTCTAAATGGACGAGAGAACCAGGACCAGGCACCAGGATTGAACTAGGTAGGCAGAATATAAGGGGGCGGGTGAGTGAAATACCTCTTTGCATCACTCGGATGTGTGTTTTGTGAATCCAACACTCAACGGGTGATAACACTGGGCTGACTTTGGGATAGGGGCTTGTAAGTAAGCAGGGTCAGTTTTCTTAGGGCAGAGGTCGGCAACCTTAAACACTCAAAAGAGCCACAAAGCTCCTAACCGGAAGCCCCCTGCTCAATCCTGGAGCCAACAGGAGGTCCTGTTCCCCCCACCATAGAGTATCCTCCTAGCACAGCGTCCCTTTTCCTCTACCTGTCCTAGCTGAAAGCCCCATCAATTGTGGAGCTGACTGATGACAGGGAGCTGCAACAGAGGGATGAAAGAGCCACAGGCGGCTCCGGAGCCACGGGTTGCCGACTCCTGCCTTAAGGCTTAAATGGGAAACTACCAGGAAGTTGTCTATGAAGATTCTCAAACCTCTAGGTGATGGCTGTCCCAAAATTTCCTTTTTCAAGGGAATTCTTACATGTCCCCAAGGTGTTTTTCCAAAAGACAACTGGACTTTCGTGGTTTTTTTTTTTTCCTTGAAAAGCTTTTGCTCATCTAAGAAGCTTCTTCAAGTTTCAAAGACGGCGTCAGAACTGAAGAAGCTTCTTAGACGAGAAGCGAAAGGTTTTTCAAAGGAAAAAAAAAGCCAAGAAAGTCCTGTTGCCTTTTGTGAAAAAACACCTTTGGGACAGGGAAGAACTTCCTTTAAAAATGACCAGGGGAAAAATAATGTCTTGAAGCTTTAGGACTTTTTAGAAGGAAGACAGTTTTTGGTCCTTCCGCTCCAGAATAAAGATTTGATATCTGTAGATGCAAGGGTGAGATTCAGCAGGTTCTGGAGAACCAGTAGTGGAAATTTTGAGGGTTTTTTTTTATTATTTATTTATTTACATTTATATCCCGCCCTTCTCCGAAGACTCAGGGCGGCTTACAATGTGTAAGGCAATAGTCTCATTCTATTTGTATATTTGTATATGCCCCCCCAACAATCTGGGTCCTCATTTTACGTACCTTATAAAGGATGGAAGGCTGAGTCAACCTTGGGCTGGGCTTGAACCTGCAGTTATTGCAGGCTGCTGTGTTTTAATAACAGGCTATCTTACAGCCTGAGCTACCACGGCTTACAGCCTGAGCTGCCTGAGCAGGCTTCTTACAGCCTGAGCTACCACCAGTTCGGAGAACTGGCAAATACCACCTCTGGCTGGCCCCAGAGTGGGGTGGGAATGGAGATTTGGCAATATCCTTCCCCCAGGAGTAGAGTTGGCTTGAGTGGGGTGGGTGGGTTTGGACTAGATGACCTCCAAGGTCCCTTCCAACTCTGTTATTCTATATTCAGTGGAACAGAAGTTGCCTTCGGAAGTCGTGAGAGCTCCATCACCGGAGGCTTTCAAGAAGAGACTGGACTGCCATCTGTCAGAAATGGTGTAGGGTCTCCTGCTTGGGCTGGGGGGGTTGGACTAGATGACCTGCAAGATCCCTCCCAACCCTGTTAATCTGTTAAAATATTCTTAGAATCACATAGTTGGAAGAGGAGGTCTCCTTCCCCAACCCCGTGCCAGGTAAGGAATTCCTCATACCGTTTTTGTCTGTCTAGTCTTTTCCTACCCCTCAAACCTGCCCCCAGCCTGTGTTCCGAGAGTCCTCAGCTGTGTGTTCACCTTAGAGGAAACTTACCTCTTTTGCCACGTTTGAGAACAAGCTCTCTCTTCACCCCCCAGACGAGCTGGCGTACTCACTTTCCACCCTCCCCCAAAGCCCCCAGGACTTCGGTTCACCCATTTAATCCCCACTTTTTACGCACGCCGTCAGGCTTTTCACGCTTGGGATCTTGCAAGGCTCGCCTCTCCCCCACCCCACCCCTTCCACACGCACCCAGCCCAGCCCAGCCCTTTTCTCCCCCATGGCTAATGCTGATGGAAGGCTTCATTCAGGCCCCCAACTCCAGATTGAGACCCATGGCAGGGAACTCCTCTGCCTGGCTCGGCCGGAGCAGGGGACTTTCAAATTGGAAGTGACATCGCTGTCCAGTTGCTCTTCTGTTCTCCTTCTCTGCAGAGCAGACTTCAAAAAAACAACAAGAAGAAAGAAAAAAAAAAACCACCGAGCTGGAGATGTGAATTCAAAGGGTTTTCACACCCACTGGGAAGATGGATCTCCTTCTTGAGTTTAAATCTGCTTAGCTCTGCACAGCGGGTACCTCATTCCCTTCACCTGCATTACGGTGAGGCTAAAACCACAAACATTATCTTCTTGAAACTTGCTTTCCCCCTGACCAGGGTTGCAGGAAATATACCCTTGATTCCCAAAATTTTATTAATCTCCCACAGACTCCTTGAAGGAACCCCAAGATCTGAGACTTCATCAACGGATACTCTGCTGAGAGTTTAAAAAAATTAAATCTGGCAAAGAAAAATTAAATGACGTCCCAGATTACGTTTTCTTTGGCTCTCGGGGGTCTTCAAAAGGCCTTGCCTCCTTCCTGCTCTTCTAGCATCCCTTAGCATGTCTGAATGCCACCTAGGAAATTCACATTTTCATTATAAATGACTAGTAACTCACGGACAGTCCGTGAACCGTAGCTAATTCGCACACCCTCAAGTGCTTATTAAGAGCAATTCAGGCTCACGGCTGCAATCAACGTGTTTACATGTTTATAAACAATGATGTTCAGATTATTCCTTTAATTAAGGAGCCCTTTTCATCCTTTAGAAGAACAAGGCTCTCCTTGGCTTTGCCGCTGGGAAAGGGCCATGGCTTCATAACCGTGCGTGCATGTATTTTGCACGCTGAAAGTTGGAATCCATCACCCATCAAAGCTGCTACGTTACTCAGAGACGTGTCCAAATCACAATATTTTTCTTTGCAAATTTACTTTTTGTTTTGTTTTATCCTACCGGTTTGGTGGCAATTCAGCAAACAGCAAGAAGAAAAAACAAACACTCTAAAAAAAAAACCACTTCAGGACGTGTCAAGGCAAATGTTGACGTCCCTTTCTTACAACACGCATCACCATGTCTGAAGAAAAAATGCCCGTCACAGAATTAGAGTTAAAACAAGAAGCTGGATATTTGTCAACCTGTGGATCTATATGTTGAGCAACTGTTGTAACAAAGGCCCAAGTAGTGAGTACTAAACACAGTTCAGTCCTCAACAAATTTATTTTATTAAAACAGCTGAGAATTAATTCATTCTCAGCTTGGTCCAAAACAAAATTCTTCATAAACAGTCCTTCGGCCTTATCGGCAACCTTTGGTATCTTTGGCAACCTGCCAAAGGCTTTTCTTGGCAAAAACCCCACAAAGTTCAAGAGACGCTGACAAGAAGCATGGAAATCAATGTTGCTTTCCTATAAAGAACCCATTGGCTCATTGCTGCTCTTTTAAGCCTTTATGGAAGTGGCCAATAATCTTCTGGCCTTATTCCCGAGTCGTCCTTTTTCCTTTAGCTGCTCTTGCCTTCTGACAGCTCTTTGCATGCGCACACTACGAATAGGCTCCTCCTGTTCCTCTGCCTCACTACTGTCCGCCCATCCGAGGCTCCAGAATCCGTGCATTGCTCACGGATGGCCCTGGCCCCATCTCTGCCTCTGATGTAGAGCCCTCATCCAGGCCTTCCGCTTACTCCAGGACAGGCCCATGGTCCTCTCCTCCCCAGCCTCCTCACTGTCTGACTCCACTGCCAGCTCCACAGGCTACTGGCGGACCACAACAGCAACATTATTCAGCGAGGTGAATCTTCCTGTGCATTCCTGATTTTTAAGATTCGCGTTGTTGCAAGAACGAAGCAGTCAATTCCCCACCCATGGAGTGGCAGATTTATTTCCGTGAGGTTGTGCAGCAATTGAGTTTGCAAATTGCCATATTGCAAAGAAATGGCTTTTGGACAGCGGCTTGAACATTCTTCTGCCTCAATGATTATTCCTAGGGGGGGAAAAACAACAACCTGCATAATAGGCCAAATTCACAATGCAATTTTTTGCAACTGAACCAGGATAAAATAAATGAGCAGGCATAGTTCTTCAGTTCCTACATTCCTGGGTAGGTCTTCCAGGTGTGAAGAGGTGTTGAACAATAACACGTTTTGTCGTGGGGATTTGCCATTGATAGTTTTTGCCTGTCCCCCTCACCTGAGAGGGAGAGGAACAAGTGTTGCGTAGGATTCTCAGACTCAAAGCCAACCTGGTTAATTGGAGGATCACTTCCTATGTAAACTGTTTGGAGAGGATTATGGGAAAGTCATAAAATCAGGTGCAACTCACTTTATGTGCATTGCTTAATAATAGAAATTGTGAACTATCTCAGAGAGGAGGGGAGGAGAGGAGAGGAGGAGAGGAGGGGAGAAAAAGGGAAGGGAAGGGAAGGGAAGGGAAGGGAAGAGAAGAGAAGAGAAGAGAAGAGAAGAGAAGAGAAGAGAAGAGAAGAGAAGAGAAGAGAAGAGAAGAGAAGAATAGAATAATGGATTGGGAATAGAAATAGGAATAGAAGAACTTCATTGTCTGAATGTACACTAATTGGCATACATTAAAATGAAATTTTGTTGCATACAGTCTCAAAGGGTCTCCACCTCCAATATACCCTGCATAAACATGACAAAATAAATAAATAAATATAAAAATTATGCATATACCCACATATATCATACCCACAAAGTGTACAAGAACAAGGGGAGGGGAGGGGAGGGGAGGGGAGGGAAGAGAAGAGAAGAGAAGAGAAGAGAAGAGAAGAGAAGAGAAGAGAAGAGAAGAGAAGAGAAGAGAAGAGAAGAGAAGAGAAGAAGAACAGAGTTGGAAGGTACCTTGGAGGTCTTCTAGTCCAACCCCCTCCTCAAGCAGGAAACCCTATATTATTTCAGGCAAATGATTGTCCAACATCTGCTTCCAGTGTTGGAGCATTCACAACTTCTGGAGGCAAGTTGTTCCACGGATTAATTGTTCTATCTAGAACTTTCTTCTTAGTTCTAAGTTGCTTCTCTCCTTGATTAGTTTCCATCTGTTGCTTCTAGCTTCTTTCAAAATGCAGTGAGTCAACCAACTCAACTGATGATTTGGGCAGGACGTAGTTTGTTCAGCCAAAGTAAACCCTAATTCAATATTCCGTTCATGACGTGAGAAGAACTCGCTTCATTAGCCAGGTGTTTCTCACAAAAGACTGGGCTAATATTTCGATATTATTTGCTGCAGATTCTTTAGCATTTTTCACATATTTCATCCTTTGGTTTTCTTTGTTCCGAGTCCATCGAAGTGGTATGGAAGCACCAAAACAGGCTGGTATGATGTTTAATCTACATCAAGAAGCCTTCTGAAGAACAGCCGAAAGTGAAAACAGACTTCAAAATGAATTTGAATCTCTGTGCCACTTGGTTTTATCACCAACCTTTGCTGCCTCGTACGCCGATTTTATGTACGTCGTAATGAAGAGCAGATGCCAACAGCTTTCGTTTAAGAACTGGAACGTAGCCACATGTTTCCAGTTACAGCCTTTCAAAACACAGGCGGGATGTGTGCAGGATTTTATGCAAAAGATGAAAACTGTCCACAGCTAAAATTTCTTCCTCTCCCTTCCCAGTATTTTTTTTTTTTTGGAGGGGTGGGTGGGAGAAGGGAGGGAATATGAAATGGACAATAAAGAGTCATTTTGTGCAAACACAAGGATCTGAGTATGTCCTGAAAGATATTCCCAAAAAACCCAAACCCTTTGGTGGTGCCAAATTCAAAATTGACGATAAGGGTTTCCAAAACTTTATCAAAAAGAATCAGATTTCTCCATTCTGCTCCCCAAAATTTAACCTCCCGACAACCTCAGAAGAAAAAACACCCTCGGAAGTGATCTGTGGTGGTGCGATTTCGTCCCATAATTTAATGTTCCAAATGTGTAAGAATGACACTTCCTTCCCATTCATTTCCTCCTGGACAACAGGAGACGTATTGTCAAATAAGGGGAAAGGAGAAAGGGTCATAAATTGTTTATTTCTCTTGGGAATTTGGAGGCCCTGAATCCCTACCTCCCCACCCCACCCCATCGGCCCAGGGAACAAACCAGATGGAGAGATTGTTTTCAGCCCAAATGTAACCACGATTCACCCTCCGACCACTTTCGACAACGATCTTGACTTGCGTTTGCAAAAACACGAGTTACGACAGGCCGTCTCTCCTGACGCAGAGTGTTGAAACACTTCCTTTGGGCCACATCTGACATCTGATGCTACATCATTCCTTAAGTTTCTCTGTTAAGTGGGAGATGATGGCTTATAAACCATGGTTTGGGGTTCGGCACATGGTTCAGCAAAGCCAATCAACTGTGGTTTATGCTGGAAACCATGAAGCTTAGCATACTACGTCAACTCACCCTCAAGTTGGGTTTGAGCAAAAACGGAAGTTTTGAGTCCAAAACTGAATGATTGTAGAGGCAAAAAAAGTGTAAACCCAGCCACTGGCAGTAAACCATGACTGGCAATATAACACCTTGAACAAAACAATCGGTCGTGATTTACTCATTAAATTATAGTTATAGTCAACGGGATACTCTTCCAATAGCTTGGACTTCAATGCCAAAGGTTGAAGTTCAAGCCATGATCTCTGAAAGACGCTACCAGGTCTATCGTAGGATGAGTTTTTTTTAAAAAAACAAGATGGCAGACATGATCACATCATCAAAACCCTGGTTTTGTCCCATTGTGTGTTGTGATACATGTAAAAAGCAGGGGTGAAATCCAGCAGGTTCTGGAGAACCGGTAGCGGAAATTTTGAGCAGTTCGGAAAACCGGCAAATACCACCTCTGGTTGGCCCCAGAGTGGGGTGGGAATGGAGATTTTGCAATAGCCTTCCGCTAGGAGTGGGGAAGGAATGGGGATTTTGAGTATCCTTCCCCTGGAGTGGGGGGGGGGGGAATGGAGATTTAGCAGTATCCTTCCCCTGCCATGCCCACCAAGCCACACCCACAGAACCAGTAGTAAAAAAAAAATTGGATTTCACCACTGATAAAAAGGAAGGAGGCTTCAATCTTATACTCACAGCCCTCACTCTTGACAATTTTTTTTTACCTTCTCACAGGTAACACCTGACACCGGTTGAGGGAAATCTGTGGCTGCCCTTGAAACACAAAGTTGTACAACTTTCAACTTGTATCTGCAAAGAGTGAATTAGGAACCTAAGAAGGACACAACTGGTATGTCATATTGTGTTTTCTAGATAAACGGGGATGCTTTGCGCAATTAAAGCTGGATGTCAGAAAGAGCTACGTTGGAGAACAGGGTGGAATCGCCCAGAGCTCAAAGGCGATGTTATGAATTCCATACATTCCAGCAGAAATTAAAACATTTCTTACGACTTTGGAGACTCTCGTTTGCTACTAGGTACAGTATCTAGAGATCTCAAAGGCTGGGCATTTCCGAGCAGATAGGAGATTTCACCCAAGAGGAAAATCCAAGAAAAGGTCCCACTGCTAGATTTTATAATTTTTTTAAAAGAAAAAGGCAGACTAATCGGAAAGCAGATATTAGGATGAGCAATCGTTGAGTAAAAATCGGAGGCAGGGGATTGGTGCCACTCTGTCTTGGCCAAGCTGGCTGCACTTTAGGAGGGTATATTAAGTTGTTTACAAAGCATGCAGACTTCACAAAAGAGGTCAACGAGGCCATTTGGTTCAATGGTTATCGAGCTCCTCACCTTAAACCTTGGAATTTTATGGCGGTTGGTTGCTCTTAAATTGCACTCTATTATTCCTAGCCCACTTGTCTGGCCCAAGTAGTTTGGAACCTTAGAGGTGTCTTCTAGGTTGTCACCAACTTTGGGGTGGCCTGCAAATCTAGTCAGGTCTCTCACCCACCTCATCCAGATAGATTAATATTCAAACCGACCAGAAGTTATGCAAAAGCTCTTCTAGTATGTTGCAATCATCCATCTGCTAGAACTTGTGGGAATACAAGTGATGTAGAAAAAAGCAGTTAGGGAAAATTGAAATAAATCTATCGTTCTGTCTGTGTGTCTGTCTATTTATCTATCTATCTATCTATCATCTCTCTACCTTAACAGAATAACAGAGTTGGAAGGGACCCTGGAGGTCTTCTAGTCCAACCCCCTGCTCTGGCAAGAAACCCTATCCCATTTCAGAAAATTATTGTCCAATCTCTTCTTAAAACCTTCCAGTATTGAAATTCCCACAACTTTTGGAGGCAACTTGTTCCACAGTTCTAACTGTCAGGAAACTTCTCCTTAGTTCTAGGTTGCTTCTCTCCTTGATTAGTTTCCATTCATTGCTTGTCTGTCTGTCTGTCTGTCTGTATCTATCCATCCATCCATCCATCTATCCATACATCCATCTCCTATCTCTCTCTCATCTCTCTCATCTCTTAATATCTATCTATCTGTCTGTCTGTCTGTCTGTCTATCCATCTATCTCCTATCTCTCTCATCTTATCTCCTCTCTCAATATCTATCTATCTATCTATCTGTCTGTCTGTCTGTCTGTCTGTCCGTCCGTCCGTCCATCCATCCATCTATCTCCTATCTCTCTCATCTATCTCCTCTCTCAATATCTATCTATCTATCTATGTATCTATCTATGTATCTATCCATCTGTCTGTCTGTCTGTCTATCCATCCATCCATCCATCCATCCATCCATCCATCCATCCATCTCCTATCTCTCTCATCTATCTCCTCTCTCAATATCTATCTATTTATCTATCTATGAAATTTATATGGCCAGATTGCCCTCAATAATGAAATTCAGTGATAGACTTTGGCCCAGCCACTGTCTCTCTCAGTCATTCCTACTTGGGACAATCGTATGGAAGAGGAATGGTGTATTCCGCCGTCAACTTTTAGAGGACAAGAGAGGGGCGCATATAATACATATAAATATCAAGATTTCATTTGGCACCTCACTGGCTTGACCAAACCATAAACATGGGAAGAAAAATTTCTCACGGCAGATTTGCTGCCCAAACAGTTCCTCCCCCTGCACAATACACACACACCCTAAGAACAAGGTGAGCTCCCTTGATGAAGAAGACCATTCTTCTTAATTTCATGGATTGGTTCACGAGGAGGAGCGTGAAATAAAAATCCGCACTGCCCTGTTTGGCCTCCTCCTTTTCTCCCTCTTGTCCCAAATAAGAATCTCCCATCTTGTCAAATTAAAGCTTCAATCTCATCTGGGGGTGGGGGTGGCGTTTGATCTATTCATGCCGCAGTCACCATCTCTTTAATGGGAGAGACTCTCGAGCAAAAAAAAACAACACCACCACTTTTAAAAAGATCAAATCATTCCCTGAAAACAGAAGGAGGGGTGGGGGAACCCTCCTCCCCTCCTTTTCACACTTGTCCAAAAGAATAGAAGTTGCAATAGAGTTTCAAATACTCTTTGACAGATGGGGGAGACAAATGGGGGTGGGGGGGTGGAGGGGTGGGTTTAAAATCTCCCGGAGTCACAGCCATGGTCAGCCTTGAGAAACACACATCTCTATTTTGATGTTGACCTCAAAAGGGAAGTTAAGTCAACAAAGGGGTCAAAGGCCAGGAAACGTTTTGCAAGCCAAGAGGGAGCTGGGCAGGAGGTAAACGTTGCTTTGAACTTGGGGACAGATGCAACATGCAGCCCTCGGTTGACGGGAAAATCTTCCTGGCACCACAAATCTTTGCTCAAAAAAAAAAAAAAAAAAAAAGGAAGAAGAAGAAGCAAAGTTGGAGCCACCAAATTAATCGTCTCTTGGTAGTGTGGGGTGGGAGAGAAATTTGGAGAGAGAAATGATACGCTCCAATATGGTTTCTCTCGGCTCCACATTACCCATCCCATGTTCCTGCTGAGCTCTCTTGATTTTTCGAAGCCTGAGCACTAGACACACAAGATGACCGAGAAGGAGACGGGGTCACCGGAGAAGGTCCTCCAGAAGTAGACCCTATTTTTGTTTCATGTTCTTTGGGCAATTCGGACCTCTTGGGATGCTTTGTCCTACTATTGAATCAAATCAAACCAAACTTCACCTCTAGGGAAGAGAAGTCAGATCTCATGGCCCTCCTTCATCCTGGCTTTTCTTCTTTGGTGTAGACGTCTTTCCAGTGGTGGGATTCAGCCGGTTCGCACCACTTCGGGAGAACCGGTTGTTAACTTTCTGAGCAGTTTGGCAAACTGGTCATTGAAAGAAATCATTAGGGTAGAGAACCGGTTGTTAAATTACTTGTTCCAAAATCTTTGAAAATGTGCAACCTTCCCAAGCTGGTTTCAAAAAAGCCAAGTCGATGAGGGAAGCCGAATTTGCTTTAACAGCCATGTGATTCACATATTAACCACTGCAGTGATTAACTTAACGACCTTGGCTAAAAAAACCCTGACTCAGTTAACAGCTATCTTGTAGTTGTAAGTCAAGGACTACCTGGACATAGGAGCCAACCTACGGGTTTGACTGATGGTTCGATGTGTTATATGAACTTTGAAAATTGTATGTCTAGAGTAAAGCAGGATTAGTAGATCACGGGTATGCACAGTGTTCAAACTCAACATTGATCATGTTCCATGCAAAACAATGTTAACGCATCACCCTTAAGTGCTCTCCAAGGTCCTGACAATGTCTAAGAAATGAAGTAAAGTTTCCCTTTTGATATAGGTCAACAGTTGGCAAGACTTCGCTGGCAAGCGTCAGACGTGACAACTTGGACTGTCAACCAGGGATGACATGACGTTCCACACAATGATCCAATTAGAATAGCTAATATCACAAGCCGATCTTGTACTTACTATATCGGTGACCCAAGATGAACCAGCACTTGCATAGAAAGACGCTTCCGTTCTTCCCCTGACAGTACTATTAGACCAGATAGCAGCAGTGCCAAACCAACCACTTCAAATGGTTTAATCATCAAGAGATTGACGTCCACCAACACTTGGAAGACAGAACAGAGCTACACCCTCACTCCCCAAAGCCTGAAGCAAGAAGAATTCAAGATAACGGCTCCTGAAAAAAATGCTCCAACTCCTGGTTTTCACCCCCTTGCTACTCTCAAGTAGCAACCCAGACCAGATCTGTGCAGCGGGACATCCATGACCACCTGACACGCATGCAGAGTGTGTTTACACCTGTGCCAAGTCCCTGGGGTCTGACTGATTAGCAAACCCGAGCACTGTCATTGCTAAATTATAGTTTAGGTCTTAGTAGAGGGTGCAACTCCAGTCAATTGTGGTTTGTTCAATAGAACGTGGTCAAACCTATCATGAGTTAAGGCCAGGAGTAAACCCAAAGCTGGTCTGGTTTGGCTCCTTTGAGTCTTGTAATTTCCTTATATTATTATTTTTTTCTTACTGCCTCTCTGAATTTTGCCGAGTTGGACAATAATTTTTAGAAGAATAACCTGTCAGATATCAACATCTGTTCCTCCCATTCTCCTATTCTCCAAAGCAACTGAAGGCAGAACCAGAAGCAAGGGATGGAAACTAATCGAGGAGAGAAGCAACCTAGAACTAAGGAGAAATTTCCTGGCAGTGAGAGCAATTAATCAGTGGAACAACTTGCCTCCAGAAATTGTGAACGCTCCAACACTGGAAGTTTTTAAGAAGAGATTCGACACCTATTTGTCTGAAACGATATAAGGTTTCCTGCTTGAGCAGAGGATTGGACTAGAAGACCCCCAAGGTCCCTTCCAACTCTGTTATTCTGTTAAGATAGATAATAGATAGATGATGGATAGATGATAGATGATTAGATAGATGATTAGATGATAGATAGATAGATAGATAGATAGATAGATAGATAGATAGATAGATAGATAGGAAGGAAGGAAGGAAGGAAGGAAGGAAGGAAGGAAGGAAGGAAGGAAGGAAGGAAGGAAGGAAGGATGCAAGCAAGCTAGGACAGCTAGATAAATGGACTAGATAGGAAGGAAGGAAGGAAGGAAGGAAGGAAGGAAGGAAGGAAGGAAGGAAGGAAGGAAGGATGCAAGCAAGCTAGGACAGATAGATAAATGGACTAGATAGATAGATAGATAGATAGATAGATAGATAGATAGATAGATAGATAGATAGATAGATAGATAGGAAGGAAGGAAGGAAGGAAGGAAGGAAGGAAGGAAGGAAGGAAGGAAGGAAGGAAGCAACCTAGGACAGGTAGTTAAATGGACTAGATAGATAGGAAGGAAGGAAGGAAGGAAGGAAGGAAGGAAGGAAGGAAGGAAGGAAGGAAGCAACCTAGGACAGGTAGTTAAATGGACTAGATAGATAGGAAGGAAGGAAGGAAGGAAGGAAGGAAGGAAGGAAGGAAGGAAGGAAGGAAGGAAGCATACAAGCAAGCAAGCTAGGACAGGTAGTTAAATGGAATAGATAGATAGATAGATAGATAGATAGATAGATAGATAGATAGATTTTAATTTTCCCTAGCTGCTTTTTGCTGCATTGCAAAAAGGAGGTTGGACTAGAAGACCTCCAAGGTCCCTTCCAACTCTGCCATTATGCTGTGTCATTCTGTTTTTCTGCTCACCCTTTTCGTTTAACGAAAGAGGCTGCCAAACCATTGACCTTGCAAGGACAGAAATCCAGTGGAAAGCCAATTTCCACCCACCTTCCCCCGCCACACACACACACACCCCATGCATGATTTTCTGCATTCCTTCCATTTAGAAAACCGACTAAATAAATAAGCTTCTACCAATAGCGATTTAAAATTCCTGGGAAATGAAAACGTTCCACGGAAGATAATGAAAAGCGGGCATTTAGTGACAGTTTCATGTTTGCCTGTTTAAATATTAATAACCCTCTTCATAAAATTGGCTGTTTGCTCATTCCGAAGCGGTAATAGTGGCGCTTATGAAAGGTCATATTTTCCCCAGCGCTTTTTCATTATGTCACTTCCTCGGAGCGCAGCACAATTTGTTTAGCCCAATGCCAGAGTTTATGTGTAGTGCATGCCTGGCTGTGTTTTTATGGGAAAGAACAGCCAAGTTTAATAATAATTTGGTGCCACCCCAAATTTTGTCCTTCTTCTGGGGACAGAGATTAAGCACAATGCATTTTACCAAGAAAAGCTGCTTGGCGGTTAAAATAAATAATAATTTTGCAACGATTCATCCTTAATTGTTTTTTCTGTGTTTCTCTACTTCAGGGTCACCGTTGCTTTAAACCAGGAGGGAGATTGCAGAGAAATTAATTCATTTATTAGCTTTCTTCTAAACTTCTTCCTTAAAATGATTATTAGACTTATAACTTCATACCAGAAAGAAAATAATGCCTAATGTATCAAGGGGAAAAAACAGAAAACAAGACTGTCAAAAAAAATAATAATACCTTGGATAATTTCCTCCAAAGTCTAAGAACTCACTTGATTCTTTCAGATCGTGCTAAAAATCTATATCTCTCTCCCATATTTTGCCCCCTTTATCTCTTAGGATACCCACAGTTCACATTACTCCAACAATATCAAAATGCCGAGCTAACTTTGAAGTTGCTATTTAGGGCATCTCAAATTATTTCAAGGCCACAGGAATCCTCAAATGTTATGGAGCCTGCGTATACACACACACAAACACACAGATCAGACTCCTGAATCAAACCACAGTCAAAAGTCATATTTCCATCAGGAAAAAAGCGGCCCTCCCACAAGGATGTACTGGAAGTGGTTCACCTTACGATCTATTGTAAAAAAATAAAAATAAAAATAAATAAATTGAAATCCGTGATTCCAAACACAGCAGGAATGTTATTTTCTAGACGATTGTCCTTTATTAATAATTCAGGTCAGCCCTGCCACATCACACGAAGATCAAAAATACTATTACAGATGGTGAAAAAAACATTTCCTTCCTTTAGTTCTATGGGCAGCACCCAAACACAAGTCACTAACAAAGACCTTCCGTCGTGAGCTGAAGACCTATTTGTTTACTCGCGCGGGACTGGCTTCGTAATTTTTAAATTTTATAATTTTATAAGTTTTAGAGAGTTTAATTTTAATGGCATATTGTTTTAAATTTTAGCCGATATATAATAAGTTTTTTAATCTTTGTTTTATTTGTATATTGTCTATTTTTACTATGGCTGTGAACCGCCCTGAGTCCTTCAGGAGAAGGGCGGTATAAAAATCTAAATAATAATAATAATAATAATAATAATAATAATAATAATAATAATAATAATAATAATAATAATAATAATAATAATAATAATAATAATAATAATAATAATGAAACTCAGAATAGAACAGAATAGAAAGAGAAAGAGAAAGAGAAAGAGAAAAGAATGGGAATGGGAAGGGAAGGGAAGAGAAGAGAAGAGAAGAGAAGAGAAGAGAAGAGAAGAGAAGAGAAGAGAAGAGAAGAGAAGAGAAGAGAAGAGAAGAGGAAATAGAATAGAATAGAATAGGATAGAATGGAATGGAATGGAATGGAATGGAATGGAATGGAATGGAATGGAATGGAAGAGAAGAGAAGAGAAGAGAAGAGAAGAGAAGAGAAGAGAAGAGAAGAGAAGAGAAGAGAAGAGAAGAGGAAGAGGAAATGGAATGGAATGGAATAGAATGGAATAGAATAGAATAGAATAGAATAGAATAGAATAGAATAGAATAACAGAGTTGGAAGGGATCTTGGAGGTCTTCTAGTCCAACCCCCTGCTCAAGCAGGAAACCCTATACCTGTGATGGTGAATCTATGGCAAACATGCCACAGGTGGCACGCAGAGCCCTCTCTGTGGGCACATGCGCCGTCGCCAGCTGCTCAGCTGATCTTCGTGAGTGCTGGAGTGCCGGAAAATGGTTTGAAAAACGTCCAAAAAACAGACCATTTGGGGGCCTTTTTCTGGGCCATTTTCTAGCCGTTTCCAGGCTGCTTTTGGCCCCAAAAACCCAAGCCTCAGAACAGCCTGAAAAACAGCCCTGAAAAAACAGGCATGCCTCAGGTTTCTGGTGCTCCGCCCACGTAAAAACCAGCTGGCTGGTGCGCATGCACAAGCCACGAACCCAAAGACCAGATGCGCAAGCTGGCCAGCTGGTCTTCGGGTTTTTGGTGCTCTGGCTTTAAAATATGACCTACTGAAAGACACTAGTCAAGTTTAACCATCCCATTAACCCACGGTTTGTGAAAAAGTCACAGGAGGTGAATTCCTCTATTGCAGCCAAATACAGGTCTATTTCAAGCAGTGGTGAAATCCATTTTTTTTTTACCACCGGTTCTGTAGGTGTGGCTTAATAGGCATGGGGTGGCTTGGTGGGCATGGCAGAGGAAGGATACTGCAAAATCTCCATTCCCATCCCACTCCAGGGGAAGGATACTGCAAAATCTCCATTTCCTCCCCACTCCTGGGGGAAGAATACTACAAAATCTCCATTCCCACCCACTCAAGGGAAAGGATACTGTAAAATCTCCATTCGCACCCCACTCCAGGGGAAGGATACTGCAAAATCTCCATTCCCACCCCACTCCAGGGGAAGGATACTGCAAAATCTCCATTTCCTCCCCACTCCTGGGGGAAGAATACTACAAAATCTCCATTCCCACCCACTCAAGGGAAAGGATACTGTAAAATCTCCATTCGCACCCCACTCCAGGGGAAGGATACTGCAAAATCTCCATTCCCACCCCACTCTGGGGCCAGCCAGAGGTGGCATTTGCCAGTTCTCCGAACTACTCAGAATTTCTGCAACCGGTTCTCCAGAACCTGCTCGGTTTCAGCCCCGATTTAAAGTCTATTTGCTGTGAAAATCAAACTTGCTGATGAAATTATGATGGGGAGTGGGGAGACCTCGTTTCTTTTATTTTAATTGTGCCTCGGTTGAATCGGTCAGGGCACAAAACAGATACAGGAACAGGCCAGGAAAGCTAAAGAAAGCATCAATCTGTGCTCCCACACAACAAACCACAATGGCAATCAGCAAACTAACAACAAGCCATGCTTTCATACAGTTTACTGTCCCTAAAACAACACACCGAGCCAAAAAACAGCAAAACCTCGCGAGGGCTTAGCATTTTGCAGAACCAGACCACTCAAATCCTGCCTGTTGGACTGAAGAGTCAAGGAATTGAATGCCAGTATACTGGTAGAAGGGACAACAGAGAAAGTTAAGGTTTACAATATTAGAAATGTTGTAAATGCACAAGCAGAAAATCTTATACCGTTCCGGACAAATGGTTGTCCAATCTCTTCTTAAAGACTTCCAGTGTTGGAGCACCCACAACTTCTGGTGGCAAGCTGTTCCACTGTTTAACTGTTCTCCCTGCCAGGAAATGTCTCCTCAGTTCTAGGTTGCTTCCCTCCTCGATTTAGTTTCCATCCATTTGAGTTTTCCACCGGAAAAACGGGCACCCTTCCTGCCTGCCAGGCATCTCGTACCCGTGCATTGGCATTCAGCAGGCATCCAACAAGAAAGTTGGCCTTCAATCTGTTGAACAACTCCATCTCGGCTGATTGTAGTCCTTTCCAAAACAACTTTCTTTGCTTCCAGAGGCTCAGCTGAGCCTCAGTTCCTGGGGCCATTCCCCCCCACCCCCCCACCCCCTCAGCCCTCCTCTCTCTCTTCCATCCCATCCTGGGCTCTGCAAAACACATCCAGAAGTCGCAGTTCGCTTGTCTTCTTCTCACAGTCTCTGATCAGGCTCTTTCCTGCAGCTTTCCTCCTGGCCGGGAGCCAAGGCTGGAAAACGCAGCTGCTCTGGAGGCCACGCACAAGCCAGGATTCCCTTTGGGCTGCATTGCACACCACGGGATATCCCCCCACCCTCTTTCCCTCCCCGGCCCTCCCGGCCCCGTTGGATTTTTCAAAACCTGGCAACGTCTCTCCCTCTCTTTCTCTCTCTCTCTCCATTGAGATCCTGGCTTGGAGACCAGCTTCAAACAAGCAAACAGTGAGCATTTTTTTAAAAAGGGAAAAAAACGATTGAAAAAGGACGGAACCCTTCACATTTTCTCCCTCCCGAGGGAAATCAGGTTTTTGTTTGGTTTTGTGTGTTTTTTTTGCCAAGGGATTCTGCAAAAAAGCCAACAGAGTTCTAGGCAGCATGAACAGAGAGGTAGAATCAAGATCATGTGAAGGGTTAATCCCACTTTATAATGCCACCCTTGGAATCCGGCATCCAGTTTTGGTCCCCACGATGTAAAAAAGATGTTGAGACTCTAGAGAGAGTGCAGAGAAGAGCAACAAAGATGATTAGGGGACTGGAGGCTAAAACATAAGAGGAACAGTTGCAGGAACTAGGTATGTCTAGTTTAATGAAAAGAAGGACCAAGGGAGACTCTAGAAAGAGTGCAGAGAAGAGCAACAGAGATGATTAGGGGACTGGAGTGTAAAACATAGGAAGAACAGTTGCAGGAACCTGGTATGTCTAATTTGATGAAAAGGAGGACTAGAGGTGACATGACGGCAGTGTTCCAATATCTCAGGGGTTGCCACAAAGAAGAGAGAGTCAAGCTATTCTCCAAAGCATCTGAGGGTAGAACAAGAAGCAATGGGTGGAAACTGATGAAGGAAAGAAGCAACTTAGAACTAAGGAGAAATTTCCTGACAATTAGAATAATTAATTAGTGGAACAACTTGCCTCCAGAAACTGTGAATGCTCCAACACTGTAAGTTTTTAAGAAAATGTTGGATAACCATTTGTCTGAAGTGGTGTAGGGTTTCCTGCCCAAGCAGGGGGTTGGACTAGAAGACCTCCAAGGTCCCTTCTAACTCTGTTATTCTATTCTATTCCAAACTTGCCGGTTTGGAAACTTGGCTGCAAATCCAAAGGGAAGAAGGGATCCTTTACTCTGCAGATAAGACAGGGAGCAGCAGGAACTTAAAGAGTGTGGACAAATGCAGATTTGGGGGGATGCAGAGGATGGGAGTTGGATTAAATTCCCTCTTTGGGACCAACCAGGTTCGTCTGCTGGGGTGTGCAGGAAAGAGGTGGCTTGGCCTATCTAGAAATACAGGTAGTCCTCGACATACGACCACAATTGAGCCCAAAATGTCTGTCCCTAAGGGAGACATTTGTGCAGCCGAGTTGGCCCCATCAGGCGACTTTTCTTACCAGGCTTGTTAAGTGAATCCCTGTGGCTGAACAATTAGTCACCTGGTCGTTAAATGAATCCAGCTTCCCCCTTGCCTTTGCTCGTCGCCAAAGGAGAGCATGCGATTCCGGGACACTGCGACCGTCGTAAGTGCGAGTCAGTTGTCAAGCATCCGAATGTAAATCACGGCAACCGTGGGGACGCAGCAATGGTCATAAGTGTGAAAAATGGTCGCTTTTGGGGGGGCCATCGTAATTTTGAATGGTCACTAAATGAACTGTTGTAAGTCGAGGACTACTTGCAAGAGGTTTTCAGATTGGGGGAAGGGCAAAACTACAAATGAAATGAATGAATGAATGGGACCAGAAAAAGATCCCCAGATTTTCTCTCTCCCTCCCTCTCTTTCTGTCTCCCCCTTACTCTCTTTGTCTCTCTCAGAGAGAGAGGGAGGGAGGAGGGAGGGAGAGACAGAGAGAGCAGGAAAGAAGAAGAAGAAGAAGAAGAAGAAGAAGAAGAAGAAGAAGAAGAAGAAGAAGAAGAAGAAGAAGAAGAAGAAGAAGAAGAAGAAGAAGAAGAAGAAGAGGAGGAGAAGGAGGAGGAGAAGAAGAAGGAAGAAGAAGAAGAAGAAGAAGAAGAAGAAGAAGAAGAAGAAGAAGAAGAAGAAGAAGAAGAAGAAGAAGAAGAAGAAGAAGAGAGGGAGGAGGAGGAGGAGAGACAGAGAGCAGGAAAGAAGAAGAAGAAGAAGAAGAAGAAGAAGAAGAAGAAGAAGAAGAAGAAGAAGAAGAAGAAGAAGAAGAAGAAGAAGAAGAAGAAGAAGAGAGGGAGGGAGGGAGGGAGAGACAGAGAGAGCAGGAAAGAAGAAGAAGAAGAAGAAGAAGAAGAAGAAGAAGAAGAAGAAGAAGAAGAAGAAGAAGAAGAAGAAGAAGAAGAGAGGAGGAGGAGGAGAGACAGAGAGAGCAGGAAAGAAGAAGAAGAAGAAGAAGAAGAAGAAGAAGAAGAAGAAGAAGAAGAAGAAGAAGAAGAAGAAGAAGAAGAAGAAGAAGAAGAAGAAGAAGAAGAAGAAGAAGAAGAGAGGAGGAGGAGGAGAGACAGAGAGAGCAGGAAAGAAGAAGAAGAAGAAGAAGAAGAAGAAGAAGAAGAAGAAGAAGAAGAAGAAGAAGAAGAAGAAGAAGAAGAAGAAGAAGAAGAAGAAGAAGAAGAAGAGAGAGAGAGGGAGGGAGTAGCACTGCCTTCAGCAGGCACTTGGGGGCGGGGAGAGATTAGCAGAGGATAATGTTTCTTGCCATGCTGTGAATAGCTTGAGCTGCTCATGTCTGTTTGTTGTGTTGCTGTGAAAAATGCAAAGCCAGCCCTTTTCCTCCCTTTCAGCTACTCAGCTGGTGACCCAGGAATTTAAAGTCCAGATGGTTAAAATGAGGAAGGGGAAAGGGAAGGAGGAGGGCGAGGAGGAGAAAAAGAAGAGGAGGAGGAGGAGGAGGAGGAGGAGGAGGAGGAGGAGGAGGAGGAGGAGGAGGAGGAGGAGGAGGAGGAGGAGGAGGAGGAGGAGGAGGAGGAGATAAAGAGGAGGAGAGGGAAGAAGAAGGAGGAGGAGGAGGAGGAGGAGGAGAAGGAGGAGGAGGAGAAGATAAAGAGGAGGAGGAGAGGGAAGAAGAAAGGAGGAGGAGGAGGAGGAGGAGAAGGAGGAGGAGGAGGAGGAGGAGAAGAAGGGAAGGAAGGAAGGAAGGAAGGAAGGAAGGAAGGAAGGAAGGAAGGAAGGAAGGAAAGAAAGAAAGACTTAGTTTGAAGTGCAGTGCACAATCATTAGGGTGGTAGACTAGGATGAGAAACATCAGGCGGAAGTCCCCACCCAATCCCCCATTTCTTAAAAAAAAAACCAAAAAAAACGGTGCTGGCTCTTGCATATTCAATCTTAGCATTGCGCAACATGTGAATTCAGGCCTCCTGGTTTATTTGTCAGACAGCCTCCGCTGAGCCCATCCCCACCACCCCACCCCTCCCTCTCTCAGTCCAAAAAACAAAACAAAAAAGAAAGAAACCCAAGGAAAAATAAAACTGGGATTTGTACATGATTCCTTTGTTAGTTAATTAGTTCTTTAGCTGGTCCCAAGCTTGCCTGGTGACTACATGGAGATGGGAAGCTGAAGGTCTTCCAGGGACAAGTTTCAGCGCCTTCCTTTCCATTTGCAAGTCAATGAAAGGCGGAACTGAGCCCTCAGGAAGAAGACAGGAAATGGGACATTTGAGAGAGAGAGAGAAAAAAAACTTGCATAAACAAACTCAGGTTCTCCCTGCCCCAGAAACGCAAAGAGCAAAGGATCAATCAGAATAGAGCTGGAAGGGACCTTGGAGGTCTTCTAGTCCAACCCCCGGCTCAAGCAAGAGACTCTATACAATTTGAGAATAAGTGGCTGTCCGCCCCGGTCTCTTCTTAAAAACTTCCAGTGATGAAGCCCCCAGCAACCAAGAGTTTTCTAACTCACCACCAGCTCCTTCAAGCCTGTGGAAAAACCAGTCATAAGCCACATGTTCCGTCCCCTTGTAACTTTGTACAATCACTAAACAAACTGTTGTAAGTCAAGAGCTACCTGTCTCAAAGGTGCTTTTTCTTTCTTTTTTTTTTAAAAAGGGCAACTGGACTTTCTGGTTTTTCTTTGAAGATGTTTTGAAGACTGGTTTTGCTTCTCATCCAAGGAGTTTCTTCAGCTCTGAGCTGGGCCCATCATCAGGAGGCAGTAAGTTCTAGTGCTGCTTTAAGCTATGAAAGGCCATGGAAGAGCAGAGTTGAAGAAGCGTCTTGGGTGAGAAGCGAAACGTCTTCAGAGAAAAACCAGAAAGTCCAATTGTCTCTTGAAAAAGCACCTTTGGGACAACCAGGACCTGGAGGACTGAGAACTTCCATAGACATCAAGAGCAACCTGGATATCAAGCATTCAATTTAAAGTTGCTAGTTACCAAGGCAGAATTCCATTGCCCGTCTTATATATTGGAAAATGCCAAGCTTGATTTTTCTTGCTTCCGGAATTGATAGCATTTTATTTTAAAAAAACAACAACCACCACACCTTGATTTGAAGTTTGCCCCTCAAAAGTTCCATGGGATGGGCTAAAAGCGAAGCCGGAGGTGAGGGGGTGGGGAATTACAAGAACATGCAAAGGGCCTCTGGTGGCTCAACAGACTAATGCAGTCTGTTATTAACAGCAGCTGCTTGCAACTACTGCAGGTTCAAGTCCCACCAGGCCCAAGGTTGACTCAGCCTTCCATCCTTTATAAGGTAGGTAAAATGAGGACCCAGATTGTTGGGAGGGCAATAAGTTGACTTTGTATATAATATACAAATGGATGAAGACTATTGCTTGACATAGTGTAAGCCGCCCTGAGTCTTCGGAGAGGGGTGGGATATAAATGCAAATTTTTAAAAAAACATTCTTTCTTTTTCCAAAGAAAGGACAACTCAACAGCGTTGAGGATTCTTCTTCCATCTGGATCTGCTTTACTTCAGTCCACAAAATCTGGCTGGACTTGCTTTTCCCAAGGAAATATGTGTGGTGGTGGTGGTGGTGTTTTTAAAAAAGAAGTAGAAGCCAGAACCTTCAGACTTCACCAAAGCTTCTGCCCTAATCAAGTTGGAGAGTCTTGAGGAGACAACTCAACTCAAGGTCTAACTCTGCATAAATTAGCACCATGGTGCGGACTAAGGGTGGGGAGGGGTCCCGTCCCCCCCTCTCCATTTTTTAAAAAACAGACCAATTTGAAGAGGGCCTCCTGAAGGTGGACACAGCCTGGCTCTCAAATCTGTCACTCATCTTCCCTTTCATACCCCCTGTCAAGCTCATTTCTAAACCAAACTGAGATCAGCCACTCTCCTCCTGGAAAAGTGGAGCCCCGCCCATCGGAGACCAGGCTGAGGTCACAATTTGGGGGGGGGGGGGGTGAGTTTTTGCTTCCTTGTGGTAGGATGTCACCAAACACAACATAGACAGCTCCAGTTCCTGTAAAACCTTTTCAATTCCTTTTAACAAAACCAGGGCTCAACAGCGGATGTGGGGATAAAGAGAAGAGTCTCAGTGTCTCTCTCTCTCTTTCTTTCTCTCTCTCCCCACCACTGCAATGGGCAAGGCCCTTGACCTCAAAGAGGCAGATGGGCCTTGGGGTTAAGTTCAACTTGCTGGACTGCATAAACCTTTTCTCCCAAAAACGGAAGGAACTAAAAACCACTTTCTTTCCACAGACCAACCATGACAACAACCAAACGCATATTTTCTCCAGAACTGGGGGAAGGAGGGGGGTGGGGGGTGGTCTCCCCAAACTCTCCCTCCAGGCGAAGGGGTCCAGAGCAAAAGAGAACCAAGCAAGGCGAGTGTCCCTCATTTTCCAGGACATTTCTCAATGCCTCCACCTTCCGATGACAATCATCATAATCACTGGAGCACCACTTGAACACTATCAGCATTGACAAAATCCCCGTCAGTCAATTGCAAGTGGCAGCTTTACTGGGAACAGCTTGTACTTTGCAAGGAGACTTTTACAACCCTCAAACAACACCTGCCCATCCCAAGTCCCTGGGAAGGGCTGGATGGGTGGGTGGATAAAAATGCCAGCTCCAGTCTGAACATCTGTCTGATTGTGCAACAACCAACCACAATAATAATAATAATAATAATATTGGCATTGACAAAAATCCCCGTCAGTCAATTGCAAAAGGGAGCTTGACATCCTGCTACAAGAGCTTTACTACCATCCAGCAACAACATCTGCCCAGCCCAGCTCCTTGGAAAAGATTGGATGGGTGGATAAAAATGCCAATGCCAGTCTGAATATCTGGCTGAGAGGGCAGAGGAATCCTGACAATGACAACCTGGCCAGTCAATTGCCAGAGGCAGCTTGACTTGCTGCAGCTTACAGGAGGCTTTTAAGAGGATCGAATAACATCTGTCCATCCCAGCTCCTTGGGAAAGACTGGATAGAATAAAAACATGCCAATTCCATCCTGAACATCTGGCTGACTCTGCAACCACCCATAGTCAGAGTAACTTTTTTTCTTCTTCTACGGTCTCCCTGAGCCTCTTTTTCCAAGCTAACCCCCAGCCCAGGGACGAATGCAAACCCTCCCACGCAATCCGGAGCCCACCGAGCACTTAATTCCCTTTCGTTTTTCTGATAAAGTATCCGAGCGAATCAAACTCCTCCTCCTCCTCTCCTCCTCCTCCTCCTCCCAAACTCGCCTCGAATTTAAAGACACGGGTTTTTGTTTTGTTTTGTTGCTTCCACGCGCAACAGCAAAACCTCTTGCGTGGAAACCTGGCGGAAAAAGAGGAAGGGGGCGAGATTCGCGTGCAATTGTAGCCTCGCATTTACATAGCCAAAAACCAGGCCTTTGAAAGGGGGCGGGGGCAGGAGGTGGGGCAAAGATAGATAGATAGATAGATAGATAGATAGATAGATAGATAGATAGATAGATAGATAGATAGATAGATAGATAGATAGATAGATAGATAGATAAGTAAGTAACTAAGAAAGGAAGGAAGGAAGGAAGGAAGGAAGGAAGGAAGGAAGGAAGGAAGGAAGGAAGGAAGGAGCAAAGAAGATGAGAAGGAAAAAAGGAAGGTGGAAGAAAGGGAAGCAAGGAAGAGAAAGATAGCAGATAGATAAATGGACCGATAAAGATCTAAAGATAGATAGATAGATAGATAGATAGATAGATAGATAGATAGATAGATAGATAATTTTCGCCCTCCATTTCCTTTGTAAAAAAACACGGCGATTTTCAAACAACTGGCAGAGCGGATCGGTCGCGATTCACATGCATTTCTCTCTCTCTCTCTCTCTCTCTCTTTTTTTTTTTTTTTAATGATTCCGACTGAAGTGCGCGGCGCGTCTACTCAGAGGAGTAAATCCCCCTTGAATCGATGCCCCCAACTGCGGCCGGGCCGAGGTCAGCAGAAAGCGCAGCCGGGGAAAGCGAAGAAGGGCTCCGTGAAATCTCCTTTTAACCGTTTCTCCCCGGCTGCTTACATGGCCCCCATCCGTCACAAACACACACACACCGGAGTCGGCGTCCCCCCGCCCTCCCCAGCCCCCCAACCAACCTTTTATCTGCTAAAGACGGCCGAAGGACAATTGTCGCTCGGAAAACTCGCCGATGTCGGCTAACGCTCCGCGTTCCCTTTGCCCTGCGCGACTTTCCCCAGACACATACGACCCAAAGCCAAAGACGCCCACTTAGTCTTCTTTTACAGACCCCTCGCCAAGAAACGGAGGACCCGGAGAAAGAATTTCAACCGAAGACGAAGAAAAGAGCTCGGAGGGGGGGGAGAGAGAGAAAAAGCATCGGCGAACCGATTATTTGAACACGGCTCGATTTACTCCCGGATTTACACAATGGACATTTAGGGTTCTAGATCCGGAGAAAACTTCATCGAATTATCTTAAGGGGTCCAGAACTTCCATGATTTACAATCCCACAGGAGAGTAAAAAAAATAATAATCTAGGTTTAATCCACCAACGTTAAAAAAGGGAGAGAGAGACGGCACGCCCGAATCTTAGAAAAACCGACAGAGATTTCTCCTTGAAAATGAATGTTTCTTTTTTTAAAAAAATCAAAGGAACTTAACTAGGGAAGGAAGGAAGGATCCGATTTTTTGTGTGTCTAGGCAAATAGGTATTTCTAATACATCCAAAAGTGCGTCCGCTTATGGGCTACGCGAGAGAGGGAGAGAAAACAGAGAGACGTTGCCCTCCAGCCGGAGAAAAATATATAAATATATATATAATATTTTCAATTTACCTTCGGAGCTTTTCGTGGCTCTGAGTCTGTCGGGATGGTTCCTTTCGCGGTCCGAACGTTTTGGGGCAAATTGTGGCAGTCAAAAGGTGAACGAGCCGGAGGGATTCCAGGAGCCGCAACAGGAGTTTTTGCAAGAAGAGAGAAAGGGCCTTCGGAAAGAGGGGGAGGGGCAGCAGAGAAGACCTGGAAGTTTTGTCCTGCTCGCCGGCAGCTCTTTCGTAGAAATAAAAGAGCCAATATTAGAAAGGAGAAGAAGGGGAAAGGGAAAAGTTTCTTTCAAACCTGGAAGCTCCCTGCCTCCCACAAGTGTTTTTGTGGTTTTTTTTATCTCTTTCCTTTTTTTTTTTTGACAAGTTGGCTTTTTTCTGCAGCGTTGAAAAGTTGCCCTACAATTTTAAAATTTAAATTTTTAAATTTAAAATGGACCATTTTTTAAAAAAACAAAAGAAGAAGAAAGAAGAAGGGGAGGAGGGGAATCACCATATTAAAAAAAAAAACAGGCCTAAGGTGTCTTTTCCCAAACAATAAACTTTTAATGCTAAAGCAGTTATATAACCAAAAGCTGTACAGTGTCATCTGTGTTTTTTTCTTTTTTCTTTTTTGTTAGAAAATGAAATTGTGTTGTTGTTTTTAAATGGGATTTTTTTTCCCCTTCTCATAAATATTGTTCAGTTCCCGGCACTTGTTTCAATAATTAAATTACAAATGATAAATATGGCATCGTGGATATGTATTTACACACAAAAGAGGTATTACAAAAAGGCAACTGTTTATACTAAACTGCCAGGAGAGTTGGGTGAAATTAATATCACAATATTTTTTTTTCATCGTAAAAAATAGACTGAATGACACCTCTTCCCATTTCTGCCATTAGAAGAAAATACATTCACAACAGAAAGGAAAAGGAAAAAATAGAGAGGGAGGGAGGGGAGAGAGAGAGAGAGAGAGAGAGAGAGAGAGAGAGAGAGAGAGAGAGAGAGAGAGAGAGAGAGAGAGAGAGAGAAGAAAGAAAGAAAGAAAGAAAGAAGAAGGAAGGAAAGGGAAGAAGGAAGGAAGGAAGGAAGGAAGGAAGGAAGGAAGGAAGGAAGGAAGGAAGGAAGGAAGGAAAGAAAGAAAGAAAAAAGAAGGAAGGAAGGAAGGAAGGAAGGAAGGAAGGAAGGAAGAAAGAAAGAAAAAGAGAGAGAGAGAGATCTTTGACAGGGTTTCTGTCTTGGTTAAAAAGCCAAAATGTGTTTTTAAATTTTGCAGGATTTTTTAGGAAAGAAGGAGGGAGGGAGGGAGGGAAGGAAGGAAGGAAGGAAATGAAAGAGAAAGAGAGAGAGAGAGAGAGAATATAAGACTTTGGCAAGTTTAAAAAGTGTTTGTTTTTTCCTTCTACTTTTAACAATCACAACTACAAGGCCAAGAGAAACCATCAAGTTTTTGTTTCTGAACATCCCACGGAAGAAAACAGGGCGGAGAGAGAGACAATCGGGTGTGAAAAATGAAACATCCACTGAAGTCGATTACAAAAGACAAGGAAAGAAAGGGAGGGAGGGAAAAAAAAAAAGGACAGGGACACAAGAACGAGCTAGAAGAATTGTTTGTTTTAAAAAAAAAGCTGAAAGAAACACTCAAACGCAGAAAGAAAAGAAGCTAATCCTGAGAACAGCAGAGATGATTCAAGTCCAGCCTCTGGCGGCTCTTGTGGAGTGGAGTCAGTCAGGGTGAGAGAGGGACGAGGATGTTGCTGCTCCCCGAAACCCCAACTTTCCTTCTTCCTTTTGGCAATCTTTTTTGTTTTGTTTTTTTGTGTCCGGTAAAATCCAGCAGCACAGCAGCAGCAACAGGCCCGGCCGGAAGGCTGTCCTTTGATGTCTCTTGAGAATCCAAGTGAGGAGGGAGGGAGGGAGGGAGGGCAGGGCCCCCTCTTCAGACATACCATTCATTGAAGTTGGGGGGCAGACCTGGGTTGGGGTTGGCCGTCTGAACCGTGGAAGGAGGGGCAGCTTTCCCGGAGTCCTTACTGGGGGCAGCAGCCAGGGCTGGGGGCGTGGAGGATTCGTAGCCTGAACTGGCTGCGGGAGAAGATTCAGAGCTCTGCGTTTCGTGGACCTGAAAAGGAGGGAGAGAGAGAGAGAGAGAGGGAAAGAGGGAGGGAAAGAGAGAAAGAGAAAGAGAAGGAGAAGGAGAAAGAGAAAGTGGGGGAGGGGGAGAGAGAGAGAGAATCATTAGAGGATCAGAACTGGTTATTTATTTCATGGATACCTATGGCTGCCTGTCTCATGGGCAGCTGCCAGTGCAAACCAGATAAAAACAGAACCAATAATTATAAAGGGAAGGAGCATAAAAGGAGCAGCCCGAGAACACATTCACACGACTCCCCATTGTGGGGGGGAGAGAGAAAAGGAGAGAGAGAGAGAGGAAGAGAGAAGGAGAGAGAAAACAGGGGCAAGCTTATCCCTTCCCCCCTTCAATAGATTTTTGAAACAAACAGGCAAAAGGAAGAAAGACCCCAGCCCAAGAATAAATCTAGAATGAATCAAAACAATAAAGGATCCTGGAGGGGAAAAATGTGTTTGTATTTATATGTATTAAAGAGAGGGGGGGAGGGAGGGAGGGAGGGGGAGGGGGAATAAACTTAAACCAAACTCCAAATCAAAAGATTTTTGACTCGAATCAGAGAAAGTAAACAAGACCCCAACCCGGATTAAATTTAGAATGAACCAAAACAATATACGGGATTCTGCAGGAAAAATATTTGAATCTGCCCTGCAAAGGAACAAGGTCTCGAGCCAACTTGCAGGGTGACCATTAGGAGACATTACCCTTGACTGATACTCCAGAGTAAAGCAAAATGACCTTGGAAGGGATTTATATTTCCAAAGCTTACATCCGTGGAGGAGAAAATGCAGCTTACTTCACTACCAGCTCCTGCTTCTGAGCTCCTAAGAAAGTCTTCTAAACAGAAAGTGTGGATTTTTTTTAATATGTGTGTGTGCCTGTCTGTGTGTCAGTGTGCATAGATGATTTAGACAAACCAGGGAACAGCCATTGAGGGTGAAATATTTTGCAGCAAAAAATGCAAAATAAAACAGGAACTTAAATCACACAGGAAGATTCCTAGTCTGGCCAGAGTCACAAAATGCCATTTTTTTTTAAAATAAAATAGTAGGATAATAAAAGTTTGCAAAGTTTTTTTCTGTCCTTTTCTCTAACCAGAATGCTTACTCTAAAGGCCAAAGTACAGGCAGGCCTGGACTACCCAACGGCCCATTTAGTGATGTGTTCAAAGTTATATCAGCCCTGGAAAAAAGTGACTTACGACCGTTTTTTCAAAACATCCCCGTGGTCAAAATTCAGACACTGACTCCTAATTATGACGGTTACAAAGTCCACGGGAAAGCCAGATTCACTTAACAACCGTGCAACTAACCTACGAATGGCGGTGATTCACTTAACGACGGTGGCAAGGAGAGTCAGAAAATGGGGCAACTTAGTCACTTAAGAAAAGTTGGGGCTCAAATGTGGTCATAAATCAAGGACAACTGCACACAGAGAAACATAAAAAGTGCACCATATTTTGTATTCTGGTGAAGTGGGTTATTATCTAAATAGCTAATAGTGGACAAAAATAAATAAGTGCACATAGAAGACCGCAATATGTAATATTAGTAGACAAAAATATATGTAGAAATAAAAACAACTGTTTGGGCACAGAGACATACTAGCATCCAAATACACTAACTACGTTGTACTCCTTGTATAAATTATTGGTATTGGCACACTACGTAGTTGTAAGAGTGTAACTGTACACACAAACATACATGCCATCTGCTTTCATGTATAGATTTCTTTTTAGGAGGCATGAGAAAGAGAGAGCACTCGTGTGCAATTACACACCCACAAACACACATTTACTCATGGAAGATCCAAGCTGGATATCTTTTACGATTCTGCAAGATGATTATTATTATTATTATTTTAATTCTACAATCAAAACCAGAAGTGACACTGTATAAAGACGGGAGCACCAACGCTGATCAGAACAATTACCTTCATATGCTTCCTTAAGGAACTGGGGTGAGTGTAAGACTTATCGCAAACTTTGCAGACGTAAGGCTTGTCAGAGGTGTGTACGTGCATGTGTTTCTTTCGGTCACTGCTGTTCGCAAAACGCCGATCGCAGCCTTCAAATTCACACTTGAAGGGTTTCTCTCCTGCAGATGGACAGGAACACAGGTGGAAAAGATCAGGGGGGGAGGAGACAATTTGGGATTTTCACATTTTGCTCCTTCCCTGGTTCATTGGTTCTTTCTTTCTTTCTTTTTCTTTCTTTCTCTCTCTTCAGTTGCTGAAAAATTTTGCTGTCTATTTTTTTCCCATTCTACTTTTTTTCCAGGAATAAGCTGGAGGGAGGGAAGGAGGAAAGAAGAAAAGCAGGCAGGAAGAAAGGAAGGCAGGGAAAATAGATGATAGATAGATAGATAGGAAGGAAGGAAGGAAGCAAGGAAGGAAGGAAGGAAGGAAGGAAGGAAGGAAAGAAGAAAGAAAGGAAGGAAAAAAGAGAAGAGAGAGAAGGAGGAGAAGAGAAAGATGGAGGAAGGGAGGAAGGGAGGAGGGGGAGGGAGGAAAAAAGAGAGGAAGAGAGAAATAGAAGGGGAGGGAGGGAGGAAGAAGGAAGGAAAGAAGGGAGGGAGGGAGGAAAGAAAAGAGAAGGATAGGAGAGAGAAGGCAAGGGAGGAAGGAAAAAAGAGAGAAGAGGCGGAAGGAGGAGAAGAAAGAGGAAGAGAAGGAAGGGAGGTAAAATTGGGGTTGTTGACAGTTAAATGGCCATTGTGCCATTTAATCCTGTGTTTATCACATGCAATCTTGGAAAAGATTAAGAAGCTGACTTTGGAGTGATTTATGAACTATAAACAGAAGAGAAGAGGAAATAGCAATGGGGCAGCCTTTAATTCTGGAGCGACTCAGAGGAAAATCCCAATAAATGCCAGAAAATAACATTATTGGCTGCTTCCAATTTTCTTTTCTTTTTTCTTTTTTTGGAGGAACTAAACCTTTTCTCACCCACCCACCCAAAAAAAAAAGTATCACTTATTTAATTAGAAGATGTGCCAATCAAGTCATTAAAAGAGAGAGCGGAAGTGAGAGAAAATGAGATTTCATTTGCATCTCTATGGTTCGCTTAGCCGACTGTCTGAGTAAGTCGCTTTCAAAAAAAGCAATCCACACACACCTCTCATGAATGCCCCCCTCCCCCTCTTGGACTCATAGGACGCCCCCCCCATCGCAAATCAGGAGGGGGAGAGGCTGAGAGCAACGAGAGGGGAAAGCTAAGGAGGCCTCGGGAATGTCATTTGGGAAGGAAACAAAAATTAAAACAAAACCATCCACACCCAGGTAAGGTTCAAAATAAAATAAAATAAAATAAACAGGCCGTTCCTTTGCGAAATTGACAGATTCGGCCATCTGCAGCCGGCGGTGAAATTGACCAGCCTGGACGATAAAAAATGAATTTCAATCCGGATTTGATCCGGAGTGGAAACAAGACCAAACACATCCCGTGTTTTCTCTGCGGTTTCTTTCCGGGGGCCCTCTTTCTTCTTCCCTCGCCCCTCTCTGCCCCCCAACGCCCCCCCAAAAAACCCTTTGCATCTTCCCCAGTTCTCTCTCTCTCTCTCTCTCTCTCTCTCTCTCTCTCTCTCGCAACTTCTTCAACCAGCCACCTTTCCCATTGCCGAGCTGCGGTTCCACAAAATCCATCCCCTTCCCCCCCACCCCACTCCCGCGAAACCCCCAAACGAACCCGGGACCTTTTTTGGGTCGTCCGAAAGCGACCTTAAACCCGAGATCGAGCGCAAACCAGGTTTTTCAACAGGTGGGCGAGCCTCAAGGGAGCCCGTCGGAAGGAGCGGGGGTGGCCGTGGCGGTGTCCCCTTCTCTCTCTCTTACCTGTGTGGGTCCTTTTATGGATTTTGAGGTTCTCCGAGCGGGCGAAAATCTTCCCGCATCCCGGGAACGGGCAGGGAAACGGTTTCTCGCCCGTGTGAACGCGGATGTGGTTGACCAGTTTGTATTTCGCCTTGAAGGACTTGCCTTGGCGGGGGCACTCGTCCCAGAAGCACACGTGGCTGTTCTGCTCTGGACCTCCGACGTGTTCCAGCGTGACGTGGGTGACCAGTTCGTGCATGGTGCTGAATTGCCGGTCGCAACATTTCTTGGAACGGCCCGGCGGCTGCGAAGGTTCCTCCAACCACTTGCAAGCCAATTCTTGCTTCACCGGTTGCCGCATGTAGCGGAAAAAGGCGCCCGGTCCCGCGTGGTGGTGATGATGATGATGGTGGTGATGATGATGGGGCCCCGCCACGTTCATGCCCGCCACGTTCACGGGCCCGTAGTTGGGGAAAGGCGGCGGGGCCCCGTAAGCGTCCGCTCTGGGGCTGGAGACCCCCCGGTAGGAATCCGGCCGGCCGAAAAACTCCCCACGCAAACCCAGGTGCAGCTGGCCGCTCTCCACGGGGCCCGACGGCGAAGGCAAGCCGGCCGCGTTCTGCTCGTGCAAGCCGGGGAAAAGCAAGTAGCTCCCCGCGCTGTCCGCCAAGCCGCCCGGCGCGTGGAGTCCTCCGGGTGGGTTGCTGCCGAAAAGGCCGTGCTGAGCAGGGGAGCCGCCGGGGGTCCCGCTTGGCCCGCCGCCGCCGCCGCCGTTCGAGGGCGCTTCGGCCAAGGCGCAGCCCCCGCGGTTGCGGAAGAGAAAGTCCCGCGTGGAATTAAAGGCGGCCACGTAAGGAGAAGGCACCTGGCCGGCGGCGGCGGCGGCGGCGGCTGCAGCGGCGGCGTGAGGGTGAGGGGGCGGCGGAGGATGGTGGTGGTGGTGCGGATGATGGGTCGGGTGGTGGTGGTGCGCGAAGCCCGAAGCTTGCGGCGTAAATGCGGATCCCTGACCCGAGGCCAGCTCGTGGGCGGCGGGGCTGAGTTTGAACGGAGGCTCGGCGAAAGGAGGGTGGTTGAGCCCCATGGCCACGTCGTGCGGGTGAGGGCGAGAGGCCGCAAAGCCCCCGACCCCCAAGGTGGGGAACTGGGGCCCGCCATCCAGCAGCATGGCCATCGTCCTCCTTCAGACGGCCGCGAGGGAACGGAGCGGGCGGCGGCGTCGATCCACGGCAGCGATCCTCTCTCGCCTCTTCCTTCCGTGGACGCCGGAGGGACGCCCCCTCCCCTCCCGACAACGCGGGTCCGCTCCGAGCCCCCTTCGCCTTCCTCCGGCCTCGGCTGCCCCCCTCGGCGTCCTTCCCCTCCGCTGCCCCCACCTCCCGCCGCCTCGAGATCAGCCCCACACAATAGCCGGGCAGGCAGGAGGGCTAACGCGGCGGCTCCGCCACGGCCACATTCACACGCGCGCCCGACCTCGCCGAACCGTGGGAGAAGAAGCAGGAGAAGAAGAAGAAGAAAAAGAAGAAGAGGAAAAGGGAGCCGGGCAGCGGAGGGCGGGGGGCAAAAAAACCCCACCCACCCGTACCCGGAGGACCAAGGACGGCGGTGCCCCCCGGCCGCGCGGGCCAGGAGAAAAAAATAGGGGGTCGCCTCCCGCGCTGCCCCCGAGGAGGGGATCCCCGCCGCCTGGCTTATCCGTAGGGTGCCCTCCGCTTCGGCGGAGCGATGTCCTGGCACTGGCTGGGCTCGGGCGCTTCTCCCCGGCTAACCCAGAGGGAAGCAGCCAAGGGAGGGGGCTCCGAGGAGCGAAGAGCGGGTGGGGAGGGGCGGGTGGGGGGGGGCGGGGGAGGAGGAGAGAGGGAGACCCAACTCCGGCGGTGGGGGCTGCGTCTGGCCCAACCAATGGGGAGCCAGCCAGCCGGCTGTCACCTGACCCTCCACCCGGGATGCCCATTGGCCCGCTTTGCCCGGACGGACAAGTTCTCCGTATTGAAAATGGCAGCTGGCGGCCAAGCCCGCCTCGTGATTGGACGGGGCGCCCTCTCCGTGGGGCGCAGGTAAGGTGAAAGGCTGCTGGCCCAGCCGGGTTCCCCCCCCCCCGCAGCGTTTTGTTTACTGGAGATGCGACGGAGGGGGGGGAGAGGGAGGGGGAGGGAAGGAGGGAGAGGGGAGGGGAGGAAGGAGGGAGAGGGAGGGAGGAAGGAGGAGGGAGGGAGGTGCTCGCGCATCCTCCCCCTCCGCCCCCCTCCCAACCAGAGTGGGGTCTTTCTCAGGCGCAGAGCCTGGTCGAAGCCTTTCGCCTGGATGCCGCCCGCCCGCCCACCCACCCCCCTCCTCGCCGGCCGCTCCGATGTGATTAAATTGCCGTCGTAAATAATTCTGATTATTCGTGATCTTCCACACAAACACACACCCCTCGATTTGAATTTTTTTGCTGTTCTGGTGACTTTTTGTTTTTCGGCTCGGAGAAGCCGAATCCGGACGCCCCAGCGCAAGCCCCATAAAACCGGGGAGGGAAAAAAAGGGGTCTCCTTCCCCGACCGAAGGAGGCGGATGATTCCACGGGGGTGGGGGAGAGAGATCGTCCCCTGGCGTGGAAGATCTCTGAACTAACCGGATTGTTGCCTCCGTCCTCCGAACCGCTTTGGGTTCCAGGGGACCGGTTGGGAAGCCCTATTTCTCTCCCTTTTCGATCCTCGGGGGGGGGGTCCCCTCGTGGACTCGCCCGGTGGCCACGCGAAAGGCCGTTGCGTGGAGTTCGTGTAAGACCCAGGCGGGTTTCTACAGAAAGGGAGACGCGAGGGGAGTGGGGTCCTTGGTGCGTTTCTGAGTTGGGCTGTTTTCAAGCTCAAGAGCACCCAGGACCCCTCCTCAATTTCTCTTTTAAAATAGAGACGTTTCTTAAAAGCTTGGCCATGAACCCGCTTTGCTCTTTTCTCGCGGGGGGGGGGACTTTTATTCTTTTCCCGCCCCTCCGGGGAGATCGGAGACGGTTCTGATTTAGGGCTGGTTCGGGCACGGGAGGCCTCCGGAGCATTTCCTCGGGCAAACAGGCCTCTTGGCCGGACCGAGCGAGAAATCCTGGCGGGGAGAGAAGGAGCGGGGGGGGGGGTGTGGGTATCTCGGCGGCGAGGAGCCCCATTGCCTTCCGCTGTCCTGCTTCTCCTCCTCGTCCGACCGCGAAGCTGCTCCCAGCCGCCTTTGCCTCGGTTTAGAGGCGCTTTTAGAAAACCTTTCCAAGGGGCGGGGGGAATAAAAATGGCAAATTAAGGGAAAGCGAGGCTGGAAAGGAAAATCGTGATGGAGGCGGGAGGGGGAAAGGGAGGGGGTAAAAATGAGGCCGGCGATTTTGGTGGGGACGCTCTGCCCAGTTAGGGAATGCCCCCACCCACCCTCCCTTTGAAAAAGCTCCAAGGAAAACGCCGCTCTTCCCCGGCAGGAAATTGCGCGTTTGATCCAGCCAGAAAGAAGGCACGGGGGGTGCCCAAAATACAGCCAGCAGCAGCCGCCCCTAAACCCCCTCCCCTTCCCCTCGCCAGCCCTCCACCATCTTTATTTTAGGGAACTGGTCAGAAGGGGATTGGGGGGCGGGCGTGGAGAAAGAGCGCAAAACCAGAGGCAAGGAAAATGGAAGGGGGGGTGGGGAAATAATAAAGTTTTAATCTCCCTTCCCCAATTCACACCCCACCCCTCCTCGCCGGCCGCTCCGATGTGATTAAATTGCCGTCGTAAATAATTCTGATTATTCGTGATCTTCCACACAAACACACACCCCTCGATTTGAATTTTTTTGCTGTTCTGGTGACTTTTTGTTTTTCGGCTCGGAGAAGCCGAATCCGGACGCCCCAGCGCAAGCCCCATAAAACCGGGGAGGGAAAAAAAGGGGTCTCCTTCCCCGACCGAAGGAGGCGGATGATTCCACGGGGGTGGGGGAGAGAGATCGTCCCCTGGCGTGGAAGATCTCTGAACTAACCGGATTGTTGCCTCCGTCCTCCGAACCGCTTTGGGTTCCAGGGGACCGGTTGGGAAGCCCTATTTCTCTCCCCTTTCGATCCTCGGGGTCCCTCGTGGACTCGCCCGGTGGCCACGCGAAAGGCCGTTGCGTGGAGTTCGTGTAAGACCCAGGCGGGTTTCTACAGAAAGGAGACGCGAGGGGTGGGGTCCTTGGTGCGTTTCTGAGTTGGGCTGTTTTCAAGCTCAAGAGCACCCAGGACCCCTCCTCAATTCTCTTTAAAATAGAGACGTTTCTTAAAAGCTTGGCCATGAACCCGCTTTGCTCTTTTCTCGCGGGGGGACTTTATTCTTTTCCCGCCTCCGGGGAGATCGGAGACAGTTCTGATTTAGGGCTGGTTCGGGCACGGAGGCCTCCGGAGCATTTCCTCGGGCAAACAGGCCTCTTGGCCGGACCGAGCGAGAAATCCTGGCGGGGAGAGAAGGAGCGGGGGTGTGGATATCTCGGCGGCGAGGAGCCCCATTGCCTTCCGCTGTCCTGCTTCTCCTCCTCGTCCGACCGCGAAGCTGCTCCCAGCCGCCTTTGCCTCGGTTTAGAGGCGCTTTTGGGAAACCTTTCCAAGGGGCGGGGGGAATAAAAATGGCAAATTAAGGGAAAGCGAGGCTGGAAAGGAAAATCGTGATGGAGGCGGGAGGGGAAAGGAGGGGTAAAATGAGGCCGCCGATTTTGGTGGGGACGCTCTGCCCAGTTAGGGAATGCCCCCACCCACCCACCCTCCCTTTGAAAAAGCTCCAAGGAAAACGCCGCTCTTCCCCGGCAGGAAATTGCGCGTTTGATCCAGCCAGAAAGAAGGCACGGGGGGGGGGGGGTCTAAAATACAGCCAGCAGCAGCCGCCTCTAAACCCCCTCCCCTTCCCCTCGCCAGCCCTTCACCATCTTTATTTTAGGGAACTGGTCAGAAGGGGATTGGGGGGCGGGCGTGGAGAAAGAGCGCAAAACCAGAGGCAAGGAAAATGGAAGGGGGGGTGGGGAAATAATAAAGTTTTAATCTCCCCTTCCCCAATTCACACACCCCACCCCCTCCTCGCAAAAAACCCGAGGGTCCGCTCCTTTCTGGGCGTACGAGCGGGTCTCGATCGCTTTTACTCGCTCGCCAACTTTTTTGGGGTACCCCCTGCCCCGCCCCTCCGTCTCCTGGCGGGTCGGCAATGAGAAAGAAGCTTCACGGGGAGTGGGGGGAACGAGATGGGGGGGGGAGGAGGCGGCGGCAGCTGGTGGGAGGGAGAAGAGCGGCATCGAGGGTCGGCGGGGATTTTGCGCCTCCTTGGTGCGTCCCCACAACACAGACGCGCGCGGGCGGGCGGGGGCGCGCGCACGGGCACGCAAGCCGGGGCAAAGAGGAAGCGGCCACGGGCGAGTGGGCGTTGTCTTGTTTGTGTTTGTGCTTAAAGACTCGCGCAGTGCGCGGGCATCAGTAATGGCGTGCGAAGTGGGGGGGAGAGGATGGGACCCCCTCCCTCCTCCTCCTCCTCCTCCCCCAAGAGCGCGAGAAAGCAAGAGGGGAGGGGGCTTCAAATCAACATTTTGCAAATCCGGAGGGACGAGGGGACCCCCGGCGGCCTTTGATCCGGGCGAGGGGGTGGGGGGCTTTCCACGGCTTTCCCAGAGTCTGCGGAACTTTCTCAACCGCTGTCCCAGCTCTGCGAAAGGAACAAGGCGATGGGGCTCCCGGCCTCTCCCTTCCCCAATTTGTCCCGTTCTTCGGCCGCCCGGGTCTGCCAGATCTAGGCCGGCTGGGCCCCGCGAGAGTCGCCTCCTATTTCGGGGTCCTCGGCGTCAGTCCTTCGAGGCCGAGCGAGAGAAAACGAATGACCTCCCGCTCGTGTTTTTCCCTTGTATGGTTGACACGCGCCTACAAGAATTAGATGACCAAGCGCGACTGGGTTTTTAGGGCAGCTTTCTGAGAAGGGCGCTTCGGGCTGGCTGGGTCGGGTGACCTTTGCGGGGGCATCAGGCCTCCCTGTAACCCTACCCATACACACACACAAATATACACAAACCACACACCGCCTCGCTCGCCCGTGGCCTTCGCCTTGGGAGACGCCGTGCGCAACTTCCGACGCCAGGAGTAACTTTCACGGGGAACGGGACCCTCGCCCCCCCCCTCCAGCGTCTTTCTCCCGCACCTTCCTCTGCAGACTTTTTCTCTAAGTGAGAGGGGGAGAAGAGGCCTTGGGTGGGCGACAGAACCCCCACAGGCCGAGAAAGAATGAGGAGGAAGAGCGGCTCCGGTTGCATTTAACAAAACAACCACACCAACAAACTTATAACCAATATTAGATGGGGAGAGCGAGATCAGGCTGAATTTTAAAAAAACGCAAACGTCTCCCATCCGCGTGGGAGGAAGGAGATCCGGGTTTCCCTCGCAGGCCAAACAGATCCCGTGTGCCTTTGTTGTGCGAAAGAGAAAGGGATACGCATAAGCGAAGGCGACGGGTTTCGTTTTGGGAAACGGGGAGAGAGGGGAAAAAACCTTTTGCGGGTCGGTTTTGCTTGGGGTTGTTTGGAAAACGAAGGAGGGTAAAACGGAGGGGCGGCTTTGAATCCCCCCTCCCCGATCGCGGGGACTCGGCGCTGCTTTGCGGCCTGGGCAGGACTGGGGAGAGACGGAGGGAAGTGGGGAGGGGGGGCGGAGAAGGCCAACTTGACCTACGGGTAGTCTATGATGAAGCAACATAAATGAAGCTGTAAATCTTTGTAATGCCTTGCTCTCCAGTCTCTTCTGCCCAGCCTCCTCCGGCGACCGGGGGGCGGGGGGGGGGAATAATGCACGAAGACCCCCAGAATGGGCGAAACGGGAATCCCTAACCCCTTAAAGAAGGAGAGAGGTGGGGTGAGAGGTTAGAAGTAGGCCCGATTTGCAGTCTTGAAAAGAGCTTTTATCTTCTGAAAAGCCGACGAGACTAATACAGATTTTTTTAAAAAAAAAAAAGCGAAAAAAGCTGGCCTGTTGGTTTTAAAAGGAATTCTTAAAGGATTTTTTTTAAAAATAGAAATACGTTTTTGTAAATAAATTCACGGCTCTTCCTCCTCTGCCCGCCCTCATTCAATCTCCAGCATTTATTTCGTGCTTTAGGAATTTCTCATTCTATGTTATGCGGCAGCTTCTTTCCTTCTTTTTCTTTCTTTTTCTCTCTTTCCTTCTGTCCTTCTCTCTTTCTTTCTCTCTCTCTTTCTTTCCCTTTCTCTGTCTTTCTCTTTCTTTCTTTCTTTCTTTCTTTCTTTCTCTCTCTTTCCCTCTTTCTCTTTCTTCCTTTCTTTCTTTTACAAAATTGGGATAATAACAGCAACGTCCACACAATCCCCCCCCCCTTTAAATCCGGCTCTCTAAAAGAGACAGGACGGTACCGAACTCCCCCTTGCTTTGAAATCCACGAGGCAAGAAAACGTGGATCCGAGCTGGACTGGCCGCTTACTTGGATTTGAACGTTTATTTAGGATAGAGAAAGACTCGTTGGGTCAGCTCCTTAGTTCATCCGCATTTATGCCTCTTCCAAAGGAAGGCTTGGGAGGGTAAGTCTGTATTTCACGCATTTCCGGCCAGCGATGAAATCCTTCCGACGACCTCTTTTCTCTCGAAAGATCAAATAAGATCAAACTTCCCAAAACACACACAGACACACACACACACACAAAAGGCTGCAGGGAAGTTTCTGGGCCTTAAGCTCTTTACTGTGGAAGACGACAGGGAAATACGCAAAGGCCGTTGATGATCATAAAACTTGGTGTTTTTTTGTTTTTGTTTTGTTTTTATTAAGCATATCAGTGGTCAGCTATGGAGGCAGGCTGCACCTACCCACCTTCAAAATACACCCTTAAAAAACCAATTTACTTTTTCGCTTCCTTATTTAATTCCGCTGGCCCTTCTTGTTCGCCTTTAAGAGGTTAGGGGGGAGGGGAAACCCCGAATCTTTGGCTCATCGTTTCTCCGCCTCTCTTTGGGAGGGAAAAAGTGAGGTGTGTTTTTTTAAGAATTTGCATTCAGTTGGGAGAAGGAGGAGAAGGGGAAGGAAGGAAGGAAGGAAGGAAGGAAGGAAGGAAGGAAGGAAGGAAGGAAGGAAGGAAGGAAGGAAGGAAGGAAGGAAGAAAGAAAGAAAGAAAGAAAGAAAGGAGGGAAAATTTCTGTCCGTACCTGGACGCGGACGCCCGTGACAATTGGAAAGAAAGAAAGAAAGAAAGAAAGAAAGAAAGAAAGAAAGAAAGAAAGAAAGAGAAAGGAGGGAAAATTTCTGTCCGTACCTGGACACGGACGCCCGTGACAATTCTGCGCCTTTATTTAATTCCCCAGAATTTGGGGAACGCAATAAGACCTAACCTCAATGGATCCCTTCCAGCCAGGCTTCCCTTTTTGAAAATCGACCCTCGTCCCTTCCGATCAACGTTCGGCGTCGAGATCAGGAAAGGAAGCCACGGCCTCCTTCTGGCCTGAACATTGCGAGGGATTTTAAAAAGCCTAAAAGAAAACAAAGCCTCCGTGGGGGGGGGAGGAAATCACGCGCGTCCCCCACCCCCCCCACCCCCATACCTCCAATATTTCTAAGCATTTCGCGGGTTCAAAAAGACCAAAGGTTGACAAAGCTTTCGAGGAAAAAGGGAAGAGGCTTCGCGCGTCCGACGCCCGTGGCAAATTCAACGCAAGCCCCGAAACGCGCCAGGCGAGTTTCCGGGCAAAACTCGGGAAGGCCGAAAAAGCAATCACGCGTGCGGTTGAATTTCAGCAGGCCCCGACCGGGGAAACTAGCCTGAAGTCCGAGGAAGGAGTAGGAAAAAGGAGCCAGGAGCCCACGGTGCTTTTTGAGGGCGCAGAACACGGGGGGTGGGCAAAGAACGTGAGAACAGGTTGAAGCGGTTTATCTACCCCGAGACCAAAGGCGACGGGGGGTAGGGGGCTGTTGGGCGCGACGCCCGAGCTAGCTGCAAAGGAATCGATCGTGCGGATTGGGGGGGGGAAATGGGGTGTTGGGAGGAAATTCCACGGGGCTCATTTCCTGTGGGGTTTTAGGGGTGCCCATTGGGGGTGAGTTAATCGATGAAATAGGGAAGAAGGGAAAAGACTCAGCCTCATTGCTCTTAAAACCGAGCAGGTGGATGCGGGTGCGGTTGGAAAGGCGCCACCTTTGCCCACGCGGGAAGGGAATCCTAACCGCGCATCCTTAGGCCCGGCCGGTTTTTGGCTTTGTCTCCAGCCCTGGCCTTTTCCTGGCCCAGTTCGTCCAGTTCTTCACCCACGCCTTGCCCGGGTGGCCCAGAGTAACGGATAGAACTAGCCAGGCCTCTTGCGAGATTCAGATGTGGATACAAACCATAAATTCTCCTTCCCTCCCCCCGTCTCTACCTGGCGCTATCATTTATCCACCGGTTGCCCACCCGTTAAGATCGCCGTTTATACACCTGGTTGCTTGAACGCAGAACGAATCGCTTTTTCAGCTATTCGAAAGCGGAAGGTTTGGGGCACCGGAAACCCCCGGGATAAGCTTTCTTGCCTTTGAATAAAACTGGGGTTCGCTGGTAAAGGAGCCCCCGGCCCGAAGCCACGAGCTTTGGGCCCGGTTCTTCTGCAAAGGCCTCGCCGTTTTACCTGAATCGTTCGAGGCTCTCACCTGACCCAAACCTACATCTTAAGGAAAGCTATCAAATTCGTTCTTTGGCCTTGGTACCCAAAACAGGCCTCCCCACCCCTTTCTCTCTCTCTCCCCCTCTGTGTACAAGGAAGATTGGGGAAGCGCTACTTATGGTCTCCCACCCATCCTGGAAAAAAAGGCAAGACAAAAATTGGGGAGGGGAGAAATCATTTATTCATGCTGGTTAAATAAATCACTTGAGATGAACCAATCGGTATGGTGTGAGAACGTAGCAGATTAAAAAAGAGAGAGATTTCTGAAATCAGCAAGAAAAATGATTCTCTGGCCAAACTAAAAAAAAAACACACCACCTCGTTTCAAGCTTTTTTTGGGGGTGGTTGGGGGAATTCTGCATTTTCCAGTTGTGGTGAGAAGGGAGGAAGATTTATCCTACACATACACGAATTTTTCAGCTGCGCGTTCAGGCCAACCAGCGATTGGGAAAGACTTCAATCTTAAAGAAATGCGTGGATTTTTTTTTTAAAAAAAGTTAACTGTTATTCTTACCTTTTCAGCTGTGGTTTTTATTTATTTGTTTTATTCAGCGTATGGCATCTACAGAGGTCGTGCCATCAATCGCCGATACACCACTGCTACTCAAAGCATATGAATCGATTGAACTAATAAGATCAGCACGTGTGATCAAGTTGGGATTATAAATGTGATATTTTTTTTAAAGCAGGCACCTCCTCTTTCATCATCATCATCATCATCTTTGGTCTGAAGGCAGTTTAGCCACAATTCGACCTCTTAATATTTTGCTGGGCCAGGTGGATTATGCCTGAGCTCTACAATTGGCCAGGAGAGGGGGCGTTGTAAGCACCCTTGCTCTCCCACAAACAACTCCTTAGGAATAATTCTCTTCTGGGTCTTGGGAAGGATCGAAATGAAATGTTTCATCAGTTAGGTGTTAGTTTGGCTGGGTGAAGGTCGCCTCTTCATTAGTCTCCTTTTACAAAAGAAACGGCTTAAAAATGGAAAGTCTTCGTTTGGGGAACTGACCACTTCCTAAACTGAAGCCAGTTCTTTGTGGCTCTGGTTATTATGGACAAGGGGGGGGCGGAACGAGACGGGACGGAGGGGGGGCTTCCCCGCTGCCAGAATCTGTGGCAAACTTTCCCACATACCAAAGCAGATTAAAATCTCGCCTTGCTGTTGGAGCCCCGCTGGAAATCTCTCTCTCTCCTTCTCTCTCTCTGTCTGTCTGTCTTTCCCTCTCCTTCTCTCTCTCTCTCCCTCTCTCTCTCTCTCTCTCTCTCCAATATTCAGCTTTTAAACAGTCGTAAAGTTTGCCCCCAGCCCTAAACTTAAAACGAGACAAAACTCATTGTGCCAAAGGAGAGAAATCCAGAAATTAAGAGTGCCCTCCACTCTGTCGTTTTGGGAGCCTATCAAATCGTTTCCCAAACTAAAAAAAAACCAAAAAATAACTGTGATTAAAAAAAAAAACTTTAGGTTTGAAGGTTGAAACAAAAATTGTAACGGGTGGGGTGGGGGTGGGGAGTGTCCTGTCTCGGAAGCCCCTCCACAGCCTTCACCCTTGCAGAATTCAGGAACTTCCTTGATCCTAAAGACGTTTTTAAAATAATAATAATTAAAAAAAGAGTAATTAAAATGGAAGGGGAGAGGTGGTCGCCTGGTTTCTAATTTTTTTATTCTGCTGGCACACGCCGAAAATGGTTCTTCACCTCCATCCATCAAAAATCCATAACTTTTCCTGCAGAAGGGCGGCGCAAATGTTTCTGTACCTGTTTGGAAGCGAAGTTAGTGATTACCAAAGGGTGGGGGGAGGGGCATAAGGACCAGTTCCGGACTTGGTTTCCTCGGGGTTGCCCTCCCCTCAAGTCAAACGGTGACGTCATTTGGGAAATGGGCTTGTTTGCATCATCTGCTCCTATATGAAATTTCACCCTTCCTGGGTCATGTCATGTAGCAGCTTCCTATCTGCTCTTGTGTAACATTTTGACCCCATCTGGTTGGCCTTACCTTCCTCATCCCTCCCTTCCTCCCTCCCTTCCTTCTTGCCTTCTTTCTCTTTCTCTCACCTTCCTTCTCTCCTTTTCATGTCTTCCTTCCTTCTCTATTCTTCTCTTCCTTCCCTTCCTTCCATCCTTCCTTCCTTCTCTTTTTGCCTTCTTTCTCTTTCTCTCACCTTCTCCTTTTTCGTACCTACCTTCCTTCTCTAGTTTCTTTCTTTCCTTCCTTCCATTTTTTCTTGCCTCCTTTCTCTTTCTCTCACCTGTCTTCTTCTCTTTTATGTCTTCCTTCCTTCTCTATTCTTTTCCTTCCTTCCTTCTCCTTTTTGCCTTCTTTCTCTTTCTCTCACCTTCTTTTTTCATGCCTTCCTTCTCTATTTCCTTTATTTTCTTCCTTCCATTTTTTCCTGCCTTCTTTCTTTCTCACTTTCTTTCTCTCCTTTTATATTTTCCTTCTCTATTCTTTTCCTTCCTTCTCTATTTTCTTCCTCCCCCCCTCCCTCCTTCCCTTCTCTTTTTTCTTGCCTTTTCTCTTTCTCTCACCTTCCTTCTCTCCTTTTCATGCCTTCCTTCCTTCCTTTTGTCTCTCTTTCTTTCTTTCTTTCCTTCCTTCCGCCTTGGAGAGGAGGCAGATAAGAAGACTTAAAAAGTCCTGTTTAACATTTCCTTTTTCAGAGATGCTAGAAAAGAGATGCTTTCTTCTCCTTTGATGCTGTAACTCAGAGGAGGAAGAGGAGGAGGAAGGAGACTGAATGGAAGAGGAGTGGGGGAAAGGAAACGATGTGGCCAATATCTTAATCAGGGACGGGATGACCTGTGACCCAGAAGGTGGCTTCATTGTGCAGGGGACACACATCGCATTGACCCTTTCTGCTTGAGTGAGCCCTGGGGGACAACCGAAGTCACCAACCCCTCCAAAGGCATGCGAGGGCTTAAGGCTGTGTCTCCAGCCTTCCTCTTTGGATCCGAGGGACACATTTGGGAGATTTTGACCATCTCTTTCCTGAATAGCCATCTCCTCAGATGATTTGGGCATCCTTTCAAAGCCCCCCTTCCATCCAATTCACTGGTCTGTGGTGTGAAGGAAACAAGAAAGGCATCAGAGAGCATCCAGGGGGAAACAGGAAGGATAGGCTACATTAAGATAAAAAAGGAATAGCAATAGCACTTATATACCGCTTTACGGTGCTTGACAGCCCTCTCTAAGAAGTTTACAGAGTCAGCATGTTGCCCCCAACAATCTGGGTCCTCATTTTACCCACCTTGGAAAGACGTAAGGCTGAGTCAACCTTGAGCCGCTCAGGATCAAACTCCTGGCAGTGGGCAGAGCTAGCCATAGCAATAACATTTAGACTTCTGTACCACTTCACAGTCCTCACAGCCCTCTCTAAGCGGTTTACAGAGTCAGCCTCTTGCCCCCAACAGTCTGGCTCCTCATTTTACCCACCTCGGAAGGCTGAGTCAACTTTGAGCCAGTTGAGATTCGAACTGCTGGCAGTGAGCAGTGATTTAGCCTGCAGTACTGCAGTCTAACCACAGTGCCACTAGGAAGGAGAATGAGGAAGGAAGGAAGGAAGGAAGGAAGGGAGGGAGGGAGGGAGGGAGGAAGGGAGGGAGGGAGGGAGGGAGGGAGGGAGGGAGGGAGGGAGGGAGGAAGGAAGGAAGGAAGGAAGGAAGGAAGGAAGGAAGGAAGGAAGGAAGGAAGGAAGGAATAGCAATAGCCCTTAGATTTATACACCGCTTCACAGTGCTTTATAGCTCTCTCTAAGCAGTTTACAGAGTCAGCCTATTGCCTCCTACAATCTGGGTCCTCGTTTTACCCACTCGGAAGGATGGAAGGCTGAGTCAACCTTGAACCAGTCAGGATCGAACTTCCTGGCGTGGGCAGAGTCCACCTGCAATACTGCCTTCTCACCACTATGCCACCAGGGCTCCAGCAACAAAGAAACTTGGTCAGAAAGAAACCTGAGATTTCTTCTTTGATCCTTCCCTCTATATTTGGTACTTGCAAGTGGCCACACCAGGTTGACCTTCTGTGGGCTCTGAAGCTAAGCAGGCTTGGAGGTGTTAGCATCTCCCCAACACACACACACACACACACACACACGCACGCACACACACACACAGTGTTCATGTGGCCTCTTTCCCCCACCCCGTCCCTTTAATCCCTTCCAAATATATGTATTATGCAACCCAACTCCAAAAAGGCCTTCTGCTATTTACTGCCTCTTAGATCTAAACAGCTTCCAAATCTACCCATCTGCTAAAGTTATTTTGCTTCCTTCCTTCCTTCCTTTTTTCCTTGCCCATTGAACCGATTAGGATCAGGAGACACCAATGGTTGTCTCCTTGTTACCTCTTCATCTCCCAATTTTTCTTTAAAGAGGTCAAGGCAACATTTACACAATGGAGACTTACACAATGTTCAACGCAACGTGAGGTGGCAGTCTAAGGTGGTTGGTTTTTACTTTGGTTGGGCAGGTTTGCCCAAATGCCAGCAGGGTTGCTCACAAACTAGGGCCTGTGGCAGTGGTGAAATCCAATTTTTTTTTACTACAGGTTCTGTGGGCATGGCTTGGTGGGCGTGGCAGGGGAAGGATATTGCAAAATCCCCATTCCCGCCCCACTCCAGGGGAAGGATACTGCAAAATCCCCATTCCCACCCCACTCCTGGGGGAAGGATATTGCAAAATCTCCATTCCCACCCCACTCTGGGGCCAGCCAGAGGTGGTCTTCGCCGATTCTCTGAACTGCTTCAAAATTTCCACTACTGGTTCTCCAGAACCTGTCAGAACCTGCTGGATTTCACTCCTGGCCTATGGCTTAGCCAAGGTGTGAAGTCCCATCCGCTGTTGGTTCAGCAAATTGTAGCCCTTTGTCTCCGGTTCGCTTTGACAACAACCTTGTGTTGTGTGTTTTACGTAACATACTTGGATTAACCAAAGGTCAAGAAGCTGCATTCATATCCGGGTGTTATAGGTTTGTTTCAGGGACTTGGCTGTCATGAGAATCCAGCCTTGGTTGCTGGTTTTCTGCTTCTAGGTGTTACACAAGTATTGGACAGTCTCATAATTAGACTATGCACACAAGTGGGCAAGAGAAAGGAAGGGTTGCTTTGAGGTCTCCACTCCTGTCCCTTGACACTCTGATTCAAAGGGCCAGAAAGCTGTTGAGATGTCTTCTTGGAGACCACCCTCTGGTCATTGACATCTAAAGGCCAAGAGAAGTTATGGGACAGCATCTATTGTTCACCTGAGGACTTCACGCTGTTTGGTCTAGCTGTAACTTTGTAAGTTATCTTCTTTGCTCACTCCAAAAAAAAAAAATGGAACCAGATTCTCATAGGAGGTTCCAGGTCAAGGAAAGAAGTTGGCTTCCTAAACCCTGTCCTTCTTACCCCACCTTAGATCATCAGGAGAACATCAGAAGAACATCAAGTTTTCTACAGTCATACCAGCAAATGGTATGACTCCAGAAGTTCTGAATTTCCTAGATGCCAAGTCCATTTAGTGAAAGACCAGTGTTCATTTCCCAAGTCAGCCCTTCCAGGTCATCAAATGGTCAAAATTGTCTTCTGCTCAAGTGACACCTTGGCCTCTCTTTCTCTTTCCAGTCTGAGCCAAGCATCAACCTCCTTGGTCATCAATATGACAATGTCTGTTTGTGTTTTTGTCACATTGTCTTACATTTCTCTTCCTTGGTCTTCTCCTCATGTCAGGTTGGTCTACAGATGCCACTATCACCAAGGGCAAGGAGAAATTCTAGTGATGGCTCCTTTCTAGCTCTCTTGAGGTTCATCCCTATCTTTCTCCTCCTCCTCCTCCTCCTCCTCCTCCTCCTCCTCCTCCTCCTCCTCCTCCTCCTCCTCCTCCTCCTCCTTTCCTTCCTTCCTTCCTTCCTTTCTTCCTTCGTGGTCCTTTTATGGTTTACAGTGAAATTTTTATTTTTAAAAATGGACTTCCAATAATGTAGGGCTAACGTCTGGCTCAGCAGGCTAAATATAGAATAACAGAGTTGGAAGGGACCTTGGAGGTCTTCTAGTCCAACCCCCTGCTTAGACAGGAAACCCTACACCACTTCAGACAAATGGTTATCCAACATCTTCTTAAAAACTGGAGCATTCACAACTTCTGGGTGTAAGTTGTTCTAGGTGATTAATTGTTCTAACTGTCAGAAAATTTCTCCTTAGTTCTAAGTTGCTTGATTAGTTTCCACTCATTGCTTCTTGTCCTGCCCTCAGGTGCTTTGGAGAATAGCTTGACTCCCTCTTCTTTGGGGCAGTCCCTTTGGACTTTTATGGGGTTTAAATTCATGAAGTCCTTGAAGTGGGGTGAAAATCACCTTTACATATATATTTTTAAACCTCATCTTATAGAGCACTGCACACCGGAACAACTAGACACAAGAACAGTTTTTCTCCCTGAACGCCATCACTCTGCTAAACAAATAATTCCCTCAACACTGTCAAACTATTTACTGAATCTGCACTACTATTAATCTTCTCATCGTTCCCATCACTCATCTCCTTCCATTTATGACTGTATGACTGTAACTTTGTTGCTTGTATCCTTACAATTTATATTGATATTGTTTCCTGATTGCTTATTTGTACCCTATGACTATCATTAAGCGTTGTACCTTAAGATTCTTGATGAACGTATCTTTTCTTTTATGTACACTGAGAGCTTATGCACCAAAGACAAATTCCTTGTGTGTCCAATCACACTTGGCCAATAAAAAATTCTATTCTGTTCTATTCTTAGAATAAAATAGAGCTTGAAGGGACCTTAGAGGTCTTCTAGTCCAGCCCTCCCTGTTCAAGCAGGAGAACCCGTACAATGTCAGACAAGTGACTGTCCAATCTCTTCTAAGAGAGGGAATGGCTGTTTATAACAGATAACAGATTAACAGAGTTGGAAGGGACCTTATAGGACATCTAGTCCAACCCCTCCCAAGGGTATATTTATACTATTCTTCAGGCATGGCTCTGAAACTGTGTGATTTCTTGCACCGTAGAGACAGAACACGGAGCATGTGTGAACTGATTTCAGGGGAGAGCCAGCTGTGGGGTTGAATTAGGGAAGGGACCCAGCAGGGGCGCCAAGGAACACACATTCACACGTATGCAACAAAAATGCCAGTTGGCCTTTGGGACCCTCCCACCTAAGCGCCTTTTTTTTTCCCCTTCTCCTTCCGGTGTTCAGGAAAAGGAAATCTCCAAAGCAGCGTTTCTCAGCCTTGGAATGGTGTGAAGGAAGGAAGGAAGGAAGGAAGGAAGGAAGGAAGGAAGGAAGGAAGGAAGGAAGGAAGGAAGGAAGGAAGGAAGGAAGGAAGGAAGGAAGGAAGGATGGTTTGATGCAGTATATATATCCTTTGGGGGGAACCATGGTCCTGGGTTCAAATCCTGCGACAGCCAGGGTGAACCGACCACTTTCCACGTTGGCCCAGCTGAAGTAAGGCCAGGGGGTTAAGAGTCAAAAGAGTGTCTTTAAGGACCCCAGTCGTTGACAAAAGAAAGGACCGAACCCTCAAATTTGACCCTTATTATTCCTTTTAAAACCCTTAGGCGCCAACACACACAAACGCGAAAGACGCAGGCGACGGACACGAGACCCGTTTGTTCCTATTTGTCCTAGGAAGCAGGGATGACGCCCACCGTCGATAAGGGAAGCGTGTACAGGATTCCTGGTGACCTTTGGGGCGTGTTTGGTCCGGCCCCGCGTTTGGCAGACCGGAGAGGCGAAACCCGGGTCAGTCCTGTTCCTTAAAGGGTTAGAGTTTGCTGCTTAAATTCGGGTCAAGACCTGGAACCTCGATCCGTCTGGGACAAAAAGGCGAGGTTCATTTCTCTCCCCCCCCCCTCGATCCTTTTCTACAAAAAGGATTTTCCCGCCTCCGTTCAAAAGCGATCAAAAGAAACCCTGGGCAGTGGGAAAGAAGAAAAGTAGGGAAACGGCTCCTTTCGGGGCCCAAACGGGGTTTATTGGGCGGGTGGTTCTCCCCCCTCCACCCCAAAATGGGGAGGGCAGATATGCGTTCCCACGAAATGCTTCAATTGAGCAGGTCAGAAAGACCCATTCAGCGTCCTTCGGGCTGACTTTCGGCCGGATGCGTGTTGCGGCTTTGCCCGTAATGTTTGTTAAGCCTCCGTTTGTAACGTGCCAGGAAACGGGGTTCATTCGCGAGTTAAGTCGTGAGAAAGCCTCCAAAGGAAAGCACGGGGAAACTAAGGCGATTCAGCGTGCCGTTTAAAGCGGCACGGAGGGAGGGGGGGGTTGGGGATTGGAAACGAAACGCAACGATAGGAAGGCAAATTTTGAATGCGATTTTTTTGCCCGAGTCCCGCCTGCTCCTCATGAGGACTAGGAACGCATACTTAAAGAGAAAACGAGCTATATATCCCGTATTGGCTTAACGAGAAGATGGGGAAGCTGTAGCTTTCTTGAGGATGGGTGAAAACATAAACATGGTATATGTCTATCGAGGTTCTCCGTCATCCGGGTCATGGTTGTCCCAAAAGGTGCAACTGCAGTTTCTGGTTTTTCTTTGAAGACGTTTCATCCAAGAAGCTTCCTCAGCTTCTCTCAGAAGCTGCTTCTGCTCTCAGAGCTGAAGAAGCTTCTTGGATGAGAAGGGAAAGGTTTTCAAAGAAAAACCAGAAAGTCCAAATTGCCTCTGGGGGGGAGGGGGGGAAATCCCCTTTTGGGATATATAAATGGTACATCCAGAGAGAAATCCAGAAAGATGAACTAGAAATTCCAAAGAGAATAATAATAATTCGTAAAGAGGAGCAGCTCCTATCTTCTGGATGAGTCTTACAAATGCTCCTTAATTCTTGCTTCTCCAAAGTCGCACCTATTCCTTGAAGTTCCCAAACTATGGCAGGGTGGAGTGGGGTTGTGTGAAGCAGCCATGAGTGAGGAGGGGGGCGTGTTTTCATTCAGTAAGGCTCCTGGCAGTGGCAAAATCCAATTTTTTTTTACTACCGGTTCTGTTGGCGTGGCTTGGTGGGTGTAGTGTGGCTTGGTGGGCATGGCTTGGTGGGTGTGGAAGGGGAAGGGTACTGCAAAATCCCCATTCCCTCCCCACTCCAGAGGGAAGGATACTGCAAAATCCCCATTCCCTCCCCACTCTTGGGGGAAGGATACTGCAAAATTCCCATTCCCTCCCCACTCCAGGGGGAAGGATACTGCAAAATCCCCATTCCCTCCCCACTCCTGGGGGAAGGATATTGCAAAATCCCCATTCCCTACCCACTCCTGAGGGAAGGACATTGCAAAATCCCCATTCCTTCCCCACTCCTGGGGGAAGGATATTGCAAAATCTCCATTCCCATCCCACTCTGAGGCCAGCTGGAGGACGTATTTGCCGGTTCTCCGAGCTACTCAAAATTTCTGCTACCGGTTCTCCAGAACCTGTCAGAACCTGCTGGATTTCACCCCTGGCTCATGGAAAACCGAGCTTGTACTATACAGGAAGGCGTGTGAACGTGTGAACTCGAGAGGCTCCAGACAAGAGCAAGAGAAAGCTGGCATTTTAGGCGATATACTAGATTTTTTTTAAAAAATGAATCTAATTTGTGGCGGACACCCATCCCTTGCGGGGAAGCAGCCACACCCGTGGGGAGCCAGACAGCCCTTGAGCCCACCTCCACGGGCCCGTACCTTCATCCAGCCCCTCCATCAGTTTTCCTCTATTTTCATTTATTTATGAAATGTACGTGCCTCTTACTGCTAAAGCTACTTTGGCGGTTTACAAAATGATAGCAATATAGTATAAAAGGGCATTCAATGAACAAGGATTAAACAGGAACTCAAATCTAAAAGGTCACGGGGAGGTGTCTTCCCTCTATACTGTCAGCTGCCTGCGGGGCCCCCCCTACCCCCCGTCCCCAGCGTACAGCACATCCCTCCCCCCAGGTCGGGGCTCCCGGTCAGCCGGTACAACCGGGTTCTAAAACCCTTCAGGAAGGCCCGAAAAGTAGGGGGGTATCGCCCCTCCGGCGGGAGTATTGCAGAGAAGGCTCCCACCAGCCGAGAGAGTGGGGCGGCCCAACCCCATTGGGGCAAAACACCTCAAAAATGAGCTTGCTTCTTTTCTTACAAAACGTTTCATGAGCCAAACTAAGGAACATCATCAGTACCAGAAGGAGGAGTGGAGTTTACTCTCTGAGAGCGGATGATGTTACTAAACAAACAAACAAAAAAATCAAGCTGAGAGAGCACCAAGGATCCCATGGTCCTCCTCCTCCACTCCACAAAGCCCACTCCCTTCTTCCCCTGATGATGTTCCCTAGCTGGGTCGCGAAACGTCTGCAAGAAAACAACCAACTCCGCACCAGGGAGCCCCGCCCTTCAACCCTGAGCTGCAAATAATCTCTTTGATTTGGCATTTCAGATACGCCTCTGGGACCCTCCCCGCAAAGGGCTGAAGTGTGGTGGTGGGGGGGCGTTAGCTAAGAGCTCCGCTTTCTGCGCTTACACCCTCCTTGCAACTTCTGGAGAAGAAATTGGAAGAAATTCCGCAATTTCTACGCAAAACACTGGAGTTTCGTGGGCGGGTGTAAAAATCTTCCTTACATGTGTAGCTCCGTCGGTCTAGTAACGCCGACAGAAACATGACAGAAACGGCTGTTTCCCAGAACTGGGTGAAGCGGGAGAGGGGGCGTGGGGGGGGGAGAAGGCAAACAGGTACCTCCCCCCGCTTTTCCTCTTCTTCAACCCCACCTCGGCTTCCTGCTTTGTTCCCCCTCGCCTCGTCTGAACTCCCCACAAAATAATTCTGTCACACACAACGCCCCTTCCCAATTCGTCCCGGCTTATCAACATTGAGGGGGGTGGGCGGCGGCGGAGACTCCCCGCCCCCACCCGCCCCCCAAAATTAAGAGACTTCACTCCAGCTCATCTCCTCCCCGTCTAAGGGGGCTCCTAGGCGGGGATGGGGTGGGGGAATGTGGCCCTGAAACTTCGCCTTCTCCCTAATCCACGCGCAAGGGAAACCAGGCGCGACTCAAATAGGAGATCGGCACAGATTCGGATTCAAATCGATTTGCGCAAGGAAAGAAAAAAGAAGCAAAGAGACGCAGGTCCAGGAAAAGGGGGGAGGGGCGGTTGAACCAAACGAAATTCGGAAAGACCCAAGTTATTTTCTCACCCTGATTTTGAGGGACCCCGGAATAGAGTGAAGTCGCCGAAATTTCAAAACAATTCTTTTTTTTAAAATAATAATAATAATGAGGAGGAGGAGGAATTTGAAAGATAAACGGGGAGTCGTGAAGACGGTCAGCCTAACTTCCCGCTGAAGGGGTGGGAGAACAGAGGTGGACACCCACCCACCCCCATGAGAAGGAGAAACGGTTTCTTTCCGGGGACCGTCAGCCGCGTATGGAACACAGTTCCCATCATCCCCAACGTCCCGCGTAAAATTCCAGTCTAAAGGATCGGGTGAGGGGCAGGGAGGCAACAGGTTGGGAAAGTCTTTCCACGGCCACTCGCAACTTTATTTTTTCAATCGGTCGTTCCTTCCCCTCCTCTGGTTTAATCTTCCTTCCTTCCTTCCTTCCTTCCTTCCTTCCTTCCTTCCTTCCTTCCTTCCTTCCTTCCTCCCCCCTCCTCTGGTTTAATCTTCCTTCTTTCTTTCCTTCCTTCCTTTCTTCTTTCCCCCTCCTCTGATTTTATCTTCCTTCCTTCCTTTCTTCCTTCCTTCCTTCCTTCCTTCCTTCCTTCCTTCCTTCCTTCCTTCTTTTCTTCTTTCCCCCTCCTCTGATTTTATCTTCCTTCCTTCCTTCCTTTCTCCCCCCTCCTCTGGTTTCATCTTCCTTCCTTCCTTCCTTCCTTCCTTCCTTCCTTCCTTTTTGAAAAAAATGATCCTATCTACCACAAAAGCATTCACACACACCTCGACTCTTTCCTTGAAAGCTGATCTATTATTTCAACCCCAAGTGAGTTTTTTTATTATTATTATTAAAAAAAAAAAAAGATTTGGGACTCTGATGAGAAACTAAACGGGTCCGGGGAGACCTCCGATTCTTTTGGAACTGAAAATGTAGTAAGGGGTATTTTCTCTGCCCCAAACCAAGAAGCAGAAACGGTTGTGAAATTCATATTCAATCCTGTCTATTATGGTTTGCTATTATTAGTATTTATTCAAGAATGCTGTGTAGCTTAGAAGCTCTCAGCAAAACAAAAAACAAAAAAACACAGCAGCGGTTGTTCGGGGCTGAAGCTATCGCGGGCTGTTACAAACACACACACACACACACCCCTCTGTTACAAACACACGCGCAGGCACTTATTTTTATTCCACTTTTCGTGGCATCTTTTCCCTCCTCCGTGGGAAACTTTGCACCGGCCCGAAATTTAAGCACCTATTTTGATGGGTGTCCCGTCCCCCACACAATAAAAAACAGGATTCAGAAACGTGAACCAGGAAACCCGGGGGGGGATCCCCTCTAGACTGGGGGGAGCGGAGAGAAAGACAGAGGGGGGGGGCTGCCAGTCTCAGAGCTTGGTGCGGTCTGGAGTTGCTGCGTTTTATGCCCGTTGCCTCCCGAGGCCCTTCGCTTCCCCACGGAAAATGCTCCGAAGCGTGTGGGGAGGCAAAGAGAGGGTCGACACACCGCGGGGAGTGGGGGCTCTTTATCCGCTGCCCCCTCGCAGCCTTTTAGCTACGATTGTCCCGCGTTTGCTTCCACCCTCGCCTTAAAACGAGACTAGGGAAGAAAGCCGGGCGGGGGAGGGAAGAAAAGACCCAGACAGATCTCTCTCTGAATAGCCACCCACCCACCCAGATTTTGACGGACCCTCCTCTCCGATCCTCCGATCAACGGATCCCACCCACCCTTTCTGGATTCTAGATCGCCCGGCCTTTATTTCCCCCCTTTATAGGCGGAAATTGGATTTTTATTGGGTCTTCTGCCCCCTCCCCGCGCCAAAAGGAAAGCCAGCCAGACGTCTCCTGCTAGAAGCCCCTCACCCCACCCTTCCCCTACCCCCTACTCAGCCCCACTTGGGGACAGAGGAGCGCGCGCGTTGGAAACGCGTGTTGGGGAGACGTCGGAGCGCGCCTTCTGACCCTCCGGCGCGCGCGCGCCTCCAGGCCCGGCTTGCTGAGGAAGGGTTGGGGGGGGAGCAGTCCTGAAGCCTCTGCGCCCCACTCCCCTCACCCCCGGCCCCAGCCGTCGCTGCCCGGCTTCCTCAAAGGCCTCGGCGCGTTTCAAAGGCGGCAGCTCGCGTCTGGAGGTGTGGAAGAGTGTCCCGCTGCGAAAGCCGGGCCAGGCCCCTCCGCCGTCCGGCTCGCCAATGGGGGCGCTTCTGCCGCCGCCCCCCCCAGCCCTCCCCACTCCCGCTGGGCTTTTGTGCTTGGGGCTCGGCCGGGGGAGGGGAGCGCTTCCCCCACGCCGCCCCCCTTCTTTCTCTTGGCCCCGCCGACGGGGGAGGAGAAAAGCCAGGCTGGGGGGGGGATTGGATGGCCCCCACCCACCCCGCAAGATCCACCCCCACCCCGCGCTTCTCTCCCAGCCCCCTTTGCTGCTTCCAAGCCGGCTGCGTGGAAGGAGGGAGTGGGGGTCTGGGGGGAGGCCTTGCTGCTCGATTCAGAGATTGGGTGGGGTGGGAACGGCAGAGGTGAGGTTCTTGATCCTAAAGGCCTCCGGTTCCTGCGCCCCTTTCGCGTTTGTTTCTTTTTTTCTTTCTTCCCTCCTTCCTTCCTTCCCCCATCTCTCCTTCCCTTTCTTCTTTCCCCCCTTTCTCCCTTCCTTCCTTTCTTCCCTCCCTTTCTTCCTTTCTCCCTCCTCCTTTCCTCTTCCCCTTCCTTTGTAAATGTTGTACCTTGATGAACGTATCTTTTCTTTTATGTACACTGAGAGCATATGCACCAAGACAAATTCCTTGTGTGTCCAATCACACTTGGCCAATAAAATTCTATTCCTTCCTATCCTCCCTCCCTTCCTTTCTCCTTTCCTCCTCCCCTTCCTCCCTGCCTCCTTTCCTTCCTTCCTCCATCCCTTCTTTCCTTCCCTGTCTGGCGCATCTAGTACAATTTAGTAGAAACGGCACCAGCGCTTCTTCTGCCTAGGGCGAACCAGCACTGGCTATCATCGTTGGGCTGCGGGAACCTTTTTCCCTTCCTAGCCAGCGATGGCCCCACCCTTCCCAAGCTTCCCAAGCCCCGCCCAGCAAACCCCTCCACTGCCCTGTCCTGGACCGGCACTGCCTTTAATTGGGTGAAAGGCGGATCCTAGGACAGTGGGGTCATCAGAGACCTAGAAGCCCCAAGTTGGGTGTAATTCCAATCCAAGAATTTGGGGACTGCTTCAATTCTATTTGGAGGTTCTTTTAGAGGAACAGGTGGGTAGATTCAACTACTACATTTTCAAGGTCAGTGGAGGTTTTCAAAATCAGACTGGACAACCACGTGTCTGAAATTGTATAGGGTCTCCTGCTTGAGCAGGGGGAGGGGGTTGGACTAGAAGACCTTCAAGGTCCCTTCCCACTCTGTTATTGCAGCATCTTGGACCAAAGAGACCCTAAGATGAGATCTACCAGAAAGTCCTTGACGTCCACGGACAGATTTTAAGAACATCACAAGAACTTGGGTAGAAACTACCATATTGTCAAAAATGAGATTCACTGCTCTGTCAGCTTTCTGGGGAAATCCGTTCTCTTCTCTTGTAGGAGCATCTGACCACATGAACCCTTGAGGTCAAAATGGCCCAGCCTGGTTGCAAACAGTGGCACCTGCAGAAAATGGCAAGGATACCCTAATGATGACACCTATGCAACACCTTCCTTGTCCCTTGTGAATGTGGCTCTCAACATCTGAAACTACTGCCTAAGCCATAGCGAACATCACTGTTAAACAAACACCTTAGCTGTTCAACACAAGTTCCTCATCCATAGCTTCCTAAATCTTACTGTAATCTGTTATCTGTGCCCATCAATGGTAGATGACCCTTGCCATATGAAGAATGGTTACAGGAATTGGGTATGTCTAGTTTGATGAAAAGGATTAGGTGAGACATGATAGCAGTCTTCCAATATCTCAGGGTCTGCCACAAAGAAGAGGGAGTCAAGCTATTCTCCAAAGCATCTGAAGGCAGGACAAGAAGCAATGGGTGGAAACTAACCAAGGAGAGAAGCAACTTAGAACTAAGGAGGAATTTCCTGACAGTGAGAGCAATTAATCAGTGGAACAACCTACCTCCAGAAGTTGTGAATGCTCCAACACTGGAAGTTTTTAAGAAGTTGTTGGACAACCATCCGTCTGAAGTGGTGAAGGGTTTCCTGCCTAAGTAGGTGGTTGGACTAGAAGACCTCCAAGGTCCCTTCCAACTGTTTGTCTAATCTATTCTCTCCTATCCTATGCTTGGAACAGATAGACTGAATTTGTGCAGCATCTGGAACCAAAATTGAGCCTGTCAGCATACTTTGCAAACCTAGCTTTTTTTCTTCTGAAGATGTAATGGTGAACCAATCATTTCCAAAATTTTTAACTGCATCTCAATGCATCAACGGCCTATTTTTTTTAAAAAAAAAAATTTGTCCGTAGAAGTAAAGGGCTTTCTGGTGGATCTCAGCTTGGTTGACCCAAGATGCTGCAATAATCACAGAGCAACAGGGTGGAAAGGGACCTCGAAGGTCTTCTAGTCCAACCCCCCTGCTCAAGCAGAAGACCCTATACAATTTCAGAACAACCTCCAGGGATGGAACACTCACAACTTCCGTAGGCAAGCCATTCCACGGATTAATTGTTCTCACTGTTAGGAAGTTCCTCCTTAATTCCAGGTTGCTTCTCTCCTTGATTAATTTCCACACAACTTCGGCTTTCAATACGCAAACTATGGCCTTCCACTTGTAGAGAGATCGTGAGTAAGTTTGTAGCCTCCCACCCACCCATCAGAAAAATAGCTTGTTGCAGCTGGACCCTCTTTCTTGATGCTTCTGTGGCAAGCTGTCCACGATGATCAATGGTTGGCATGGAAACTGGCCTTATTACCCACCAGGGCAGAGTTTTCCCTTATTAAATTTGGGCTCTTATCGATCTTTCCCATTTCGCACGTTTGGAAAATGGCAAGCACTTTTAAAACGATTGCCTTGCCTTTTGCACCGAGCTACCATCCATCCCTACCTCCTCCCTTTCGCCATATTTATTTATTTATTTTTATTTATTTATTATTTAGATTTTTATACCGCCCTTCTCCCGAAGGACTCAGGGCGGTGTACAGCCAGATTAAAACAGTGCAATATACAAATTAAAACAACAGTTAAAATAACATATTATTCGTGTTAAAGAGATGCATTTTCTCCGGTGAGGTTAAATGTTCACAGGACACATAAAGTCCTTGTTAGTTGAGCCCTGCGTTTCTTGCATTAACTCAGTTGCCTGGGTTCATCAAACAGGCTGAGATCTAAACCAGGAAAATGCGCCATTCCAGCTGTTTGCAACTGTGTTGCGTCTCACAGCATGTTGCTCGAAAAAGATCCCCCCCCCTTGGCAGTAGAAAACTGACAATCAATGCAGAATGAATCAGGGACCCATCGAATTATTAGGAAGGACAAGGTAGACAGAATGCAAGCAACAAAGATGTTTAAAGGCCTGGAGACTAAAACATGTTAAGAACGGTTGCAGGAACTGGGTATGTCTTGTCTAGTGAAAAGAAGGACTGTGGGTGGGTGGGGGACATGATAGCAGTCTTCCAGTATTTGAAGGGCTGTCACAAAGATGAGAGGGGCAAGCTATTCTCCAAAGCACCAGAAGGCAGAACAAAAAAACAAGGGGTGGAAACTACTGAAGGAGAGAAGCAACCTGGAATTAAGGAGAAACTTCCTAACAGTGAGGATAATTAACCAGTGGAACAGCTTGCTACCAGAAGTTGTGGGTGCTTCATCACTGGAGGTTGTTAAGAAAAAACTGGACAGCCACTTGCCTGAAATGATAGAGGACATTGATAGCTAACTTTTTCGGGACCGAGTGCCCAAAGTGTGTGCGCACAAACCCCCAAAATGCAATGCGCACGCAGCCCCCTGCATGTGCCCACCCCTGTGCATGCATGGAAGAGAGCCAAAGGCCATCTGGCTGGCGGGAGGCACACGCACATGCGCAGCAGAGCTGAACTGGGGCCATGGCTCACGTGCCAGCAGAGAGGGTTCTGCGTGCCGCTTCTAGCACACATGCCATAGGTTCGCCATCACAGATATAGGATGGACTAGAAGACCTCCAAAGTCCCTTTCTGCTCTCTTTATGATCGATTGAATAATTAGAATTTCTTCTGCTCTCCAGAAACTATCTTCATGATGGTTTTCCTAGCCCAGTTTATAATCAGTTTTCAGGACCCCTCCTTTGCTGGACAGCTCCCGATTTGCTTGAAAAGTCTAAACCGGGCAAAATTCACTTTTTAAAAAAATCTCTCCTTGCATACAGTACAACTTGGAAACTCCTGAATTTTACAGAATCCACGATTGCGAGATCCAGTCAGAACCGGGAGCATTTCACCCCTGAAAAAAACTAAATTAAAGATGTTTTTTCAGAAGGCAACCGGACTAGCTTGTTTTTTCTTTGAGGACGTTTTGCTTCTTGTTCAAGAAACTTCTTCAGCTCTGACTGGATGTTGGGGAATGGAAGAATCCCCATCATCCAGGCAGAGCTGAAGAAGCTTCTTGGGTGAGAAGCAAAATGTCTTCAAAGGAAAAAAAAACCAAGAAAGTCCAGTTGCCCCTTGAAAAAGCACCTTTGGGACAACCATGACCTGGATGACTGATGAATCTTTACAGACTTTTATCTATACAATTTGTGATGAAAACCCTTTGAATGGTGTGGGATTTCCAGAGGGGAAAAAATTGCAGCTACAAGAACCAGGAGCACAACTCAGGTGACCCTGAGGACACAGGTAAACCTCCAAGTGCTTTAAAAGGATGTAAATGACCAGCTGTCTGCCAGGAATATAAATCCTTCCATTTCCCACTATCCTGTCAGAGCTGAAGAAGCTTCTTGGATGAGAAGCGAAACGTCTTCAAAGGAAAAAAAAAACAAGAAAGTCCAGTTGCCTCCTGAAAAAGCACCTTTGGGACAACCAGGACCTGGAGGACGGAGAATCTCTACAGACAACTAAACCTAAACTAAACTAAACTAAACTAAACTAAACTAAACTAAACTAAACTAAACTAAACTAAACTAAACTTGGCATCAAGATGAGCAAATGCTGGCCATCTCCTCTTTCTGTCTTTTTACCTTCTGCAATGGCGGGCAAGTCCTGCCACCGTCACCCACCCTAACTGTCCCCTTAACAAGAGTTGTGTGACTATCGCTTTGATAACGCAGCGAGACTAATCGCTCTGGCACCCACGAGGACTCATTTCAGCCATCAACAATCATGAGGTTATGATGGGCTAATGAGCTGGTCTCGTGGGCCAAACGCAAATCACACGATGGCATGAAGTTTAGGCGGCCCTTCCCATCGTTCCCAGCCTGCTTGCTTCTTAATAGGCAATTTGTGTCAATTAATTACTCTGGTTGACTTCGTCCTCCTTGACCCTCCGCTGGTTAGGAGTCACAGCTGGCCATTTCCTGGGCTTTCTTTCATCCTAGAGGTGCCATTAGACTTATTCTAGCGATGCTGTTCAGACCACATTGAGCTGAAGAATTGTGGAGCTGTGTTGGAGAGGGACATTTCAACCAGGTGACTTTTTCTTGATGATGGACGCCTGAATCTGGACGCCAACTTAGAAACCAGTTCAAATGCTTCTTGTGAGAAGTTTCTCTCCCTGCTTCCAGTAGGTCATCTTTGCAACACACGATTGATTTAGTTTTGGCTTAGAGTCCCAAAGATACTTTTTTTTCCAAGAGGCAACCGGACTTTCTGGTTTTTCTTTGAAGACATTTCTTGCTTCTCATCCAAGAAGCTTCTTCAGCTCTTGAGAGCAGAGGAAGCTTCTGAGAGACGCTGAAGAAGCTTCTTGGATGAGAAGTGAAATGCCTTCAAAGAAAAACCAGAAAGTTCAGTTGCACCTTTTAGGACAACCGTGACTTGGATGGAGAATCTCCGTAGCCATACAGTATACCATGTTTATGTTTTTATCCAAACTCAGGAAAGCTACAGCTTCCCTATCTTCTCGTTAAGCCAATCTAGGATATATAGCTCGTTTTCTATTTAAGTATGCGCTCCTGGTCCTCATGAGGAGCAGGCGAGACTCGGGCAAAAAAACTCATTTAAAGTTTGCCTTTGTCTTGTTTCATTTTCAATCCCCCCCCCCAACTTTAAACAGCCCGCTGAATCACCTGGTTCCCCGGTGCCTTCCCTTGGAGGCTTTCTCATGACCTACTCGCGAATGAACCCGTTTTCTGGTTCGGCACATGAAGGCTTAACAAACTACATGGGCAAAGTCGCACACGCAACCGGCCAAAAGTCAACCTGAAGGACACTGAGTGGGTCTTTACTGACTCAATTGAAGCATTTGAGCACAGAAGAAGCTCCTGAGAGAAGCTGAAGAAGCTTCTTGGATGAGAAGCGAAACGTCTTCAAAGAAAAAACAGCAAGTCCAGTTGCCTCTTGGAAAAAAAAGCATGGACAACCATGACCTAGATGATGGAGAATCTCCATAGATATTTGGCTTAGAGCCACGATGGCGAACCTATGGCATGCGTGCCAGAGGTGGCACATGCAGCCCTCTCTGTGGGCACGCGAGTCATCGACCAGCTCAGCTCCATCGTGCATGCGCGCAAATCTCCTGCTGCCCAGCTGAGTTTTGGGTCTCTGCCGTGGGGGCAGGACACATGCAGGAGATGTGGATGCATGTGTGGGGGGAGTCACATGCATGGGGGCGGGGGTTCACGTGCGCATGTGCAGGGGGCAGGGGGAGCGTGTGGGGGAGTGGTGTGCCCCACCATACCTAAATATCATGTGTGTGGCGCACCCAAACCATGGCCCATTCTTGGTCCCAGGAGGCTTCAAGGAGGCCGACTATGCCCAAAATGGGCTGCGGGGTGTTTTGTCTGCAGGGGGCGGGGGAGGGGGGGTTCGCACACACATGTGCATGGGGGGATAGTGGGGGCATTGTGTTATGGGTGTGGGCACACACACGACCCCCCCCCCACAACCCCCACTTTTGGCACGCGACGGCAAAAAGGTTAGCCATTACTGGCTTAGAGAGTTATTTAAGCTCATCTCTTGCATTGGGAAACCATGATGTATGGTTTAGCAAGTCGCTGGAATCCAGCCTCAATCCCACCTACATTTTCTGCATCGCTTTTTCTTGGATGGGGTGTGTGTGTCATTTTTGGCTTCCCTTAAAAAAGGGACGAGGGAGCAGAAAAACTGTTTTCCAGATGCCCGTGAAATTTCTATGGATCTGATTCCTCCAGCCAGACAGAGAGCAAAATGTTTTCCTCTTAGCCAGCTTCCGAAATTCAATCAATTCTCCTGTTTTTGTTCAAGATCTTCCACGTGGAGTCAGTGGCCACCATCGTATGATAGTTATGGCGGTCACAACATTGTATAAATCCCAACAATGTTGCCCAGTTAGCTGAAATCAATGAAGACTATCGCTCTCTTTCTCAAGTCTTCCCAGTGTTTATGATTGTATAATCCACCTTACTCTTCTCCTCCATCCAAATCAATTCTCCCCCCACCCCACCCATAATTTAATAACTATCTTATCTTCAGCCTTCCTTCCAAGGGGATCTCTTGAGGGGGATGTTGGCCGCTCCCCTTCCACACTTCTTCCTGTCCTTCAGTACCCTTGTCTCAGACTTGAAAAGGCCTAGCGGTGCCTTTCATCTGGGCCAGGCAATTTAATTAATTTATTTATTTTTAACGCTGCAAGGAACGAAATTGGTCGTTTCTTCCCCGTTTCTTCCCTGCCTTTAATCGGGGCAGGAAACACCCGGTTTTCCTCCCAAAATTTCATTCCGAAACAACCCTTATGGGAAAAAAAAAAGAGAGAGAAAAGCATCCATTTTGTTTCCTCTCTTCTAACCCTCCGTTGAAATGGTAGAGATAAAATGCTCCCAGATCAAAAACTTTCTCCTCCATCCATCAGTACCCCTGCAGTTCTTCCCTGCCCATCTGAATATTAACCAACTTAAGATTTGATCTGCTGTGGCTTTTTTTTAAAAAAAAGATCAACGTGGCACCATCGGATAAAAGGAAGGGACTGGTTTACCTTTACGGAGGCATGCATGAACCCTTCCTCGCCAAACCATGTTTCAAAGAGAAGCAAACATTGAAGACTCTATCCAGAGATTCTCAATATTTAAAACATCGCCTATGCGATGCTCTGACAAGGTTCTCTGCATTCGTTCTCAAAGAGAGACACAGCAGCAGCAGCCAAAAAAGCTAACGCAATCCTTGCTTATAGAAAGACAGGCATGGAATCGAAATCACGTGAAGTATTCGTACCGCTTCATAAAACTTGAGTAAGGCCACACCTGGAATATTGGATTCAGATTTGGTCACCACGTTACAAAAAATATGGAAAAAGTGGAGAGAAGGGCAGCTAAGGTGATTAGGGGACTGGAGGCTAAAATATATGAAGAATGGTTGCAGGAATTGAGTATGGCCAGTCTAGAGAAAAGAAGGACTGGGAGGGGGACATGATAGCAGTATTCCAGTATTTGAGGGGCTGTCATAAAGAGGAAGGGGTCAAATTATTTTCCAAATCACCAGAAGAAACAATGGATCCAAAGCACCAGAAGAAACAGTGGATGGACACTAATCAAGGAGAGAGGCAACCTGGAATTAAGGAGAAACTTCCTAACAGTGAGGACAATTAACCAGTGGAACAGCTTGCCACCAGAAATTGTGGGTGCTCCATCACTGGAGGTTTTTAAGAAGAGACTGGACAGTCACTTGTCTCAAACTGTATAGGTTCTCCGGCTTGAGCAGGGGGCTGGACTAGAAGACCTCCAAGGTCCCTTCCAGCTCTCTTCTGGTTGATTGAGGTTGTGTGAAAGATCCCTACAAACAGACAATTTTAGCAGCTACTGGGAAACAACAAGGAAGACCAAGGATTATCTTATTTCTGTGCTTGGAAGTTTTCAAAGGCATCAGTGATGGCTGTTGGATGAACCATTTCGAGTTCAAAAATCCATATGAGAACTTTTTGCTTCTTGCCTTTTGGCAGCTCTTCGCATGCGTGCACTAGGAACAGGCTCCTTCTGTTCCTCTGCCTCTTTGCTGTCCGCCTGTGGAGGCTTCGGAGTCCGTGCATCGCTCCCAGATAGCCCTGGCCCCATCTCTGCCTCCGACGCAGAGCCCTCGTCCGGCCTTCCCCTGACTCCAGGACTGACCCATTGTTCTCCCCAGCCTCCTCACTGTCCGCTGCCAGCTCCGCAGGTTGCTGGTGGATCACAACACCATCCTTGGCTTCAACAGACCACAACTTCTAATATTAAACCTAGTTTATAGAGTTGAAGCAGATGCAATGCCATAAACAAAGGCTTGCTAAAGATGATATGGGGCGACACCCACCTTTTCTGGTGAAGGAGAAAATACCCCAAAAAATTAGAGAAACAGGAAGTATTTATTTAATTATTTGCGCAAATAGGCACAGACCTCCACTTGCATGGAAAAACAAAGTCTGAACCCCTGGCACCACCCAAGCCTATACTTTTATAGCTTCAGATACAGAAAGTAGAAAGCAGGAAAATACGAAATGGTACATAATTGGTTTACAGTTAACATGTCTATATAAGGCAATTATCTTACACCTTATGTCACCTTTCATGACATGAGACATCCTCTGTCACTTGTCATTTGTCACCTCCAGTATCCTATTCTTGTTCAGTACATTTCAGGGTTAAAAAGTTAAGAAGTAAACAGTTAAATGTTTAAATTTTAAATTTGGTTTTAAATCGGGTTTTATTATTTATATCTCTATTTTAAATATTCGGCCTATGTAATAAGTTTTTTAAATTAATGTTTTACTTTGTATATATATGTGTTTTTTATATGGCTGTACACCGCCCTGAGTCCCTAGGGAGATAGGGCGGTATAAAAGTATGAAAAATAAATAAATAAATAAATAAATAAATAAATAAATAAATAAATAAATAAATAAATAAAGTTACAATATGTAGAAATATTCCCCTAAGTTTGCAACACACGCCTCCACCAAGCAAGATAACTTCTGCTTTCACATAGAAGTAATTTTTCCATCACATTACAAAATCCTTACAGAATCATATGAGCAGGAAAGGTACATACAGAACTTATTGGTATTTTAGGGTTGCATATATGCTGGGGTCCCTTATCAAAGAGAGTTGGCTCCATTCACACAACCTGCTACACCAAGCCATGCTGAATAAGCCGCGTGAAGGCTCAGCATGAACCAGGTTGTTTAAGAGGTAAAAGGTAATACAGAAAACGAAAGAGGAAAAGGAACAGGAACAGGAAGCATTCAAAGCAGTGCGATATTTGTTTTTAATGGGCTTTTAAAAAATACTTAACTGTTCCGAAATCTCCAGATACCCCATTAAAGCATTATTTTTAAAAAAAATTATTCTAATTGGGACAGCTTTTAGAAAGGGAGCGTGCACCGAAACTCTCTTAATCAAATGTTTAGTTTTCTTGTTGCAAATGGAATCTGCGAAGGACAATTCCAGATTGGCTTAATTGGCTTAACAGATTCACACGGGTGAGATGCGCTCATTTGCTCAGTACAGGGAGTCTCACAGGGGATACCAAAGTGGGGCTGGGTTAGCCAAAGGAATCGAAAAGATGTATTTTTAAAATCGGCAGGAGTTACTCAAGATGCTCTCACATGGGTAAACGCGACGCATGTTTGCAGCGATGCGGCTAGGCAAATATTTAAATCAAGCTTTATTTGCATCTTCTTTTTATATATAAATGTTTTTTCTTAATAAATATTTTAAAAATTCAATGTCTACATAAACAGTGTGTTGTCTGGGTACAGTTAATTTTGAGAAATAGCAACGGTAGTAATAATAATAATATTCATAACGTTACTATTAGTCGCGCAATAATAATTGTATTTGCTTATCCATTTTAGTAAACCTTCCTTATATAATTAATCGTTCTCTAAAGCTTTTAAATGTCTGTCTTCTGTTTCTGTTAGTTAGCCATTGGTAAAACGAATCCCATGTCAAAAAATATTCTGTTTCTTCCTTCTCCTTAATTTTAAGTGTCAGTCTATCCATTTCTGCACATTCTAATTTTTTTTTGTCGCACTTTCATCTGTAGGGATTTCTGCGTTTTTTCACTGTTGTGCAAACACAATTCTAGCCGCCATTAGCACACCAATTCATCTCCGCCCCCTGCCTTTTATCCCCAGAGCTAGGATGGGGCTTCACTTTCAGCGGTGGCTCTTCCGTCCCAAGGACCAGCCCACAGATTTCCACTGCTCTCCTCGCCTCTGCCTTCTGCACATCCGCACATTAGGCACTGGACCCAGCTCTTCCTCCTCTTCCTCATCAGCCACCTGGGGGCTGTTGACTCTCCATCTGAGGGCTGATGGATGGCCCAGGCTCCACCTCTGTCTCTCTGTCTCTAGCAGCTCCATTCCCTCTTCCCCCTTGGAGCTCTCAGGTTGCCTTGATGCTGACCTTGACTCCCATGCCTCCTCCTCCTCCTCCTCCTCTGATTCAGCTGCTGGAGGGACAGGTGGCCGAGAGGCCACAACCAGGGGTGAAATGCTCCCGGTTTGGACTGGATCTCCTGATCTGGTAGCGATGGCGGCGGGTGGTTCGGAGAACCAGTAGCAAAAATCCCTGCCCACCCCCATGCCCAGCTGAGACGCACGATCATCAGAGGTGGGTTTTTGTTTTTTTTTAACTTTTAAAAGCATTTTTTCTTTGGCCAAAAAGTTCAGATTCTTGTAGAGAGCTTCAGCTTGCAATAAACGTATATATTAATTTGAACTGCCCAGATTCCTGATTTTCTGCACACTTGACAGATACGGTCCTCTGGCGGAAACGGAGATGAGAAGGAGAAACTATTGACCCTAGCAATAACGATCAAGAAAGACCAAAAGAAATGAAGATTTCCAAGATAGAAAAATCCACCAATGGCATCTTCCAGGCAGGAGCGAAGCTGTGTTGCCATGCGGGCTACAGTTGCTATAGAGACTGGCACCCCCACATGGCCTCCCAGCTGCAGCGTTCTCCCGGATGCTCCCTTGCTCCTTGTCCCCAAAGCAGCACATGCTCAGTGGTCACTTTGCACCTGTGGGAAGGTACAGGAGGCGACTAGTCAACCATTCAACTCAAGGCGCCGGATACCCGGCCTCCGACTTGGGAGGAGAGAGAAGCAATGCATGACTGCCCAGCAGCCTCACGCTGGGTAGGCAAATTCACTGTGGTGACGGATGCCCCGAAGAATGTTTCTGTTTAGGACTGGAGACTTGGGGAGAAGGACAAGTCTCCCCTCAGGGCAGACATGGGCGAGGGAGTCTGAGAACTCATGGGAAGTGGGAAATGTCTGGGTCCTCCCATCTTTAGAGGCAGTAGAGAAAAGCAGACCTGTCCAACCTTGGAGACTTGAAGACTTGTGGACTTCACCTACCAGACTTTTCCAACCAGCCGTGCTACAAGAATGACTAGCCCTGGTGATGCTACCTAGTTTGAATAATGAAATATCTGCAAGAAAACAACCAAGCTCAGAGAGTACCAAGGACCTCACAGTCCCCCTCCTCCTCCTTGCAAACCCCATTCCCATCTAGCCCTAATTATGTTACCTAGTTTGGGTAATGAAATATCTATAAGAAAACAACCAAGCTCAGAGAGTACCAAGGACCTCACAGTCGTCGTCCTCCTCCTCCTCCTCCTCCTCCTCCTCCTCCTCCTCCTCCTCCTCCTCCTCCTCCTCCTCCTCCTCTTCTTCTCCACAAACCTCACTCCCTTCTAAAACTGATGATGTAACTCAGTTGGGTCGTGAAATCTCAGCAAGAAAATAAGCAAAGTCAAAGAGCACCAAGGTCCCTTCCTGCTAACCCCCGAGCTACAAATATTCTCCTTTATTAAAATACAATTTTGACATGCATCTTTCTTTCTGACTTTCCTTCCCTTTCTGTGTGTAAGTTAGTTAGTTAGTTAGTTAGTTAGTTAGTTAGTTAGTTAGTTAGTTAGTTTTGGCATTCTCCACTTCCCGTCAAGCCCTCTGACCATTCTGGGGCTCTATCCAAGCCCCAGCTCAACTTCACCCATTATGTAATTTTTCAAACCTTGGCATCTTTTAAGATGTGTGGAGGTCTGCTCAATAAACACTGTGCTAAACCATCATGCAATCTGGTGGTTTGGGTGGTTGACCAGACTGTTCGAACCCAGATCCTGCAGTTAGATCAGCCAGAGTTTACAGCTTAAAAAGGTAAAGATTCCACTCGCACATATGTGCTCCTTGTTTCCGACTCTAGGGGGTGGTGCTCCTCTCCGTTTCAAAGCCGAAGAGCCAGTGCTGTCTGAAGACGTCTCCGTGATCATGTGGCCGGCATGACTCAACACCAAAGGCGCACGGAACACTGTGACCTTTCCACCAAAGGTAGTCCCTATTTTTCTACTTGCATTTCTTTACGTGCTTTCGAACTGCTAGGTTGGCAGAAGCTGGGACAAGTCACAGGAGCTCACCCCGTTACGTGGCACTAGGAATTCGAACCGCTGAACTGCCGAGCTTTCAATTAACAAGCTCAGTGTCTTAGCCACTGAGCTACCGTGTCTGCGTTCACACTGCATTTACAGCTTAGGGTTGTCCAAATTCAGCCGAAAAGTAGACCATTCAAGAAAACATAACCCAACCTCGGCTCGAAGCAAACCTGCAAACACAACCAGATCCCACCTCACCTTCTGCCAACATAACACCGAAATGTGTTTGCTGACAACCAAACCAGAAACAGGCAAAGATTTGACAACACAGGATGGCTTACCAAGGCCACGGGGATGGGTGTGGATTTGACCCTTCGTTTCTTCTTCAACTGCAGCCTTGTCAATAAACGAAAGAAGTCATCCTTGGCCCTACAAGCTCTTCCCTCCCCCCTCTTTTCGTGTTTTCTTTTTTTTTCCCCTTCTCTCTCTCTTTCCCCAGACAAAAGGGGAACATGTCTCCCCTCCCTACGTCTTTTTAAACAGCTGGAGGGGTCCCCCGGTTCATGCTCTGCTGAGCATGGCCGCTCCCAGGGATTGATGGGGGCCCCGTGTTTCACAGGACGGTGGTGATTAAGAATGAAACGGCCCTGCCAGGGATGAGAAAGGAAGGTAGCAGAAGACGCCCTCCTGGGACAACTTTGGTAGGAAACTTGGAAGAGGAGGGAAATGGTGGAGAGGATTTTTTTTTGCCTTAGGCCAGTGGGGAAAAATTTGGCAACTTGAAGACTTGTGGACTTCAACTCCCAGCATTTGCCAGCCAGCATTAGCCAGCCAGCCCATTCCCTTGCTGGCTGGGGAATTCTGGGAATCGGGAAGATCGATTGCAGGAACTGGGCATGGCTAGTCTAGTGAAGAGAAGGACCAGCAGAGACAGGATAGCATTCTTCCAATATTTATTATTTACTTTATTCATTAAACATGAAATTCAGTCAACTGAACATTCAAAAATACAGCACAAATACCATTGACTGGTGCTAATGGTTGATATGGGTTGCTGCCAGTGTCCTAGGTATCAACCAAGTACTTTTTTAAGATGTACAATGTTCCAAGTAGTGCAGTTTTTGGCAATTCCGCTGGTTGTTATTGCAGGAAGCTACAATTTGTTGATGTATCTTATAAAATTCTTTCAGACATAATTAATTTTCTGTCTACTATGCATAAGCAAATAAAGAATTGAATAAACAGAGAAACAAATTGACCATCGGTGGGCAAAATATCAGTTGGAGCGACGTTCGACTTCCGGCCGTCTTCCCCAATGACTTTTCTTATGGGAAATCTTGCAGGGAATCTTGGAAGCGACGATCATTTGACCCCAGAGGATGAAAGTAAAAGTGATAGCTATCAATCACCTATTGTTTCAAAAAGTCAACTGTATTTCTTTCTTTTTTTAAGCATCACTTGAAATTCCTAGAAATGGCCCAATGTGGGTCTTTGCAAGCATCATGAAAGGCCGATGCTCATGTGTTTTCCATTTCGCTTGTTACAGCAGATACATTTACAACTGAGTTCTCCACATTTAGTTCCTTTAAGCTTCTCTCTCTCTCTCTCCCTGGCTTGATTTTAAGACTGTAAGAATGGAGAAGATGAATCTCTGTCATCCAGAGTATTTCTAAAGCTAAAGGGACACGTTCAAATTAAGCGGCATATTAGGTTTCCGTTCTTGATCGGATCAGGGGCGAGTGCCAGCGCTGAAGCCAAAATGAAAAACTCTCTGTTCCCAAAGAGATTCCTAAAGATCTAACGGGTTGGAGCTTTTGCAAAACAAAACAAACCACTTGTAATGGGAAACACATTACGCCGGGCTTGGAACGAAGCTACGTCTGCGGCAGGAAATTCAGAAATCTACTTATCCTAACGACTTGAAGTGCCAACATTTTTAGACTGCAACCCACTCACTTTTTTTTTATTTACTGATTTCCCAGAAATCTGAAATTATGCTTAAAGGAATCAGCAAACACGGGCAATCATACACACGCACCAACACTCACAAGCACAAACCACACATACACATACACACATACACACACACATATCAAACACATCAAAATTGAGCTTTTCAGATCGGACAAAAAAAAACCCCTTCCTTTGGAGTCTGATGGAGTCATAAAAGAGCAAATCAATCCTTCAATGTCCTCTCTTAAAGCTGCAGAGGTATCCCCTGGTCAAAAATAAATCCACGATGGTCACAGCATAAATGTAATGCCTATCTTTTTAAAAAAATGTCAGTGGAGTTAGCTTGTTTGACCTGCAGATATCCAGTCTCCGAGGGGAAAAATTGGGAAATGTTACAACCTGTGTGGAACGCATTCAAAGAAAACTGGTGGAAGTTTATTCTCTCAACTCTTCACAGCTGCCATCTTGACTTTTTTGACCCTGTAAACCTCGTGAAGAAAATTTAGGAAGCCCCCCCACAAAATGCCCCCGTCAGCTTCCTTCCAGACTCAGCAACAGGAGCTGGTCCCGAGGGGCTCCTGGCTGCAAATTCATGCTGGTTTTATTTAATAAACAGTGACAGATTAAGTCCACATTTGCAAAGGCGGAACAGAGATGCGGGGCCGAGATCAGAAAAGGTCCAGCAAGCTGTCAGGTTTCTAAAGATGTAAAGCATTAACAGGCCCGATGCAAAAAGGAAAAGGAAAAAAAAGTATCTGAAAGAAAATAAAGTTTGTTTTGAGTTGGGTCGGTGTTGAATCACTAAATCCGGGGCAGATGCTTGGAGGTTTGTGGAGAAGACAAAATATCAGCGGCACGGCGCTCTCTCGGCACGAACCCTCTCCACCGGTACCTGGGCTGCAAGGTGAGTATTGAGCCTCACCTTTTTAAGACTTCTCTCCTTGGGAACTGTAATGACCTAGGCTCACTTAGGCATAAAAGACACACTTAGTCTTAAACAAACCTATTTTATTATAACAGCTGGGAATTACTCATTCCCAGTTTAGTCCAAATTAATTCCAAAACAAAGTCTTTCAGAAAAAATCTTTTGGCCTTATCACAAATCTTTATCTGCTTTGGCACCCTGCCAAAGGCCTTTCTTGGCAAAGCCCCACAAAGTTCAGAAAAAAGAGACGCAGACTCAAAACAGATGTAGCAACGTTGCTTTCCTACAAAGAGCCCAAGAGCCTTTGCTGTTCTTTTAAGCCTCATGGGAGGGGCCAATCATCTCCTGACCTTATTCCCGAGTCGTCCTTTTTGCTTCAGCTGCTCTTGCCTTCTGGCAGCTCTTCACATGCGTGCACTAGGAACAGGCTCCTCCTGTTCTTCTGCCTCTCTGCTGTCTGCCTCTGGAGGCTCACTCCCAGATGGCCCTGTCCCCATCTCTGCCTCTGATGCAGAGCTCTCGTCTGGGCCTTCCCCTGACTCCAGGACTGGCCCATTGTCCTCCCCAGCCTCCTCACTGTCCGACTCCGCTGTTGTGCTGGTGGACCACAATAGGAACCTTGGGTGAGGAGGGGGAGGAGAGGAGGGGGAGAGAGAGAGAGAGAGAGGGAGGGAGCCCTGCAAAGAGCAAGGGTTCAAATACAGTGACACAGTGCCCTGCACTGGATAGGACTTTCAAAAAGTGCTGAAACAATTGGCCCATTGCTGGGAGAAAGTGGCAAGAAGATGACAAGCAACAGGGAGAAAGCAGATCTACTTAACTCATTTTTTGCATCTGTCTTTACACAAAAGGAAAAAACAATCCAACCTATCAAAAACAGCACTACAAAAAACAGATTAGAAACTCAAGTTAAAATAGGGAAGAAAATGGTAAGTGAACACCTGTCTACCCTAGACGAGTTCAAATCACCAGGACCGGATGGATTACACCCCAAGGTTCTGAAGGAACTGGCAGACGTGATCTCAGAACCACTGAACTATATCTTTCAAAGATCCTGGAGCACAGGGGAGCTGCCAGAGGACTGGAAAAGAGCTGATGTAGTTCCCATCTTCAAAAAAGGAAAAAAAACAGATCCAGGAAACTACAGACCTATCAGTCTGACCTCAATACCGGGGAAGATTCTGGAAAAGATAATCAAGCAACGAATCACCGAACACCTAGAAGCAAACAAAGTAATAACCAAAAGCCAACATGGGTTTGTCAAAACAGATCATGCCAGACTAATCTTATCGCATTCTTTGACAAAATGACAAAATTAGTAGACCAGAGGAATGCTGTCGATATAATTTACTTGGACTTCAGTAAAGCATTTGATAAAGTAGACCATAACCTACTACTAGATAAAGTAGAAAAATGTGGGTTAGACAGCACCACCACCAGATGGATTCGTAACTGGCTGACCAACCGCACTCAACGTGTAGTCCTCAATGGAACTACATCCACATGGAAGGAAGTATGCAGTGGAGTACCCCAAGGCTCTGTTTTAGGCCCAGTACTCTTCAACATCTTCATCAATGACTTGGACGAGGGATAGATGGGGAACTCATCAAATTTGCAGATGACACCAAGCTGGCAGGAATAGCCAACACTCCAGAAGATAGGCTCAAGTTACAGAAAGATCTTGACAGACTTGAACATTGGGCGCTATCTAACAAAATGAAATTCAACAGTGAAAAAAGTAAGGTTCTACATTTAGGCCAAAAACAAAATGCACCAGTACCGTATATGTGGTACCTTGCTCAATAGTAGTACCTGTGAGAGGGATCTTGGAGTCCTAGTGGATAACCATTTAGATATGAGCCAGCAGTGTGCAGCAGCTGTTAAAAAAGCCAACACAGTTCTGGGCTGCATAAACAGAGGGATAGAATCAAGATCACGTGAAGTGTTAGTGCCACTTTATAATGCCTTGGTAAGGCCACACTTGGAATATTGCATCCAGTTTTGGTCGCCACGATGTAAAAAAGATGTTGAGACTCTAGAAAGAGTGCAGAGAAGAGCAACAAAGATGATTAGGGGACTGGAGGATAAAACATATGAAGAACGGTTGCAGGAACTGGGTATGTCTAGTTTAACAAAAAGAAGGACTAGGGGAGACATGATAGCTGTGTTCCAATATCTTAGGGGCTGCCACAAAGAAGAGAACAGTTGGGCTGTTCTCCAAAGCACCTGAGGGTAGAACAAGAAGCAATGGGTGGAAACTGATCAAGGAAAGAAGCAACTTAGAACTAAGGAGAAATTTCCTGACAGTTAGAACAATTAATAAGTGGAACGACTTGCCTTCAGAAGTTGTGAATGCTCCAACACTGGAAATTTTTAAGAAAATGTTGGATAACCATCTGACTGAGATGGTATAGGGTTTCCTGCCTGGGCAGGGGGTTGGATTAGAAGGCCTCCAAGGTCCCTTCCAACTCTGATGTTATGTTATGTTATGTTATGTTATGTTATATGTTATATGATATTAAAAAATTATGTGCCTGCGCGTTATAAGGCTACTGGACATTTAATCGGTGGGAAAAACTTGTCCCTCAATCCAAAACTTGCACTCAATTAAATTGTGCCATGCTGCAGGTCTCGGTGCTAGGTAGCAAATATCTTTGGACATTTTCTTTTATGAAGAAAATTAAGGAGGGGGGGTAGGAATTGGATTCTAAGCTCTCTCCCATAACCCCCTCCTCTTATGCTTTCTTTCTTTCTTTTTTAGCCAGTTTTCTTTCTCTCTCTCTCTCTTATTTTTTTAATCAGGTTCAACAGCCCGAATTTCTTCCCAGCTAGATGTTTCCAGGCCTTTCAATTATTCTCTTCTTTGACCTTGTTTAAATGAACTTTAAAATGATGCAGTCAACCTGAAAGGTTCCCAAACGGGAGGCCCCGGCGGAACGTCACTAAAATTATTTATTCTCTTATTTTCACGTTCAGAACTATTCCGGCGAATAACATCAAGTATTAATCCACATTAATAGGCACACCCCCTTCCCTTCCCCCACCCCCACCCGCATAAAAGAAACAAATAATAGGTTAAAGCTGACCAGGGCAGTCTTTCTGAAGGAGCTGGGTGTTCTTGCCTCATTTTAACCTGTTAGAAATTGCATCTGTTTTATAAAACGTGAGTTTTGCAGAGCCCCGAAAGAACCTTCTGGGGTTACCACCAGTTTAGTTTCTAAGATCAGTTTGCAACGGTGCGTGCGGGGAAATGAGTTATCAGAATAAACGATGGTTTTGAGCTAACTTCAAAACTGAAGTTGAAATGAAAACTTTTCTTAAATATTTTTTTTTTTTAAATCTGTTCTTTGGAGGCCAACCAATTAGGCTTTCTCATTCACACAGAGCACGAGATATACGTGTAACCTAGTTTTCTTTCCTAGTTTTCTGCTTTTTATTTATTTATTTGTTTGATTTACTGTGGGCAGCCGGAACAACCCCCAATCAATCGATGGTGGCACCAAACGACCCAAAGTTGTCACTCGAGGCCTCAAATAGCTGATCCGACTTCGAAGACATGACATGAGGATCCAGGCTCGGTGGGAAAAGCTCTTCATGCTGCTAAAAGATGGAAGGAAAGAGAAAAAGAGAAAGAGGAGATGGGCCCAGGTACAGCGCTGATGGGAACCCAAAAGCTGGAGTAGGAGGGTAGAGATATTGTCTCATTTAAGTTTGAAGAAAGGAATGACTAGGGGAGATATGATAGCAGTGTCCCAATATCTCAGGAGCTGCGACAAAGAAGAGGGAGTCAAACTATTCTCCAAAGCACCTGAGGGCAGGACAAGAAGCAATGGGTGGAAACTAATCAAGGAGAGAAGCAACTTAAAACTAAGGAGAAATTTCCTGACAATTAATCAGTGGAACAACTTGCCTCCAGAACTTCTAAATGCTCCAACACCGGAAGTTTTTAAGAAGATGCTGGATGACCATTTGTCTGAAGTGGTGTAGGGTTTCCTGCCTAAGTAGAGGGTTGGACTAGAAGACCTCCAAGGTCCCTTCCAACTCTGTTATTCTATTCTATTTTTTTCCGATTTCTAGATCTTCCCATCCTGGAGGGAAAAAAAACCCCCTATTCTCTGTGATTTCCTAAGTCAACCAGGACTTCAAGGCACAGAACCCATCCGGCTAAATTAGAACGGCTCGGATTGAGGCCGCCCAGAGGCCCCACAAATAAATAATAAATACGTCCTAGCCAACCAACCTTGGTTAATCTCAAAAGGTTAAGCACGGTCGGATCTTAAGGAGACCTTAAGGGTGGGAGGTGATTGGGATGTTCTTCAGCTGAAGTCTAGACTGAGAAGTCAAGGCCACAGCCAATCTCCTGAAGAAAGTCAACGACGAGCCATTGTCATTCCTTGCCCTCTGGACCTTCCCTTTGAAGAACCTCCTGCCCACAACCCCTTCATTGTCTCTCTTTGGTTCTCTTTGAGCTACTGTTGCCTCTCTCTCTCTCTTTTTTTTTTTAACTTGCTGCCTTCCCACCACAATGGGCTCAACAGGAAGCCTATTACCAGAAGTTCCATACAAACTTCATTAAGTCAATTACGGAGGGAGCCCATCACCATCTCCGCAATTAGTCTCAAAACACTTCACTCTCCCCTAATATAATGGAGCAGATGCAACTGTAGACAAAGACCCATGTTGCCATGAAATAGATCTCAGCTCATGTATTAAGTCTTGCAGCCAAGCTGTGGGGGAGGGAGGGAGGGAGGGAGGGAGGAGCAGTAGCAGAAGGAACGGCCCTCAACCATCACCGCCGTACCCCCCACCCCAAACCTCCAAGTGAGAGAATACATGGAATACTTGGAGGTCTCTTTAAACTGCTTGATGAACCATCTAAAGATCCTACCCTGGGCTATCTTCTTCTTCTTCTTCTTCTTTTTAAAGTACCCTTCCCTTGGAAAACAAAAATGTGGACTACATGAGTGCATCATGAGCAGAGCAGGAAGCAGAAGGTCAGAAAAGGCATTTGAGCTGCCTTCAGACGACATGCTTCATGTTGTCTGAACATGAAGCATCTTCATGTGAAAAGTTCTAGACCACTGATGGCGAACCTTTTCAGCACGAAGTACCAAAAAGGGAGCACTTCGTGCGCGCTCATCAGGAAGGAAACTTCCAGTTTCTGGCGCACACATGCACGCCAGCCAGCAAGTCTTCCAGTTACTGCCGTACATGCACACGTGCCAATCAGCTGGCCGGCGTGCATGCTCACGCTGGAAAACAGAAGACCAGCTCTTCCGGTTTCTGTTGTGACCCAGGCCCAAGTAGGTTGGAGGAAACTCAGTCCGTGAAACAAACAAACAAACTTTATTCAAACAGCTGAGAATTGTTTCATTCCCAGCGTAGTTCTACTAAATTAAATCAAATTCCTCCCAACACAAATTCCTCTGTCCTATCACCAACCTTGGTCCTATTAGGCAAACTGCCAAAGGCCTTTCTTGGCAAACGTTCAGAAGTCACAAAAATAAATGCAAGACGTAGACAAAGCAGAAGACGAAGCTATCAACGTTGTTTTCCAAAAGAGCCCAAGAGCTGTTGCTGGTCTTTTAAGCCTTATGGGAGAGGTCAATCATCTCCTGGCCTTACTCCTGAGTTGTCCCCTTTGCTTGAGCTGCTCTTGCCTTCTGGCAGCTCTTCTCATGCGTGCCTTAGGAATAGGCTCCTCCTGTTCCTCTCCCTCACTACTGTCAGTCTCTGGAGGCTCTGGATCCGCACCTCACTCCCCGATGGCCCTGCCCCACCTCTGCCTCATCGCTGTCTGACTTTGTTGCCAGCTGCGCAGGTAGCTGGTGGACCACAACAGTTTCTGGCACTGCCACATGCACAAAGGCCAGCTGATCGTCGTGTGCTCATATGCACCAGAAACCCAGAAGAGGAATGGCTGACATGGCACATGCCATACGACATGGCTCCGCGTGCCACTCTGGGCAATGCATGCCATAGGTTCATCATCACAGACCTAGACAGTTGTTGTGACTATCCTAATCTCAAGTTTATTTCCTTGGATTTCTCCTGTTCCTGTTCTTAGATTCTATTCTATTCCATTCTATTCTCCATTCTCCATTTCCTCTTCTCTTCTCTTCTCTTCTCTTCTCTTCTCTCTTCTCTTCTCTTCTCTTCTCTTCTCTTCCCTTCCCTTCCCTTCCATTCCCATTCCCATTCCCATTCCCATGTTCTATTCTATTCTATTCTATTCTATTCTATTCTATTCTATTCTATTCTATTCCATCCCATCCCATCCCATCCCATCCCATCCCATCCCTTCCCATTCCACTCAATCCATTCTATTCTATTCTATTCTATTCTATTCTATTCTATTCTATTCTATTCTATTTTAGAGGCAGCTCAAGATATGAGCAACCAGAGGTCCATTGGAAATTAGAAATGAAATATACGATATGCACACAAATACCACCACACTGTTTTTATTTTGAAGGCTATTTTTAACCCTATTTTGTTGTTGTTGTTGTTGTTGTTGTTGTTGTTGAATGTATGTATGTGCATCTGTGCCTCTGGGCCTTCACAGCCCTATTGCTTTGCACCACACACACACACAATAGTCCCATTTCTCATGTGACCCCTGGGGAAAATTAATTGCCCATGCTTGCTCAAAAGAAATAGGGACTCTTTCCATTGGAATATAATATATAGATATAGATATAGATATATCTCGCATTTAAGGCTGCAATGAACCAGCATGGCAGCCGGAGTGCTCATTGATGAATAGCTTTAATTATTGGTGGTGTATATTTAATAGGCAGGGATGTTCTTTGAACATTTGCCTAAGGTGCCAAGCAGGAAACGGCTTAAAAAATAAGCGTTTCAAGATCAAAACCTATGAATCTTGCTGATCGTGTTTGTCTTTAAGACGGCTTGCTTTGTTTCGTGATGATTTAGAGATTTGTTTTAAAGAAGAAACAGATCATCTTGCTCTTCCCCCCGCCCCAAGCCCCCCTCGAGTTGACGGATGTGCATTCTAAATAATTCATCAGTAAATAAAATCATAAAGTCATCCTTGTTCTCAGTTCACCGTTCCAAGTGGAGGGGGGGTGAAATATATCACCCTTTTTTCTCCACCTTGTCTACCTCGGGTTGACTGCGGTGGGAGTAACCATGAACAAACTATGCAGGGTTTGGGACAGGTTCGTATCTTGGTACACCCTGTGAAGATGATGTCAGGGTTCCAAGAAACACCTCCTATTACAGTAGTGGCCAAAATTGTGGAAACCTTTTGGGAAAAGGTATTTTTAATTATTATTATTATTATTATTATTATTATTATTATTATTATTATTATTATTATTATTATTATTATTATTATTTAATTTATAGACCGCCCTTCTCCCGAAGGACTCAGGGTGGTGAACAGCCAGTTAAAATACAGGAAAACAAACAATATTAAAAACAACCCTTAAAAAACTCATTCAATTGGCCAAAACTAAAACACAGTTATACCCTATAAATTACAAAAAATTTAAAACCCCAATTAATCAAATTAAAATTTTAAAAAATCAAGCCAGGTTGAGGTTTGTTGGCTAATAACACCACTTTTTTTTCTTTTTTCTTTTTTGAAGTTTCAAGATAATCCTCTTCCACGGCTGGAATGGCCTGGGCATAGTCCAGACCTTCACCCAATTGAAAATCTATGGAGCCGACTAAAGAAACTGGTTAGTCAGAAGCAACCCAGCAATAAAACCCAGTTAATAGAAGCAATCCTTCAATCTTGGTTTCACCTTAGAATAGCTGCAGAGCTAAAAGATTTGGTTCACTCCATGGGAAGACGCTGTAAGGCCGTCATTCATGCTAAAGGTTATCTAGCGAAGGATTAACCGACATGGGGATCATTTTTGTACATCTCGTTTTTTCTACGTGTTTCCCTTTTCTTCTTTACACTGTAGCTGCTATTCTAATAGCAAATCCTTCATATAAGTTATTATGTTCTTGATTTAATTATACATTGATATATAATTTTATGATACTATTACTCCCCTCCCCCCAAAATAGTGTTGTTATTAGCCAGTTTTAGAAAATATACTTTCCCCAAAAGCTTTGACAATTTTGGCCACCACTTTCTTGCTCAAAGTCAAGACTTCTGGTAATGCCGTTGGCCACCAAAGCTTCAGGTTTCAGTCTAAGCCTGATGAAGGATGAAGCGGGTGACCTTGTAAATGTTAGGTCAAGTAGAGTTGGCTCTAATTTCACAGTCAAAACAACAAGGGACTTGGACATGGGACAAGACAGCAGTGAGAATTTCTAAATAATAAGACAGAGGCTCCCAGAATGTGCTTCATGTTTATAGAAGGCAGGAAAAGCATTAGCAAACTTTCCCTTTAAAAAAATATATACAGGGCAAAAAAAGTTATAGTTTGTGGAATTAGCAGAATAGGAAGGCAAGCTCTGGAGATACAAAAGAAGAAATAGGCGAGCAGAGTGGAAGAAGGCCAGGAGATCCCGGAATTATAGATCTGTTAAAGGGACTAAAATCTAGATTATTCAAATATTCCCAGATCTATTAATCTCAGGGTTTTTTGAGAGGCTATCATGGTAACTTGAAATCAAAGTTCAGCACTAGAGATTATTGTTGTTTGGGATAATTAAGACCAGAACAAGGATGTGCTCATCCAGGCTAGCAAATGGTAAAGCAACAACTGTTGCAATGTTGTAAGAAAGCAGATCTCTGAACAGCTCCCGACACAGATTCTTAACTGCTGATTCCTCCATCCTTCGGAATAGTGCAATCTTTGTCCTTTAGATCAGTTTTCTCAACCTTGGCCACCGTAAGATAGGTGGACTTCAGTTTCCAGAAGATGGGTGGACTTCAATTTCCAGAAGATGGGTGGACTTAAGTTCCAGAAGATGGGTGGATTTCAGTTCCAGAAGATGGGTGGACTTCAGTTTCCAGAAGATGGGTGGACTTCAATTTCCAGAAGATGGGTAGACTTCAATTTCCAGAAGATGGGTGGACTTCAATTTCCAGAAGATGGGTAGACTTCAATTTCCAGAAAATGGGTGGACTTCAATTTCCAGAAAATGGGTGGACTTCAGTTTTCAGAAGATGGATGGACTTCAATTTCCAGAAGATGGGTGGACTTCAGTTCCAGAAAATGGGTGGACTTTAATTTCCAGAAGATGAGTGGATTTCAGTTTCCAGAAGATAGATGCACTTCAATTTCCAGAAGATGGGTGGACTTCAACTCCCAGTTCTGCTTCCTAGGGAGTTTCATGTGAGATGTAGCCTCATCATATATATTTTGCCTGGTGGTATCATGATAAATATGACATCCCTGTTTCCTCCTCTAAGACAGACACACCAATATGCTTACCCACAAAAAAACTGAACCAAGGTCAAATAGTCAAGTTGCTACAAGGTTTTTAACTAATCTGGTTAAGGGATCACAGTGTAAGGATGACTGGATCCTCGTGAACTTCTGACCTGCTTGTCAACTTTAGATGATACTGATAAGTACAAGGATGGAATAAGTAAATGCTTATTTCCAGCCCTTAAGGATGGGTAGGACTTACAAAGAGAATGTAGGCCTTAGGCTGAAGGTTCAACGAAGAAGCCTTGTGGCCAAAGAGTCTCTTCTTCTTGAGTAAGTTCTGTTCTTCTAGTTTTAACCTAACTTCAACAACTATAGCTGAGCTCTTACAGAGTTCTAGTTTAATAGACTTTTAATAACATGGAGCAATTTAGTACTTAAAATTCTCTAGCTCAGAAAAAGGAGATCTCTGTTGCATCAGGATCAGCCCCAAAACCAAAAACCACTTGATGACACCTACATCTTGCGCGTGAAAAATCACAACCACAGGTCCCATGGCTCCCTGAAGTAATAATGATGGTCCTTTAGAGAAGAAACAGAGAACGTTAAGAACATTTGGCCCTTTCCTCCTGCAAGCAATGTCCACAAGCTACAGTGCAAAAAGTCAAGATGGTGGATTTTTCAAACCACATCTTGCAGATACCTCTGGACATTTTTCTCCTATCTCAAGGAAGAGGAGGAGGAGGAGGAGGAGGAGGCATGTTCCCAGAAGGATGAACCCTGGTCCAGTTGCAGATCAGGCTAATAAGAAATGATTCTTTGCAAGCCAGCCTCATGTCGAATCTCCAGATCGAAAAGAAGTCGATGCATAAAATCAACAAGGCACCATATGGAAGGTAACCACTGACTGGCTCCTTTGGAGAATTTGGCCATCATTTATTTTAACCTCTTCATTCTTTCTTGTCTACAAAGCAGAAGAGAGAGAGTAGATCTTGTTTGGACACCTGAAAAATAAGAAGGGGACCTGACACTGCTGGCCAAAACAAAATCTGGACACTTCATTGGGGAGGGGGAGGGGGGAGGAGGAGGAGAAGGAGAAGGAGGAGGAGGAGGAGGGGGAGTAGGAGGAGGAGGAGGAGGAGGAGGAGAAGAGGAAGAGGAAGAGGAAGAGGAAGAGGAAAAGGAAAAGGAAGAGGAAGAAAAGAGGAAGAGGAGGAGGAGAAGGAGGAGGAGGAGGAGGAGAAGAAGAAGAGGGAGGAGGAGGAGGAGGAGGAGGAGGAGGAGGAGGAGAAGAAGAAGAAGAAGAAGAAGAAGAAGAAGAAGAAGAAGAAGAAGAAGAAGAAGAAGAAGAAGAAGAAGAAGAAGAAATAATAATCAGCCACGGAAATACCCTAGAAAAACACCATAAATCCAAACAATGCCTGGAGGACAGTTCCAACAACAGAAATCATTGATGGATCCCAACATCAAAACCCCAACCATCTAGTTAGCACGGACGTTACAAGAGGCGGGACACGCACCATTATCACCCTCCCTGTCAATTTGGGTCCATTTCCAGCCTTGTGTTCTCAGACTAAAGAAGCCTTGTGCTCCCCCCTCCCTCCCCCTCAACCGAGCCGTAGCAAATTCACCGGTGTTAATACAGCTGCAATAAATACGTCTGTTGGGCTGGAATGGGAACATTGGCACAAAGTGTTACTGTTTGCGTTTGATGGATTCCCCCTGGCTGGGAAGACCCCTGAAAACAGACGGTTGGCAGACTTCATCCTCCTCCGAAAGAGAGAGAAAAAAAAAACGATCCAGAAGCTTGGGCCGTAAAACAGAAGGAAAAAAAAGGAAAGAAAAGAAAAGAAAAAAGAAAGGAAGAAAAAAAACACACCCCGGTGCACATCGAGGTCAAGGCTACTTTGACACAAGATGGATGAGGTGTTTTTCCTTCTTTTCAGTTAAGTGTTCGTGACCAATGAGGGCCTGGACACTTGAACTTGGGCGGAGTGTATAATTGGCATTGTTGAATGGAATGCCCATTAACAATATTTAGGGAGCGAGGCCCAGGCCAATGGTTCTCCGTTGTCAGCAGTGCCAAAGCCCACTGCAACTACATAGCAAAAAAGGCTCTAAGAGTTGTAAACCTAATCTTGCGTAGCTTTTTCTCCAAAAACACTACACTACTAACCAGAGCATATAAAACATTTGCTAGACCAATTCTTGAATACAGCTCGCCTGTCTGGAACCTTCATCACATCTCTGACGTCAATACAATTGAACGTGTCCAGAAATATTTTACAAGAAGAGTTCTTCATTCCTCTGAAAACAACAAAATACCTTATCCCACCAGACTTGAAATCCTAGGCTTAGAAAACTTGGAACTCCATCGCCTTCGACAAGACCTAAGTTTAACTCACAGAATCATCTGTTGTAATGTCCTTCCTGTTAAAGACTACTTCAGCTTTAATTGCAATAATACTAGAGCAACTAATAGATTTAAACTTAATGTCAGCCGCTTTAATCTAGATTGCAGAAAATATGACTTCTGTAACAGAATCATCAGTGCTTGGAACACTTTACCTGACTCTGTGGTCTCTTCCCATAATCCTAAAAGCTTTAACCAAAAACTTTCTAATATTGACCTCACCCCATTCCTAAGAGGACCATAAGGGGCGTGCATAAGAGCACAAACGTGCCTACCGTTCCTGTCCTATTGTTTTTCTTTTCTTCTTCATATATATATATATATATATATATATATATATATATATATATATATATATATATATATATATATATATATATATATATATATATAGGTCTTTAGTTTATTGGGTTTTCTCCCGTGTAAGATTGGAAGTGTCTTGGCGGCGTTTCGGAAGTCTCATTCGTCATCTTCAGGCTTCAACCGTGCTTCTGGGAGCAATGTGTGATCAGCTGTTTCTTCCTTTTAACTGCTAGTGGGGTTTGAACTGATTGGGTGGGAGCTTGGCTGTGCTCTGATTGGATGGGGTTTTCTGTGCTCTGATTGGATGGGGTGTGTCCTGTGTTGGTGGGGGCTTGGTTGTGCTCAGTCTAGTCTGTGCTGCAGGGGATTTGAGCTGGTGAGCTGCATAGCTGTTGTTTGGCTTTGTGGTCGTGCTACATCTTCATAGTGGGTGTCAGTCTGCTGCATGAATAGATTGGAGGGTTTGAAATGGCTAATGTTGCAGCTGCGGTCTGGCTTCTGGTCATGAGTGCTTCATGATCAGTGTGGGTTTGGGTCTGCTTTCTGGGTGGATGTGCGGTGGTGACATCCTGTGGACCCAATGAGTGTGGGTCTGGTGTCATTCCTCGTGTTAGGGACTCGTTTGTCAATAGGCGGGTTTCAAATGGCTCCAATCTAGGCAGACTGACACCCACTATGAAGATGTAGCACGACCACAAAGCCAAACAACAGCTATGCAGCTCACCAGCTCAAATCCCCTGCAGCACAGACTAGACTGAGCACAACCAAGCCCCACCAACACAGGACACACCCCATCCAATCAGAGCACAGAAAACCCCATCCAATCAGAGCACAGCCAAGCTCCCACCCAATCAGTTCAAACCCCACTAGCAGTTAAAAGGAAGAAACAGCTGCATCACACATTGCTCCCAGAAGCACGGTTGAAGCCTGAAGATGACGAATGAGACTTCGTCAAACGCCGCCAAGACACTTCCAATTTTACACGGGAGAAAACCCGAACAACCAAAGACCTATATACAAACACCCGTGAAAACCTCAGAAAACAAATATATATATATATATATATATATGTATGTATGTATGTATGTATATGCTTATACCTCCTAATATTTACTCATATATATGTTTATACACTATATAATCTTTTTGTATGATACTTATATATATTGTTGTGACAAAATAAATAAAATAAATAAATAAACATCCCAGTTCTACAACTCCCAAACTGAAAATAATCCCTGTTTGATTGCAAGAAAGGAAACCGTGCGATCAAAATAACAATGTAGCTGAAAAAGATCATGGCAACAATCTCACCTGCATTTCATTCATTCATTCATTCATTTATTTGATTTTTATACCACCCTTCTCCCGAAGGACTCAGGGCGGTGTACAAGCAAATAAAAAACAGATAAGACCTGCAAAATCTCTTTGCCAAATTCAAGGTCAATTTCCCACCACCACCACCAAAATGTAAACATGGAACAATGTAATCGTACTAAGAAACTTCTTAGGACAGTGAGGGCTAACCTTTTCCGGACTTAGTGCCCCAAGCCTGTGCGCATGTGCACACGTGTGTGCAAATGTGTGCATGTACGTGCAAGTGCAGATGAATGCCTCTGGTGGCTCAACAGGCTAATGCAACCTGTTATTAACAGCAGCTGCTTGCAATTACTGCAGGTTCAAGCCCCACCAGGCCCAAGGTTGACTCAGCCTTCCATCCTTTATAAGGTAGGTAAAATGAGGACCCAGATTGTTGGGGGGCAATAAGTTGACTTTGTATATAATATACAAATAGATGAAGACTATTGCTTGACATAGTGTAAGCCGCCCTGAGTCTTCGGAGAAAGGCGGGATATAAATGCAAATAAAAAATTTTTTTAAAAAAATGCATGTGTGTGCATGTTCACCCGCAAAATGCAATGCACACACGGCCCTGCGCATGTGCTCCACGCATTCGCGCTCAGCCCCTGCATGCGCCCCACCCCCTGCACATGCTCACGCAGCAACCCCTGCATACTCCCCACCCCCCATGCGTGCGTGGCAGAGACCTGAAGACCAGCTGGAGGGCGGGAGGCGCACACACATGCGCAGCAGAGCTCAGCTGGGGCGACAGCTTGCATGCCCACAGAGAGGGCGTTGTGTGCCACCTCTGGCACACGTGCCATAGGTTCGTCATCATGGTCTTAGGACAATAGCTTAAGTTTCTTAGGGTCTACGGAGATTCTCAATCATCCAGGTCATGGTTGTCCCGAAGGTGCTTCTCCAGAAGGCAACTGGACGTTCTTGGGGGTTTCTTTTCTTTGAAAACATTTTGCTTCTCATCCAAGAAGCTTCTTCAGTTCTTTAGCTGAATTAAAAGTAATGTTCTTGGCTTTAATAGACATATAGTTAAAAATCATAAGATCCTCTGTTGCTTTCAAAATGTTCACGCAACCTTCAGGATAAGGATCTCATTCATTAAAAAAGTCCTGACAGGTCGTTAAATTGAGGGGTTTGGATTTATAAATCCTCAAAGCTCACCGCTGGTTCACAATCTACAAGAATCCTGCTATTAGCTCTCCGTGAAGACTGAAATCTTGTCAGGTCCCACCAACATCTCCCAAATGGAACACCATCCGATCATAAAACCTGGTGGATCTCAAGCTTTTTCAAATGAAGTGTTGGGGTTCCATAGCCCCACCGATGATGGAGGGTGGGGTGTGCCTCAATCCCGGGGATCTGAAGGGCTTTGAAGAGCTTGACAAGTGAAAAGACCACGCTGGAAAATAAATTGGAGGTTCGATAGGAAGGGATGTTTGGAAATCCAAGATCAGAAGGAGGGAAGTGCAAAATGATACTCCTCCCGATTTCATGCACGACTCAAATAACGAGCATAAAAGCTCAGTGTGTTACATTTGATCAGAAACACGGTTCTCTTAATTTTAGCCGGTTTCCTTTACACAGATCTTAAACGAACGATAAGCCTTCGCTAGCGCGAGTGTCAAAACTCCCACGCTCATAACAATATGAGTATAGAAGGCGAGGTACAAGGAGACGGGATGCCATTTGTCTTGTTTTGGAATACATTTACTTCTCTACGGAACCATCAAAGGGGCAGCAGTTGTGTTCTCGCACGCTAGCAAATTATAACAGATGACAAGAACACAACCCAGATAATCAGGGGTGGGTGTGTCTGTTTTTACAACTGCTCCAATCCCCCAAGACAACTGGAATCCCCATGGCGGTCTGTGCCAAGGTAGTCCTCTCTTCCTTCCTGCTCTGATCCCCTTGGATAGGACAGGGGGTTCAAAGGCCATCTTCTCACCCATCCATCTTCAAGATCTCCAGAATGACATGGACCTCACAGAGGCTGGTTTCAATTGTTCTGAAGCTCTTGAGGAGTTTCTCTGTTATCTTTGGCCAGGAAGCCTTGGGCCTTCTCAAGGAATGCGTTGATCCCTCAAGCTGTCCCATGACAATGCCCGTCATTCATGACCATCACGGTGTTGTGACCTCAGGCCCCAATAGGTAGTAGGAAACTCATTCAGTGTAAAAACAAACAAACTTTATTCGAACAGCTGAGAATTACTTCATTCTCAGCACAGTCCCACTAAATTAAAGCAAATTCCTCCCAATACAATTCCTCAGTCCTGTCACCAACCTTAGTCCAATTAGGCAAACTGCCAAAGGCCTTTCTTGGCAAAAGTTCAGAAGATGCCGATACAAAACAAATGCAACAATACAAAGCTATCAACGTTGTTTTCCAGCAAAAAGCCCATACGCCGTTGCTGGTCTTTTAAGCCTTATGGGAAGGGCCAATCATCTTTTGGCCCTACTCCCGAGTCGTCCTCTTTGCTTGAGCTGCTCTTGCCTTCTGGCAGCTCTTCTCATGCATGCATTAGGAACAGGCTCCTCCTGTTCCTCTGTCAGTCTCTGGAGGCTTTGAAGTCCAGCAAGGCTGGCTGGGGAATTCTGGGAGTTGAAGTCCACCAGGCTTAAAGTTGCCAAGGTTGGAGACCTCCGATCTAGATCCATTGTCTTCTCGTTATCTTGGTTCTTTTTAAGGAACATAAAGAGAAATCAGCCTATTTATCAACGTGGACAACAAAATGAATGAAAATCTTCATTCATTCTTCTAGTATGTCTGATTTTATGTCTCAGGCAACATAAAAGTATGTCGGTAAGATTATTTTCGCACAAAAAATTATTACCCATTTTTCTTGAGCGCACCCCATGTTAATCTATTAACGATTACTCTAATATCTGCACAATATTATAATGCATCTGTTTAGCAGCTTTACGGTATTAATAGGAAAATCCAACTAAGCTATCTGGAAAAAAAAGGGAATATAAAGCTTTAAAAGAGCTTTAAGATTTTTTTGTGGGGGGAGTTAGGGGCCAGACGTGAAATTCACTTAAAATGGCAGCGAGAATTAATATTTGAGGATATCACCAAAGCTTTAGTGATTTTGCTAAAGCAACAGGGGGTAAGGATATTATCCCTCACCGTTTTCCTGAAGCGAAAAAAGATCTTTGCAAAATGATTTATCTCTCGAGAGAAAAGCTGTACGTACGGTCCCCAAACACATATAATATTTTCTCCTCTTTGTCACTGAACGGCACACATAGTCTATGGGCCAAGAGGAGGGTCCAAGCAGAAGTTTTCATCAGAGGAGCGAGCTATGGAGCTTGCACAGAAGTCCATTTCTAGAACCAAAAAATAAACTCAGCAGCTTAGAACAAAAGTCGAAGGATCCTTCAGATTTCCTGGCAGGCGGTAATCTTTCCTGCTTAATTTTTCCAGAGGCGTTAGGAAACCAGAGAGGTCAGGCGCAGGCTTCAAAAATTTTAGCCAAGGGGTTCTCTGCCCGGTTGCTGGGTGGGTGTGGCCATGGTGGGCGTGGCCTAGTCAGCCTTCTGCACCACAGCGCATGGGGCGTTTTGACGTCTCTGGGCTCCGGAGGCTTTCCCCGGGGCCTCCAGGAGAGTGAAAACAGCCTCCCCAGGCTCTGGAGGCCCTCTGGAGGCCAGAAACGGGCCTGTTTTGGCCTTCCTGAATTTTCGGTACGCCCATTTTTCGCCCTCCCCGAACCTCCGCACGCACCCTGCACTTACCTGTATCCAAAATGGGCCGTGTGGGGACTCCTGGAAGGGGAGGGGAGGGGTGGGGTGGGAGGGTCCAGCCTGGAGTGGGATTTGGGGGTTCTCCGAACTGCACAGAATCTTAGCTAGAGGTTCTCCCGAACCCCTGCGAACCCCCAGCAGCATATTCAGCTCAATTGTGGTCACACGGCGAGAACTCCTGGGCCGGGGGTGGATGGGCGGGATTGGACTAGATGACCTACAAGGTCCCTTCCATCTCTGTTCATCTGTTAATAACTACCCGTAGTCTTTTCCATCTGATATGTTTAGGTTTTCATCCCGTTTTTTTTTTCCATCCCACCCAATTCGGAAGGATCCTGTAGCATCGTTTTAGCCCAGCCAATTATATCCCAAAATACTAAGTTTTGGGGAACTGTAGCCCAGTTCATCAGGCCCATGGCTACTGGAGATCACCCAGAGCTTATGCCTTTTCATAAGATTGGTGAGTTTTAAAAGGTGCCGCAGGCTTCTCTTGATTTATGGCCGGTCTTAAAGGCTAACTAACTACTCCTGTAATCCCTTCCTTTTGGCCAGCGGCCAGCACCTCTGTCCAGAGCCAACTAATCTTTACAAGGAGCTCACATGTCAACGTCCCAAAATAAAACCCGGGTGATGCACAGAGCCAGCTGTCCGCCAGGAATTCATTCGTAAGCAGAGCAGTGCCTGGCGGCGTTTCGTAGGATGGAGGATGGAGAGAAACCAAGGCCCAAAATATCCTTTAGATTAGAATCTGTGCAATTGATTCCCATCTAGACAGATTCAGGTGGGAGGAAAGACAGAAAGCAAAGTGAAACTTGGAATATTTTTTTTTAAAAAAAATAAAAAATGCAGCACAAAGCATTAATAAAATGGATGGCCCTGTGTTTGGCTTGCAGCTATTAACAAAGATAGCAGTCTTCCAATATCTGAGGGGCTGATACAGAGAGGAAGGGGTCAAGCTATTTTCCAAAGCACCTGAAGGCCAGACAAGGAATCATGGATGGAAACTGATCAAGGAGGGATTCCACCTAGAAATAAGGATCACACTTGGCCAATAAAAAATGCTATTCTATTCTATTCTATTCTATTCTATTCTATTCTATTCTATTCTATTCTATTCTATTCTATTCTATTCTATACCACTGGAGGCTTCCAAGAAGAGACTGGACTGCCATCGGTCAGAAATGGCTTAGGGTCTCTTGCTTGGATGGGGGGATTGGACTAGATGACCTACCAGGTCCCTTCCAACTCTGCTAATCTATTAATCTGTTAAATAAGACCACAAGGCCATAAGGTATCACCTTAGCTCAACCCATCAATCCTTAAGACAATTAGAAACTCGGATATCCATGCCGTCTTTTAATACCGGTGACTTGGGGGGCTGTTATTGTTGTTGTTGTTATTGTTGTTATTGTTGTTGTTGTTGTTGTTATTCCTCCAGCCCCCAGATTTGAAGGAATGGGAAGATGACTTTGTCCAGGCAGGGGTTTCAAAAAAGGCAAGGAACAGGAGAAAAGAATTTATCTGATATTAAAACAGCTTTTCTTCTCCATCAGCTTTCTGGAACATCCCTTCTTTCTTTCTTTCTTTCTTTTAAAAAAGGCTCCTAATGCATGATTGGAACATCACGTGAAACTGGGGAAAAATATTGTACTTAATTTCTGGGCACCCTCAGAGCACATATCCATGCTGGGTTTTTGGCAAGTCTCAAGGAGGAACATAGATTAGGTCAAAAAACATCAACTTGTGTTGTGGCCAGTGTGATTTTTTAAATTGTATTCTGCAATTATCTTGGAAATATACTTTGCTACTGTCTTTTTCCAGGGTTATTTTTCTTTCTTTCTTTTCCAATCCAGTTTGGGATTTCCTTTTGGTCTCCTTGCCTTACAATCCAGATTCCATCTTGCTTAATGTTGGGAAATTAGTTAAAATGCTGCTCCTTCCTTCCTTCCTTCATCATTTCCTTCCTTCTCTATCTTTTCCTTCCTTGCTTCCCTTTCTTCTACCTTCTTTCTTTCCTTCTCATGCTTTTTGCATCTTCCTTCCTTCCTTATCTTTCCCTTCCTTGCTTCCCTTTCTCCCATCTTCCTTCTTTCCTTCTCATATTCTTTGCTCCTTCCTTCCTTTCCCTCCTGGTGGAACTCCAGACTTTTACATAAGATACAGTTTGGGTACTTTGCTAGTGGAGTGGGGGGTCTCTTGAAAGGAATGCACTTAAGGGGACAGAACAGGTGCTTGAAAGCTACTGGGGAGGGGGGCACTTCAAGGGAAAAGTGACTTGCCCTCGCTGAAGACCTTCACCCCGATTTGGGAGGGACATCGGGGCTTCCTTTACAGTAAAAAGGTGGGGGGGGCTTCTTTAATTGCAAAACCTTCCCCAGCCTTTCCCACGATAGGATTAGGCTACCCTTCCCATCTCTACAGCCAGCTGAAGACACCTCCCTTCCCTTCCTGTCCAAAAACATCTGGAGGTGTTGCTTTCCATCTGGTTTGGGGGGGATTGTCCCCCCCTCAAGAGGCTGCAGGGGCCCCACCTTCCCAGGGACTCTTTTAAGTTTGAACCCCTTCTAGAAGTCGGGTGGGAAGGAGGAGGGAAGCTACACAGAAGAGAAACGAAAGGGTGGGGAGAGAGATTTTTTTTTAAAAAAAAATCAAAGACTAAAAAGAGACACTTTGGTGTCGTGGTTAAAGCCTCAGGCTAGAAACCGGGAGTCGGTGAGTTCTAGTCGTGACTTGGGCACAAGCCAGCTGGGAAATCTTCAGCCAGTCACTCTGCCTCTACCCCAGAAAGGAGACAATGGCAAAGCATTTCTGGAAAGAAAGAAAAACCTCAAGAAAACTCCCGCCAGGCACCGAAAATCAGCTGGGTGGCACTAAAAATTAAAAAACGGAGGGAAACAGGCAGGTACGAAAACCAGTTTATTCGACAACACCCGTGAAACGAAAGGACCCCCGCCCCCACCTCTCGTTAAACTGGCTTTCAAAAGACATCTGATCGTCATCGAACTATCGGTTCCTCCCAAAACCCGTCGCTTTTTCTCTTCTTCCTTCCTTCGCAGAATTCTTTCCAAGTTGGTGGCTTTTCACAGCTCCGCTAATACCTCGCGGCTCTTACCCCGGAGAAGCCGGCTTGGTAGCGCCATTCCGGGGAGGGGGGGATCGCAGCCTTGAACCCCGGAATCCTCGCCCAATTCTGGACGGGTTTTTTTTCCCCTCCCCAAGAAAGCTGCTCCCCCCCACCCCGATCCGTTCATCTTTCGGGGAAAGGCGACCGACCCGGCCGGGCTGGTTGGCTGGGAATGAGGGGGCTTGTAGTCCGGGACTCACCGGTACTAAAGGGAGAGTGCAAAGTAAGTTAGTCCCAATCTTTGAGCTTATTCAGGGAACAAAGCTTTTTCTCTTCCCTTCTAAAAAAGAATCTCTCTCTCTCTCTCTCTCACACACACACACACACACCCCGCTTTTTCCCTCCCCAAAACTCGTGTTGTGGGTTTTGCTCGTCTGAATGGATTGGGTTTCCGCGCTTTTCCCCCCCAGGCAAGATAGGTTTAAAAAAATCCGAATAATTAATATTCTAGCGGGCGGAAAGCGTTTCGGTCCTTTCCTTTATGGGGTCCTTGAGCGAGTTGCGACCCCAAAGAAGCTTCCGAGGCTCCCCTCGGCCCTAGAAAGAAATGCCCAGGATAGAGACGTCCCGCGTCTTAGGATACGCGTCTGAAAGGCCTGCTGGGGGAAAGAGAGAGAGAGAGAGAGAGAGAGAAAAGGCGTGTAAAAAGCGTGGCAGCGATCTGACCGCGAAATGCGGGGTTCCCTGGAATGGAGGGCTCCGAATCCGGAGGCGGGGGGCTTATAAACCGTGATTTGTGGCTTAGTGGACTGGAGATCCTGGCCAGTTGTGGTTTATTCAATCCGAGGGCTTTAAGCGACTTCGACTCGGTGAGAATCCAACGAGGAAAAAAGGAGATTCTGGAAATAGTTGTAGATTTATTTAGTTTTGCAACGCAGACGTGATTTTTGTCTCTTTTCTGGATCACAAACCCTTGGCGATTGTATGTCTTTTGAGGAAGGGGCGAAGGGGTGCCGGGACCGGATCCCCCTCCCTTGTAGCGTTGCTTTGAGGTCTACCTTCGCAGAAAATAAAAACAAAATTAAAAACAAAATAGACCAAGGCTGGCAAATAAACCCTTCAAACAAGTCCACAGGAGGCCCTGAATAAAAGCACCAGTTATTAAAAGAAACGTTTATTTCACATTCAGTTCGATGGGATTTGCTCCCAAATTCGGAGTTATGGGGTTTTGTTTTGTTTTTTTAATTTATTTTCTCTTCTCTTAGGAACACATCACGAATGGCCTAAGAGGAACACAAACTATAATACGCGCAGATCTGCTAGAACAAACCGCAATTGGTCGGGTTCACACGACGGGGTAAAGGCCGAACGAAGAACTACCAATGCAGCTGAATTCACACATGGCAAAAAAAGGAAGGGAGGGAGGGAAGGAAGGAAGGAAGGAAGGAAGGAAGGAAGGAAGGAAGAAGGAAAGAAAGAAAGAAAGAAAGAAAGAAAGAAAGAAAGAAAGAAAGAAAGAAAGAAAGAAAGAAAGAAAGAAAGAAAGAAAGAAAGAAAGAAAGAAAGAAAGAAAGAAAGAAAGAAAAGCAAGCACACATTTAAACTAAAGCGTTTGGGATTAATTTTCCAGCCACCTCAGTGTTCCCAGACCTGGCCCTCACCAAAGACCCTGATATAACCCATCATTCCCAGCCGGCGCATCCATGGGACAGGTAGTCCAAAGGGGTCGATGGGAGGCAGGGAGGAGCCGAGCGCAAAGAAACCCGGTTTAAATTCGAAGCGCTTTCTTCTGTTTCAATGTTCAAAAGTACGTCTGAACACGCCACGGCCGTTTATAGGGGGGTTGTTAGGGTCGAATCCACCGCCCGGGTTTTCTACCCATCCTTTTCGTCTTGTTAGCTTTACATCCCCCCCTCTTCCCCTCCCCCCCCCACACCGGTGTCTCTTTCCCAACCTCCTCCGAGTCGTAAAAATTTAAGAGACCCGAGGATCCGATGCGAGACACGCGTTCGGCCTCGCGGGACTGCCTGGAAGTTCGCCTTCCAAAATCAAAGTGAATTCGTAAAAACCGGCGGGCCGTTTCCCCTCCTGCTTCTCTTCAAAAGCTCCCCCCCCCCACCGTCCCCAAATAGTTATTAGCTGTCTCCCCGCAAGTGAGTCCAAAGGGGGCTTGGCTGGAACTAAACTATCCCGGCGCCGTTCAGACGGGTCTCCAGCTGCATGGCCGAAGAATTTCTGTCTTCTTTCAGGCCCCCACCCCGCATCCACCTCCTCTCCGGGGCCTGGAAATTGAGGGGGGGCGGGTTACTCAAATACAACAAAGCCCTTGGTTCCTGAACTGGGGGGGGGCGGGTGTTTTCCAACTAAGCCCGTCGTTCGCAGCCCGGAGACAATTCGGAACTGGTAAAGATTCATCAATAAAATAATCAGCCGAATTAATCAAATGATGATGATGGTGATGGTGAAGCCCCTAGCCCAGCCGAAGCGGAACGGGTGGACTTTCGTTCCCTGGGAACAAAAGTGAAGCAGAGCCGAAGCAGCTTCTCGGATATGAGAAGCGAAACGTCTTCAAAGAAAAACCAAACAGTCCAGTCGTCTCTTGAAAAGACAAAAAACACCTTTGGGACAACCATGACTTGGAGGACTGAGAATCTCCATAGACAAAAAGTGAAGTTGATGTCCAAGAATGAAAAGGATTTGGAAGTCGAAACCATTTTTTTAAAAAAAATTGCGGGAGGAGACAATTAAAAGGCTCGGTGAAACCTCCAGCTTCAGGGGCAGTCTACCTGAGCGCCGGAGCAGGCATCAAAAGGGAGATCGGAGAGGCTCTCGTCTCTCGGCAACGGCCTGTGAGCTTCCCCGGAGCTGCTTCGGGGAAAGGGGGCGGGCGGAGGGGACACTGCGAGGAACGGACTCAAAAGCCCACCGCTCGCCTCCGCGTAACTTGCGCGCTCCGTCGGGGTCTCCGCCTTGGGAAGCGCCGGCCCGAAATCGACCCCTTCCTTCGGAAGGAGGAGAAAGCAAAACGCCCCGGCGATCGAATGCAGGGTAATAAAAATAACACCGGGCTTTAGAAAAACTTTTGAAAGTTTTGGAAACTTTTCTGCAATCCGAAGGCGAAGGAGCCCCAGTTTGGTTCTTCAGGTCAAAAAAAACCCAAAACTGCTTTTTAGGGGCAGGGGAACTCTCAGAATCACACACACACAAATGCACACAGGGACACAACACACACAAAGGCAGGCAAGCAGAGAGACATCCTTTACTCCAAGAATTGGGAGTGCATAAGAGCACAAAAGTGCCTACCATTCCTGTCCTATTGTTCCCTTCATCGTATCAAATTGATATAGTTGATGCATATTTTTTTTTACATATATGTATATATTTTCTTCAAAATATGTTGTTTTATCTATGACAATTGTTTGCGTATACTGTTGTGACAAAAAGAAATAAAAAAAAATTGATGGAGTTGGAACAGGATGTCCCGCAGGAACCCCGAGCAGGGTCTCCTTCCCCCAGGAGTTCTCCAGGCCAGGGACTTTTGCAGTAAGCCAAGGGTTTCCTTCCTTAGGGTTTAAGTATAGTTGAGCTTAGTCTTTGCAACTGCAATTGCAAAGATGCAGCTTCTCAGGGCCCTGCTTGGCAGGGGGCCTGAAATTAAATCTGATTTCATGTATGTTGCCCCTGCAAAGTTATGGGCAGGTAAAATGGCTGCTCCAAATGTATTTGGTATTTTTGTTTTCCTTTCTGGTGGATTAAAATGTTGGGAAGAAAAGGGGGGAGGAGGGATAGAGGGAGGAGGAGGAGGAGGAGGAGGAGAGGAAGAAGAAGAAGAAGAAGAAGAAGAAGAAGAAGAAGAAGAAGAAGAAGAAGAAGAAGAAGAAGAAGAAGAAGAAGAAGAAGAAGAAGAAGAAGAAGAGGAGGAGGAGGAGGAGGAGGAGGAGGAGGAGGAGGAGGAGGAGGAGGAGGAGGAGGAGGAGGAGGAGGAGGAGGAGGAGGAGGAGGAGGAGGAGGAGGAGAAGAAGAAGAAGAAGAAGAAGAAGAAGAAGAAGAAGAAGAAGAAGAAGAAGAAGAAGAAGAAGAAGAAGAAGAAGAAGAAGAAGAAGAAGAAGAAGAAGAAGAAGAAGAAGACGACGACAGGACTTGTGTACTGCTGTGTTGGGGACATCCTTGGAAGACCTGGAAAACCAGGATGGTGAGAAAAATCTGGGGTTGCTAAGAACCGACAAGAACTTTGTGGCACATAATCAGTCAATATGAAAACAATAGTTTGCTGCAATGTATTGATTTTGGCAGCAAAATATAATTGCACTACGAGCCATTCTGGTTAACTGGTTGGCTTCGTGAAAGAAATTAAGCCAGGGCGAAACTGCAGGCATAATAGAGGAGAACAGAAAACAGAATAACAGGGTTGGAAGGGACCTTAGAGGTCTTCTAGTCCAACCCCCTGTTCAAGCAGGAAACACTATAGCATTTCAGACATGTGGCTATCTAGTCTCTTCTTAAAAACTTCCAGTGATGGAGCACCCTGACTTCGGGAGGCAGGCTGTTCCACGGCTTAATTGTTCTCACTGTCAGGAAATTTCTCTTTAGCTCAAGGTTGTTTCTCTCTTTGATTTATTACAACGATTACATCTATTACAACACTCACAGGCTATAGAAACTCTCAAAGTCAGGGGTGAGCAATTAATTTTCCCGAGGGTGACATGAGAAACCGGGACATGTTCATTAGTCAAGGAATGGAAAACACTGATAACTAGTTAACACAGGTATGAAGTTAATTCTCTACACAGAGGATTCATAATTTATTATCCGTTATCTACCATATCTATCATCTTCCATCTGTCTGTCGGTCTGTCTATCTATCTATTATCTGTCATCTATCTATGTATCTATCATTTATTAGCTATCTCTATATTATGTTATCAATCTATCTTATCTATCTGCCATCTATCTATGTACCTATGTATCTGTCTATCTATCTATCATCTATTATCTATATCTATCCATCTATTTTTTTATTAAACAAATCTATATAGCTACCCAACTCAGATATAAGTCATATCACCATATCTGAGCCACCCAAAAGCTAACCAAGTTAAAACAAGCTTTGCCCAATAGAATAGAATAGAATAGAATAGAATAGAATAGAATAGAATAGAATAGAATAGAATAGAATAGAATAGAATAGAATAGAATAGAATAGAATAGAATAGAAAAAACCTGTATGTGGGTCAAGAAGCCACAGTGAGAACTGGACACGGAACCACCGATTGGTTCAAAATTGGGAAAGGAGTCCGGCAAGGCTGTATACTATCACCCTGCCTATTTAACTTATATGCAGAACACATCATGAAAAAGGCTGGGCTAGATGAATCAAAAATTGGAATTAAGATCGCCGGAAGAAATATCAACAACCTCAGATATGCAGATGACACCACTCTAATGGCAGAAAGCGAAGAGGAACTAAAGAGCCTCCTGATGCGGGTGAGGGAGGAGAGTGCAAAAGTTGGCATGAAACTCAACATTAAGAAAACTAAAATCATGGCATCCGGCCCTCTCAATTCCTGGCAGATAGATGGTAAAGAAATGGAGGCAGTGACAGATTTTATTTTCCTGGGCTCCAAGATCACCGCAGATGGGGACTGCAGCCAAGAAATTAAAAGACGCTTGCTTCTGGGGAGGAAAGCCATGGCAAATCTAGACAGCGTACTAAAAAGCAGAGATATCACCCTGCCAACAAAAGTGCGTATAGTCAAGGCTCTGGTTTTCCCAGTTGCAATGCATGGCTGTGAAAGTTGGACCATAAGGAAGGCTGAGCGCCAAAGAATTGAGGCCTTTGAACTCTGGTGCTGGAGAAGACTCCTGCGAATCCCTTGGACTCCAAGGCCATCCAACCAGTCAGTCCTAGAGGAGATCAACCCTGACTGCTCTTTAGAAGGCCAGATCCTGAAAAGGAAACTCAAATACTTTGGCCACCTAATGAGAAAGAAGGACTCACTGGAGAAGAGCCTAATGCTGGGAAAGATTGAGAGTAAAAGAAGAAGGGGACGACAGAGAACGAGGTGGCTGGATGGAGTCACTGAAGCAGTAGGCATGAGTTTAAATGGACTCCAGAGGATGGTAGAGGACAGGAAGGCCTGGAGGAATGTTGTCCATGGGGTCGTGATGGGTCGGACACGACTTCGCAACTAACAACAAGAAGAATAGAATAGAATAGAATAGAATAGAATAGAATAGAATAGAATAGAATAGAATAGAATAGAATAGAATAGAATAGAATAGAATAGAATAGATTTATTGGCCAAGTGTGATTGGACACACAAGGAATTTGTCTTGGTGCATAAGCACTCAGTGTACATAAAAAGAAAAGATACCTTCATCAAGGTACAACATTTGATAATCATAGGGTACAAATAAGCAATCAGGAACAATCAATATCAATATAAATCATAAGGATTACCTTATGATTTATATTACTGGTTTAATATAAAGATTTATATTATTTATATTAAATAATATATAAATTAAAATTTATATATTATTTAGATTACTGGGTGAGCATCCCCAGATTTCAAGGAGAAAGGAGTCCTTGGCATGTTCCCAGCAGGATGAATCCTGGTCCAGTTGCAGACCAGGCCAACAATAGAATAGAATTTTAATTTTTATTGGCCAAGTGTGATTGGACACACAAGGAATTCGTCTCGGTTCATATGCTCTCAGTGTACATAAAAGAAAAGATACCTTCATCAAGAATCATAAGGTAAACCACTTAGTAATAGTCATGGGGTACAAATAAGCAATCAGGAAACAATCAATATCAATATAAATCGTAAGAATACAAGCAACAAAGTTACAGTCATACAGTTATAACTGGAAGGAGATGGGTGATGGGAATGATGAGAAGATTAATAGTAGTGCAGATTTAGTAAATAGTTTGACGGTGTTGAGGAGATTATTTGTTTAGCATTCGGGAAGTTCAAGAAGTGATTCTTTGCAAGCCAGCCTCATGTCGAATCTCCAGATCGAAAAGAAGTCAATGCATAAAATCAACAAGGCACCATATGGAAGGTAACCACTGACTGGCTCCTTTGGAGAATTTGGCCATCATTTATTTTAACCTCTTCATTCTTTCTTGTCTACAAAGCAGAAGAGAGTAGATCTTGTTTGGACACCTAAAAAATAAGGAAGGGACCTGACACTGCTGGCCAAAACAAAATCTGGACACTTCATTGGGGAGGGGGAGGGGGGGAGGAGGAGGAGAAGAAGAAGAAGAAGAAGAAGAAGAAGAAGAAGAAGAAGAAGAAGAAGAAGAAGAAGAAGTAGTAGTAGTAGTAGTAGTAGTAGTTGTTGAGGTGACCTTATCAAATGCTTTTTATTTTGGCATGATTTTTTTTTCCTCATTGGTAACTCCAGGGTCATTTTTAAATTTGGTTGGAAGGCAGAACGTCCATTTAAGTCTCTTCTCTGCATTGGTGCGAAAATGTCACTTCTCTCTCTCTCTCTTTTGTTTTGTTTTTTTTGTCTACTGAAGTCAACAGTTCAGTAAAAGCCAAGTCACGAAAACAATTTTTGGGGATTCCTGGGTGAACTTTGCAAATTAGACAATGAGGCAAGCCACAAGCACGCACAACATGTGAACATCTCACCCTGTTTATTCAATGTCAATTTGAGGCTGATTCACGGGAACATTTTCAGCAGTTCTTGGCGTGTTTTAATCTGCTCTAATGCACATGGAGCTTTTGTCTTTCCTCCCTCCAGTATACAAAATTTCGTATGTATTAAAAAAATAATAATGGAGAAGTACAGCAAAGGGCATACTTCAAAACAACTGAACTGATGACACCGCTAACATTAATGTTTCAACTACCAGTGCCCGGTGTTTTACTATGTTTAATCATCTAATTGTTTTAGGCTGTTAGTTATGGCGTTCTAAGCCAACCAGAGTCGTTTGAGAGCTGGGCAGTGTATAAATTTAATAAATAAATAAATCAGTACCTACACTGACCTGCTTTGCACCCGACATCAAAATCTAAGGTGGGAATTTAGCTTTCTTGGAGGGGGACAATGAAATGGATTAGAAGGCTCTGAATTCTTAACCAATGTCTTTACATCTTAACTGAACAACTGAACTGACAGGTTGCATTTTGAAATATCGGAGTTCAGTTTCCATTTCCTTCTTAACTGTTTGTGCTTTGCCTTCTGACTCTCTGTGAACAGATTCAGAGTGATAAATAAGCAGGAATGAATACACATCAGCATGATTTGATATGAAAAGACAACAGGGCTCTGAATTTGGTTTTTCCGGGACTCCCAGTTCGCTATTCCGGGTTGGTTGAAAATAGGTCTACAAATACCTACTTAGAAGTCCGAGCTGTTATTTTAAAAAAGAGCTGATTTTCTAAATGAGGAGGAGTTTGCAGATTATACCTGTAAATAGATCACTAGAAATGGGCTGGTCACATAGTGAGAAGAACTGATGGCAGGTGGGCCAAGGCAGTCATAGAATGGATCCCATTGGATAAAAGGTGTCCAACAAAGATGGATAGGTGACACCGGCAAGTATTACCGGCACAATTGGCAAAAGAAACTTAGCACTGTATGGGTTGGAAGCAGGAGGAAGCGGCCTTCACCCTGCAGTGGATAGACACTGGCTAAAATGATGATGGGCGGGTCGGGGCGGGGGGATTGATAGGTAGATAAATACATAAATAGATATACAGGTAGATGATAAATAATGATAGATAGATCAGATAGATAGATAGATAGATAGATAGATAGATAGATAGATAGATAGATAGATAGATAGATAGATGGATGATAGGTAGGTAGGTAGGTAGGTAGGTAGGTAGGTAGGTAGGTAGGTAGGTAGAAAGATGGATGGATGGATGGATGGATGGATGGATGGATGGATGGATGGATGGACGGACGGACGGACGGACAGACAGACAGACAGACAGACAGACAGACAGACAGACAGACAGACAGATAGATAGATAGATAGATAGATAGAGATAGATAGATAGATAGATGATGGATGGATGGATAGATCGATGGATGGATGGATAGATAGATAGATAGATAGATAGATAGATAGATAGATAGATAGATAGATAGATAGATAGATAGATAGATAGATAGATAGATAGATGATAGCTAGAGATAGATAGATAGATAGATAGATAGATAGATAGATAGATAGATAGATAGATAGATAGATAGATAGATAGATAGATAGATAGATAGATAGATAAAAACAGAGATAAAGACAGAGACAGAAAGAGAGATAAATATGTGTGTGCACATTTATTTACATGCAAGGCATCCATTAGAGGAAACCATCCTGTGGCAAATACATGTTGCCACAGTAACATAAAATGGCTGCTGGACCATCTTTTCTAGTGGGCAAACAAGGCTGTTGGGAGTCAGGAATGAGGGGTTCCTTTTTTGTTTGTTTGTGATCATTTTTGGAAGAACAGAATATACCTGCGTACGTTTCGGGGAGCACTTTCTGATGGCTTCTTTGTTTTGGATTCTTTTTTTTTAAAGGGATTAAAAAGGATGCCAATGTGTATCTTCGAGAAAGCCCAAAATCGAGGTTTGCAACCTGTTTCAAGCACCCTGAAAGTTTCTCTTTTCCACGGTCAAAACCAAAGGAGTTTGGGATTAAATGAGGCCCGCCAAGTGGGCTTTGAGAATTGTTGGATGCGGGTGTTACTTGAGGCTATGGAACCAGGAGTGGGCTGTTGGGGGTTCGCAGGGGTTCAGGAGAACCTCTAGCTAACATTCTGTGCAGTTTGGAGAACCCGCAAATCCCACTCCTGGCTGGCCCCACTCACCTCTCCCCTCCCCTCCCAGGGGTCCCCACGTGGCCCGTTTTGGATGCAGGTAAGTGCAGGGCACGCCTGGAGGCTCGGGGAGGACGAAAAATGGACCTACTGGAAGTTTGGGAAGGCCTCCGCAGGGCCTCCAGAGCCTGGGGAGGCTATTTTTGCCCTCTCAGAGGCTCAAGGAAAGCCTCTGGAGCCCGGGATGGGCAAAAATGCTCTCCCACCCAGCCCATGGTGCAGGAAGCTGACTAGGACATGTCCATCAGGTCCACACCCATCCAGCAACTGGGCAGAGAACCTCTTGTTCAAATTTTTGAAGCCCACCCCCGTATGGAACAAATGTTAAAAATTGGTCCCAGATTTACAAACTGGGAAAGTCCAACAAAATGACATGAACAGATTAAAATGACAGGATGAGCAGGGCAGCTGGCAACAGAAGAGCCTATTTATTCGATTAAAGAAAACTCCTGGTTGGTCTTCTGCCTTTTAGGAAGATCTGACAGCAATGGGAGGTGCTTCCAAAACCAAGAGGTTTCTTGCAGTAGTGAAATCCAATTTTTTTTTACTACCGGTTCTGTGGGCATGGCTTAGTGAGTGTGGTGTGGCTTGGTGGGCGTGGCAGGGAAAGGATACTGCAAAATCTCCATTCCCACCTCACTCTGGGGCCAGCCAGAGGCGGTATTTGCTCTGTATTCTCCGAACTACTCAAAACATCCACTACCGGTTCTCCGAAATGCTCAAAATTTCCACTACTGGTTCTCCAGAACCTGTCAGAACCTGCTGGATTTCACCCCTGGTTCCTTGCAACGTATGAGTGTAACTTAAAAGGAAGATTACAGGAATGGTGTCATGTTGAAAAGTCTGCAGCATTTTCCTGATCGGTCTCAAACAGCTAAAATCCAGGTTACAAAAGATGTGCCTTCCAAGTCCTTCATTTAGGCGTAAATTTATTCCTTTTGCAGGTGTCAGCCCTGGAGGACATCTTTTTCTATGGATCTTCAGGGCTGCCACACTTAGTGCTGTGGGAAACTGGGAGGAGGGATTGCATAGAGTGGTGGAGATATTTAGCCATAATAACATTCCTTTCTCTGAGCGTCAAGGACATTCGGGCCTGCAAATGGAGTGGCGTGACTGGGAGGCCTCTCCAGTTGGGATGGTGCATTGATTGGACCGGGTGATGGACATATGGCTGCAAGGGAAGGGACTTGGACTTTCTTTTGGGTGGGGAAAACCTGGAAGTTTTCAGATTCAGATGTGCCAATTTTGTTGTTAGTTGCAAAGTCGTGTCCGACCCATCGCGACCCCAAGGACGACTTTTCTCCAGGCCTTCCTGTCCTCTACCATCCCCGGAGACCATTTAAGCTCATGCCGACTGCTTCAGTGATTCCATCCAGCCACCTCGTTCTCTGCCGTCCCCTTCTTCTTTTGCCCTCAATCTTTCCCAGCATGAGGCTCTTCTCCAGGGAGTCCTTCCTTCTCATTAGGTGGCCAAAGGATTTGAGTTTCCTCTTCAGGATCTGGCCTTCTAAAGAGCAGTCAGGGTTGATCTCCTCTAGGACTGACCGGTTTGATTGCCTTGCAGTCCAAGGGACTCACAGGAGTCTTCTCCAGCACCAGAGTTCAAAGGCCTCAATTCTTTGATGCTCAACCTTCCTTATGATTCAATTTTCACAGCCATACATTGCAACTGGGAAAACCACAACTTTGACTGTACGCACTTTTGTTGGCAGGCTGATGCCTCTGCTTTTTAGTATGCTGTCATAGCTTTCCTCCCCAGGACAAAGCGTCTTTTAATTTCTTGGCTGCAGTCCCCATCTGCGGTGATCTTGGAGCCCAGGAAAATAAAATCTGTCACTACTTCCATTTCTTCCCCATCTATTTGATGACATCTCTAATAAAATGGAACTTTGAGGAACTTCCAGCCTCGGAGACATCTTTCGTTGTGGGTCTTGTAACCCACTTCAGTTGCCTCCAGATCTGAGTTTGTTCTTGGGAATGGTTCCCCCAAATCTTTTGTTTCGTTTCTGAAACACGGACCCTGTTCTTCAAAAAAAGGGTCTACTCTAATTGTCAACCCAACTTTTTAATGCCTGCTCTTCTCTCTGCACCAAGACAAATTCCTTGTGTGTCCAATCACACTTGGCCAATAAAAAAATTCTATTCTATTCTATTCTATTCAGATCAGAGGACGTTTGAAGACTTCCTAATCCAGAAGAGATGGAATGAGGTATCGATGGTCTTCCAAAGGTCCACAGAAACCCTTCAAACCATCCAATCCAGGGCTACTGAATGCAGGGATTCAAATGAAAACATCCCTGACAGATGCTTGTCAAAACTCTGCTTGAGCACATCCAGTGGAGAAGCCACCAGGTCTCTGGGGAACTGGTTTCATCTTGAATTTAGATTTCCAGACCTTCAACCAGAATCTATCTTCCTGTAACTGAAGAATGTGACTGTATGTCCTGCTCTCTGGAACAATAGAGAAGAGATATGGATGTCCTATCCTCTGAGGACACCCTTTAGGTCCTCAAAAGAGAGCTATCAGATCCTCTTTCATCCTTCTTTGCTCAAGATAAAGCGTGTTCAGACATCCTCTCCTCATACGATTTTGTTCCCAATCTTCTAACTCGGATTGACCTTCTCGGCCTTTGTTCCAGTTTCTCTTGAATTTCTCTTACAATGGGAGGCTCAGAAACTAATACAGAACTCAAGAGGAAACCTGGCAAATGGAGAACGCAGTGGAAACATTCCTTCCTGAGATTCAGAAATGGTATTTCTATTGCGACATAAAATCCAGTGGCCTTTCTTTGCGGTTAAACAGTACAGCCGGTCGCTGAGGCATGCTGAGGTTGCGACCCACTCCTATCCCAAGGTCCTAATTTTAGAAGCAGAAAAGGGTCAGGGCCAGAATGTGGATCCAGGGCTCACCTCAAGCTGAACAGAGTAGAGTTTGTGAAATTACAATTCCCAACAACCACCAAGAATTGAATGTCAATGACATCTGGAGGGCAGCGCTTTCCCCGTTCCTAAACTAAACACTTAGTTTAGTTTGGATGTGCCCGTCCAAAGTTGCAGGTAGGTGATCATAATTGTTAAACTGCTCCTGTATGGATTGCAAGAGGTCTTCTAGCCATACCTAACTCCAAACCTCCAAGTAGATTAAAAACAGGGTCTACAAAATCCAAGCAACGGCAAGCAGAAAGGCAGGGTGACGTTCACAATGGTACACGCTATAAACACAGCTCAAAGCATTCTTGTTTTCAATTGTATAAGAAAAAGCAACAATTTGCTAATATTCTTCTAAGTAATAAGACAAAGCAGGTCCAAAGAAAGACCTTCATAGGTGAGAAACCCACTCAATAATTTTTGTTACACATATAAAGTTGTGTATTTAAAACAAAAACAAAAAACCCGCCAATGCTTAAGACACCATAAGGAGAAGCAAAATGTTAACGGTAGGAAATGATTGTGGGCACTTAGATTTCGTGCTTCCAAGAATTTATCTATTTCTTTCCTGAAAAGATCAGCCGGCTATTGCCAATTAAAGTCACTGCGTCCACCAGTCAAACTCTCCAAATGAGCAGATCTTCCCTTGTTCGAAGCTTGAAGAGGGAAGCCGTTTTTAATTTGTGGACTGAGATGCCAGCTTTGAAGAGGGACATTATGAAACATGAGGAAATGTTTCGTCACTTGGAGCTCAGAAGGCCCAAAAAAGATTTTTTAAAAATAAAATAAAATAAAATAGAGATTCTGATCTAAGATTCTGGCGGGCGGATAAACCAAGCTTAGGTATCAAATCAATTTTTTTTTAGATTGTAGAAGAAGGGTCAATTGGAGGAGGAAGAGGAGGATAGAAATCATAATGAAAGGTATTATTTGAATAACCTGAGACTGTTTTATTTTGGGGGGTGGAATGGGAAGGAAAGGGACATTTCTGATCGATTTCTCTTTGCTAACATCCCAATCAGATATTTTCCTCAGGCCAAAATTCTCTCAATGTTATTTCACTGGAATATTTTGGGGGAGTCATTTTTAAGTGTTTTTTGGGGGGGGCGTTGAGGCAGAGAGGGCGACCTGGTTGTGATGTACTTGGGCTGTGCACAACTACCCAGCCTTTTTAATCTGGATTTTAAAGTAAAAAACAAAAACAAATCAGTGTTAAGATGCCACATATTGTATCGGCGTGTGAGAGAACACGAGAAGACAATTCTCTCAAAAATTTATCCTACTTTACTATCCCAAGTAAGGATATTCCTACTTCTTTCCTTTCTCCATTTCCTTTGAGGGCTGCTTGATCAGAAATCACAGATATAGCCAAGTTTTATTTCATTTTTTGCTATGACTAGCAGACCCACCAAAGACACCTGCAAAGAATTAGGTAGCTCTGAAGCCCTGGCCGTCTTCTCACCGGGCTTAATTAGAGGTTGCAAGGGAAAACCTTTATTTCTAAAAAAATAAAAAAGAAAAATGGGAAAAGAAAAAAAAAGAACAAGCGATACCTACGGATATAAAATCAACACTGCCTATCTCAACCAATCAATCATTTCTTTGCCGTTAAAAAAAAAAATAAACATGCTGAGCCTTTCTCACTCACGTTTCCATTTCACCCCCACACACACACCCCAGAAATGGTTAACACAGGAACCCACCGTTGGGATCTCAATCCATCTGCATCGTATTTAAGAGCTATTCCGCTTAGAGAATTTGCAACCTGGCCCCGTTTGCAACGGGGGGGCTCTCAACGTTTCTCGTTTTTCCGTCGCAAAAATTTGAAATATCTTTCCTTTTCTGGATGTAACTCTCGCTTGTTCCAAACGCAACCCACAACGGATGGTTGTCTATCTCTCTTGTTTACAATGGGTTCGGCCACTTCCAGGAGCAGTTTAATAAATAACAAAACACTATTTTCAGGTTGTATCTAGATTTGTGAAATAAGAACTAGTATTTCTAACACTTCTTGTACCATTTTTTAAGCTTCTCGCTGCACGTGGGACCGCGTCCATTTCTCCTTTCATATTATTTATTGCATTGTGGCACCCTCTGAAGTAACCATTTTTATTTTTCGGAGTTCTTTGTAGTTGCTCGCAGCTGCTGGCAAAAGTGTCGGTTTTACAAATGTTTAAAATAGTCGCAGTCATGTTTCCACAACATGAGAAATAAAAGAACGGGGGAAGGATAGATTTGGAGTGGAATCTGATCAGATATTTTAACAGCGAAGCAAGACATTAAGATCTAAGAATATTTGGCTTTCCCCAGGTGAAACAAACTAAAAAATTCATTCCAACTGTCTGGCCTCATTTATTAGCTTGTTATATTCCAGAAATAATCAAAAGATCACTTCTCAATTTCTCCACACTTGCATAGGCAGGCAGAACTTCAGTTTTACAGCCAGAAATATATTTTTAAAAAAAACAAAACCTTAAAAACTCGGTTGGCCAGCTAAAATTTCCAACAGTTCAAACCAGAAAGAGATTTATAGTTCTTTGCCAAGTGGGATCTTTTCACAGCAAATCTTATCTGGAAAAATAGCACAAAAACCCTCCAGAATTCCACCACGTCTAGTTAAGATCTGTAGAAGTAGTGTCTTTTTTAATATCTCGCCTTCGATAACTGGAAAGAGAAACAATGCAATCAGATTTTTCTTCCATAATCAAAGGATTTTACAATCCTACCCATCGGATTGTGCCCCGAATTATTTATAAGACCAGAGATAGGTGGATAGCAAAGACATTTGCAGGGTGTGAGCCCCAAAAATTCAAGATGGAGGCCAACAATTGGAAGAACGTGGAAATGGTGGCATAACTTTGGTCACACTGTGGTGGCCTCTATCTCTTTTGGGATCGAGTCCTGCAGGCCCTCCCCATATATAGGGAGATAGTTAAATATACAGTTAAGGAAGACAACAGAATTATGTCAGGTTTACCCACTCCTTTAAATATTCTCCAGGAGAGTATATGATAGGTTTGGTTTCTATAAAGCGATAAGGGGAAAGTGCAACCTATTTCAAGCTGTGTGTAAGCAAAAACCTTTGGCTAAATTCAGGATGGATGAAGGACAATTCAATATCACCCATCCTTAAAACTGCATTAAAATGCATCCTGGATGCTAATCTTTTTTGGGGGGTGTATTTGTGTGAAAGGATAGGTTTGAAATAATGAACATATCTCCCATGGTTAGGAAGAAAAAAAGCGGTTTGATTTAAAAACAGTATTGCCCTCTCAGTCTGGCACCCTTTAATTCTTTAATAGTTTTTCAAGCTATTTGTGCAAAGGAAAACTCCATAAGTAAAAACAGTAAGCACACAGGTGTACATAAACAAACACACACACACACACACACACACACACACTTCAAATGCTTCCTCACCAAAGAAACGGATTTTTCATAGTTCCTTGGACCTTCCAAATATGAATTAAATGAATTTTACATTCACCTCCTGCAAAACACAATCGGTTCCAGGATCAAAGAGAATTGGCAACTTCCTCCTTATGTTTTATGTCAAATTTCAGGCCAATCATGATTTATAACAGACTAGCTTGGTAATATTCAGTGATTAAGACCAACAAAATATTGTCTCTCTATGGTCTGCATTTTATTTGAACTTTTGAATTTGGAATTGTTTGGAGTTGAGGATTGTTTTGAATTGTTGATCAATTGAACTTGGAGCCATCTGTGATCAATCCTAACAAACAAGTTATTCAGAAGTCTCAGATCGATGATCTTAAGTCCCATTTTCTAAGATTGGTAAAGATTCCAAGATAATATTTACAAAAATAATTTCTGTAGCTTTCAACTTTTTTTTTCCCCAGCTGGTCAACAATCTACAAGTATTTGGAATAAGCTAGAGCACAACAGGGGAAATTAGCGATTCTTTTTTTATGGAAACTGTATTGTATTGGCATTTATATGAAATCAAAATAATTTAGCAATTATTTGCAAACACATAATTTACTGAAGCTACCTCAGAGAGCAGAATCAAAACATAACCTTTCTTTATTTTACACAAGATTTAAAATAATCTATATAAAACTAAAAATAAAAAACATTTACTCTTGTTTCCCCCCAGATAAGCAGATTTAAATCATGAATCCCTTGAAAGCTATTTATCAACAGCCAACATTTTAGATATTGGAAACTATTTAACTGATACCCAGGTTAAACCAACCGATAGCTACCTAAAATTAACTGCTGTTATAAATAAAATAAGGAGATTTCCTTATTAAATTAAATTAGATTTCAATATTAAACAATCAGCTTGCAGTGAGTGAGAATATATATATATATATATATATATATCATCAAACATATTTCAAAATCGTGCCTTGTTTTGCAACTGAAATAAAAATACAAAAGGGAATGAGATCATGATTTGTGTGTGTGTGTCCAAAACAGAAAATCAGATAGCATTACAAGAAACACAGTTACAAAACTAGCTCTTTTTTTAAGAGGTTTTGATTCACAGTTAAGGCCAGAACACTTGTTTTAAAAGTGAGCTGAAATGAACAAGTGAGAATCAAACCTTTGCCTCCATTAACAAAGCCAGAGAGAGAAAACCCTTCGGAGGCCCTTCGATGAAAGATTTCTTACGAGTTCAAACGAAGACGTTGCCAATTTTTTTTTTTAAAAAAAAGAATTCCATAGGCTGGCTGCTTAAAATAGAAGCAGGGTGCAAAATATTTGTGATGTTGTCTAATGCTTAACTTGGAATATGAGCTTCTAAGGGAGGGTTGCCACAAGCATTTTGTTTGTGAATTATACCTAAGAAAAAACAAATCTGCTTCCGCAATCAATATTTTGTATTCAGATGGCAGACAGAGCTTAGAAATGTCCAACTGCCTTACTGTTCTGCTTTGAAACAAGAAAATGCAGGTAATGGCACCTCTGCTTTAAAAGATGCTATTTCTTAAAAGAGATTTTTTTTTAAAGAACACAAGGGTCACACACAAAGCATCCCAAAGACACAGGCCCCCCCTTAAAAAAAAAACTGATCTTGCACAACTATACATTTCATGCAACTTTACCAAGAAAGGCATTTCAAAGACCTTTTACAGATTTCTGTTTATCCTTCCTTGCAGGTTAAATCAAGCAAAGAGTTTTTGAACTATGTAAACAAACGAAGACAATCGCACAATAAAGCCACGTGTTTCAACCAACGGGCTACTTTGAATCAGTCCGTTGTTTTGAACCACGCAGTATCTTTTAATTTTCTAGAGATTTGTCTCCATTTCTCCTTGTCATTCTTCAGCCAACCTCTTTAACCATCGCTCAGGAGAAGAAACCAAGGCACAAATAAAATTTTAATTTCACAGATTCACCCCAAAGCAGTTAAGTTTCTTTCTTTTTCTTTTTTCTTTTTCCTTTTCAATACCCTCCTGCCCCCTTTTGGTGTGTGGAATTCAAGTCATTTCCCTTTTTAAAAAAAAAAAATTAATAACATACAGTAGCGTTTAATTGATGAAGTCTTAATTTAGGCTATTAGGGACTTGACCGTCCATGGCTGGCAGCCTTAAAAGAAATCTTCAAGTTCAAAGAATTTTTTTTTCCTTTTCCTGATTATTATTTTTTTTTTTGAACTTTGCAAGAACAAGAATTTGTTCAGGCAAATTGATAGAATCATGCCTTCCCCCCCACAAAAAAAAAAAAAAACACCAGCCCAGCACATTTTGAAACCATCAATGTCACACATACACACTTAACACCCAGAAAAATAAACAGGTTGTTTGCCTTTTCTGTTTTGTTATTATTATCATTATTATTATTTTTACCTTTACTACAGTTCATTGCACAGGGCCCTTCGGCTTCCCAGCGATCAGGTGTGGACATCCTCCAATTTACATGGAAGAAAGAAAGAAGGGAAGAGGAGTTTGGGGGTGGGGGGTGGGGAGAAACAAACTTTTAAAAGTTTAAAAGACCTTTCAAAGGTTGCCACTGCTGAAACTTTAGCCAGTCTTGATGGGGCTCATGTTGGAAAAAGCAAATTTAGCAAGTTAAAGCGAAGAGGGGAGGAAGGAGGGGTGGGGTGAGGGGGGGGGTCTCTGGGGGTAAGGCCAGAAAGAGAGGCTCTTCTAAACTTGAAACTCCCTCTTTTAAGAACTGATAATTATGTCCACATCGAGTTACAAGCTCTTTCCACGTTCAACACCACTGCTGTTCGGAGGGGCAGAGAGAGAGAGAGAGAGACGTTACGTCCTGCGGGGCCTTTGAGCCCAAGACCCAATCAAGTGTGAAGTACAGTATAGTTTTAGCCTGGATTGAATGGAAACGGGGGCTTTGAGCATAGCAACTTTTATGGATTAGTTCAGATCCTATTCTGTTCCGCTGAATGGCTATCACAGCATGAAGAAAGTTTCCTGCACTCTACATTTAAAAAGCAGAGCAGCTGACTCAAAGCTAGCTTTTGGTCTCTATAGAAACAGGCCGGCCAAAATTTCAAGCAAAATGCAAGTTTTCGGCTGCCTTGGCTTTGCCTTTCAGGGGAAAAAAAAAAAAAGATTCCATCCTGGATTTGAGAAAAGGGATGGGGATGTTCTCTGTTTTGGTTTGTTGTTCTTACTACCAGATTTTGAGTGAGTGGACGCCACTGGCCACCTGACGTTCACCCAGAAATCCTGACAGAAAAGGGGGAAAAGGGGTTTTCAAACAGGAGGGGATGTGTTTAGAAGCAGCAAAAATCAACAAGAGCAGAAAAACTACCGAATTCCTCCCCCCCAGGGAAGGAGGAAGAGTAGGCCTTTTCAAATTAGCTCTTCCAAACGAACAACACAAGAGAAGAAGAACAGAGTCCAAAAAAAAAATACGAAACTCTTCTGGAGCTTCCAAGATGCTACGCTTAAATAAAATATCGGAATAAGCCCCATGAAGAATTGGCAAATCTTTCCCTTGGTCCCTGCAGATTCCTGGCCCTTCCCCAAGGCAACTATCTTTTTTTATTTTTATTTTAAATATTGTCTTCCTGGAGAGCCGTTAAAAATACACAAAATAGGTGCCGCGCTCAAGAGCAAACTCCTGGATTCTGCTAAATTTCCAAACCTGCGAGAGTTTTCTAAGGATGTCCAAAAACATTCTTAGAAAATCCAAAGTAGTTGCGGTCCTGTGTTTGGCACCAAGGAAGACAAAGAGCAAGGCCTGGACAAAAGGGATGTGTCGAAGGGCAGATGTTTTCTGAGAGCACCTGGCCTAGCTTGGCAAAGACCAAAGGAAGCTGTTGACCTCCAATTGTGGTTGACGCCCGATGTAGATGATGGGGCTTCCATTTGTTCTTCTCAAAAGAGCTTAAAAGAGAATAAGAAAATGGTTTACGTCTTCCTGATGGCAAGGAAGATTCAGGAAATGTCCTTTTCCAACAACATTTGTATTTATTTATTCCTGCTTATTAAATTTCAAGACCGCCCAAATCCTTGACCACTGTGGCCAGTTTATTTATGCATGCATTCATTCATTCATTCATTCTTTCGTTCATCTTATTTAAATAGCTGCCCACCTCATAACACCTGGTTTCAACGTGGCATATATTATGATGTGATTTCTCGCCTATCCTGTAAACCAAGAAGTCATCTTGCTGGATGATAAAACTAGCATGGTGGGCCAATAATCCAGCATTTATTGCTAGCTGTCATTTCTAATTTATTTATTTTTTTAAAAAATCATTGTTCAAAAAACAATTAGAATGATAAATCCTGGTTTGTGTTTCCTTTCTTTCAGATAAGACTTCTGTAAAGTCAGGGGTGGGATTCAAAAATTTTAGCTAAAGAGTTCTCTGCCCAGTTGCTAGGTGGGTGTGGCCATGGTGGGCATGGCGTAGTCAGTATCCTGCACCATGGCAGGGGGTGTTTTTGCCCTCCCCAGGCTCCAAAGGCTTTCCTTGAGCCTCTGGGAGGGCGAAAATGGCCTCCCAGGCTCCAGAAGCCCTCTGGAGGCCAGAAATAAGCCCATTTCTGGCCTTCGCAAACTTCCGGTAGGCCTGTTTTTCACCCTCCCCGAGCCTCCATCTGTGCCCTGCACTTACCTGCATCCAAAGCAGGCTGCATGGAGACTCCTGGGAGGGGAGGGGCAGGATAGGTTGGGGCCAGCCAGAGGTGGGATTTGGGGGTTCTCCCGAACCCCCAGCAGCCCCCCCTCCACCCCATCTCTCCGTTTCACAGACTGAAGGGAGAATGTATCGTTTCTTCTGCATTAGAATGGTGACTTTGAAGAGTGTTTGAAGGTGGGTAAGAAAAGTGTTGGTGTTTTTGAACTTCAGTGTTGGAAAAGACTGCTGAATATTTGAATATGGCCGTTTGTGTCTCAAGGTTGGGTAGATTTGGGTTGATTATTCAGTCAATCAACCCAAATCTTGGACAAGACCATTGAGAAGATAGCCAAGAGAACAAGACCGATGGATCTTGAACAAATCAACCCATAGAAACAATCAAATCAATGTGACTTGAGACACAAACGACTATACTCAAATGATTTTATTTGAGACACATATGAAGACTCGGCTTTCTGCAGAAGGTGGTAATGCCAGAAAAGAGAGAAGAGAAGAGAAGAGAAGAGCCACCAGCCAGGTGGAGGGTCTCAGTTACAGTGGTGATAAGTTGGAGAACTTGAAATAACTTAGGGATAGATCGTCCTGCAGAAAATCTACCTTGATGAAAATCTACCTAGAAGTCAAAAATAACTTGATGGTATAGAAACAGCAACCTAGGACCCTTTGGGTCCCATTCCTGGCCCAGGAATGTCAATGGAGATTCTCCATCATCCAGGACCCATAGGCGGTTTTTTTCAAAAGGCTACTGGACCTTCTGGTTTTTTCTCTGAAGACATTTCGCTTCTCATCCAAGAAGCTTCATCAGTTCTGAACTTCAGAACTTCAGAAGCTTCATGGATGAGAAGCAAAACGTCTTTCGGGGGAGGGCAAGAAAGTCCTGTTGTCTTTTGGAAAATAAAACATCTTTGAAACTGACACAGAAATGTTCAGGTTTCTCAACTTATGTATGAGGAAAATGATTTTATAATACTGTATCCTTCACAGAACCACAGTTTGGACTCCAGATTTTCCTGCCGTTTTAATTGATGTGGTGGTGGTGGTGGTGGAATCAGAATCTTTCACTTGTTGGTTCTGTGTGGGTGAGATAAGCCACCACCACACACATAAACACACAGACACACAAGCCACTTTGATCAAGAATGCTATTTTTCTGGATGGAAGTAGCTGCCCTGGGCCACAGAAATAACTGTATCAATGTGGCTTGTAGAATAGCTCATTGCAATTAGCCTCAAGAAAAGATATTGAACAGATAACATGATACACACCTTCCAAACCTGGAGAAAAGGCCTTGATATAAAAAAAAAAAGAGGCTTTAATTCTGGAGATGGAAGAGTTGATGTAAGCCATCAGGTAGTTCTGCTGCTGTTAGGGGCCTCCTCCTCACCCAACCATGGTGTAATTCATTCTCCCCATGAATACATCGATGTTACTTTCTGGTTCCACTTTTGCCGTATTTGTAGAGTCTGGGTCTTCCTCTCCTGCGGGCACAGCATGGGCCAAAAAGCAAGGCCGGGACAAACCAGCAAGAGCTTTCTTACGGCTGGAGTGCTTCCACCTTCATCGATCCAATCTCCAGCCCAACACGGTGGCATCAGACTCCTCAAAGTCCCTGGAGATTCCCTTTGTTCTCCACCGAAGCCCACCTGGCAAAAAACCTATTTTCGCTCTCGGAGACAAAGGGAGCCCTGTTTCCATCTGAAGGGCATGAAGAGATGTTCTTTTCTCTGATCGTTGATCGTTGAAGGACCTTCGGTTACACTTGTCTCCAGAGCTTCGTTCCTTCTGGTCAAATATTCGGAGACATTGGAGAACTTCAGCTTCAACCTCAACAATACACGGGCAAACAATAGATACAAACTCAAGGTATACCGCTCGAAACTTGATTGCAGAAAATATGTCTTCAGCAACAGAGTGGTCAAGGCCTAGAATGCACTACCTGACTTTGTGGTTTCTTCCCCAAATCCCCAAAACTTTAGCCTTCGACTGGCTACTGTTGACCTCACCCCATTCCTAAGAGGTTCATAAAGAGGGCGTGCATAAGGTACCACCGCGCCTACTGTCCCTGTCCCACTGTCCCCATATATTTGTACTCATTTCCTTTGTTCACATCCACGTTCATACTTATACCTGTTATCTTGTACACGTTTGACAAACAAAATAAATAAATAAAATAAAATAAACTTCAGAACGGGATGAAGCTCTTAGTGGGACCTCTTTGCTTGTTTCTCATTCTTAAACTGCCAAGAACGGAGCAGAACATCTTGCAAGAGGTCTAAACTCTTTGTATTCAGAAGAGTCTTGAGATCTAGACTACAGTAGTTATAGTAGAAAGAAGAAAAGTGAAACATGTAGAAAAAATGAGATATGCAAAACGTATCACCATAGAAAAATGAGATACACAAAAATGATCACCAGTTAATCCTTAGCTGGGTAACCTTTAGCATGAATTATGGCCTTACAGCGTCTTCCCATGGAGTGAACCAAGTCTTTAAGTTCTGCAACTGTTATAATGTGAAACCAAGATTGAAGGATGGCTTCTATTAACTGGGTTTTATTGCTGGGTCGCTTCTGAATAACAAGTTTCTTTAGTCGGCTTCTTAGATTTTCAATTGGGTGAAGGTCTGGGCTATTCCCAGGCCATTCCATCAGTGGAACAGGATTATCTTGAAACTCCCCCCACCCCCCCAAAAAATGATGTTATTAGCCATCAAACCTCAAAAATACACTTTTCCCAAAAAGATTTCTGCAATTTTGGCCACTATTGTACAGCTGGATTAAATCTGTTTTACTGGCTGGCTGGCTGGCTGGCTGCCTAACTATGAATCAATGACAAAGAAGTTTTAGGATGTTTGGAAATCAGAAAGTACATTTTTTCTCATTGGTTTTAAAAGTTTAACGACTTTACTTGGATTCATTCACTGGTTCATGAATTTTATCGGTCCTGGTTTCCTAACTGGATAGTATTCCTGTTTTTTTGATCATTTTCTTGCTGAAGATTTTAAATCTTTTCCTGTTCCGAGCATTGATGGAATAAACAGATAAAGAAAAGGTTGGCTTTCTTTTTTTCTTTCCTTCTCCGTTCTTTCCTTCTTTCCTTTTCTTTTTCCTTCTTTTTTCTTTTGATTTCTTTCTTTCTCTCTTCCTCCCTCTCTTTTCCTTCCTGCCTGCCTTCCTTTTTTCCTTCCCTTTCTTTCTCTCTTCCTTCCTTTTTTTCCCTTTTCCTTTCTTTCTCTCCTTCCCCCGCTCCCCATAAAAGACAAGTGTAGCACTGAGTCATCCTTCCAAAAACAAAACAAACAAAACAAAAGCAACCTGCTTTTTGAATGCACTACACACACTTGTAACATTCTCTTCCAGCTCGGCCCATGAAGATATGTATATATTATTTATCTTTTGAAGTTGTCATCGGCCAACCGGTTCCCCCGCTGAGCAGCAAGATTCTCTTGCTACTTAAGGGAGAATTACGTGATTAAATTGAGACTTGAAAAGTCTCGCCCGGGCTTCCTTCTGAAGGCCATAATGAAGTGGGCCCAAGTCCTCCTTCGGCATCAACTTTAGCCGTAGTTTGTTTTCACTCGGGTTAATCACCCACCAAAGCTTCCGTGCGGACCACCAGTTTCCAATAAGCAATAAAAGGCAGATCGGGGAAGTATTGTTCTTTCTCGACAGAGCTTTAGTGGCGAACAGATGAATGCGACCTGTTCAAAGTCAGACCAGTCGAGGAGAGGGGAAAAGGGGGCCGCAGAACAGGGCGAGGCAGAGGGACGGAGGGCAGGATCCTGAAAAGTAAATTAATGTCTTCGGACATAATTGATGGCAGGGCCAAGAAAAAGGCCAGAACTCATGCTGTCCCTGGAAATTAAAATATTGGCTATTGCAGGTCTTTGAGACAATCGAGGGGATACCGAACAAGGCTGAGAATTCCTGAACAAGCTTTGCTTTAAAGGGGCTGTTTTTCTGAGGGTGGGTGGGGAAGGGCCAAGGAGGGGGGGGTCTCCCAACCTGCCTATCCAACTTGTGAAAGAACAAGCTCGGAAACCACCATCGATGTCCTAGACTTCGTTGGTGTCTTGGTTCGTCCTCGACTTACCATCCCAATTGAGCCCCAGGTTTCTTGTGGCTGAAACCTTTGTTAAATGAATTTTGCACCATTTTACGGCCTTTCTTGCCACCGTTGTTAAGCGAATCTTGCCACCGTTGTTAAGTGGATAAGTGAGTAACATGTGGTTAAAGTTACCCTACTCGCTTAGGGTCTCCAGCCCAAGCGGGAGACCCTAAGGCAGCGGGGAAATTCAATTTTTTTTTTACTATCGGTTCTGTGGGCGTGGCTTGGTGGGTGTGGTGTGGCTTGGTGGGCGTGGCAGGGGAAGGATACTGCAAAATCTCCATTCCCACCCCACTCTGGGACCAGCCAGAGGTGGCATTTGCCAGTTCTCTAAACTACTCAAAATTTCCACTACCGGTTCTCCGGAACCTGTCAGAACCTGCTGGATTTCACCCCTGCCCTAAGGCCATTTCTGACTAGTGTTGTCTCCAAGACAGGGCTGAGCATACCATGATTGGTTAATTTTTAAGAAGAGTCTGGACAGTCATTTCTCTGAAAAGATGTAGGCTTCCTGCCCGAGCAGAGGGTTGGTCTAGAAGACCTCCAAGGTCCCTTCCAACTCTGATAATTCTGTTGATACAGCTCGTTCTTGGCAAGCAAGACATTCAGAAAAGATTGAGGGTTGGGGAGTGGTCGGCAAAATGAATACTATGTACCTACATGGATATTCTACGTACCTGCAAGGACCTCAGTATTCCACAACCATGGCCAAGTGAAAATGTATGGACTTCAACTCCCAGAATTCCCCACCCAGAAATTGGCTTTGACCCATTTCAAGTTTAAACAACTGAGCCCCTGCAGGCCAACTGACTGAGAAAACCCTTGTGAAAAAATTTATCTTCGCTTTTTTGACTGCCGCAAGTTAGGAGTGAGTTGGTTTTAATTCCCATTTCTCACAGCTCAATAGGGCCAGCTTTTCTACAGCCCTGTTTATGGCCAAAACTGGCCAGTTGATCTTCTTCTTCTTTTAATCTTTGCAGAAAACCCTCTGGAGGATTGCAAAGGCCAGCTCCTCATGTTGCTTCGTGCCAACACGAAGAAGTTCCATGCGTGCAAAAGTTTTCCTTTTATCTTAGAACTTTTAGAATAACTTTATTCTCACTTTGAATGTACGCTAAACGGCGTGTGCTAAAAATGAAATTTTGTTGCATCCAGTTCTCAAAGGGTCTCCACCTTTAACATACACTGCATCGACATGACAGAATAAATAAATAAATGCAAAATTACGCTTTTGGCCACATATATAAATAAATAACAACAGAGTTGGAAGGGACCTTGGAGGCCTTCTAGTCCAACCCCCTGCCCAGGCAGGAAACCCTACACCATCTCAGACAGATGGTTATCCAACATTTTCTTAAAAATTTCCAGTGTCGGAGCATTCACAACTTCTGCAGGCAAGTCGTTCCACTTATTAATTGCTCTAACTGTCAGGAAATTTCTCCTTAGTTGCTTCTTTCCTTGATCAGTTTCCACCCATATGAGATGGAGACACAACACTGTCCCATTCAAATGTATCCTTGTGTTCTGCACAGGTTTCCATTCAGTTTTGCATCTTGCCAGAACTTGGTCCTCCGTCTTGTACAACTTGAGTGTCAAAACTTGGGGGTGCGACTCGTTCACGCAAATCTCTCCCGATTCAAGATTCCAAGGAGACTCCTGACTGCTTTCTAGCTCTCTTTCCTCCCCCACCAGATTCTCCTCCCCCGCAGATTCTTCCTTCTTCTTCTTCTTTTTGTTCTCACGAAAACATCAATTCCCTCGAAGACGTCCTTAATCCCACGATTGCCAGCAACAATTGCCAGCTCGAACAGATTAAGAAGTGGGATGATGCGGCTGTCTTGTTTAATTCAACCCTATTCAGGTAACCGCTGTCGCTCGGACTTTGTAATGCTGGGCTCAAAACTTTTAGAGGGAGACCTTCTGATACTGGGGGTTTCCTGGGGCGCTCAGAGTCCCCTTCCCACTTTGAATTAGGCCAGACGAACAATCACTGAAGTCTTTGAGCTTGACTTGCAAGCTTTTTTTCTTCTTTTTCCTTTCCTTTTTCCTTTTTCCTTTCTTTTCCTTTCCTTTCCTTTTTTTCTTTTCTTTTTCTTTTCTCCTCCTCCTCTTTTTCTTTGTTTGCTTTTGCTTTTCTTTTCCTTTCCTTTCTTCCTTTTTTCTTTCTTATTCCTCTTCCTTCACCACCACCATCTCTTTTCTTCTTTCTTCTTCTTTCCTTTTTTCTTTCCTTTCTTTTCTTTTTTCCTCTCCTTTTCTCTTTTTCCTTTCCTTTCCTTTTCCTTTCCTTTCTTATTCCTCCTCCTCTTCCTTTTTTTTAAAATTTCCCTTTCAAAAAGGATTTTTTTAAAAAAAAACCTTCACCTTGGGTAACACCAACTCACCACAAATCAAAGGCGAAACAAAATGAAAGGAATGACGGAAGTTGAGATGCAGAAATTACTAGAGATGGTGGGTTCTGGGTTTTTATATATATCCCACACAACCAAAACAATCTTCATAGTGAAGAACCTGTGGAAAAAAAAAATCCAGCCCTGTAATATCGCCATGGCAACCAAAGATTAAGTTCATAGGGGCTGGTGGGAAGGCGGGAGATGTTGGGGGTTTAAGATAAATGCCAAAATCATCCATGATTTTATTTGGAGGGAGGACTTGATGGAAGTAGATGAGGCGAGAGGTGTTTGTGGGTGAATCTGTCAAATGTTTCGCAGCTCCAGGAAAGCAGTGGCTGCTTTACAATGCATTAGTGGTCACTTCTTCAGTTGACAATTTGGCCAATTTGGGGCAAGATTTCAAGCTTAGAAATGCTGTTTGGGACAAACAGGTGGATGGCGCACCAAAAAAAAAACCCTCAACCGACTGACCCATTATAACGCACACAACCACTTCTAAGATGCATTTCAGTCAAGTCCTGAACCTCCCCTTGATGTTGACCCAACTTGCATCCTTCGGAAAATTCGCCCGGCACAACTTGTTTGGTTAAACCCTTCGGTTTTCCGTGGGTGATAAAAGTTGTTTTTGTTTCATTCGGCCCTCAACCACCTTCGACTCCTTCCCTCTTTCTTGTTCTTAATTGCCCTGGCCCCCTTCCATAATGACCAACACGGCAAAAAAAAAAAATGAATGGAAAAAAAAAATCTAAATAACTGTTGAAGGCGACTCCGCCAAAGACTCTCCGATGACAACGACGTGTCCCACTCTTGTGCCTTCTCTGTGTCTTGAAAAGAAAGGGAACAAAAACCCCGTCCTGCCCATTCAAAAACTCGGCCGGAGTGACAAACAACAGACGCAAAAAAACTGCTCCTTCATCCGTGTCCGAGGTTAGGATGAAAGGGCCCCGGGTTTTTTTCTGAAGAAACAGGACATCACAAAAGAGACAGGAGGGCTGACAAAACTCTTCTTTTTCATGCCTTTCATGGAAGAGGAAAAGGGAGGCCTCGGAGGAGAAGCTGTGCAAAAAAAAGGGTGACAGTGGCATTGGGATGGCGTTGGCGGTTGGGTTAATATTATAACATTATTATTATTATTATTCCAGGAATTCTGATCGTTCCTGGCCGCGCGTCGTGGCAACAAGATGGGGCAGTTGAATCAAGGAGTGGCTGGTCTGAATCCCATCACCCCATCCGGTCAGAAGGTTAGAAGGGACCTTGGAGGTCTTCTAGTCCAACCCGCTGCTCAAGCAGGAGACACTGTATCATTCCAGCCCCAATCTCTTCTTAAAAACCCCAATTGATGGAGCATCCATAACTTCTGGAGGTAAGCTGTTCCACTGTTGTGAAATTCCTTCTTAGTTCCAAGTTGCTTCTCTCTTTGATTCGTTTCCATCCATTGCTTCTTGTCCTGCCTTCAGGTGCTTTGGAGAATAGCTTCACCCAGTGGTGAAATCCGATTTTTTTTATTACCGGTTCTGTGGGCGTGACTTGGTGGGCATAATGTGGTTTGGTGCGCATGGCAGGGGAAGGATACTGCAACATTTCCATTCCCTCCCCACTCAGGGGCCAGCCAGAGGTGGTATTTGCCGGTTCTCCGAACTGAACAAAATTTCCACTACCGGTTCTCCAGAACCTGTCAGAACCTGCTGGATTTCACCCCTGGTTTGACCCCCTCTTCTTTGTGGCAGCCCCTGAGTCATGGGAAGACTGCTATCATGTCACCCCTAATTCATGTCACCCTTTCTCTTCATCAGACTAGACCCAATTCATGCATCTGTACTTTGTACGTTCTAGCTTTCAGATCCCTAATCATTTCAGTTGCTCTTCTCTGCACTTTTTCCAAAGTCTCAAAATCTTTTTTGTAATGTGTTTTGTCATTTACGGAGGTCTTTGCACTCTTGTGTTCGAGACCGCGGTGAAATGCACTTACCTTCGCTACCGGTTCGGGAGTGTGAACGCATGGGCCGCTTCTGCACATGCGCAGAGCCTTCTACGCATGCTCAGAGGATCAAAAATGGGAGGTAAGGATGTCCCAGTGGGCAGAGCCTCCCACCGCCCAGTGCTACAGGTTCGCACGAGCCGGATAGAACCAGCCAGATTTCACTGCTGCTTCGAGACCTCAGTAAAGAAAGGAAAAAGGCAAGCAAGCCATAGACCTAATATATATTTTTTTCCTTTCCATGCATGGATGGCCAACCTACTCTACCAGAGATAAAACCCAGCCAAGTCCCATAACAGATCGGCAACCAGAGAATCAATATTTCAGCAACTTCAGGAGATCACAGGGGTCCAGGGAGACCTGACCAAGAGTAAGCAAATTGATTTTTCTTTCGAGGGGAAATTGCTTGGCAAAAAAATAAGAGGAAGAAAAAGCATCTCTTCCGCCCATTTGAAGCAAGGGACTCTTGGAGTTGTGTCACCCTGGGAGTCCCAACAGCTGTCCGGAGGAAAACAACAAAAATTAGGATGGCATCGGAAAGATTCAGAAGTTTATTGTGGCATAAGGGTTTGGGGGGGGGGTCAGAATTTACTCAATCTGAGTCTCACGCTCTCTATTCCCAATATGTTCCCCAGTTGGCAGTGACAAGAAGAAACTCAACACAAGTCAAATTGTGCAAAGAATCAGGACCGTAGCTTAAGCTGAAATTCAAAGATGCCTTGTTCAAGCCTATACACAACTAGATAATGGAATTCAAGAGGGTTGGATTTGGACCATTGATGGCAACGTAACGATTCTGAGCTGATGACACCCTTAACTCCACCTCCAGCTCTACCTGCTGTTCTATAAACGGCCAAAAGTTGCACAATCTTCGATCAAGGCATAATGAAGAAAATGCAAATATGGAAAAGCAGGTGACTGGTCTGTCCATCTTTGTAGCTTTCTCCTCCTTATTTAATGCCTGCACCAGCCTTTTTTTGGGGATCCACCAAAGATGGATGAATGATTTTATTTCATTCACATTTCCACCAAGGTAAATTCATTAGAAATATGCTTATTATTCCGTGTGTGTGTCCTCATGTTCATTTTTTGTAATTTCCTAATTCAGGTGTCGGATGTATAAAGGAGTGGGCTGTTGGGGGCTTCCAGGGGTTCGGGAGAACCTCTAGCTAAGAGTCTGTGCAGTTTGGAGAACCCCCAAATCCCACTCCTGGCTGGCCCAGCCTACCACACCCCGCCCCTCCCAGGAATCCCCACACGGCCCATTTTGGATGCAGGTAAGTGCAGGGCACGCACTGTTCGGGGAGGGTGAAAAACGGGCCTACCGAAACCTTGGGTAGGCCAGAAATGGGCCTGTTTCCAGCTTCCAGAGTGCCTCCAGAGCCCCACCCACCATGGCCACAGCCACCCAACAACCAGGGAGAGAACCCCTTGCTAGAATTTTTGAAGCCCATCCCTGGATTTATACCCCGCCTTTTTTTCCAAGGTGTTCAGAACCACATATTAATTATTCCTTCCTCTCTTTTCTTCCCCCCCTCCCCCACAACAATTTTGTGAAATAAGGAGGGCTGAGAGGCAGGCTAAGACCCCCAGAGAGCTTCCTTGGTTAAGGCGACATTTGAACCCCAGTCTTCCGGATCCAAGTCCTTTGTTCTATCCACTACTACACCTTGCTGTCAAAATTGCGATGTCGGCTCTACAATTCATTGAGATTGATCCCGTTTGGATTGTTTAAACAGATCCACTTTTTTTAAAGAATCGGTTTGCTTGCCATTGAGGTGTTTGGATCATCTTACTGTTGTGGTCCACCAGCAGCCTGCTGGCAGCGGAGTCGGATAGTGATGAGGCTGAGGAAGAACATGGGCCAGTGCTGGAGGCTGGGGAAGGCCCAGTAGAGAGCTCTGCGTCAGAGGCTGAGGTGAGGCCACGGCCATCGGGGAGTGAGGTGCAGCCTCCGGAACCTCCAGAGGCTGACAGTAGTGAGGCAGAGGAACAGGAGGAGCCTGTTCCTAATGCAAGCGTGAGAAGAGCTGCCAGAAGGCAAGAGCAGCTCAAGCAAAGACGATGACTCGGGAGTAGGGCCAAGAGATGATTGGCCCCTCCCATAAGGCTTAAAAGACCAGCAATGGTGTTTGGGCTTTTTGCTGGAAAACAACATTGATAGCCTTGTCTTGCTGCATTATTTCTTGTCGGCGTCTTCTGCTTTTGAATTTTTGCCAAGAAAAGCCTTTGGCAGTTTGCCTAATTAGACCAAGGTTGGTGATAAGACTGAAGACTTGTTTTATGAAGAATTTGCTTTGATTTAGTTTGGACTACGCTGACAATGTGTTAATTCTCAGCTGTTCTAATAAAATTTGCTTGTTTTTGAACTGGCTGAGTTTACTACTACGTACTTGGGCCTGGGTCACAACCCTTACAGCCTCAATTCAATCGAGGTTTTCAGAATCCAGGGTGGAAAAATATCTTTTGGTGGGCCTGAAGAAAAGGAAGCGGCCATCCTACTTTGTTCCTTCAAGACCCTTGGTTGCTTGCTTTGATTTGGAAGTTCAATGCCATCATGTTGAATTAGATCACCCAATGTATCTCATGATCTGCACCTTCATCTTGATTGTGGGTTGCGTTATTAATGGAAAGCAAACGGGTCACGTTAACTCATCAGTTGCACCCAGTGGTAATTTCAAGAAGCATGCACACATTCAGTCGCCTGCCTCATGTTTGCTTGGAAAGCATTGTTTGATCGGGGACAGGTGCAGTTTGATAGTTGGGAGGATACAGTGGCGGTATTCAGACGGTTCTATCCGGTTCAGGTGAACCGGTAGCGACAACTGCAGGAGGCTCCACCCACATGCCCAGATATCATCATATCCTGTTTTTGATGCTCTGCGCATGTGCGGAAGGCTTTGCGCATGCATGGAGGTGAGCATGAGCTCACATTTGCGAACCGGTAGTGAAGGTAAGCAAATACCCCCCCCTCGCCAAGGAGAAAAGGGGAAAAGAGGAAAATGGGGCTCCGATATTCCTCGGGAATAGCCGAGTGCACATTTTAAGGGCAGATCCACAAGCAGCTCTTCACGCATCCCAATTCTGTTTGTATACATTCTTTATCCTTTAATATGGATTGATTCGAGGTCCATCTCGATTTTTTCTTTTGTCCTTTCTACTTAACTTTTACTGGATTATGGTGCGTCCGTATATTCGATTCTATTTCTATCTCTCTTTTTTTTTTGGCACATTTGATCTTAATTCCGGTGACAGCCATGTCACATCGCTTCTTGATCATGATTGGTGTCTATTTGAATAAACTGTATATTGATTTTTTCTTTGGGTTTATTTCTCCCCAGGTATCTTGAATACATACTTCTGCTGCCATTTTAAAGAAACAGATACTGTGTTTCCCCGAAAATAAGACCGTCTTATATTTTTTTGAACCCCGAAATAACTGCCTGGCCTTATTTTCAGGGATGTCTTATTATTTTGGGGCGCGTGGAGCAAGACGGGGCTCCTCTTGCCATCTTACCTGATTTCCAGCTCTGTCTCCCTAACCCTAACCATAAGACCGGCTGTACATGCCTTTAAATATTTTCGGGGAAGGCTTATTTTCGGGGGGGGGCTTAGTCTAGCACTCAAAAGCCTGATTGGGCTTATTATCAGGGGTTGTCTTATTTTAGGGGAAACAGGGTACTTTTAATACTAATATATGCACCAAATCATAAACAAGAAGAATTTTACGAGAAACATTTGCAAGAAAATTATAGAAATGGACACATTTGTGTGGCAGGAGATTTTAATGCAATTGTAGACGCAAAATTTGATTATAGAAGTGGTAAAATAGGCCAAAAGACAAGAAAAATTCTGCCACGGACACCAATTCTGATACGGTTGGAAACTTAACAAAACGGTTGTTTACAAACTAAGGCCAGAGAAAGGTCAGCCGATGCCCCAGATGGATTCTGCACTTTTCCATTCCTGTCTCCTCCGGTGCGCTGAAACAGGCGCCAACAAAACAAGAAAGTCAATTGTCCATTTGAATCAAATCCCCACCTGAATTTACAGCACGGCACAGCCCGCAGGGGCCTCGACAAGCTCCAAGCCTTTCCAAATGGGCTCGTGCAGATGTCTAGATTTGTCTCCGTGCCCCAGCCTGGGGTGCGGGTGTGGGGGTGTGGGAAAACACAACCACGAAACGGTGAACGAGAAGGACAGCGGCGCTCAGGCAACAGTTGAACTCAGCCGTAACAAGTACTGGGTTTTGGTTTTTTTGTTTTGTTTTTTTGACTTCTTTCCTTGTGGCAGGAGGAAAAGTAGCAAAAGAAATTTCACAGCGAGTCACCCCACCGATGAATTTTTAGAAATGAAATTCAATGGTGAAAAAAGTGTGGTTCTACGTGGAGGCACGAAAAACAAAACGCACAGGTTACGGTATAGGTGGTACCTGGCTCCATCGTAGTAAGTGTGAGAGGGATCTTGGGGTCCTAGTGGACAACCATTTAGATATGAGCCAAAAAGCCAATGCAAACCTAGTTTGTATTAACAGAGATATTCAATCAAGATCACATGAAGGGTTAATACCACTTTATAAGGCCTTGGTAAGGCCACACTTAGAATTCTGCATCCAGTTTTGGTCGCCACGATGTAAAAAAGATGTGGAGACTCTAGTGCAGAGAAGAGCAACCAAGAGGGTTAGGGGACTGGAGGCTAAAATATATGAAGAACGGTTGCAGGAACTCGGTATGTCTAGTTTGATGAAAAGAAGGACTAGGGGAGAATAGCTTGACTCCCTCTTCTTTATGGCAGCCCCTCAAAGATTGGAACACTGCTATCATGCTATCACCCCTAGTCCTTCTTTTCATCAGACTAGACATATCCATATCTATCTGAGAAAATGAGGCTATACGAGCCTGTTTCCTCAAAGCAATTTTATGAGGATGCTTGGTGTTACAAATGGACTCTTACATTTAATCTCTTCTTAAGTTAAAAAACCTTCAAGGAAATGTTGCATTAATTATTGGCAAGGCCATGGATCTGGGTCCCCATCCTTTTAGATGTGCTTTTATGTCCTGTACTATCTTTCTTGATGCTTTCCAAAGAAAAGCACATATTCTTTACCTTAATAACTTATTTATTATTATGCACGCTTCGGAACTTCGATTCTCACAGGCTCAAGGTTGACTCAGCCTTCCATCCTTCTGAGGTGGGTAAAATGAGGACCCAGATAGTTGGGGGCAAGAAGCTGACTCTGTAAACCACTTAGAGGGAGCTGGAAAACACTGTGAAGCGGTATATAAGTCTAAGTGCTAGTGCTAAGTGGGAAGGGAGGGAGGGAGGGAAGGAGGGAGGATGGGTCCTGGTGGCGCAGTGGTTAGAATGCAGTATTGCAGGCTGAATGACGCCCACTGCCAGGAGTTTGATCCTGACTGGCTCAAAGCTGACTCAGCCGTCCATCCTTCCAAGGTCAGTAAAAAGAGGACCCAGATTGCTGGGGGCCATAGGCTAATTCTGTAAACCGCTTAGAGAGGGCCGTAAAGCACTGGGAAGCGGTATATAAGTCCAAGTGCTATTGCTATTTAGTTATTTTCCTGCAGCTGAGGATTGTAACTCAGCAGGAATTTTCAATCCAGAAGGTCCAGCTATATCAGCTATTACGGCCAGTTTATTCCTGCTTTTTGCCCTTGAAGGGTCTCTTGCCAATCCACTGATAAAGGGAGACAAAGGGTGGACATTTAACATAATCATGCTGAAAGATCATGCTTTTACGGTGTTTCCTCGCTTTTTGTCATCCTCCCCACTCCCCTGAAAAAATATTCAAAATTAAAACATGTGTTTCTCTCCCCCCCTCCCTCCAAAAACATCTGTCTTGGGGAGTGAGCGCGCACGATTAAGCTTTCTTCTTAGCCAAAGCTGTCATGAGTTTATGGGTATTCATTAAAATCCCGTCCTAATTGCTCCCTCATCAGCTATGAATTTTAAGAAGCTTAGTTACTAAGTGTTTAAAGTCCATTTATTGACAGAAAACAGAAAATTCGCTAATGACTGCCGGATGATGTCAGCATTGTCGTGCTGGAATGCTTGTTTTACACAGCCGTACAAAGGAGGCGAGTCTCAAGATTTCACCCTTCCGGATGAAAGCCGTCCCCGTGGGAAGTCAGCGGGGCGCAGAAGGAGCCCAGACTGTTTTCGCCGAGAGAAAAGCAGACGGAGGCCGTTTCTGAAGCCTTGAAAGACTTTTTTTTCTTTTTGAAAGGAAGCAAGTCAGAATTAGCCATGTGAGAGCAAACTCTACGGTAAGAGTTGGCCACCTTCTTCGGATACAAGCATCGAGTTCTGGAGACCACGCTTCAAGAAGACGCGTGTCAACAAGGACAGGTCGAAGGAGACCAGGAAGAAGGTCAAGGGTCAAGCTCAACCATGTGAGAAGGGGGAAAAAAAGTGGGAACATTAAGGAAAAGGATTGGCTGGGTGGCATACCTGTTTTCTCTTCAAGGATCGAGTGCCGAAAACGTCGTGCGAAAACGTTGCACGCGCACTCATCAGGACTGCGCTCCAGAAAAGCCGAACTTCCGGGTTCTAGCACTCATGTGCTCCTGACGATCAGCTGTCCGGCACACATGTGCAGGGTGGTTTTTGGCACTGCCGCGCGTGTGTGAAGGGATGGCGCTCCGGAAAAGCCAAGCTTCCAGGTTCTGGCAATCAGCTGGCTGGCTTGCATGCACATACCAGTTTTCGGCGTTGCCATGTGCATGAAGGACAGCTGATTGTTGCGCACACATGCGTGTCAGAAAACCAGGAGGCAAACAGGCAAGGCGGTGCGTGCCGGGCGACATGGCTTCACGTGCCACCTTGGGCACCCACACCAAAGGTTTGCCGTCACGGTTCTAAAGAATCTAAGGACAAAATGTCTATGGAGAGTTTCCACCCTCCAGGTTAGGGCTGTCCCAAAGGTGGTGTTTTTCCCCCCCCTCAAAAGGCAACTGGACTTTCTTGATTTTTTTCCTCAAAAAGATTCTGCTTCTCATCCAAGAAGCTTCTTCAGTTCAGTTCTCTCTCACTTTCCCCTTCCCTATTTTCCCTACTGTTTCTGTATTTTCCTTGTACGCTATTATATAAACTAATAAAAACTGTTTTAAAAAGATAAAAAAGAAAACTTTTTGCTTCTCATGCAAGAAGCTTCTTCAGTTCCAGCTGAAGAAGTTTCCTTTTAAAGGGAAAAAAACCCACCAATTGGAAAAAGCACTTCTTTGGGCTAACGAAGGACATCCATATCTGTTCTCTAAGTACATCCAACAATGAAGTTGTAGGAAGGCACATTTTAATTGAATATTAAGGGAGGGGGGATTTCCCAACAGTAGAAGTAATTCAGCAGTTGAACTAATGATCCAGCAAGGTGGAAGACTTTCTTTCTTTGGGTATCTTCAGTTTTGACTGGACAGGAATATTTAAGTTTGGATCGGGGTTTTCACGCCGTCTTCCGATTCTGAACTTTAAAATACAACTTCTGATTCTATGAGATACTCCATGGAACAGACAATGGGATCATATGCATTAATCGGGAATCAGAAGCCTGGGAAAAAACCTGAAACGCTATTAGCAATTTAATACTTGTATTATCTAGTCCTTGATTTACAACAGTCCGTGTAGTAACCATTCAATTACAACGGCACTTGAAAAAGTGATTTATGACCATTTTTCACACTTATGACTGTTGCAGAATCCCCATGGTCACGTGATCAGAATTCAGACTTGGCAACTGACTCATATTTGTGACGGTTGTAACGTCCCAGGATCATGCAATCCCTTTTTTTTTTTTTTTGTGATCTGACAAGCAAAGTCCATGAGAAAGCCAGGTTCAAATTAACAACCGTGTTGCTAATTTAAGAACTGCAGTGATTCACTGAACAACTGCGGCAGGAGAGGTCGTAAACTGGGACAAAATTCACCTAACAAATTTTTCATTTAGCATTATAAAAATTCAGGGCTCAAAACAACCTGACACTTCTGAGAGGCTATTGATTCAATTATAAAAACAGCAGCTCCGGTGTTTGCAAACCTACCCACTTGAACCGACTGCTTTTGTTGGGAGAAATGTGGATTGTAGCTTTCATTAAAGGAGGCGAAAAAGAACAAGCACACAACAACAACAACAACAAATCTCCGGCTGCATTTGCACGCGGTTCTGGGCCAGATGTGGTTGAGTTACATGACGCATTTATGGAGCAGCGACTTCTACAAATACGAGCTACGAGAGGCCATCAATCTCTTCTGCGCGCCGACCCTTTCTTCTTCAGTAACCCAAATAGACAAAGAGGTGTGTGAGGTTGGTTTAGCTAGTTGTTTTTTTAATTTTTGTGCCTGCTGAAGTTCTCCAAAAAGATGCGTTTTATTCGAACATGTTTACGGACACTCGATCCATGCGCCGATAGCCTCAAGCAATCGTGAGTAATTGGGCTTCTAAGCGACAGGGCACACGTCATCGTGTCAAGGCTACATTACACAAGAATCCAATTCTCACCATGGATTCAATTGGAGACAATACTTTCTAGACTCTTTAGGTATTTAAAATGGGCATCCCTTACTCCAAGAAATTCCCAGAAGTGTGGACAAGGATAACAGCGAAGTCTTTTGTTTCTGGACTGCTTTGGACCAGAAACTCTGAAACTTCTCTGGTTTGGACATTTTGATCCAACACCAGAATGTGGATAAAGTTTGTTATCAGAATATACAAAATTGTTAAGATTTTAAATTCTTCTTTTTTTCTGCTGCAGCAGCGGAATAATGTTATTTCTTCAGAGAGATAATTTCTGTTTTTTAAAACACAAGGAGTGCCCTCTGCTGGAAAGGAGGGGAAAAAAACTCCAAGCCCTTCAGGATTTTTATATATTGTGCCAGGAGACTTTCGAAGAAATCTGTCATTCTCACGAAGGTGGCCAGTTTAGAACTTCTCTCCTACATGGAGGATAAATAAATAAACTAGCTGTTGGTTTAAGCAAGCCCACCACCCTTGGATTTCTACAGGGTCCTGAAATCCAACGGGCAGAGATGCCCTGGGTGATAGACGGGCAGACAGAGGTTAATGGAGGAAGATTTGGGCCAATTGTCTATTTCCGTTTTCTACAGACCAATAGGCGCAACATATCACCATAGACAGGGTTGTCCAACTTTGGCAACTTTTAAGATGGGTAGACTTTAACTCCCAGAATTCCCCAGCAAGCATGGGTGAATATCCCAACGAGCTCTCCCATTCTCATTTTTGACGCGCTAGCTATATTTCCACATCTCACAGCCAATCAACCACAAATTCCTTGTGTGGCAAGACCTAGCCTGGGTCAAAGTACAGAATACAGGACAACAGAGTTGGAAGGGGCCTTGGAGGTCTTCTAGTCCAACCCCCTACTCAAGCAGGAGACCCTATTCCATTTTAGACAAATGGCTGTCCAATCTCTTCTTGAAAACCTCCAAGGTTGGAGCGTCCACATTTTCACAAGGTAAACTGTTCCATTGGTTGATTGTTCTCAATGTCAGGAAATTTCTCCTTAATTCTAGGTGGCTTCTCTCCTTGATGAGTTTCCATCCGTTGCTTCTTCTCCTGACTTCAGGTGCTTTGGAAAATAGGTTGACCCCTTCTTCTTAGTGGCAGCCCCTCAAATACTGGAACACTGCTATCATGTCACCCCTAATTCTTCTTTTCACTAGACATACCCAATTCCTGTAACCATTCTTAGCCTTCAGCCCCACCCCAAAGTCTGACCCTTTTCTCCATAATAGTTTCCTGATTGCTTATTTGTAGCCTATGACTATCATTAAGTGTTGAAAGTGTTGTACCTTGATGAACGTATCTTTTCTTTTATGGACACTGAGAGCGCATGCACCAAGACAAATTCCTTGTGTGTCCAATCACACTTGGCCAATAAAATTCTATTCACATTCAAATAACGGTAGTCTACCCAAGCAGAATCAAATCTCATCTAACCTCTGGGTTTCCCCCCCCCCCGCGTTGTCCCCTATAGCAGGCGACGTAACATGACCCGAACTCGGGTGCACGTACGGAAGGAGTCTTGTTATGGTAGCGGCCTTCTTACAGCAAGATTTAGATCACTATGATTAGCTGGCAAAGGCTGAGTAATCTTCTTATGGGATCACCCCGCCCTCTGCCAGTCATTAATTTTCTGAAAGCATCCTGTTTCCAGCTGCAAGACTTATTAAAGAGCTTTCCTCATCTTGCAACCCTCCTTGACCGAGAACTTCACGGACACTAGCCTCAAGATTCCCGTTTCCCACACACACACACACACACTTCTCCAAGAAGCCAGAAAATGCAAAAATTAGTTTTGAGAGTTCGTTGGTCCCAGGAAAAGCCAAGTTTTGAGCTTAGAGATGGCATCAGCTCTATTAGGGAAAAATTATAGAGAGAAAATGGAACTAAACTGAGTAATCTCAAAGGTATCTCTTCTGGAAGATGTTTCACTTCTCAATCAAGAAGCTTCTTCAGTTCTGAAGAACTGAAGCTTCCTTGAGTCTTCCAAGAAGTTTCTTCCCTTCATGTTGTGGTCCGCCAGCAGCCTGCGGAGCTGGCAGCGGAGTCGGACAGTGATGAGGCTGAGGAAGAACATGGGCCAGTCCTGGAGGCTGGGGAAGGCCCGGACGAGGGCTCTGCGTCAGAGGCTGAGGTGGGGCCAGGACCATCTGGGAGCGATGTGCGGACTCCAGAGCCTCCAGAGGCAGACAGCAGAGAGGCAGAGGAACAGGAGGAGCCTATTCCTAATGCACACATGAGAAGAGCTGCCAGAAGGCAAGAGCAGCTCAAGCAAAGGGGACAACTCAGGAGTAAGGCCAGGAGATGATTGGCCTCTCCCATAAGGCTTAAAAGACCAGCAACAGCTCTTGGGCTCTGTTGGAAAACAACCTTGATAGCCTTGCACCTTGTCTTGCTGCATTTATTTCTTGTCGGCGTCTTCTGCTTCTGAACTTTTGCCATGAAAAGCCTTTGGCAGTTTGCCTAATTAGACCAAGGTTGGTGATAAGACTGAAGAATTGTGTTCTGAAGAATTTGTTTTGATTTAGTTTGGACTACGCTGAAAATGAGTTAATTCTCAGCTGTTCTAATAAAGTCTGTTTGTTTTTGAACATTTAATACTACCCACTTGGGCCTGGGTCACAACACTTCAGCTCCAGAAGGGAAGAAGCTTCTCAGATGAGAAGCGAAACATCTTCAAGGGAAAGAAGAAAAAAACACATCAAAAAAGTCCAGTTGCCTTTTTTAAAAAAATAAATAAATAAAAGCACCTTTCAGACAGCCATCACCTGGAACGTTAATCTTGCTTGCTTTCCAAGATAAGTTTTATACTCTACATTTTTTTAAAAAATGCTTTATTCCTGCCTTTTACACCACTCTATAAATAATGGTCTGTGATTGGCAGAAAAGAATTAAAGGGGAAAAAAAAGCTGAATGGAACACTTATTTTCGAATGAAAGAAAATGCCTGTAATTTGTGGACTCCCTTTTGCTTTTACGGCAACATTTGTATTTCAGTGAAAGCTTTTTTTTTTTCCCCTCCACAATCCTGTTTCACCTTGACCCGCCACCATAATCACACGCTCTCTTTTTTTTTTTTTTTCTTTCTTTCTCTCTCTCCTTGATGAAAACACAGCAGGTCTGCCGCACAAAAGTATGCCAAATTCAGCTGCTCGCAGGTGAAAACAGGAAGCCGGATTCCGCTCTTGGTTTTCCTTTTGTTTTTCTTCGGGTCTTGTTAAGCCTTCATTAGAATTAATATCTTTTATTAGTTCCCGTTGAAAAGAGAGGATTCGGGAGGGGAAAAGGCAGGGGGGGGGCTAAAATAGAGATTTGTTTTCTGCCCCTGGCGAACAATATTGTTACCTCTCCAAAGTTTCCTTTCCAAAAATAGGCGGCAGGAATCGGAAAATATTGAGCAGCGCCAAGGAAGTTTTTGGCAACACCTGACAGACGACATCACTGTTGTTAAAAGAATTATTTCTGGATTTGGGCATTTACCTTCCCCGAATACAAATTCCGCATGGCTTGTTCGGATGAACGATAGGAGACATACTGGAGGGGGGCTTGGAAAACAATCCCTAATTGTTCTCACTGTGCAAAGAGTGTTGATAAATTGGGTAGATTTACACATTTGCACCAATAACACCAGTGGTGAAATCCTCCGAGGATCGCCACCGGTTCGCTGCCTGCACATGTGTGCTGCATTGAAAAAGCACGCTGCATTCGCATGCACGTGCCCCAAACGCACACTTCGTGCGGAAAAAGACTTCACTCGGTAAGTAGAACAGTGAGGGGGGGAACAGCTGTGCTGTGAATATAAACTGTGCGGCACAGCTGATCGTCGGAAATACCGGTTCGGACAAACTGGTAGCTTTTTTAAGCTACTGGTTCAACTGAATCAGTACTTTTTTTACTATTGATTCGCCCAAACCAGTAGCTTTTTTTAAACTACCGGTTCCCCTGAATTGGTAGTTTTTATCACTACCGATTTGCCCGAACCAGGGCGAACCGGTAGCATTTCACCCCTGAATAGCACCCCTCTCGTTTACACTTTAGGGCAGAGCGATCCAATCTTTTTTTTTTTTTTTGTTTACATTTATACCCCGCCCTTCTCCGAAGACTCAGGGCGGCTTACAGTGTATAAGGCAATAGTCTCATTCTATTTGTATATTTTTACAAAGTCAACTTATTGCCCCCCCAACAATCTGGGTCCTCATTTTACCTACCTTATAAAGGATGGAAGGCTGAGTCAACCTTGGGCCGGGCTCGAACCTGCAGTAATTGCAGGCTTTGTGTTCTTAATAACAGGCCTTACCAGCCTGAGCTAAACCGGCCCTTGCTAGATCTTGCTAGAATTATCAGAATAATAAAAGAGTTGGAATGGCAGATTCTCTGATCAAACAAGACTCATCCCTTCCACATCTAGAACTGCTGGCTGTTGGAAACCGAATACAGGTAGACCCAGACTTATGACCACAGCTGATCCCCAAAAGTTCCCCGTTGCTAAGCGAGACACTCTCGGTGAATTTCTTGCCGCCGCTGTTCTGTGAAACGCTGCAGTTCAGTTTGTAATCCAGTTGTTAAGTGAATCTGGCTTTCCCAGCGACTTTGCTTTCAAGGAAGTGGCTACGTGACCCCGGGGTACTGCAACCATCATAAATATGAACCAGTTGCCAAGCCTCCAGATTTTGGCCACAGGACCGGGTGGGGGTGCTACCGTCGTGTGAAAACAATCCAAAGTCACTTTTTTTGGTGCTCTTGTAACTTCAAAAAGTTACAAAATATACGGTTGTAAATCAAAAACTACCTGTGCTTTAGAATTGGGTAAAATCTGACAATTGTTTTTTAAGCTAAAAAAATACCGTATTTTTTGGAGTATAAGGCGCACCTTTTTCCGCAAAAAAAGGTGAAAATCCGGGTGCGTCTTATACTCCGAATGTAGCCTGACCCAGGTTCTCAAACTGAGGTTTTAGAGGCTGAAAGAAGCTTCAGAAAAGAAGCCCACAAACAGAGCTTCAGAGGCTTTTTTTTCTGAAGTTCTGTTTTGGAGGCTTTCAGAGGCAGAAAAAAAAGCCAAAAAAAGCAAGGCACAGAGCTCCCAACCAAGGAACCTGTTGCTAAAATTCACCTCTGGGAACAGCTGATTGGAGGTATTCTGGGGGGCCCATCCACCTGCCAATCAGCTTTTTTCTTATTTTCCTCCCCAAAAACTAAGGTGCCTCTTATACTCTGAAAAATACGGGTAAATGAAACATTTACTTGCATACTAATCGGAGGTCCACGCAGACCAGTTTTGGCCATCCTAAGGAGCAGCCTGAGATGGTGATGGTTGGAAGACTTTCTGAGGTTGTGAAACACGATTTTCTGAGCAGCTGGTGCCAGAATGTTAATACAGAGACCTCTAGTAACAACGTAATTTATTATCTGTTTGTAACCGGAGAAAAAACACTTAGAAGTTCTGGCTGGCCACACTGCAAACTCAAGATTTATAAGCCTCGGGGTAGGGCAGAGAGGCCCTTAGGTGGCTTTTTTCTAGCCGTAAAACCACAAGATTAATCCGTTGTGCGGGTTGGCCATATTTTTGTGTTTTGTTTTTACTTTTCCCTCTTGCGTTGCTTGTCGACAGGCCTCTTGATATATTGAAAGCCCGTGGAGCCATTGTTAAAATGCCATGCGCATTTTATGGGGCAGAAATGGTATATCTACTTTTTTTTTTTTTTTAACATCTTGGGGAATAGCAAATAATGAGCAGATAAGCTCATAAATGGAATCCAAGCATCGACAAAAATGGTATTTTCTATTTGTTTTTTTAAAATCACCTTAAGAATCAAGTTGTAGAAAAATGATACTATCAAAGCTAAGCTGGTAATTTATTGGTCCCGTTGTTTTTTCAGAAATTGTAGCCCCCACATCGCCTGTCCAACCTTGGCAACTTTTAAGACCTGTGGGCTTCAGCTCGCAGAATTTCCCAGCCAGCCTGGCAACATTAATAAGTCCACAAGTCTTAGAGAGAAGAGCAACAAAGATGATTAAAGGAGGCTAAAACATACGGAAAAACGTTTGCAGGAATTGGGTATGTCTAGTTTAATGAAAAGGACTGGGGGGACGGACGGACGTGATAGCCGTGTTCAGATATTGGAGGGGCTGCCAGAAGAATCTCCTTGGCAGTGTGGAGGAAGGACTTGAGACTTGCTTTTCCAAATATACCATCCTTACATTTACACAGAATATTATCTATTGTTAAGGTTAGATTCTCATTTCAATTGAGCAGAAATTTCTGGTCTTATTTGCTGGGGAAAAAAATAATAATAATCTGAGAATACATGAAAATTTTTGCATGGATTTTGCTCTGACATTACGATGAGTTCAAAGCGAGGTGATTTTCAACATTTATTTTAATAAAATAGTAAAAATAAGGACTCGGGTTAAAAGAGAATGCCTGGAGACCTTAACAAGGCATCACTGTATTCAATATACAGTACTGCACACAGCTTGTACTGTCTGCCCACCCACTCAAAACAGCTAAAAGGCGGCAGCATAAAAAGAAGAAAATACAAGTTTGCCAAGTATAAATAGCAGCAAAACTCCCTCACTCAAGGTTGACCATCTGCGGTCCAACATTCACCATGTGTCAGGAGTAAGGTTTGTGCTCAAATAGTTCTTATTTCGAACTATTTAAAGAAAAGACAAAAAAAGACCTAAAAGAGGCTAGAGAGAAATTCTCCGAGAATGGGCTCCAGCACAAGTCCGAAAGCTCAGAAGACAAAACCTCCAGTCCCGGTAACCGACCCAGATTGGATCCTGGAACATTATCCCGCGACACGGAGATTCGCTTTTTATTTGTGAACTAAAAACTCTCCTCTTCACCTGGAGGCAAGGAAGCACATGAAAAACTCAAATGCAAATACGGGCAGAGGTGGGTTGCTGCCAGTTCGCACCAGTTCAGACGAACTGGTAGTTAAGATTCTGCGCAGTTCGGCGAACCGCTAAATCCCACCACTGGCTGGCCCTGCCCTCACTCATTTTTCAGCCTCTTTTCCAGGCCATTTTCAGGCTGTTTTTGGCCTGAAAAACAGCAAAAAAAAAAAAAAAGACCTGAAAACTGGCCAAAAACGGCCCAAAAAACAAGTGGGGGCGGGGCCAACCAGTGGTGAGATTAGCCCCAACGGGTTGAATCCTACCTCTGCCTTTGAGGTGAGTGGCCAGGAAGCAGGGCTGGGTTTGATGAGTGATGTCACCCACCCAGTCACATGACCAACCGGCCACGCCTACCCAGCCTGAGAACCGTTTGTTAAGTTATTCAAGTCCCACCACTGAATACGGGTTACGATGCCTCAACTTGTGACAGCAATGATTGACAGCTATAACTCTGGGCTCGATTTTGGTTGTAAGCCAAAGACCACGGTACTACTCAGCAAGACAGTGCCTTCCGTGAATGGGAAAAAATTCCAAAATCTCTCTTGACCAGTACAACCAATAGGGGACAGGAATACCCACTGTCTGAGTCAGTAAATTCCATGTCTTGAATTTGACACTATCAATCATCAATGGATGAAATAGAAACACGCCAGGCTGCTGGAATTGGGTCGTTTTATTTAAAACAGAGGAAATGTTCGGTTTTTTCCTCCCACCCCTCAGAAATCTGCACTAGACATTGAACGGCTGTCCTCTTGAATCAGGTGACAGCCAACGGCGAAAGAGATCCAAAATTGATTTTTAAGTCACCTTTTTTTTTTTTTTGTAAACCGGACAGCCCCTCTTCCGTGACAAAATAATCAATTAACCATGTAGAAAATAAAAGATTTACGAGAATTCTCCATCGGGAGAGCCGAGTGTTGAACATAATGCGTTTGGCTTTTGTTATTAAATCGATGTTGGGTCTTTTTCAAGCAAACCAAACCAACCAACTAACCAGCCAACAAAATATATATATATATCTGGATGAAGTGTTTGGGGGAAAAAAGCATGTCATTTTTTTTCGGAAGGATCCACGCTACTTACGTCCATTCCATTTAAAACCTGCCTTTTGGATGCCAAGATAGAAGCTCTGGGTATATCTTAACTATTTAAAGATGAAATGCTTTTGTGTCTTTTGTACATGGTTAATGCCTTGGGTCTCCGGCAACTCAAGAAGCGGGTTCAAAAGCAAGACCTGGGATTCTTCAGTCTACTTTCACCACACTGTAAATCTTACTGACGAACCAGAAGCAAGCGAAGAAACCGATTGTTCCTGCAAAACATCAATACATCTCTTTTTTTTTAATAAAAAGGAAGACACGAAGAGGGTTAAATCTTTTAAGTAAGATTAATTAGGTTAAATAATAATATTAAATACTTAAATAATATTACTATTGTTATTAGTATTGTGTATTAAAATATTGAATAATTAAATGGTGAAGGATTATATACACGGTGGAGCAAATACGGACATGTTAATAACTTCAATTCTAACATTTATAATATTACTACAATTGTGTGAGTATTAATACAACTAAGATTATCAATATTACCACTATTATTATGTATTAAAATCAATGATACCCAGATGCCATTGCTCATGCATTTAGTACTTATATATATAAAATATTCCTCAATTTACAATAGTTCACTTAGTGACTGTTTGAAGTTACAATGACCATTTTTCACACAGCGGTTGCAGTGCCCCCCTGGTCACGTGATCAAAATCCAGTGGCTTGGAATGAACATTCCCTTTTTTTCTCTTTATTATGGAGAAGGAGAGTTGAGGTTATAGGGGAGAGATGGGAAATTTATGCATAATTAGTGTACTTTAGCTTATGATTGTTAGATCTTATACTCTGTATTTTGCTCTGGGAAGTCCGGGTGGGTGGGTGGGTGAAGATGGGTGGGGGGAGGGGAGTGGGATATATTGAATAAATTCTTTGTAAAACTCTTTAATAAAAAAAAATAAAATCCAGAGGCTTGGCAACTGGCTTGTACTTATGACAGTTGCAGTATGTCAGGTCCTTTTGGGATCTTCTGATAGGCAAAGTCAAGGGGGAAGCCAGGTTCACTTAACAACCATGTTGCTAACTGAACAACCGCCGTGGCAATAAAGAACGTAAAAGGGAGCAAAACTTGCTTAACGAATGTTTCGCTTAGCAACATAAATTCGGAGCTCAATTTTGATTGTACGTGTCTACCTGTACAAAGTACAGTTGGATCAAACTTGGCCCCTTTGAGATGGGTGGACTTCAAGTGTGGTCATAAAGCTGAGGAATACCTGTAGGATGGATGAATGACTAGCTTCTCCAGATGTTCCCTATTTAAGGAACGGGAGAAAACTGCTGCTTGGTTAAGCGCCTAATTTTTTTCCTCCGGAGTCTGGGAAAAGTGATTATTCAATAGAAAGTTAATCAGAGGACAATGTGCCCCAAGGCATCGCACACTGATCTCACAAGTTATCCTGGTGATGCAAACAGCAGTGGCGTCCAGTCTCAACAAAGAGAAATCCTCATTTCTAAGGAACATATTTACAGAAGCTGCTTCTCTAATTACAGCCAGTCTGGAAAGCCATCGGCACATCTGATGTACCGGATTTTAAAGCAATTTATCGTCCGGGTTCAAAGCGGGTTTTGTTTTCTTGGATGCAAAAAACCCAAAAGAAACCCATACAAATCTTGGCTAAAGAGCAAAGTTTGCCTTGTTATTGTTGGATTTTTTCCCCCCCCAAACAGGAGTGGTTTGGGTCACATCAGAATGGACTCACCTGTGAACAGGAAGAATATCAAGACCATGATCATAGTATACCCGAAGTACAGGATGGTGCTAGCAATACCAGTAATCTGGAGTTTTGAGAAGAAATAATGGATGGCGTAGATGAAGAGATAAACGGCGGTGAAGCTGCTGGTCAGGAATGATCTCCACCACCAGTGATAATCCTAGGAACACAACAGAGAAGCTGAAGAGCAAATATGTATGAGGCAGGGGGGAAAAATCCCCTGAGGTTAAGAGCCAGGGAGTAGATAGTTGTTTTTAATTAGAATTCCAAAATCCACCAACTGGGACCTGACGCAAAACGAGAAAAGGAAGCTAATTATTTTATGAATTTCTTGCACCAACATCTGGAGAACGTTTGTAAAAATTTGTCCCCAGAAAACCTAACTGTCTTTCTCTGCCTCTCTTACAGGCCTCCCTATGTCTCTGGAATGAATTTTGCACTATAGCACGGTGATATACAGCAGTGGGCAAAATTGTGAAAACCGTTTGGGAAATGTTTATTTTCTAAAACTAGCTAATAACCGTACTTTTTTTTGGAAGGATCCACGCTACTTACGTCCATTCCATTTAAAACCTGCCTTTTGGATGCCAAGATAGAAGCTCTGGGTATATCTTAACTATTTGAAGATGAAATGTTTTTGTGTCTTTTGTACATGGTTAATGCCTTGGGTCTCCGGCAACTCAAGAAGCGGGTTCAAAAGCAAGACCTGGGATTCTTCAGTCTACTTTCACCACACTGTAAATCTTACTGACGAACCAGAAGCAAGCGAAGAAACCGATTGTTCCTGCAAAACATCAATACATCTCTTTTTTTTAATAAAAAGGAAGACACGAAGAGGGTTAAATCTTTTAAGTAAGATTGATTAGGTTAAATAATAATATTAAATACTTAAATAATATTACTATTGTTATTAGTATTGTGTATTAAAATATTGAATAATTAAATGGTGAAGGATTATATACACACGGTGGAGCAAATACGAACATGTTAATAACTTCAATTCTAACATTTATAATATTACTACAATTGTGTGAGTATTAATACAACTAAGATTATCAATATTACCACTATTATTATGTATTAAAATCAATGATACCCAGATGCCATTGCTCATGCATTTAGTACTTATATATATAAAATATTCCTCAATTTACAATAGTTCACTTAGTGACTGTTTGAAGTTACAATGACCATTTTTCACACAGCGGTTGCAGTGCCCCCCTGGTCACGTGATCAAAATCCAGTGGCTTGGAATGAACATTCCCTTTTTTTTTCTTTATTATGGAGAAGGAGAGTTGAGGTTATAGGGGAGAGATGGGAAATTTATGCATAATTAGTGTACTTTAGCTTATGATTGTTAGATCTTATACTCTGTATTTTGCTCTGGGAAGTCCGGGTGGGTGGGTGGGTGAAGATGGGTGGGGGGAGGGGAGTGGGATATATTGAATAAATTCTTTGTAAAACTCTTTAATAAAAAAAAAAAAAATCCAGAGGCTTGGCAACTGGCTTGTACTTATGACAGTTGCAGTATGTCAGGTCCTTTTGGGATCTTCTGATAGGCAAAGTCAAGGGGGAAGCCAGGTTCACTTAACAACCATGTTGCTAACTGAACAACCGCCGTGGCAATAAAGAACGTAAAAGGGAGCAAAACTTGCTTAATGAATGTTTTGCTTAGCAACATAAATTCGGAGCTCAATTTTGATTGTACGTCTACCTGTACAAAGTACAGTTGGATCAAACTTGGCCCCTTTGAGATGTGTGGACTTCAAGTGTGGTCATAAAGCTGAGGAATACCTGTAGGATGGATGAATGACTAGCTTCTCCAGATGTTCCCTATTTAAGGAACGGGAGAAAACTGCTGCTTGGTTAAGCGCCTAATTTTTTTCCTCCGGAGTCTGGGAAAAGTGATTATTCAATAGAAAGTTAATCAGAGGATGATGTGCCCCAAGGCATCGCACACTGATCTCACAAGTTATCCTGGTGATGCAAACAGCAGTGGCGTCCAGTCTCAACAAAGAGAAATCCTCATTTCTAAGGAACATATTTACAGAAGCTGCTTCTCTAATTACAGCCAGTCTGGAAAGCCATCGGCACATCTGATGTACCGGATTTTAAAGCAATTTATCGTCCGGGTTCAAAGCGGGTTTTGTTTTCTTGGATGCAAAAAACCCAAAAGAAACCCATACAAATCTTGGCTAAAGAGCAAAGTTTGCCTTGTTATTGTTGGATTTTTTCCCCCCCCAAACAGGAGTGGTTTGGGTCACATCAGAATGGACTCACCTGTGAACAGGAAGAATATCAAGACCATGATCATAGTATACCCAAAGTACAGGATGGTGCTAGCAATACCAGTAATCTGGAGTTTTGAGAAGAAATAATGGATGGCGTAGATGAACAGATAAACGGCGGTGAAGCTGCTGGTCAGGAATGATCTCCACCACCAGTGATAATCCTAGGAACACAACAGAGAAGCTGAAGAGCAAATATGTATGAGGCAGGGGGGAAAAATCCCCTGAGGTTAAGAGCCAGGGAGTAGATAGTTGTTTTTAATTAGAATTCCAAAATCCACCAACTGGGACCTGACGCAAAACGAGAAAAGGAAGCTAATTATTTTATGAATTTCTTGCACCAACATCTGGAGAACGTTTGTAAAAATTTGTCCCCAGAAAACCTAACTGTCTTTCGCTGCCTCTCTTACAGGCCTCCCTATGTCTCTGGAATGAATTTTGCACTATAGCACGGTGATATACAGTAGTGGCCAAAATTGTGGAAACCTTTTGGGAAAAGTGTATTTTCTAAAACTAGCTAATAACCGCACTTTTTTTTGGAGTAGTACCATAAAATTATATATCAGTGGGAAGATAATTTAATCAAGAATGTAACACAATAACTTTTATGAAGGATTTACTATTAGAATAGCGGTTACAGTATAAAGAAGAAAAGTGAAACACGTAGAAAAAACAAAATATACAAAAATTATCACGTTAGTTCATACTTAGTTGGGTAAGCTTTAGCATGAATTGCGGCCTTACAACATCATCCCATGGAGTGAACTAAGTCTTTTAGTTCTGCAGCTGCTATCATGTGAAACCAAGATTGAATGATGGCTTCTATTAACTGGGTTTTATTGCTGGGTCGCTTCTGACTAACCAGTTTCTTTAGTCGGCTCCATAGGTTTCCAATTGGGTTAAGGTCTGGGCTATTCCCAGGCCATTCCAGCAGTGGAAGAGGATTATCTTGAAACTCCAAAAAAAAAAGTAGTGTTATTAGCCATCAAAAATACACTTTTTCCCAAAAGGTTTCCACAATTTTGGCCACTACTGTAATTGACCCAACCTCTGATCGATCGATCCTTCTGATTTCCAAGTTAATCCTGGCACATTCCCTAAATCTTTGCCTCCCCCCCCACCCTTATTCTGCAATTAAAGGGACAGGGAGAGAAGCAATTGTGCACCACATTTTTTAATTCCTGCTCTATGCAGTTAGGACTGGTATGTCGGCTCCACATTTTAATAGGGTTGTTTAGCTGGGCATAAAACCCCTCAAAAAAAACATCCTAGCAAATGCACGTTGGGGGACCAGCCCTGTTTTTTATGCTCCATCTGGCTGGCAGATGCATTTTTTTAATGAAGGGACGCCGAGAAGGCCAGCTGGGCAATGGGAACGGTCACAGGCTCTCGGGCTGGCAACAGCAAATAGAAAAACATTCTGGTTTGCCTTCTCTTGGCCTTTTGCCACCATGTGTAAGTATTTTCCTTTATTGCCACTCTTAAAACAGTTGCAGATCCCCAGATGCTTATTATGGGGAAGGGACTCCTGGCGTTGCAGACAATGTGTCACCAGCTTCTCATTCCAGGGAACGGGGCCTCACCCACTGGCAGCCCAGACACCCACGAATCCGTCTGACGCAGCTTCATGCAGAAGGAGCCGCCAGAATTACCAGTTCTGCTCTAACAATGCAGAGAGCCAGTTTGGGCTAGTGGTTAAGGCACTGGGCTAGAAAGTGGGAGGCCGGGAGTTACCCATGAAAGCTGGCTGGGTGACTTTGGGCCAATCACTAGGAAATGGTAAGTTCTAGTCTCACCTTAGGCTGGGTGACTTTCGGCCAATCACCAGGAGATTGTGAGTTCTAGTCTCACCCTAGGCATGAAAACCAGCTGGGTGACTTTGAGCCAACTAGGAGATGGTGAGTTCTAGTCTCACCTTAGGTGTGAAAACCGGCTGGGTGACTTTAAGCCAATCACCAGGAGATGATGAGTTCTAATCCCGCCTTAGGTGCAAAAGCCAATTGGTGACTTTGGACCAGTCTCTCTCTCTCTCTCTCTATAAGCCCAACCCACCTCACAGGGTTGTTGTTGCAGGGAAAATAAGAAGAAGGTGTGTGTTGTGCCTCGTCCGCTTTCCCCGCAGCCGGGCCCGTCTTATCTGCTTCCGAATGCTGAGGAATGTCCTAGCATGCCTCCCGGCCCCAGCCCTGGCTCCATGCCCAGACAGGCCGAGGAAGAAGAAATGCTTCCAGCTTCCAGCCCCCAGCCCTGGCTCCATGCCCAGGCAAATGGAGCAACTAGACCCCTCCCCCTCCCCCACAGCATGTGAGTCTGAGGAAGGTCAATTACCAACAGCTGCAGACTGGAGTGACCCTCGCTTCAGGAGAATTGATAGGCGGCGTCAACAGAAGGAAGGGAGGGGCAGGCCTGGATAAGTGCTGAGTCATGGAGCCACACCCCATGGCCTATATAAAGGCTCTGCTTTCTGGCATTCTCTGAGTCAGGCAAAGTCTACTTTATCTTGCTGAAGTCACTTCCTGGTCTCCTGCCTGCCTTGAGAACTTTGCTAGGACTTTGGCAGAGCTGCAGAGGCACACCTGATTCGGATTTCCCTGACCCGGCCATCAGCGGAGGAGTGGGACATGACAGTGTGTTGGATATGTTTGCTCCCTTGAGTTATTTTCAAAATAATAAAGATGGGATGCAACTTAATAAAGTAAATAAACAAATAAACACACGCACCTGAGATGCGAACTGATTTTTCTGCTTACCTCAGCACACAGGTGAAAGTAACAAAGCAGGACGGTGGCCTCCGAACAGGTAATCAGGAGGATGATAAAGACTAAGAACAAGAAGCCAAACATGTAGTACATTTGGTGAGACCTGAGATGGGGAAAAAAAAAGAGGTATTTGGGTCAGCCTGTAACCACATCGATTCTCCTTCTTAAGGGCAGATTCGGAGCATGGAAAAGGGGGAAAACAACTCACCAAATGCTGTTCAGGATGAAAAAGAGCTGGATGAAGATGCACCCGAAGGGCAGGATGCCACCCATGATGATGCCCGGCAGAGGCTTAGTGAAAAAGGATTGTTCGGGGATCTGGCGAGGAATCTGGTTCGTTCGCACGGGGTGCTCGAGGGGCTGAGGAAAGCAATTCAGGCGGTTAATTAGAGCAGGCTTTCCCTCCGCTCTAATTAACTCTTACGTCTTGCAATGATAATATTCTTAGTGTGTGTGTGTGTGTGTGTGTGTGTGTGTGTGTGTGTACACATGTGTGCGTATGGATTGCAAACGGAGGTCTGAGCCAACTCAACGGTTAGGAAAGCCGAGTCGCAAACCAGGACACCTTTGCAACCTGTGGACTTCAACTCCCACCATTCCTGAGCCACCGTGGAATTCTGGGAATTGAAGTCCACAAGCAGAGATGGGTTTCAGCAGGTTCTGACCAGTTCTGGAAAATCAGTAGTGGAAATTTTGAGTTCGGAGAACCAGTAGTAAAAATTCTGACTGGCCCCGCCCCTCCATCTATTCTCTGCCTCCCAAGTCCCAGCTGATTGAGAGGAAATGGGGATTTTACAGAATCCTTCCCTTGGAGTGGGGTGGGAATGGGGATTTTGCAGTATCCTTCCCTGGAGTGGGGAAGGAATGGGGATTTTACAGTATCCTTCCCCTGGAGTGGGGAGGAAATGGAGATGTTACGGTATCCTTCCCCTGCCACATCCACCAAGCCACGCTCACAGAACAGGTAGTAAAAAAATTGGAATCCCATCACTGTCCACAGGTGGTAAAGTCTAGAGTTGCCCATCCTGCCCTGGAACCAAAAAGCAACCAAGTGGGAAAATTGGGGGGTTGGGAATCTTACCAGAAAAAAAAACTAAAAACAATACTGATTTGTTCTTAAGAAGTGCAAACTAAGTATTTCAGCCTAGCACAGAAAAAGCTATTCTTAACAGAGAGGAAAAATGTGCCTGGCCTAAAATCCCCCACCCCCGACAAATTCCCTAATTGTGAAGAGTCATTTGCAAAATCCCTGAATAATCAGCTGAAATTCAAGATCTGGTTTTTTTCCATTGCTACATGAAAATATTGTAGGAGCCACGGTGGTGCAGTGGTTAGAGTGCAGTATTGCAGGCTACTTCTGCTGACTGCCAGCTGACTGCAATTTGGCAGTTCGACTCTCAATAGGCTCAAGGTTGACTCAGCCTTCCATCCTTCCGAGGTCAGTAAAATGAGGACCCAGATTGTGTGGGGCAAGAGGCTGACTCTGTAAACCGCTTAGAGATGGCGGTAAAAGCACTGTGAAGCGGTATGTAAGTCTAAATGTTATTGCGATCGCTGTATTTCTCTTCTCCTTTTCCCAACTCGGGACCCCTAAAAACTGGAGGGCCCCAGGTTGAAGATGGATACTGCGACAACACCACCTCACCCTAAAATAGGGTTGCACTAGGCAGCCCATGACTACGCACAGAAACATCCCTCCCAAATTCTCTGGATTCAAACCAGTGAATGTTCCAAATTCAGAAAAAGAATTCGGTGAGGCTTCTCGAAAAGACTAAAATGGCATGTTTTATTTCTCACTTGCCTTCTCCTTGAACCCAAAATAGGCGCCAATGAAGGTGAGCGGGACGGATATTCCAAACCACATGGCTAAGATCGCCACCAGGGTCCCAAAAGGAATTGCAGCTGAAGACCCCTTCACCCACAGGATAAGGTTCATAATGAAGAAGTCAGCAAACACGATTCTGGGGGAGCAGAAGGAGAAGACACCCCAAGGAAGGCCAGGGTTAGCACAAAATGTTAGGGTTCCGTTCAGGAGCATCTTGGAAGGATGTGGAGAATTCTCAGGCACAGAAAAAAACCATGGTGAACACCAAACCGTAGTAAGTTGCTGATACAGTTCTACAGAGGAATTATTGAACTGCAGAAAAAACAATGGCTACCAACCTGCCTTCCATGGAAGACCTGTATACTGCACGAGTCAAAAAGAGGGCTGTGAAAATATTTACACCCCCCTCACACCCTGGACATAAACTGTTTCAACTCCTGCCCTCAAAACGACGCTATAGAGCACTGCGCACCAGAACAACTAGACACAAGAACAGTTTTTTTCCCAAACGCCATCACTCTGCTAAGCAAATAATTCACTAAGGCTGCATTACTATTACTAATAATCTCCTCATCGTTTCTATCAGCCGTCTCCTCCCACTTACAACTGCATGACTGTAGCCTTGTTGCTTGTATCCTTACGATTTATATTGTTTCCTAGTATGAGTTGATTGCTTATTTGTACCCTATGACTATCATTAAGGGCCGTGGTGGCTCAGGCTGTAAGATAGCCTGTTATTAAAACACAGCAGCCTGCAATTACTGCAGGCTCGAGTCCCACCAGGCCCAAGGTTGACTCAGCCTTCCATCCTTTATAAGGTAGGTAAAATGAGGACCCAGATTGTTGGGGGGGCAATAAGTTGACTTTGTAAATATACAAATAGAATGAGACTATTGCCTTACACACTGTAAGCCACCCTGAGTCTTCGGAGAAGGGCGGGATATAAATGTAAATTTAAAAAAAAAATGCTGTACCTTATGATTCTTGACAATGTATCTTGTTGGTTTTTTTGTACAATGAGAGCTTATGCACCAAAGACAACTTCCTTGTGTGTTCAGTCACACTTGGCCAATAAAGAATTCTAATCTAATCTAATCTACTCTCTACTCTACTCTACTCTATGGAGATTCACAATCATCCAAGTCATGGTTGTCTCAAGGGTGCTTTTTCCGAAAAGCAACTGGATTTTCTTGGGGTTTTTTTTCCCCCCATGAAAACATTTCACTTCTCATCAACCATAAATTACCCGTGTTCATATAGCCTTTTTGCTTATTAACTCGTGTTTAAGGACAAAAATATATTCTATTTATCAAAAAGGGGATGTGATTACTAACCCGGGGCAGAAGAGAGCCGTCAGCAACACATTGGTCTTCCATTTTTCACCCCTAAATGCTAAGAAAGAAAAGAAACAGCACCATTGATCACTTCTGTTATCGCCCATTGTTTATCATCTCTGGAAAAATTTTAAAAAAAACACTTTTATTTTGCTTAATGGCAGTCAGGTTTTTAAATCTGGCTGCCACCTTATCTCTCTGTGTCATCTTACTGGCAGTTTTTTTTAAAGCCTCTTATGTTTTTAAACCAACCTGATAAAAGAGAACACAATTACTGCAAAGGTGAGTTGTTTTTTCTCGGATCTTCATGAAGTGGCTCCAGCCGCTTCCTGTCTTCATTAGACCTGAGATGATTACTAGCAGTGATGCAAACTGTAAAAGCAGCGGTGCCCAACCTTGGCAGCTTTAAGACTTATGGATTTCAACACCCAGAATTCTCCAGCCAGCCACAGGGAATTCTGGGAGTTGAAGTGAACAAGTCTTAAAAAATTGCCAAGGTCGGATACCCCTGCTGTGGAGGTTTATTTATTTTAGGAAATTTATATTGCCTATTCACACGTGGAGAATCAAGGCAGCTTACAGGAATATAAAAACTTCATATATAAGACAGTAAAACTAATAAAAAAGAATAATCACATAATAAATTAATAAAATAATATAATAACACCCCCACCCCGGCAACAACACATCATCCAAGCCATTTAATGGGCCTCCATCCCTCTCAGGGTTCCCCAGGCCTGCTGGCAGAGCCAGGTCTTCAGTGCCTTCTGGAAGAGTGTTAAGAGTGGAGGCCATTCTAATCTCTGGGGGAATAATGTTCCAGAGAGAGGAAGCCACCACGGAGAAGGCCCTTCTTCTGGATCCCACCAGATTTATCTCCCTAGGGGATGGGACCTGCAGCATTCCTTGAGTCTCCGCTCTGGTGGATCAGGTAGACGTGACCAGCAAGAGATGATCCTTCAGGTTTAGCCAAGGAAGTTCAAGGAAGAATGTGGAATGACTCCATCCCTCACAATTCTCTACCTCTTATGCAGCTGTGGCCAAAACACACAACATACCGGTACTCACTTTTGTACATCCGAGCAGATACGTAGCCCGCTGGGGTCCCCAGCAAAACCCAGAGCACCACCGCGCATGTCATCAAAGCCCCTCGGTTGGCTGGTGAGAGGAAACCGAGGCAGGCAAGGACTGGAAGGAAGGCAAACAAGGAAGTGTTGGGAGAAGCGAGATTCCACGTCATTCGGGCATCCTTTTTCTTACAGAACTCCTTCTGGCTACAGGTCAACTGCACCGATTGGAAAACATTCTTCAGCGTTTGAAGAAGTCCATCTTAGCCTGGCTGGGGAATTCTTGGAGTTGAAGTTCACAAGTCTTGCCAAGGTTGGACACTCCTGCCTCCCCTATATAGGCCCGGAATAATCTTCCCCCACCCTTCCCAAAGAAGCTGAGGAGTTCATTCCGAGCTTTGGAGTAAAGTTGCCAAAACTCTCTCAAGATTCAGCAACCAACTCTGTAATTATTTCTGAAGGTTGATTTATTTATTTGTTGTTGGATTCTGATTATTATTGGGTTTAATCTAAGAGAGCAGTGTGGTGGCCTAGAGGTGGAGCGCTGGCCTCGAGGTTGTGAATTCGATCCTAGGTAAACAGCAAAGATTTCTCTCTCTGGGCACAAAGGGGAAAAAAAAATCTGCTGTGAGTTGCATGTAGGCGTCAGGAAGGGCATCTGGCCAGCAAACGCTCAGCTCCATTCAGTCGCCCCGATTTCACCCAGGTGCAAGGAATTGCAGGGTTATTAAAAGAAAAAAAAATTGGTTTAATCTAACTGGGCTGGCAGATGCAGATGGCAGTTTTCTACCAACCCCTGTTCAACATTTTTGCTAGCATTGCGACACCACCACCCCTCCTTTTAGCCCATCAAGCAACACTTACACAAAGTAATGAACGTCATGATAAAAATCTGCGTCCCTTGCCCTAGGAAGACGGAGAGCAGCATGCCTTTCCGGGGCGGCCTGAACACATCTCCGTGGACCAACTTCCACCCAAACTCCTCCTGTGCATCTTCCTGTAATAACATCTTGATTAGATGAGCCCCACGCAACAGGGAATTAGCACACGCCAGACGTGAAAGTTGCTTTGCCTGCCTGATTATCTTCGGCAGGGGCAGTGGGGAGTCGTTACTAAAAGGGTCTAATTTCATCGGCATCATTAACATGCCAATTTTACAACTCCCCAAAGGCGAGCCGAGAAGGGAAAGGGGGGGGCAGGGACACAGAAAACGCAGATTTATTAAGGTTTGCTTATGTTTGGAACAAGCATTAACTCAGCTCAAAGGCTAAGTTCGTGGATATTATGCAAACGACTGTGGTGAATGTGATCTATGTATGACAACAGCATTTAATGTATTTTTTATTATCCAAATCGTTTCAGATCTGAAGATGCACCTGTGTGCCCTATTTTCCTGCTCTCTCCCCACATTAAAAACAACAGAATTCTATTCACTAGATGGAAAACACGATTTCAAGCCGAAATGCTAAACGCCACCTAGCCCATACAGCTATCGCTGAAGTAACCCCGCTTCTATTTTACGAATGGTTTTGTCCCCGGCATCTTGATTGTGATGCAGTTTGATTCGAAGTATTTCCAGCAGGGCTTCCAGATCCTATAAGAGCTTTCTTCCCTAGGTCATCCCTCTGGTAAACTCACAAGATTCATTTTCCTCGCCATGTACACGTGTGCATCTGAATCAGACTCTGTATTTATCTGTATTTGTTCATTTATTTATTTATTCTGTTATATTATGTAGTATCTATTGGAGGTGGTGACCCTTTGAGAGGTATGCAATGAAATTTCACTTTAATATATGCTGATTAGTGTAGATTCAGAGTGAAAATAAAGTTATTATTCTATTCTATTCTATTCTATTCTATTCTATTCTATTCTATTCTATTCTATTCTATCCTATCCTATCCTATCCTACTCTATTTTACTCAACTCTATATTCTATTCCAGTGATGGCGAACCTTTTACACACCGAGTGCCCAAACTGCATGCACATGCACGCCCAAACTGAAAGGTGCACGTGTCTGTATGGACATGTGCGGCAAGACATAAAATCTTTTTCTTTCATGAGCTTCTGTTTCGTCATTTGCAGGGAAACAGAAGCTCACAAAAGAAATGCCACGGAGATCTGACCGGGGCAACAACGTGCATGCCAGCAGAGAAATCTCTGTGTGCCACCTCTGGCACGCATACCATAGGTTCGCCGTCACAGTTCTATTCTATTTTATTCTCAATTCCTATTCTCTATTGCTATTGCTATTCTATTCTATTTTGAATTCCTATTCCTATTCTCAATTCCTACTGCTATTACTATTGCTAATTCTGTTCTGTTCTGTTCTATTCTATTCTATTCTATTCTATTCTATTCTCAATTCCTATTCCTATTTTCAATTCCTATTCTCAATTCCTATTGCTATTGCTATTCGATTCGCAAAAAAAAATGCTTCCGTTTTTTCCTAGAAATTGGAAGCTACGTTCTAGCCTGCGCTGGAAATGTGGCTGCACTAAGGAGGGAGGAAAGAAATCAAATTGTTAACTACAGTGGAGCTTTTGATTTCTTTCACAGGAAGCCAGGCACTCTCCAATTTAGGGAAGCAGGGTTTCTATGAGCCTACTCATTACCTCCAAGTGACCATTGATGAAAACTCGGCTTTTTTTTTTTTTTGCAGACTTTCATTTTAATTAGTTAAGTAAATATGGACTATTGGGTTTCAGTTTTAACAGTTCTTCACTAAATCAGCTGCAGGAACTGTTTTCACAATCGGACCACCTGGGGCTTCCTAGCAAACAGTCGAGCAAATTAGAAAGAAAGAAAGAAAAGGGGAGGGGGGGAAGAGAGGAGAGATTCACCAAGAAAAGTGTCAGCTCTAGAAATACTGTACAGATTTTCCATCCACTACGCAGTGGGGGCTGGTTTGAGTGTGAACCCAACTGGCCGCTTTTAATCGTGGTTTAGTGTCAAAGCACAAGCCAGATATCTTAAGGAGCATGAAAGCAATGGCAGATGGGTCAGGTATTCTGCCTTCTCTCGGTTCATTAGAAGAAGCCAACCTTTCAATTGATGGAGGCTGCCCCTTTCCAATAGCCATCAAGGTTCTGAAGCTGCTAATTTTACTGGTGGTTGTTTTTTGTTTTTGTTTTTGTTTTTAAATTAAAGATTCTCTGTTAATTTTGAGGGCTGACTCACCGAAGAATCGATCTTGTTGTATCTGGCGATGTCTTTATGAAGGGTCCTTAGGAGAATCATGGCGACCATCCCGGATAAGAAGAGGACGATCACCAGGGAATTCATGATGCTGCGGGTTAAAGAGGGAAAACAGACTTCAAAACCAATTCCAGGCACTGTGCGCAGCATTTAAAGATGGCAAGGAGAAGTAAATGGCTCAGGATGGACTACTGTATTTTTCAGACTATAAGACGCACCAGAGTATAAGACGTGCCAAGATTTTGAAGAGGAAAACAAGAAAAAATAGTATTTGCCCTCCCCGACTCTCAGGAGCACTCTGCAGGCTTCCCAAGCCCTCTGTGCGTCCTGTTTTTGCGGGGTTTCGGGAGGCCAAAAATGGCTGTATTTGGTGCATAAGACGCACCAACATTTCCACCCTCTTTTAGAGGTGGGGGGGGGGAGTGTGTCTTATACTCCAAAACTGGAGTCTCCAACCTTGGCAACTTTAAAACTTGTGGACTTCAACTCCCAGAGCTTTGCTGGCTGAGGAACTCTGAGAGTTGAATTCCACAAGTCTTAAAAGTTGCTAAGGTTGGAGACTCCCGCTCCAAAAAGTACGGTAGTCATAAAAATGTCAAGAGAGATTGTACGACTTATGGCCATCCGTTTAACAACTGTTTGAACAGCACTGGGAAAAGATGACTTCTGATGATTCTCGCAAAGCACAGTTCCTCGTGATCAAAATTTGGGCGCTTGGCAGTTGTGTTTGTGACCATTGCGGCATCCCTGGGTCATGTGATCACACCTGCGCCTTTCCCAGCCGGTTTCTAACAAGCAAAGTCAATAGTGGTGGGGGGGGGGGGGAGAGAGAGACCTGGCTTCGCTTAGCAACAGTGAGATTCGCTTAAAGACACCAACTCACTTAACAGTCGTGGCAGAAAAGGGTTGTGAAATCTGGGGCGACTCCCTTAACACCCCGTTGCTTAGCAAGGGAAATTGTAATCCCAATGGCGGTCCTAAGTCGAGGACGACCTGTAAAACCGAGAGGAGAACAATATGATGGAAAAAAAGACCACAACAACCAGGCTCAGGATTTTCAGGGTGGAATGTGTACCTTCAGCCTGAAATTCTTTGGGGAGTGCAATAAACTCAAAATGGTGATGTTTTTGTTGTTGTTTGGATGAATCCATCTTTGTCTCAAATCCGTCAATAGCGTTTTTGAAAAGTTTTTTAAGAATTTGCAGCCCGGCCTGAATGATTTTTTACGTATCTGCTTTCAAAGCAAAGAGGCAAAGAGATTTCTCCCCCCCCCCTCTCCATATTAGCTGCATTTCGTCTTCAAGAGCAAAAGAGAGGACGTTCCTAAGCAGGCTATGTGGCTTTTTCTTTTTTTCTAAAGAATGCCGGTCACATCTCAGAAAGTCTCGTAAAGAAAGCACAATAAAGGCGAGTCTATTTTCTTCAAAAGGCGCCTTCTTGAGTGAAACTGAACACTCAAGAGGGGCTCCCAGGAGGGGAAAAAACGGGGCTAAGACTCCATAAAAGTAAACAAGAAATGTCCCCTGCTTTAAAAAAAAGTTATTTTTCACTAGAATTCCTCAAATAAATGCAGGCAGGCCTCCAATTACGACACCCCCAACTGAGCCCCACACTTCTGTTGTTAAGTGAGACCTTTGTTAAGGGAGTTTTGTCTCATTTTACGATCTTTCTTGCCACAGTTAAGTTGGTAACATGCCGTTAAGTGAATCTGGACTGCCATTGACCTGTCAGGTCGCAAAAGGAGATCACAAGGACCTTGGGACGTAGCAACGGTCACAAGTATGAAGCAGATGCCAAGCGTCCGGATTTTGATCACAGGGATGCCGCAAACGTCGTAGCTGTGAAAAAGGGTCAATTTTTTTCAGGGCCGTTGTAACTTTTGAACGGTCACTAAACGAACTGTTGTTGAGTTGAGGACTACATGTATAAGGTGAGCACTCCAATCTTTTTATTATTATTTATTTATTTATTTATTCCATGTTCCCTTATTAAGATGCATCATGTAAGAGCTATGGTGGCGCAGTGGTTGGAGTGCAGTACTGCAGGCTACTTCCGCTGACTGCTGGCTGATTGCAATTTGGCAGTTCGATTCTGACCAGCTCAAGATTGACTCGGCCTTCCCATCCTTCTGAGGTCAGTAAAATGAGGATCCAGATTGTTGGGGGCAAGAGGCTGACTCTGTAAATTGCTTTTATAAGCAATTGGTCTATAAGTCTAAGTGCTATTGCTATTCCTTCCTTCCTTCCTTCCCTCCCTCCCTTCCTCCCTCCCTCCCTCCCTCCCTCCCTCTCTTATTCCCTTCCCCATTCTCTTTCCTGGTAGCACCATGGTTAGAATAAAGTACTGCAGGCTAACTCTGCCCAGTGCCAGCAGTTTGATCCTGACTGGCCCAAGGTTGATTCAGCCTTCCATCCGTCGGTAAAATGGGAATCCGGATTGTTGGGGGCAAGAGGCTGACTCTGTAAACCGCTTAGAGAGGGCTGTAAAGCATTGTGAAGTGGTATATAAGTCTAAATGCCATTGCTATTGGTACTTCAGGGGTCCCTAACCCCTGGTCTGTGGACCAGCCACCAGGTCGTAGCATGCCCAAAACCAGGCCGTGCAAACAAGCGAAGCCCCATCCACGGGATGCAGGCAGCACAAGAAACGACATCCCCTCCGGTCCATGGAAAAAAAATCTCTCTCCACGAAACCGGTTCATGGTGCCCCAAAGGTTGGGGGGGCTGCTGTCTTACCTGAACCACTGAATGTTGGTGTGAGGCATGGATTTCAAGATGTAGTCCCATCGGGATGCCCATTTTATATTGTTGTTCTCCTGTGTGGGGGGGAAAAATTGGAGCGGAATCACAAATGTCACTTCCCAAAGAACAAATTTTACAACAACTTTCGTTCTTGTGATTGCAAGACTTCAAATGTCAGGTCGTCTCTGCTGCGCTGACCCCCGATTTCCCAAAGCGTGTCAGGGACAAACATGATTTATACGCAGTTGGGTAACAAACCACTTTCTTGACCTCTTAAGAAAAAAAACAAACCCTCAACCTTGGCTTGGGGTTGCTGTGTGATGGGCGTAGGTTGAAAAAAAAATGTGATTTAACGTTTCAAGAAGTTGTATAACTGCACAGAGAAGAACTGCCAAAAATAATTGAGGAGAAATGCTCAATTCTTATGTGCCAGGGCACTGGAAGAATTGTGCAATACATAGTACATAGCCCAATTGTGGAAAATATATTTGAGAAAATATGAACAATATTTGTAGGGTGTGCCTTTTGGTAATACTGTTTATACTTAGCACCATAAGGTTTTAAAATACACACACACAAATTAAAAAGCTTATTGTGAGGTTCAGTACATATTATCAGTCCATTAACGACCAAGATCGGAAAACTTGAATCATTAAAATGGATGCGGTTATAAGTCTACAAGTTATACTTACTTCAAATTTCACGGAGTATGTATAGATCACATCCAGTTTGCTATTAAATTCTGCAGGAATTTCCATAGGGGGACCCTTACAGGATAAATTGTTTATATCTGTATGCTTGTAGCTGCAAAGATAAATATATACGTATTTCCAGAATGATCTAGAGACTTTCCTTCAAATGTGTTCCGGTTTTTAAAAATCAAAACCTCTTACTTAAGATCTAGGACTACTTCATATATTACTCGTGTAACGCACAGCATTTTTTACAGTCCGGCATCTTGTAATAATCATAAACAGGTTGTTAAGCCAAGATTCGCGGTTCCAAGATAATGGAAAAATCATAGACAGGCATTTTATACATTACATTCTATTCTAAGCGATCAATATACTGTAGCCCAGTCTTGAGAATCTTATTTTAAGATTCAAAAGAAGACAATAAACAGTTCAAACAGGCAAGGAACAGAAGATTATTCTGCAATATATTGATAAAGAATAATGCTAGTGAATGAAGTGTTGGAAAATACTCAAATAGTCTTATTCCTAAGCTAACCACAGAGTAGGACTGTATTATTATTATTATCTGTCTCATCCTTCCTATCACCTACTCCTATTGGTATCTAATGACTATCATTTTGTGGACTATATCTTATGATTTATCACTTTGCTCTTTGTATGTACACTGAGAGCTTATGCACCGGAGACAAATCCCTTGGGTGTCAAATCACACTTGGCCAATAAAGAATACTCTATTCTATATCCTAGTTTTGATCAGCTCAGCAACCTAGCCATCGCTAAGATAAGGGTACACCTTTATAACAGAATAACAGAGTTGGAAGGGACCTTGGAGGTCATCTAGTCCAACCCCACTGCTCAAGCAGGAGATGCTATATCATTTCTGACAAATGAATGTCCTATCTCTTCTTGAAAGCCTCCAGGGATTAAGCAACCACGACTTCTGAAGGCAAATTTCTTTATGAAACTTTTGCAGCGGAAGTCAAACTCGAGAACCAGCTGTATTAAAACAACAGCACACCATCTTCTCTTTCCATTATAAAACATGATTCTGCTCAAGCATTTCTGGGCCACCCCCACGCCACCCCACCCCCCAAAAAAGTTTGAAGCAATCACAACAGTGAGCATTCCCCCACTCCCAATTTTCAAATCATCTCAGATTATTTTCTTGTAGTAGCTTCAGACTTTGGAATTATTATTTTTTTTTTGATGGGGGGGGATGACAGGAAAAATAGGAGTTCGTAAACATGTGAGGACAAAGCATCAATTAGATGCCCTCCTCCTTCTCCTCCTGCAAAGGAACAAGAGATGGGCGGAGGCGACAGGAAAGCCGGTCGAAAGCCATTCAAAGGACTTGACCGTGCCTACTCCGCCCTCTTGTGGAGTACACAATCACACACACAAAGGCCAATTGTGCGCTGCCTGATTTTGTTCCTGCCCAGGGCGGCTCGATAAATTGACTAGATAAAATAAATCCAGCATATCACGATCTCTGTATTATCCAGACTTCAAGGGTCACCGGTTAAGGTCAGGAACACTGATCGGTTTCACTTGCCACCTTTAAAGGCTTCCGATCAATCAGCAGAAGTTGATGTCCTGCCTGCAAAATACACACGCACACACACACACACACACACTCTGGAGGGTTGCCAGTTTAGAAGAAAGCGGCACACCAACAGGTTTTTAAGAAAGTGCTAAGAACCGGTTTGGCCTTCTTTTTCTTCTCCCCAATACTGAATGAGTGGATTATTTTTAAAAAATATCTTAGTAAAAGGAATGCTATTAGAATTAGAATAGAATTATAATTAAAAACATTAGCATTAGAATTAATTAGAATTAGAAGAGAATAGAACAGAATTAGAATTAGAAACATTAGAATTAGAATGTAGAATTAGATTAGAATTAGGATTAGACTATAGAATAGAACAGAATTAGAACCATAGGAATTAGTCTATAGTCTGTAGTCTGTAGTCTATAGACTACAGATAAGATAGGATAGGATAGGATAGGATAGGATAGGACAGGACAGGACAGGACAGGACAGGACAGGACAGGACAGGACAGGACAGGACAGAACAGAACAGAATAGAATTCTTTGTTGGTCAAGTGTGATTGGACACACAAGTAATTTGTCTTCAGTGCATAAGCTCTCAGTGTACATAAAAGCTACAAATGATAATCATCACTTATAGTTACTTAGTTATTTTGTGCCTCGAAAGTGATACCTACTATGATTAGCGAGTGAGCAGTTTACCGTGGTGGCCCAGTGGTTAGAATGCAGTATTGCAGGCTAATTCTGTTGACTGCCTACTGTCAGCAGTTCAAGTCTCATTGTCTCAAGGCAGACTCGGCCTTCTAATCTTCCGAGGTCAGTAAAAGGAGGACCCAGATTGTTGGGGACAAATAGGCTGACTTTGTAAACCGCCCAGAGAACCACCCATAAAGAAATGCAAAGCGGTATATAAATCTAAGTGCTATTGCTATTACCTCTTGGGCTCCAGCTGAGCTGCAACGAGCCTTGCTCCAGGCCAGCTCTCGTCTTTGCCACTATGGTAGGTGATTGTAATGTCGACGTGATTGAAGAGGTAGAAGGTGTTCTTCTTGTTGAATTCATCCTGAAAGATATTAAGACACCATGAAATACTTCTAAAACTGGAGGGGGGAAGATAGCAACAGCCACAGCCAATGCTGTTGGCCGTACCAAATGTATATATAAAGTTTATTGTCATTGTACGTACATACACAGTATACCCGTACAACGAAATTCACATAACACCCAGAGATCAAGCCGAACACACATGGCAAGCCCCAGACACACCCCTACCCACCAAAAACTGTTGGCCATACCAAATGTGTGTCATAAACAAAAGAACGGAGCCAGATACTCTGAAAATTTGCTGATTTACAAACACTAAAGATTGCATAAATTTCCTGATGAAGCCCTTTCCCCAAGAACAAAGATGTATAGGACAGTGCTTGGGGCTCATATAAGCTTGCAATAGCTCATTCGTGCATGTATCTGTATGCATTTACTGTGGGGAAAAAAAAACCTGAATAAAAATCCATTTTGAATATGGTATGTCTTCCTTCCCCATGCAATTTGTAAATCTCTTGTTTTAAAAACCTGCCTTTCAGCACGCCCGTTTGCTGGCTAAAGAGCAGCATCTCAATATTTCCAAAATGCCCAGCACTAAAGGATTGTTTGTTTTCTGAAGTGAATTCAGGCTTGGGTAGCGTTTCTCAACCTTGACCCTTTTAAGATGCGTAAACTTCAACTCCCAGAATTCCCCAGCCAGCACGCATATAAATTTCAGTCCCCGACATGGGATCTTGGTAAATATCTGGCTAACATACTATACCTGCATGGTGGCATCAGCAACAGCACGTTAGAAATCTGCTAGGCCTAGGAGGAATTGTGAACCACACAGGTTGCTAGAAAAAACAATGGCTACCAACCTGCCTTCCACTGAGGACCTGTATACTGCACGAGTCAAAAAGGGGGCTGTGAAAATATCTAGACCCCTCACATCCTGGATATAAATTGCTTCAACTCCTATCCTCAAAACGACGCTATAGAGCACTGCACACCAAAACAACTAGACACAAGAACAGTTTTTTCCTGAACGCCATCACTCTGCTAAACAAATAATTCCCTCAACATTGTCAAGTCTGCACTATTATTAATCTTCTCATCATTCCCATCACCCATCTCCTTCCACTTATGACTGTATGACTGTAACTTTGCTGCTTGTATCCTTACGATTTATATTGATACTGATAGTTTCCTGATTGCTCATTTGTACCCTTTGACTGTCATTAAATGTTGCACCTTATGATTCTTAACAAATGTATCTTTTCTTTTATGTATACTGAGAGCGTATGCTTCAAGACAAATGCCTTGTGTGTCCAATCACACTTGGCCAATAAAAAATTCAATTCAATTCAGTTCAGTTCAGTTCAGTTCTATTCTATTCTATTCACTAGGCATGGTTGGCTAGGGAATTCTGGGAGTTGAAGTCTACAAGGTCTTAAAGTTGCCAAGGTTGGGCAGTCTTGATATAGACTTTCATTTCAATTACTTAATAAACTAGAATTTGCTAGAATGACTAATATTCCAAGCCCAAACCATGCACAAAACTACTGTTTGTACCAGTTTCTGATCGTTCTTGAAATCAATTTAAGAGAAATAAACCCTTGATCACTTACACTCATTATACAGAAATCTTTTATCCGGCCGTCTGATGCAATGTAACACCCAACTGGAAATCCAGGATTACAGTATTTAAGGTTGTCTTCCACATTGTAACACCAAGTCACGGGCATGTTATCTATAATCCTGAATAAGAAAAACATTTGTATAATTCTATATTTATAAATAGCATGGCATTTATAAGGCTTTTAAAATAGCCTTCAAACATTTGCACTCTTAATGGGAAGACTAACACCGCTTCTTCCATGGTCTTCATCTTTCTATTTTTAGAACACGGCTGGACAACAGTTAATTCTTCCCTACACAGATCAGTGATTTTTAAAGAACATGTTCTCCTCACCAGTGATGCTGGTAATTCAACTGCATCCCCTTCTTCAAAAAATCCAGTTTGTTTTTGTCCTCTGGCTTCTCTGGGTCGTAAGATTTCACGCAAACTTTCTTGCACTCTTCATCTTTTTTAAATGTAAACTGGCACAGAGACAAAAGAGATGCAAATGTTTTGATCCACACCATTAAAACGATTCAGCTGGCACTCATGCAAGATTGTGGTTTTGAAATGATCATTTTGTCCAGCCAGAGGTTAAAAGGTGTCCTATAATACTTATCTAAAAATTCCCCAGGATTTCATTTTCTGCTCAGTGCTCCCTTACTTTCTTCCTCTTCCTCTCTCCCTCTTTCCTTTTCTCTCTTTCCAACACTCAAAATATATTGCTTAGAAGGGAACTGGCAGACAATTTGGCATCATTCAGGAGACAGATAGAAAGCAACTTCTTGCCCTTATAAAATTAACTAATGACAAATGAATTAAAAGCTGGAAGTAAGAAAGCCGGGAAATTCAAGACCCTATCATTTTCCCTCTGCCCCACAAATTTATCAAGGAGTGTTTTATTTCCAGCGATAGCAGCCGCCGCCAGCAATATGCCCTTGGGGGAAACACATAGGAGCAATAGTGATTCTGCAATAATTGTATCTTCTTTCTAGCCTGCCTCTGAAAATTCTTTTCAGCTGACCAAGAGTCAGCTCCATTCAGAAAGAAACGGAGCTGGCCTACAATTTCTAAATAGTCCTTTATATTCTGCATAAATGCGTTCTCCTAACAGCCATTCAGCATCTGTGTCCCCAAATGATTTCCGTGAAGCTTTTGTCAAAAGCAGGAACAAGCGCGCGTCACCGTAAGGATCTCACAAAACAAGCTTCTCCAAAGCATTTAGAAGTCTGTGGTCACCTCGTAAGGGGAAGAGGCTATCCTCTCGCCAAACAGAACTTGTCCGAGGTTTTCTGAAGGTCTCTCTTCCGTTTGGTCTTTGCAAAAATCAAAACTGTGCAAGAAGAAAGAAAAGGTTGAGTCTTCACATTATCATGCTTAGGAGTATCACCCTCCCATCTCTTTTCTCTCAGCTGCAAAAGCCGTACCCAGCCCCCTTCTAGATGCAAGGTGTACTTACGCGTCATATTCATACGGTAAAACAGATTCAACCGAGTCCAGTCTGTTTACAAACAGCTCAATTTTGGGCTAGGATTAAAGAGAGACATTGTTTTAAAACAGTCGGCAACATAACTTACGCTTTCTTGAATACCAAAATGAACACCGAACTCACTCACCAGCAATAGGGGGAGAAGGGGATTTTAACCAATTAACAGAGTTGGAAGGGATCTCATAGGTCATCTAGTCCAAACCCCCCCCCACACACCCCCAGTCCAAGCAGGATGTGTTGCATCTTGCACAAAATTCAGGGTTCAAAAAAAAAGGCTGACATTTTGCAGGTACGACCCTCTGATTTCTCATGTGAAAATTAATGAGGGGGTGGGGGGGGGAGAAAACTTTCATGGGTCACAACGACCACCCCTCCCAAGAGGCCTAATTAGATGATTAGACTAATTAAGACCTAGAATTTATTTATTTATTTAGAAAATTTATATTGCCGCCTACTCGCCCATGGGCGACCCAAGGCGGCTTACAGGAATATAAAAGCACCATATAAAAATGAAAAACAATAAGAGAAAACAACAATAAATTAGTAACATTAATTTCCTCCCACCCCATCCCGCTTCAAGGGTTCCCCTGGATGGCTGGGAGGGGATTCGTGTGAATGCGAGACACGTGTTCTCCCTCGAGGAAGCGTGTCGTGTAAACACACACAGACCCTTCCACACACACACACCTGCACCTGCCCCCCACCCAGGGAAACTACAACTCCCAGGGCCGCGCAGAGGATGCTGGGAGGTGTAGTCCCGGCTCCTCAGGAGGATACCCCGCTTCCCCCCATCCCGTCCCGCCAGGCATCCCACCGAACAACGGACGGCGGGCCCCTCCTGCTTGGTGTCCGAGGGCTCGCAGAAGCTGACGGGCGCCAAGCCGGGCAGGTAGAAAGCGGCGCCGAGGCCTGCGCGGCCTCCCAAAACCAGCAGTAGCAGTAGCAGCGGGACGGAGAGGCGGCTAGGCCGCGGCCTCCCCATCGTGGCGCTTCCTGGCTCGCGGCAACGGAGGGGGCTCTCTGCGGGCCGGAGGGGGCTCCAAGGGCGGCGGCGTCGTCGTCACAATCGCCCGGCAGGAGCGGCGGCAGCGGCGGCCTCGGCACTGAGGAAGCGCGGCCGGGCCTGGGTGGAGCGCTTCGCCTCAGCTTCCCACGTGACCCGAGCGCGGCGCCGCCATCTTGGGTCAGGGCAGCTTCGAGGGTCCGTTCAGATTCGGCGGGTCGGCGCTCGATGCAGGGCGAGAGGCGGCGCCGGCGCCATTTTGGCTAAGGGCAGCGGTCCCTTCCTGCATCCTGCATTCTAGCAATTGGGTGCGTGGAGCCAACATGGAACAATGATAGAATAATATTATCTGCAATAATAAGCGAAACGTCTTGAAAGAATAGAATAGAATAGAATAGAATAGAATAGAATAGAATAGAATAGAATAGAATAGAATAGAATAGAATAGAATAGAAAATAGTATTTAAATAAATAGTATTTAAATAAAACGATTTACTAAGTCTGCACTATTAATCTTTTCATCGTTCCCACCAACCATCTCGTCCCACTTATGACTGTATGACTGTAACTTTGTTGCTTGTATCCTTACAATTTAATCTGATATTGTTTCCTGATTGCTTATTTCTAACCTATGACTATCATTGAGTGTGTACCTTATGGTTCTTGATGAACGGTATCTTTTATGTACACTGAGCGTGTATGCACCAAGATAAATTCCTTGTGTTTCACCTGGCCAATCACACTTGGCCAATCAAAATTTCTATAATTCTATCTAGAATAGAATAGACTAGACTAGACTAGAATAGAATAGAATAGAATAGAATAGAATAGAATAGAATAGAAGTCAGCAACCTTTGGCTCTGGAGCCGCATGTGGCTCTTTGGCCCTCTGCTGTGGCTCCCTGTCGGGTGATCCCACCACTGGCTGGCCCTGTCCTTCACACTCTCCTCCTAGTCACTCCTCGCCTGGCCTGAGAAGGTTAGGGAGACAGTGGGGGATGGAGAAATAGCCGGGGCAGAGACAGAGAGATAGAGAGAGAGCGGAGGGGGGGAGAGAGGATGGGATGGGGAGGGAGGGAGGGAGGGAGGGAGGGGGAGAGAGAGATGTCAAAAGGGTTTTGTGGTTCCCAATGTCCTGGTTCTCTGCCCTAATGGGTAGGCGTGGCTAGCGGGGGCATGTGACTGGTGGAAGTGAGTGATGTCGAGTTGGCCATGCCCACTCAGGTTTTTGTGGCTCCCGGTGTTTTCTTTTCTGTGCTCCAAATGGCTCTTTGAGTGTGTAAGGTTGCAGACCCCTGGAATAGAATAATAGCTATAGTGGCGAATATCTAGTTCAGGTGTAGGATGAGGGTAAAGGTTCATTCTCTGAGCTTGTGGGTTGGTTTCCGAACGTTTCATTATCAGGCTAGGTAACATCTTCAAACTGCACTGAAGATGTTACCTAGCCTGGTAACAAAACGTTCGGAAACCAACCCACAGGCTCGGAAAATGAACCTTTATCCTCAAAAAAAAAAAAAAAAACCCCAGAAAGTTCCAGTTGCCTCTTGAAAAAGTATCTTTGGGGCAACTATGACCTGGAAGACGTAGAATCTCCATGGACGTATAGAATAATAGACTTTAATAGAATAATAGTTGGGGTTAAGTCAAGGACCCCTTGAATGGTACATATGATTCTAGTCCAAAGATTAGATAGATAGATAGATAGATAGATAGATAGATAGATAGATAGATAGATAGATAGATGATAGAAAGATAGATAGATATACATACATATATACATACATTCAGTGACCCATCTGGATGCATTGATACGCACACATCCATGCTTTTTAATTTATTGCAGAGTTGCATGCTTCTATAAGACCGCAAAGAAGAGTGTAGCCAAATCTTGAACGAAAGCATCTCAGGCTAAAATTGCAATCAAGAAATCTACCGTCTTCCAAGGCGTATTTATTTATTTCCTATAATTTTATTCCAAATTCCCTCCTCAATCAATTCATCTGCACACCCTTATCGTAGAAGATGCTCGCGCATGCGCGGACACCCCCACCCGCCGTAACCCGGGCCCATTTCTCCGCTCTCCCAAACCCTGGCCACGCCTCCTCCCTTTCTCCATGCTTTCATCCGGGCTTTATCAGCTCCGTTCGAGCGCGCTGACGTCACCTATATAAAGGCCCTCAGCCCCTTTGTTCCTCTTCAGTGCGTCGTTGCAGGCCGGCGGGGAGGAGGTAAGGATGCGGGATAGCGGCTGAGGGAGGCTTCCCCTTTTTTTTTATAAGGCCTTTTTGATATAATACGTATGCTTTTTTTGTGTGTCTCACGCACGCAACGCCGATTAGCGGACCCCCAAGGACCTTATTTATTTCGTTTTCCGTTCCCACACACCCCTCAACGGTTTTCACCCTTCCCGCTTCTTTTCCTCAGGGGGTGGCTGAGGCGCCATTTTAAAGCTTGGGAAGTTAGGTGGGTGGCGGAAAGTGCTGTTTCTTCCCCCCCCCCCACTTCCCCATACACGGGCTCCTCAGGGAGGGTCGCGTGAGCCGCCATTTTGCGGCCGCCTTTAGAGGCACCTCGATGCTTCGCGCGCCCCCGCCCCCTTCTTCAAGGCGCGTGGGATGGGGGGGAAGGGCGACGGAAGTGCGCACGCGCCGCTCTTTCGGGAGGCTTTTTCTGCGGAGGGCGCATGCGATCCGCGCGTTCCGTTCGGCCGCCGCGCATGCGCGGTTTGCGCGAAAAGACGGCTTTTGTTGCTATAACCGAACGTGGGAATTGCTTTTCTTAAAGATTGGGTGCTTTTTTTTTACTTATTATTATTATTATTATTATTTCCTACCAAATTCGAAAACTGAATTTCTTGGAAATTTGCTCAGGTTCCTCAGTTAGGGAGTTAAATCTTTTCTACCTCTCCCTTTGAATTTAAACCGTCCATTTATATTTTGGAATATAAATGCAGAATGGAATTGCCGATGTGATTGTGCCTTCAGCAATTTCGATACTTTTATTAGGGGTTTTGTTGTTGAAATACCTGGGAATTCTTCAACGGTTCTTTTGGAATAGGGAAATGGAACTGTTGAGGGAACAGTCAAGAGAGTTGAATGCAGCTTTCATTCAATAGAAGTGTCCAGAAATATATTGATAACTGCTAAATTTTGCAATGCTTTGTTGCTATTTAGGTTTTGTGATCCTAAATGAACCTATCTGGAAGGGATTGGTTTGGATAGACTTAAGTTAGAAATTAAATTCATTTCATTGTTTTAGGATGATTGAGCAATATTTGTAAAAGGGGCTGACAATTTAAGAAAAAACAATTATGAAATGAGGCTTAAAAGGACTATTAAGAGGAAATGTGGTTTGTTAATGGCCGTTCTTGTTCATGCTTAAACTAGAAGAAAGTTCTACCATATCATATTGTATTTTTTTTCTTCTTGATAGGGCCGCTTGGAAAAGTACTCTTTATAAAGGGCATTTTAGTGCAGCAGTAGGAATGAAGTAATTGACTAGTAATGAAAATGGAATGTTATCAACAATGTCTTTTATATGCAGGAAATCCCAAAAATCATATTGCAGTTGGATGTGACTATATTTTTTTATGGTTTCTGAAGGTTGGTTGTATTGTTCTAGATTCCAAAACCTGTCAAAATGGTTGAAGCAGATCGGCCTGGGAAGCTGTTCGTTGGTGGATTGAACATTGAAACGAATGAGAAAGCTCTTGAATCTGTCTTTGGCAAATATGGCCGTATCGTAGAAGGTAAGGTCGAGGCACCTTGGTGTGGTTTTCAGTTCTGCTGTGATGAACTTTGCTTTTTTGATCAGCTGAAGTGATAGAATTTACCTATCCTCTAAGAAGTTCTGAGCAGGCTTCTGTGAATCCTGGGTTGTGCCCCTGTGATGTCAGCAAACAAAATAATGCTTGTATCTCTCTCAGTTCTCCTTATGAAAGACCGCGAAACCAACAAGTCCAGAGGCTTTGCTTTTGTCACATTTGAGAGCCCAGCAGACGCTAAGGATGCAGCAAGAGATATGAATGGAAAGGTAAGAATTAATGTCTTGTTTTTGTTGTAAAGTTCAAAGGAGAGTACTGAAATAGTTTCAAAGGATTGTGTCTTTATTTTCTAGAGATACTTTAAGAAAACCTGTTGTCTTTCAAATTGAATAGCAAAGGTTGCTTTCCAGCATCTCTTAAAGTAAGGGGAAAAAACCTAGTTGTATTTCTAGTGGTAATAGTACCATAAGAAACATGTCAGATATATGCCAAATGTTTGTTGGATGCTCCTCAAAAGACAAGAGGAAAAGATGTCCCATATAAACAGGACAGCCATATGTTAACTTACAAAATGTTAGTATTGCAATTTGAAATTACAAAGGTAAATGACTTAAAACACTGTAGTAATGTATTTGCAAATTCTACTTAATATGATAACCTTGGTAACTAACCAGCAATCAATAAACAGCATTAGCATTCTGAGTCCTCTGTCAGTTTTGGAAGGCAGTTTTCTTTTTGCTTAACTGCCACATATTTTAGCTGGGGAAGTTGGGAGGGGGTTGTTGTTGGAGCGGTAGAAAGTTAGTCATAACAACATTCCATATTCAAGGACATCCAGCATCTGATGGAGACTGCCTGAAGATTGTATCCAATTGAGTGTGAAGAGTTGATTGGACAATGTGATGAACTTGTGGGTGTGGGGCAGGGCTGTGAACTGTCAACTGAGTGTGGAAAACCTGGAAGCTTTCAGTTTCGGGTTTTCCTAGTTGTGCCAACATGACATCTCTAATAAATTGGAACTCAAGCCTTTATTTATTTTATTTAGAGCTTTATTTCGTTGGGGGTGTTCCTTGGAACCCTTACATCCTCTGTGTCCACTAATCAGGATTGGATGCTGATAGTAGTCTAAAACAGGGGTCTCCAACCTTGGTCACATTAAGACTTGTGGAATTCTGGGAGCTGAAGTCCACAAGTCTTAAAGTGACCAAGATTGGAGACCCCTGGTCTAAAAGTCTGAAAATGTAATAAATCTAAAGGCAAGCGTCATTCACAAATATTAAATTAGATGCCTCTTTCAGTCTTTAGATGGGAAATCCATTAAAGTTGAACAAGCTACCAAGCCAACCTTTGAAACTGGTAGACGTGGGCCCCTCCCTCCAAGGAGCAGAGGACCCCCGAGAGGCCTTAGAGGTGGAAGAGGCAGCAGTGGAACCCGGGGGCCTCCTTCAAGAGGCAGTCACTTAGGTATGTTTTAAGTTCCTGTGTATTGATGGCATACAAGACATACAAAAGTTGAATGGAAAGAAGGAAAATAGCTGGACAGAAGGTAAAGTGCTGTGAGCAAGAATTATTATACTTTGAAATGCAAAAAAAAACCTCAGTCATAGTCCAAATAGTGCTTTGGGGTGTCCATGTGCTCTTGTTCTTAGATGAGATTGGTGATCTTTAAAGTCTGGCTTGCCTGAACTTGTATTTCAAAAGCAGATCCAGAGTAAATATCTAGAAGGCACCATATTATAAATTCCTACCTTGATATGCCAAAAAATGTCAGTTCCATATTGATAATCAACAGGTAATTTTTTAAATCTGAAAGAAGCTGGAACATAAGCCAGTGTTGATCAAGTTGTGGGTAGTTCCTGGTCTGCATTGCTATTCGCTATCTCTCACAGCTCATCTTAAACTGTAAACAAGCTTTAACAACCAAGCCAGGGCATGCCTCTGGAACAGAGTTGTCACCCTAAGTATGCTTGTGAGCTTCCTTGAAAGTAACTGATTGGCACCTGAAAAATGATTGAATGTCTGCTAATCTGCATTCTCACCTGTGCTCTTGAGTTTACAAGAACAGAGAGGCTCTATACAGTTAGAAGATGGGTATAGGTTACCAGTTTTAGCTGCTTGCTGCTTTTCTGTAATGTTAATGGCCACAGCCATAGCATATGAAATAGTTTTGTGCATAAATATGTCATACAGGTTGTGCAGGTTTCTATTTGGAGGCCTTGATCCAGAGTTAACTATTTCTCAGGACAAAGGCAATCCTGAGCATGCTTATTCTTAACCCCTTTTCACTTCTGGTGCCTTTCAACATCATGATGATGCTTTCTGAAGCTGTCATGCTATCTTCTAGGTTCCTCTAGAGGCCCACTTCCAATGAAAAGGGGCCCGCCTCCCCGTAGTGGGGGCCCGCCTCCCAAAAGACCTGCGCCATCTGGACCTGTACGCAGCAGTAGCGGGATGGGTGGCAGAGGTAAGCCTTGTGCAAATGCTGCTTTTGTTAACTTGAGGGCTGTGGTACATTCAAAATTTGGGGCTTTAAAATTCTTAGTGCCGTTTGTGTAAGGGTTCTTTGCTCTCCAGGCACTGGATATACCACAGAATAGCAAATCTGTATAAAATACTTTATTGCAACATACACCTTGCCCAGCAAGCTATTGCTCTGGGCCAACTCTGCTCTTCCAGGCTTTGCAAGATGCTGCCACCGTGTAAATAAATGTGTCTTTAATGCTCAACTAAAATAGTTGAGCAATAGACAAACAGTGCCTTTGTACTGTAAACTTCTCAGATAGTGTTAGAAAGCACTATGGGACGATATATAAGCCTAAATGCTATAGCTGTTGCTATACATCATGCTTCGTAGAGGAGAGATGGAGAAAACGTTACACCGTTTAGAAATGCAGAGAGAAGCAAATCAATGGAAGCAAGAATAAACGAAACTCTTCTATCAGTGTGGACTAAATCCTAGTAGTTATTCCTCCTACAGTGAGGAAACATAACATTCAGTTTCCAACTAAAATCTTCATGGGTAACATGGAACTTTTGCCTTCTTCCAAATATTCTTGCATTAGTTGCAATGAGATTGTGCTTAATGTGTGGTTCTTCCTCTTCTAATTGCTATCGAAGAATTTGTATAATTGTGCATAGACTTTTGCCTTCATTAAAATACAGTTCGGTATAACATTTCTCCCAGTCAGAATGGGGACAAATGCCTTCTCATTGCCTTGTTTCCAAAACACTCCAATTTGGGTTTGTTTGTTTTTTAATTTTAGCGCCCCTGTCCCGTGGCAGAGACAGCTATGGGGGGCCTCCACGAAGAGACCCCTTGTCATCACGAAGGGATGTCTACTTATCCCCCAGAGATGATGGTTACAGTACTAAAGACAGGTAAAATAATGTTTGTTAATACATTGAAGCAGGTGTCCTCGGATTTTGTGCTATTTTGCTTGTCAGTAATCAAAAAGTAACTTAATTTTTAATTCATATAGCTATTCAAGCCGAGATTATCCAAGTTCCAGAGATACCAGAGATTATGCCCCCCCACCAAGGGATTATGCCTATCGTGATTATGGACATTCCAGTTCACGTGATGAATATCCCTCAAGAGGTTACAGGTACCTAGAGTTCTGTTGTATGTGTTGGTCTCTTATGTGCTATAGAGACTATATATGTTCTATAGAATTGATATTTATTTAGAAACATTGGCGCTCCGTAAGGATCTCTAGAAAATTGAAAAGCCCAAAATAAATCAACTCATCTCCTCATCTGTAACAAGGAGGGACAGGGGTTGGTTACCAGTAGTCCTCTGCCGATGACCATTTGTCCTTTCAAAATTAAAATAGCCCTGAACAAATGGTGGTCACAGAGAGGCCTTGGAGCTCCAGCCTTGCAGGATTGTGGCCTTTGGCCTCCCCTAACAACCATGGGATTTGGTTAATAAAGGCAGTCAACATAACCAAATCATTGATGGGCAGGGATTGCCAACACTAGGTGAGGGGAGTCACATTTCAGGATGGTAGTTCCAATCAAATTGCCATTGCAAATCTGAAAATACCTATGCTTGGTCATCAATACGCTTTTTGAATTAAATATTGATGGCAGGCTTGGCTTAGCCTTTTAAAGACCTCAGAGTGCAGACCATACATAACTTAGTGTGTACATTTGTATATCCTGGTGGCGAATTGATTAAACTGCAGTATTGCAGGCAAACTGCCTAGAGTTTGATCCTAGCGAGGCTCAAGGTTGGCTCGGCCTTACCATCCTTCCAGTGTCGGTAAAACGAGGACCCCGATCGTTGGGGGAAGATGCAAATAGTGCCTTTATACTGTAAACTGCCCAGAGGGTGTTATAATGCACTATGGGACGGTATATAAGTCTAAATGCTATAGCTGTTGCTATACCTCATGCTTCGTAGAGGAGAGATGGAGAAAATGTTACACCATTTAGAAATGCAGAGAGAAGCAAATCAATGGAAGCAAGAATAAACGAAACTTTTCTATCACTGGACGTTCAGTACTAAACCCTAGTAGTTATTCCTCCTACAGCGATCGGGATGGCTATGGAGGACGTGACCGGGATTACTCGGACCATCCCAGTGGAGGCTCTTACAGAGATTCCTATGAGAGTTACGGTAAGTGCTGACTTTGAGGGCTTCTAAGGAATGTCTTAGGCTTCTTCCTTGACTCACTAGAGTGCTGCTCCTTGGGGGGGAGGGATTAACATGATGGGTTTTTCTGCTGCAATGGAAGAAAAAATGTAAAGAAATGTTTTTATTTTAACGAAATGATTGAATTGCAGTTCCCTTAATCTATCGAAGCAAAGTTCAACAATTCTGAATTGCATCTCTCTCACTGGAAAAACAATGGCTGAGTTTCTACTATAAAAATAGCAAGCAGTTCTGGAATAATCCCCCAAAAAAGAGCTACTTTGTGAAAAACCAGCATCTTCAAACAGCCTGTTTATTTCCTTCTCTGCCCGATCCTTCCCCCACCAAATATAATGTGAGATTATATTTAAACTACTACTCAGTTTAAAAATCCAAAAAAAAAGTCAGAGAAGCCATTGATGCATTTCTTTTAAAAACTCAGATGTAAAATTGTGGTGATATGATTTATAGTGTTGCCCTATTACCTGACCATTGAACCTGCAGGTAACTCACGTAGCGCTCCCCCTGCACGCGGGCCCCCTCCATCATATGGTGGAAGCAGTCGCTATGACGATTACGGAAGCACCCGTGATGGGTATGGTGGAAGTCGAGAGAGTTACTCAAGCAGCAGAAGCGAGGTCTACTCAAGTGGCCGAGACCATGTGGGCAGACAAGACAGAGGCCTTCCCCCTTCTATGGAACGGGGCTACCCTCCACCACGTGATTCTTACAGCAGCTCGAGCCGCGGAGCACCCCGAGGTGGCGGCCGGGGAGGGAGCCGCTCGGACAGAGGTGGAGGCAGAAGCCGATACTAAAAAATCTTTGAAGCTCATGGACCAAATCAACTTTTTTCCTCCCAACACAAGAAATGTGGAAGTTTTATCTCGTTCCCACCCAGAGGACTACCGAAACGATGTTTTTAACTTTTTTTTTAATTGTTGCTTGTTAAGTTCCCCTTCATTACTGATGTTTTTTGTGAGGAAAGAGTAAAAACATGTTTAATTTCATTTCAAAATTGTTAATAATTTCTCTCAAAAAGCAGATGTTAATGTATGCCATTTTGAGCCTATGTACTAGTGTTGTAACCTTTTCAAAGTAAACGTTAACCCTGAAATGCCACACTTTTCACTTCATCAATGCAACGGCCAGCCTAAGGCATCCCATGCATCTAAAATGGCCATGGATCGTTCTGCGCATGCAAGCATGCCTTCTCTCGAGGCAAGACGTATGATTTGTTGGAAGGGGGGGTGGGGATGGATGCCAACCCTAAACTATTAACTGTCCTCTGAAATGCAAAGATGCTCCCAAAATAATGACCAGTCTTCGGTCCTGTGTAAAATTCAGGATACCATTCAGCCTTTTAAGTCAAAACCACCAATGGATAAAGCTGAATGTACATTGTGCCATTCTACGCATTTCCTTAAGCAATTTGCAAGAACCTCGCCCCCCTCAGTAATACATTAAACCTGTAGCAAGCAAGCTGCAGAGTTCTGTAAATTTAAAAAAAAAAGAGGTTTGGCCCCTTCCATCCAAGAAGCTGCAGAACGTACTTGCTCTTACTGTTTCAAATTTTTGCAATCCTGTAGTGTCTCATTTTTAAAGGAACATCTTTGACTCCAAAGGCAAAATGGAGAAAAGTAAGATAAGCAAAGAAGTCTTTCTCACCAACCTCTGAAAAGCTCATGGCTTCAATTAAACAAGTGAAAGCTTTCAGCAGCCCACAACAGCTTTAAAGCATCAAATGCCCGTGAAACAGCAAAAGATGGTAAGCAAAGCAAAAACTAAGTTTTTCGGTCTAAATCAAAACGTGAAACCAAAGCTATCGTCCTTTTTAGTGCAGTAGGACATTCTGTGCATCATGGCAATGGAAGTTTTTCTAGCTTTTAAAGAAAGCGCCAAATGGAAAAAAAATACCTGTGCTGGAAAGCCTTAGGCGAAGCCTTCTAAATTCATCATAACCTTGTCTTGGATGAAACTATGTATGGCACATACATTTGAAAATGATGCTAAGAAAGCAACTTGTAAACAAACGTCCCCATAAAGGGTTGGGAGGGACTGTTGCTTTTTTGGCCAGTATGTTTCGATGAAGATATTTATTAAAAAAAAAAGCAAGCTACTTGTATTTTTTAATTAAGAAATGTAAAACCATAATACAATCAGAACTTGGCTTAAATTGCCAAAATCTGTGTTAACAGCTTGGGAAATGTCAAGCAAGCCATGATTACGAACTTGATGTTTAGTTGGATGCCTGACTTCTTTTCTTTATACTGTAGTCTTGTTTGGGAGTTTTGGTACCTGGGCCGAGTTGTCATCGCCCAGGTGCGGCCAGGAAGCTCAAAAGATGCGGTTGAAATGTAGTAAGGCCTGAAGACCTCCAGCTAAAGTGCCTCCTCTAAAACCTTCCAAACACATTTGCCAGTCAAATGGACTTACCATGAAAAAAGCACCATTGGAAAGAAAATCAGAATCCATAAAGCCATGCGACTTTGTCACTAAGCCATTCCAGTTCATTCCAGTCCAATGAACCTTCCACCTCTCAAAAGTGTAAAATGTTAGATCGTGACAGAATAATCGGCAAGCCCAGGTTGTTGGTTTTTGGGGGGTTTTTTCCCCCTGTTTCTGGTGGGGGGTGGTCGTGGGTTTGGGCGGTTGGGCCCACCGGAGTCTTTACACTGTCTGTAATTGTTGCAGGCTGAACACTCCTTCCCCTTTAACCCGGAAAGCAGTGCATATGTTGGAATGGACCATCATGTTTGTGAGCTGCATCAGAGCAGCAGGTAAGCTGGGAGGGAGGTAAGGACCTTAAAATGGCTTGTTTCAGATATCTTGCAATTTTTTTTAAAAAAAAGCTTGTGAAGTAGGACAAACTCATTGTTGCTGGTTTGCAGAATTAGCTCAAATTTTTAGTTCTACAATTCAGTTTGAACAGGCTGATAACACATTCCATTCCATGAGAACGTTGCTTTTGCAAGCGGAAGGGAACAAATACATTGATAATTAAAGTCAAAAATAAATAGTGTATCCAATATAGTTAAAGTGCTGATGCATTAAAAACTTCTTTTAAAGGGGGTTACATATGAAAGAGGATAAAGAATATTCAGTAGAAACCTTCCAAAATAGCACTTGGAACTACCCTGTTACCCCCCCTGATAATAAGCCCAGTCAGGCTTTTGAGTGCATGGCAATAAAGCCAAGCATTTATTTCAGGGTTCCAAAAAAAATAAGACAGGGTCTTATTTTCGGGGAAACAGTACCTTGTTTTTCCCCAGTGGACATAATGGCTCAGCTAGGTTTTGTATAGCTAGTTTCTTAAATCAGTTCCTTTTTTAAAAAAAAATTGGAGATATAAACCGTTAAACAGCTGGAGAGCTAATATGCTTGTGGGCTAATGCCTCCATTGACCTTAACAAGGGTAAGAGGGCAGCTCTTAAGCTTTTGCTGAAAGCTGTTTATCGTTGAGGCCCAGCATTTCATAAGAGATGATCCGTCACTTGAGAAGGTGTTACAAGAGAGGAGTCATGGTCATTTACGGCAGCTTGTTCAGAAATTGCAAGCAGCCAGATATGTTTTAAGTGCAACAAAGTAAAGATCCTGAACTTGTTCTTTTTGTGCTATGGAGTTGTTTCATTTTGGCAGTGGCATTAGCTAGTCAGTAATATACGAACGATCATGTTTTGACAGCCTTTTTGTTCTGACAGTCTCCTAATGTTCATATTCTAGGTACAGAATTGTGTGGAGGCCTCCAAAGAAAGAAGCAGGCTCAAAATACGGATATAAAGTTTAAAGAAGGCAATTTGCAGGGAAGTCATTTCCTAAATGCCGTTGTCTGTTATGACTACAGACATGGTCGTATGTGAGATGAAGAGTGTTAACTGTCAGATGGAAATGTGATTGAAATCCTGGCAGGCAGACATCCAGCAAAAGCCGTGGCTGCTGATTTAAGGGGGAGTCAAGAGATAGAATTGGGGAACCTTCAGTTAGACGAGGTGAAGGGTACGTTTTTCTTAAATAGCTGCCAAGAGATTAGACTGCACTGCAGGAGGCGGATTTTCAAGCCGTGGCCCATTGCAGTGCTGAGCTTTTCCCCAAGAACAACTCTAATTAAATCCTCATGTTCAGCATGATGTTTAGCCAGGAGTTGAGCAACAATTTGATTCCACAAGAATGCCACAACCATCTATAAATGGTTTGGGGAAATCTCATATGAGCAAGGCTGCATACAGTCCGTAAAGTTAACAGTTCCCTCCTTATGTAATGCGATTGTGAAAAGGAGCTAGTGCCATAAATTTAAGAAGCAGGAAACCTTTTGATCAAATGAAAACTGGAGCCTCATGGAAGACTCAACAACTGAAGCTTCAGATCTTTGTATTCATTAAACTGTCAATAAAGTGTTGATTTCCTGCCGAGTTCTTCATTACTCCAAAATGTGTGGTAGCAGTTCCCGGCTTTCGGAAAAAAGTGTGGTACAGGAGTTGCCAAAGGCTATTCGATATTTCTCGGGTTCAATATTGATCAGATAACCAGCTTTTCTGGCAGTCTTAAATAAGGTACAAGTAGTTGTGAACACATTACAGGGATTGAATGGGTTGCCAAAAAGGATATAACTCCAAGCTTTTTCAAGCTCTCACTAGGTAGACAAGAAAGACCAACCCTGGGGTGCAGGTAGCTGGGTGCTATAATTCGGTTAAACAAATTGGAGGAAGGGCCAAAAAAAAAAAAAGGCAAGAGAAAGATATTGTGTATTAGCTGTGGCCAATTGAAAAAAATCAAAATGCACACGGGATGGATGGATGGTGGGGGCAGAAGAATTGGTGGGAAACGGTCCAGGTAAAGGTTCTAGAACGTCTGTAATTATGACCTGTGCTGTTTTGTCACCTTAGTGTTGGGCCTAGGGCTTCTCTGGGTTTGGGGGCCAGACCCCACCCAATTACTGCATTGGTAAACTTGGTGTTGCAATCCTTTGCTTTAAATAAAGCAAATTTACAGAATGATTCCACATAAAAGAAAGAAAAATTGGCCAACAAGTTAAAAATACCTTTAGGGGAAAGCTATTGTTCCATTTTAAAAGAGGAGAACTTGCAGCAAAAACAATTGTCAGTAGAGGGAGACCTAAGCCAATGGGAAGGGATGTGTAGGGCTCGGGCACTGGCGGAATCTGTTGCTGTCCCTTTCACCCACAAGTATGTGGGTGAAAGGGGCGTTTCTTGCTCAGCCAGTTGGCCAAGTGGAGTCATTCCTGGTGAAATAGCTAAGGGTCTGCTTTATTCATACATTGCATGCTGGGGGATCCACCATCGTGGACGGAGGGAATTGCAACGAGGGAAACTTATTCAAAGTGCTTTTTTTAAAATCCCCAACGTTTTTGAAAGTGAAATTTGTACAGTTTCAAACCTTACCCAGTTATTAGATCTTGGCATGCTCTGCAGGATCTGGTTGCAGCTCAGCAGAGGGGTGCAGCCTGGCACAAAACCACAAACCAGAAATAGACAACCTGAAGCTTCCAGTACAGCTGCCTCTGAGTGGCTCAAGTGGCAGTTTCAAGACAGGAAGGAGGGCGAGTAATAAAGGGGCTTTCCTTTTTTTTTTTTTGCAAAAGGCAACCGTCCACCAAGACGACTCAAAAGCCCTGCGGTTTTTATCATTGCGGGGGGGCCTCCTTGCAAGCCACAACTCCCAGAAACCAAGTGTTAGCCCACTTCTGGCCTTTATGGCTCAAAAATCACAAGATGCCACTTTTGGGATGAAAAAGTGTGAACCTCCAGCTGTATCCACAATCTCTGTGTTCCCTTTTTCTTTTTAATTCTGTGCTTGTGAGGGTTTTAGAATAGAATAGAATTTTTTATTGGCCAAGTGTGATTAGACACACAAGGAATTGGTCTTGGTGCACATGCTTTCAGTGTACATAAAAGAAAAGACACCATCAAGGTACAGCACTTACAACACTTAATGATAGTCATAGGGTACAAATTTAACACTTAATACAAAACTTAATAATAGTCATAGGCTACAATTAAGCAATCGGGAAACTATCAGTATAAATCGTAAGGATACAAGCAACAAAATTACAGTCATAACTTTCCGTACAAAACAACAGCCAATGTGGAAGAGGGCTTTTCATAACCCTGAAAAGAGTGTTCATATCTTACACTTAAAAGATGTAAACCTTTTAAAATATTTAACCTTGATTTGATTTACTTGGGCATTGTGTGGATTGATGCCGTAACACAGGTCTTCAAACTTGGCAGCTTTAAGACTTGTGGACTTCAACTCCCAGAATTCTTCAGCCAGCATAGCTGGCTGGAGAATTCTGGGAGTTGAAGTCCACAAGTCTTAAAGCTGCCAAGTTTGGAGACCCCTGCCTTTACAGATTCTTGACTGAATCCTAATCGGTCCTGGCCTATGTGTGTTGATTGTCACAGATTGTACACAGTCTGAAATTGAATGATGGCAATTAAAATAGTGGATAATTCCCCCATTAAAAAGTAAATCAGTTTTTTAAAATGCGTCTTTTAGATATGTCATTTACGTTTACTGCTCAGTTACGTCTTCCATACATTTAAAACTCCCTGCAAGTAGAAAAATTACCAAAATTTAAACCTAAGCCACATTTTTTTCCCCTGGTAGATTCTTAAATTTTCCTCCCACAGGGAAATTTTTTACCTTCCAGTTTTTCCACACTTCCTTATCCACTCGCCCATCAGAAATTTACTGTTTATTGCACATTTTGCAGGCAGTGTTTTTCTCACGCCTGGCCACTTTAGGAATTCTGGGAGCTGAAGTCTACCCATCTTCAAGCAGTCATGCTCGCCGGGGGAATTCTGGGAGTTGAAGTCCAAGGTTAACTTTAACGGCTTTCTTTTGTGCTTTTTTCCCCTTTGTTTTGGTGGTGGTTGTGGGGGGATGTTCTGTTTTGTTCTTCCGCAGAAGTAGTTGCATAAGGCGATGGACGTAAATGCAACAAACTTGTTCCTCCAGTCCAAGCCAATTCAAGATGGTGCTTTCTTGCTGGGGTTTTTTTTTTTCTTTAACTGATTTGTCCTCTTATAGGTGGAGGGTAATAGGGGAACCTCTTTAACTGCTCGTTCACCCACCTCAAAAGAAGCAGGAAGATGCAGCCACGGATGTGGGTTTGGCTTTACCGTTGCACAAAAGAAGAACAGAACAGGCTCCGGTCATGAATCCAGAGGAGCGAACGGTGACTTGGTTGATTTCTATGGGGGCTTTGAATTCCCCCAAAATGATGGTTGAGGACCCTGTGCAATTCCTCAAGACGTCTCTGAAGGACGGAGTTGTCCTTTGCAAACTCCTTCTCCGACTTCTGCCCGGCTCTATCGAAAAGGTACGAACCGTCCGTGACTTCATTTGCTTGCTTAGAAAGAGGGTAGCTAGAGATGGGCTTTTTTGGAGACCAGCTGGAACTGCTCCTCAATCATTTTGCTCTTCAGTACCAAGGGGTAAATTTTAATTGCAAGTAGGGGGGAGGAAAATATCCTGCTTCCTAACACTGTAGGGACAGGATCCCATAACACTGGGAAATCGTGAGAAGCCTTGGAAGATCTTGGAACGGTGCAAAGAAACCAAAAATATTTGGTATATATTGCTCTACAGTCCAGTAGAAATCTTTTAGCTGCCAGAGTGGAAGAACCTGCCCAGTTTCTGGAATGTAAGAAAGACAAAAATCAAAGAGGTTTCCAATTTATAACAGAGATACAAAAAGTTCCTGTTAGAAGGGGAAGAAGAAGAAGAGAGAAAATGCCTGGGGCCAACCCAAAACACCATTAATTTTCTTGAAAGCATTGGCTCAAGGACAGCGCCTGATTCAAGGCAGAACTCACCCGCTCAAACGGGACCCTAAAAATTATTTCAGTAGTTTATTTTTAATTTTATTTCCTCCTCCCACTCCTGTATCCAGACTATTGATTTCAAAGGAGGGATGACTTAAGGGAGAGGATATTAACATGGATTTAGAAACCCATGCGTAGAAAATGAGAAGTGGAAGAACTGTAAACTTTTAGACACACACCCCGCCCACCCGAGAAGCGTTTGGAACGTGCAAGAGGCAAATGGAAAACACCAAAAAGAAAGAAAGAGGAAGAAATAAACCATGTCGCTTCGCGTTGCCTTGGAAGTCCCTTTCTTTCTCTTGAAAAAAGAAGCGTTTCTTGGGGTACCTGCGTGGACCACCTCCCTCTCTGAATTGTTCTACAGGGTTTAGAGGAGGGATCTCCAAACTTGGCAACTTTTTAAGACTTATGGACTTCAGCTCCCAGAATTCCTTGTGCTGGCTGAGGAATTCTGGGAGTTGAAGTCCGCAAGTCTTAAAAAGTAGCATTTGAAGGTCCCTGATTGAGAAGACTCCTTCAACCATCTGGATTTCCTCCCCTGCCACTCCGAATGAGCCAATTCTGTAGCAGAAGGGGGAAAAAGAAGGAGTAGTGTAGTGTTATTGGCCTGGATTTAAAAACAAAACAGATTATTCCAAAATGTGATTGCCTGGAGCTTCAAATCCGCTGCTGTATTTCAGCCACATCCTGCCCACATGACTGTTGACCTCAGCTTCTGCTTCATTAGCCGTGGAAGATCTGCTGATGTTGCTTCTTAGGGGACAGAGAAGAGCAAGACCCAAAGGCAGGAAGGACACCCCCTGGCCTGGAATTTGAGGAATCTCAACGAAACAGCTGCCTGCAGACTTGATGTGAAAAGTTGGGGCATCCTTTGGCAACTTCAGGGCTACTTTATTTTTCCTCCCCAAAAGATAAAAACATAATGGACCTCACAGCAGGAGTTTCCAACCTTGGCAACTTTAAGCCTGGTGGACGTCAACTCCCAGAATTCCCCAGCCAGCTTTGCTGGCTGGGAGATTCTGGGAGTTGACGTCCACCAGGCTTAAAGTTGCCAAGGTTGGAGACCCCTGGCACACAGAGTGATGGTATTTTGATTCCAGTTTTACTTGCACAGCTCAATCCGTTAAATCTTTATTTTATTTATTTTGTCAATCATATATAAGGTAAAAGTATAAACATAATTTGGATACAGGAAAAGAGTAAGTAAAAAAGGAATATTAGGACAGGGACTGTAGGCGTGCAGGTGCACTAATGCACGCCCCTTACAATGACCTTCCTTGGAGAAGACTCCTGCGAGTCCCTTGGACTGCAAGGCGAACAAACAAGTCAGTCCTAGAGGAGATCAATCTTGACTGTTCTTTAGAAGGCCAGATCCTGAAGAGGAAACTCAAATACTTTGGCCATCTAATGAGAAAGAAGGACTCACTGGAGAAGAGCCGAATGCTGGGAACGATGGAGGGCAAAAGAAGAAGGGGACGACAGAGAACGAGGTGGCTGGATGGAGTCACTGAAGCAGTCGGCGTGAGCTTCAATGGACTCCAGGGGATGGTGGAGGACAGGAAAGCCTGGAGGAACATTGTCCATGGGGTCGCGATGGGTCAGACACAACTTCGCAACTAACAACAACAAGAAGGGTGGGATATAAACAATCATTTTTAAAAGGTTTTTTTAAAAAAGTATGAAATGCACAGAAGGACCGTCCCTTTCCCTTGGGTCTCCTCATCCTGCACTTCGCAAGTCCTTTTGTTACATTGAGCTCTGCTCAAAAACAAGGAACTATAATTTGTGAAGCCAACATTCCTGGTTCTGCAGCCATTCTGAAGTGCTCGAGGGCTCCTGAAGGACGGAGTCATTGTCTGTCTGACTTCGGACAAGCCATCTTCCTTGGGATGTGCTTAACCAGAATTGCTGAAAGTAAAGTCTCCTTTTTATTTTTAGCCGAAGAGCTCGGGCGTGGAGGGGGGGGGCATTTGTTTGCAAAACACTGACTCAGGCCTGCTGCAGATCAATACCTCTTCTTCACGTTTGGCCTGAAGCTGTTGGGTTTGGATCCCAGACTCAGCATGTGAAGCTATATCTAGAAATTATGGGTTAGCCATTCTGGGAAGTCCCCTGTGACTTGTCAACAGTGACTGAGTTTTTAGGCATGAGCCTGGTAGCAAAAAAAGGATTTTATTCCACGAGCTGCATTTTAAACACGCAGTGATGCAATTGGGTGTGAGAAACTCCTCTGCCCCAATGATTGACAGTGATGTCAGCTGAGCTCCCATGATCTGAAGCCCAGGATAGAGACAGTGGAGGGCTGTGTGAGAATTGGAGTCTAATATATCATCGCCACGATGTAAAAAGGATGAGTGCACTCTGCACTCTAGAAAGAGTGCGGAGAAGAGCAACAAAGAGGATTAGGGGACTGGAGGCTAAAGCATATGAAGAATGATTGCAGGAACTCGGTATGTCTAGTTTAATGAAAAGGAGGACTAGGGGAGACTTGATATCAGCGTTCCAATATCTCAGGGGCTGCCCCAAAGAAGAGGGAGTCAAGCTATTCTCCAAAGCACCTGAGGGTAGAACAAGAAGCAACGGATGGAAACTAATCAAGGAGAGAAGCAACTTAGAACTAAGGAGAAATTTCCTGACAGTGAGAACAATTAATCAGTGGAACAACTTGCCTCCAGAAGTTGTGAATGCTCCAACAATGGAAATTTTTAAGAAAATGTTGGATAGCCATTTGTCAGAAATGGTGTAGGGTTTCCTGCCTGGGCAGGGGGTTGGACTAGAAGACCTCCAAGGTCCCTTCCAACTCTGATATTATTATTATTATATATCTGCAGTTTGGACAGATCGATATGCAAGCTAGGCGAATGCAAATCTGTTTATTCCTGAAACCGTCTTAACTCATTTTATGGCCGTCTTTTGAAAAACATCCTTCTAAACCACGACTGTTATGGCCAGAGGCAAGTCCAATATCGGTGATCAATCAGTAAAGCAGGAAATCCTAAGACCGTGATGGTGAACCTATGGCACGCATGCCAGAGGTAGCACACAGAGCCCTCTCTGTGGGCACATGCGCCGTCTCCAACTGCTCTTCTGGTCTCCCTTTTTGGGCCTTTTCTGGGCCATTTCCAGGCCGTTTTTGGCCCAGAAAACAGCTTGTTTTTTGTCTGGTTTTTTTTTGGGGGGGGGACATTTACAGGGCATTTCTAGGGTATTTTCAGGGTGTTTTGGGGGGCATTTACAGGGCGTTTTTGGGTCAAAAACGGCCCACAAAATGGCCAAAAAACAGGCATGCGTGCACTGGCCAGCTGGTCTTTGGGTTTCCAGCAATCCGGCGTGCGCACAAGCACACACATTCCGGTTTGGGCACTCAGTGCCAATAAAGTTCGCCATCACTGTGCTAAGAGCAGCAACAAAATGAAAGAATTGAACATCACCTCCCCACTAGACACAAGAACAGTTTTTTCCCCGAAGGCCATCACTCTGCTAAACAAGTAATTCCCTCAACACTGTCAGACTATTCACTAAGTCTTCACTACTATTAATCTTCGAATAGAATAGAATAGAATAGAATAGAATAGAATAGAATAGAATAGAATAGAATAGAATAGAATTTTTTTATTGGCCAAGTGTGATTGGACACACAAGGAATTTGTCTTGGTGCATATGCTCTCAGCGTACATAAAAGAAAAGATACGTTCATCAAGGTACAACATTTACAACACAATGATGGTCAATATATCAATATAAATCATAAGGATTGCCAGCAACAAAGTTACAGTCATACAGTCATAAGTGGAAAGAGATTGGTGATGGGAACGATGAGAAGATTAATAGTAGTGCAGATTTAGTAAATCATTTGATAGTGTTGAAGGAATTATTTGTTTAGCAGAGTGATGGCCTTCAGGAAAAAACTGTTCTTGTGTCTAGTTGTGCAGTGCTCTATAGCGTCGTTTTGAGGATAGGAGTTGAAACAGTTTATCATCGTTCCCATCTCCCATCTCCTGCCATTTATGACTAACTTTGTTCCTTGTATCTTTACGATTTATACTGATATTGTTTTCCTGATTGCTTAATTGTAGCCTATGACTATCATTAAGCGTTGTAAGTGTTGTATCTTGATGAAGGTATCTTTTCTTTTATGTACACTGAGGGCGTATGCACCAAGACAAATTCCTTGTGTCTCCAATCACACTTGGCCAATAAAAAAAATATTCTATCTATAAATGAAACAACCTTCGCTCAACCTCAATTTTTTTTCCCCCATCCCCTCTCATGGCAGTTCTTCAGAAATACCTTTCACAAACAGCATCCTAGCAAAGAATGCAGCAGGATGTTTTTCAGGTTCCGAGGAGGTCCTCGCAGGCTTTGCAAGACAGTTTCAGATGATTTATTCCATTTGAGTTGAGTTGTTATGCTCATCATTTCTTCTCTTCAAAGAACTTCCCCGTTTCTCAAGAAACAAAAGAAAAAGAAAATCCACCAGAGCAACAAAAACCAGAAAGACCAGAATTATAATTAGAAGGTTTGCCAACCCTAGTCCAAATGCAGCAGTAACAGTTTTTAAGGATCAAATTTACATGGGAGCAAGTCTTTGAAATTCAAGGCTCCATACCTGGCTTTAAAGATTGCCATTGTCACCTGAAATTAGGCTAACCAACATCCTGGTGCAGCAGAGACAAAGTCTCCTGGGTAGCATCTCCTATCCAACTGGCTTCCAAGAAGCCCAACTGAATCAACCAAGCAGATCAGAAGCCACCTAAGAAATTACTCTTCCTTGCTAGGATCCTTCTCCTTCATCTTGAAGGACTTGCACATTCTCGCTTGTCTTCCAAACTAGCTAGCTCTCTGCAGAAGACCATCTCCATTGATGCTAATGATAGATAGATGGATGGATGGATGGATGGATGGATGGATGGATGGATGGATAGATAGATGGATGGATAAACAGAGTTGGAAGGGACCTTGTAGGTCAACTAGTCCAAGCAGGAGAACCCTACACCATTTCTGACAGATGGCAGTCCAATCTCCCCTTGAAAGCCTCCAGGGTTGAAGCTCCCACATCTTCCTAAGGCAACTTCTGTTCCATGGGTTGATTGTTCTCACGGTCAGAAAATTTCTCCTTATTTCTAGGTTGAATTCACTTGGTCCATCACCCATAAAGGTTTCCAGAATTGCTCGGCAGACAGATCTCTTCTTCCAGTTCACATCTCCAACAAGCTTTCTCTTCCTAGCAAGAGGACATCTTATGGGACCTGCCTTCGGCGCCCTAAGCTCTGGGTGGTTTTGGGTTCATTTGTTCCATGGTTCTTCCTGAGCTGACAGCTTGTCCTCCCCTTCCCCCGCCCACCCACAGCCCATCTTCTTGTGAAAAATCCAGGAAGCACCAAGCTGTCTCGTTCCTTCTACAAACACTCGGGGTAATGTTCTATGAGAACAAAAGTGAGCCAGCTGACAGGAGTTGTCACAAGCTTCCAAATCTCTTGACTGTCGGATTTTGGTTCTTTTTTAGTATTGCCTGGAGCCCAAGACGGAAGCCGACTGCCTTGGCAATATCCAACAGTTTTTAAATGGGTGTGCAGCGTTGAAAGTGGAGGTAAGCAGCAACAGACCACAGTTCTGGGAAGGGTTTGGATGGATGGGCGGTGGGTGGGCAGAGAGGCGGTAAGGAAGAGCTGCTGCAACCGGATGCCCTGACCCAATGGTACCCCTTGAGGGTGTCTTCCTTGGGTTGAAGAAAGACTGAGAGTGGGGTGTATATGGCTTCTGTAGAGGGCCAGCTTGGTCCTCCTTCTGCAAAACAATATAAGTCCATTTTGGTTCACGAAAGAGGTTTATTACCAACCTTGGCCTTTCATTGGAAATAACAGCAACTGACTCCAATACATTTTGCAAAGATAGACAGACAGACAGACAGATAGATAGATAGATAGAGGTGGGTGGATAGATAGATAGAGATGGGTGGATGGATGGATGGATAGATAATGATGGATGGGTAGACAGACACATGGATAGATAGATAGATAGATAGATAGATAGATAGATAGATAGATAGATAGATAGATAGATAGATAGATAGATAGATGGATAGAGGTGGGTGGATAGATAGAGATGGGTGGATGGATAGATAGATAATAATGGATGGGTAGACAGACACATGGATGGATGGATGGATGGATGGATGGATAGGGATTGATGGATAGATAATGATGGGTGGGTAGACAGACATGGATGGATGGATGGACGGACGGATGGATGGACGGATGGACGGATGAAGAAGAGAGAGCTGGGACTGGGGAGGATTTCTCTGAACCTGGGCAATCTCCAGCCCTGGAAGCTGCTCCTCAGTCCTGTGGCTCTCTTGTAGCGAGGCCAGTTCCGAGTTCAGACATTCTCAGAGGCTCTTCTTCCCTGCCGTGACACCAGTTCGACGCTTCTGCGGAGTCCAGCTAATGCAAGAACCAGAATGGCCTGTTTTGAGCGTCCCAAGGGCTGTGGGGTGGGTTTTTTTCTTCCTGCCCGCTCCCTGTCCCCGCTCCGCTTCCTGGGTTTACAGACACATCTGGGGGCGGGGGGGGAGACGGGGGGGGAGTTGGGGTGGGAGGGCGTGGAAGAGAAGAACGCCACAAAAGAAAAATCCGCTGGTTGCAGCTCTGCACCGCCAACTCCCACCAGGTGCCAAATGCGAGTCTGGGGAGGGGATTCCCCCCCCTTCCTCCCCCTTTCGCAGCCCACTCCCATTGTTCCAGGCGGCAGCTTGTTTCTGGGTAATGATTCAGTTCCTGCCCCAGAGCAAGGAGGGGCAAAGCCGAAGCAGATGTCTGGATTCCATCTGGTTGTCATTGAGCCGAGATAATGGGGGGGGGGGGAGAGAATGGATGTGAAAAATACCAGCTTCCAAGGGGCACCGCCTCTATCCCACCACCCACCCATCCAGTTTCTCTCCTGCCAACAAGGCTGCCAAGTAGATCATGAACCCCCCCCCCGTCCCCTCCCCTGCAGAAGTCTAACTCCAATTGGCTGCCAGGCTGGGCAACAGGCAGGCGAGTCGAGTGGCAGGGAGTTCCAACGGAGACACACACACACACACCCCAAAGAGAAGTTCTCTTCTGCCGGACTGAGCACCTCCCGGGGGTAACGTTACATGACATTTTGCAACGCCGGGGCCGCTTCCCTTTCTCGCGCTTCTCTCTACAATCCCAAATCGCGGCCGAAACTACGGTTTCGTCCGAAACCAGCTGCTTATTGCTAAACAGCCGGCAGCCTGATCACCCCCTCCCCTCCCCTCCCCTCCCTCCCTCCATCTGTCCGTGTTTGCAGATCCGGGGCAACGACCCGGTTGGAAGACTGGTTTCCAAGAAGGGAGGGTGTGTGGAGTTCGTGGAGGCCGGGGTCTCCCTGCTTGTCCTACATCGCAAGGTTGTTGTAAAACAGGTTTGCTCGCTGGCAGACCGGCAGGGACTTGGTGTGGGGGGGGGGGAAGGCATCTTTCCCATTCAAGCCCCGCAGATATCACCATCATCATCATAATCATCATCACCCCCGCCCGGGCTGGGGAGCTGAGCGGGACCCCGCGGAGACCCCTGCCCGCCTCCCGGGGATGCCTTGACGCAAGAGGGGCGGCCGGCTCCGGAGAAGGCAAGGGCGCTGGCCCCGGCAGTCGAAGCAGGCGGCGCGGAGGGGGCGCTCCGGAGCATCGCCCCTGCCTGGCTGCCTAGCTGGCTGGCTGGCTGCCTCCCGCTCCCGCCGCCTGTCACTTCCCCTGCTTTGCGCCGCCCGCCCGCGATCCAGCTCCGGGTCAGGCCGTCCCTGCCCAACGGGGCTCCGCGATCGCAGGCAGGCAGGCAGGCAGGCAGGCAGCAGCGGCCGGGCAGACAGAGCGCAGCGCAGCGCTTGAGCCATCGGACGGACGGGTGAGTCTTTCTCTTCTTCTTCTTCTTCTTCCTCCTTCTCTTCCTCCTCTTCCTCTTCCAGCTGCGCGGTCCGCTCCGCATCCCCTCCGCGCCTCCCGACCTGCGCAGGGGCTCCCCGGTGCGCCCCTGGCCCTGCTCCCTTCCTTCCCGGGGCCTGCAGGGTTTGCTTTCCCGCAAAGCTTCCCCAGCGCAGGTAAGACGCTTCCTCCTTCCTTGCCAAGTTTCCTTTTCTTTGGCCCTCCTTTGGCCCGGTTTTCGGGGCGTCCCGTCGTCCCCCCTGAGGGTCCCAAGGGACAAGAAGTCCGCTGCGGCGGAGCTCTTGTCCCTTTTCTTCCCTTAACGGCCCTGGGTCTTCTTGCGATGCCCTCCAGATGTTGCAAGGGGAGCCCCAGCAGCCCGAAGACGGGCAGCCGCGGGGGGGCTCCCCCTTCCACATCTGGAGGGCGTCCTCTTGCCGGATGCAGCTGTGCAGAAGCCCTGGGGCGCCTCCAGATCCAGTTTGCGGGATGGTTGGACATCCAAGCCCATCCTCTGCTTATAGCCTTTGCTCTCTATCCATGGGGTGGGGGAGGGAAGGGGGAAGGGGGACTTCCAGCTGGATGGGCTCCTTGGTCCTTGCTTGATGAGCTGCCATCCATTTGCTCAGCCTGCACTCTTAGAGGTCATTTTTGGGAATTCTGCTGTCAGGTCCAGAAACAGCTTAATGATTTCTCCACCTTAACCAAATTGCTTTTCTGGAGCCAAGAGGCAGAAGAAACAAGGGGGAGAACAGAGGGAAGAAGCTGGGGGGGAGGGGGGGTCCTAGATCTCTCTGTAAGAGCAGGCAAGGTGATTGACTATCCAAAGTCCGGAAGGGGCATTTGAGACCCTTGGAAGGGTGAAAAAGCTGGAAGAGTTGCACAATGTCATTTCTTGGGGAGGGGAACTATCCAAACGCCCAAACATGGCAACTTTTCAGACTTGTGGACTTCAACTCCCACAATCCCCCAGCCAGCCAAGTCTTAAAATTGCCACGTTTGGAGACCCCCCTGCTCTAGACTCTTAAACAGAGAAGAACTTACTTGTTTAAGAGTGGGAGGGGGGGGGCAGAGCCAAAACATTCAAGTGGGGGAAGATCCACCATGGTTTCAGCTCTGCCTAGATGCCCTTCGATGGACTTGCAAGTTCTGGAGGACATCAGAAGACCTTCCAGGTGGGCCTGGGTGAGGCCTAGCAGCTCCTTCTGTGAGGTTCTTCCTACTGTGGCTCTCCAGGTCCCAATCGGCCACTCTCCCCTCCCTCCCCACAAGATCTCTTTTCTAGAGATCTTGCCTCACAATCAGGAGGTTGTGAGTTCAATCCTAGGTAGAGGCAGATGTAGGGTCTCCTGCTTGGGCAAGGGGGTTGGGCTAGATCAGGGGTCTCCAACCTTGGCAACTTTAAGCCTGGAGGACTTCAACTCCCAGAATGCCCCAGCCAGGCTTAAAGTTGCCAAGGTTGGAGACCCCTGGACTAGATGACCCGCAAGGTCCCTTCCAACTCTGTTAATCTGTTACCCATGTTGCTTTCCTGCCAAGAAGGCGTGGCCATTCCACCCACCTCTCTCCGCAACCATCTAATTTTTCTTTTTCACTTCTGGAAAACCCGAATGCAAAGCGTAGGATAAAAAGGGTCAGTCGCTCCTTCTCTTTTCACTTGCTTTTGACAGTGTTCCATCGAGCAGAGAAATCGGTTGGTCTTAAGGGAATTTGGCTGCTTACGCAGAGAAGTAAACCCAGCGAAAGGTCTTTAGATCCATGGCAAGGACCTTTCCGGCAATAAATGAAGTTGAATTCATTCAGGCATTCTGGGTTGGTTTGGATGGGATGGGACTCTGCGTTGGATTGTGGCCATTTATAATCTGAGCGTGATTAATCTCCTATATAGGGATGATGATTCTTCCATAAATATAGGCGACCAGTAATGCGTTTCAGGGGAAGAAAAAGGGAATTTTTCCAATTGTGCACATGGTGGAATGCTGCCACAGATGGTGTCCCTTCCTCTCCCCCCTTTTTTTAAAAGGGCTCAAGGTTCCCCCCCCCCAAAGAAGCCTTTCATTAGTCATTTCTACTGCTGTTGCACATTCTATCCCTGGTCCATCTTAACGGGAGAAATCATAGAATAGAATAGAGCCGGAAGGGATCTTGGAGGTCTTCTAGTTCAACCCCCTGCCCAAGCAAAAGATCCTATACTATTCTGGACAAATGACTCTCCAATCTCTTCTTTAAAAACCTCCAGTGTTGCCGCACCTACAACTTCTGGTGGCAAGCTGTCCCACTGGTTAATTGTCCTCACTGTCAGGAAATTTCTCCTTAATTCCAGGTTTGCTTTTCTCCTTGATTTGTTGCCATCCTTCGCTTCTTGTCTTGCCTTCCGGTGCTTTGAAGAATAAGATGAAAAAAACCCCTCCCCCTTTCTTTGTGGCAGCCCCTCAAATACCCCTATGTTGAATACTACTACGTGATTATTTCAAACCTTGGAATAACGCTCTGTGATTTTGTTTCTGATTGTATCGGTATCTGAGTGCTTATTTAATTGTGTGCTGTCTTGGGTAGATAATAATCTTGGAAAAATGGACTAGACTTGTTTGCAAGAACAAAATGGATTCCAATACATAGCTCCCTCCCAAACCGTGCACTGATCCTGCCATAAATCGGCCATAAATGTGGCCTCAGGAAAGGAAAGCCCCCAGATACCTCTAGTACTCAAACTGCCAGAGAAGATATGGACCACAATCCAGAATCATGGAGTGGCATAGATTATAGTTTGGCCTTGCAAACCGTCCTTCAGATAAACAAACTCCTATTCCTTTCTTTAGAACTCTAAATTATAGTCTCCAGGCCACATAACAGCCCTGGGCTGGCTGGGTAAGTAAAGAGAACCACAGAAGCGTAGCGTTGTTTTTTTTTTTGAAAAACAGCTGATGTAAAGGAGAAAAAAGTTACTTTTAAAATTTAACTCTCTTTAGTAAAACAGTCTTTCTGGAAGATGGTGGAGCTGCCGTTTTGGTTGAATGAGCTCTGCATGCCTCTGTTTTAAGGAGTAAAAATGCACCAAAGCCAACCAGTTGCTACCAGGAGGAGAAAAAAAAATGAGGAAAATTCAAACAAATCTATACCTATCCCAAAATAAAAGCCAGAATGGTGCCATGTTAAAAGTGTTGGGATTGGCTGATTGACAATGGCTTTTCAGTTGTTGTTTTTTGTTTTGTTTTTAGAAAATCCCAGCGTTCTCCACTCCTCTGGGCCGAGGATTCTGGGAATCGAAGTCTGCACATCTGGAGGGTTGGGAAAGCTGGGTTGATCATTAGAAAGGGAAGGTTTGGGGTGGCCCAGCAGCCCCTGTTGCTAGCCAGTATCTCTAGGAAACTCTGTTCTGACCTGGGCTTCCCCAAAAAGCACCAAGCAGGCTCCTGGTCCCGACAAAACCCCTTTTTTCAAACAAACAGTGAATTCCTCTCATTCACGTCCAGCAAAGTCTTTCAAGGGACAATTTACAGTCACAGACCTTATCTGGCTCGGGGAGCTGCCAGGCAGATATCTTCAAAACTTGGCCAGAGTCTCGGAGAGTCACGAACCAATTAGGCAAACTAATTGTCTCCCGCAAACTCCACTCCCCTTCCGCTCCTCTTTTATTCCTTCTGGGACGGGCCATTCATTGTCCATTTGTGGCTTTACTCCCAAGTCGACGTTCTTTAGCTGTTCCCTTTGTCTGGCAACTCTGCGCATGCACACACTGGGAACAGGCTCCAGTGTTCGTGTGCCTCACTGATGTCAGACTCCGAAGGCAGCTGATAGCTAGCATATGACCCTGGCCTCCTCTCTGCCTCAAACGCAGAGCCCTCATCAGAGCCTTCCCCAGACTCCAGGACTGGCCCATGTTCCTCCCCAACCTCCTCACTGTCCGAATCTGCTGCCAGCTCGGCTGGCTGCTGGCAGGCCACAACAGGCTCACCAAAAGGGCTCTTTCTGTAGCCTCCAGCCTTAGCAATAGAAATTGTGAGGTTGACTGCCCCTAAACGTGGAGCTTTGCATATTCACAGCAACTGAAACAGCTCTAAACGTTTGGATTGCATTTCCTAAATTACATTAGTAAATTCTATTTACTAAGACTGTGTTATTCTTCTATTACCTATCTCCTTCTACTTATGGTGACAACCTTGTTGCTTTTGTATCTCTATGATTTATATTGCTTTATTTAGTTTCCTAGTATGATTTTGATTGCTTATTTAGTATCCTATGACTATCATTAACTGTTGAATCTTATGATTCTTGATGAATGTGTTTTTTATGTACGCTGAGAGCTTATGAACCAAAGACAAATTTCTTGTATGTCCAATCACACTTGGCCAATAAAGAATTTTCTATTCTACTCTATTCTTTTTTAAAAACCTTTTTATTGCTTTATTGTGATATACAATCTGACAAACACACAACACACAACATATAAATATCTCCTATTTTTAAACAACGTTTCTTAGTGGTCTTCTTTCGCTTTTATACCTTTCCCCCCATATCTCATTTATTATTTTATTTTCTTTCTTATCCCCTTTTCTTTATTTACATTATCTAATACTAATAGCTTTACTTTTCTAGATTCTTATATATTTATTATTTACATATTGTACATTTCTAATTTCTCCCCTTTATTTTTTTCCTTTATTTCTAGTCTCAAGCCATTCATACCATTTATTCCAGATTATATTACAATCTGTCTCTTCTTTCTCTTTCATTTCTTTTGTTAAGTTGTCCATTTCGGTACACTCTAAAACTTTCCCTATCACTTCTTCATCTGTTGGTGTCTTTTCCTGTTTCCAATGTTATGCATATGTTATTCGTGCAGCTGTTATAATGTGTAAAATCAGATATTTTATTTCTTTGGTGTATGTTCTTGTGAATATCCCTAATAGAAATGTTTCTGGCTTTCTTTCAGTTGGATGTTCTGTTATTCTATTCTATTCTTAAACTGCAAACGTTGCCTTAATGTTTCTTCTTCTTTTTTTTTGTCTTTCTCTCAGCTGTTTGATGCTCACGATCTCTATGAGGGAGAAAACTTCTCCAAAGTACTGACTGCCCTTTTGTCTCTCAACAAAGCCACGGAAGGTAAGGCAGAAGAGAAGGGGACTGTCGCAATATTTTCCTGCAAACGTCTCTTGCCTTCGTTTCCCAGCTTTGCTTTGAGCTCCAGAGATTTTTCTCCAGGCGGGGCAGCCCGCTAAAGCCAACCGTGGCTAGTTTCAAAAAGCTAAGCCAGGTTTGCAAGTGATCGCAACAGCTCTGGGAGGCGGGGGAAATATTGAGAGAAGACAGAGGCAAACTTTCCATGTCGTTGCTAAATAAAAGCCAAGGACGTGTCCAGAGAGGACTCACGAGTGAAGCTAGGCTTGAAAGAGACTTTATCTTGACAATGTGGGGCATCTACACACACCACACACACACACACACACACCCAGCCCCATCTATTTGCAGAAGAACAATAGAAGAAAAAATGCGGCTGTTCCTATAGAAACTGCTGCTTATTCCTTTTCAAAGATGAAAGTATGTTCCAGTTTTGTTCTTTTCTCGTATCCTATTTATTATTTTCTTTTCTTTCTCCTTCCTTCCTTCTTTCCTTCCTCAAAATTAATATTTCTTTTTTCTTTCCCTCCTTCCTTCCTTTCTTCCTTCCTTTCTTTGTCAAAATGAATCTTTTCTTTCTTTCTTCCTTCCATCCTTTCTCAAAATGAATCTTGCCTTCTCTTGCCTTCCTTCTTTCCTTCCTTCCTTCCTTCCTCAAGATGAATCTCCTTCCTTCCTTTCTTCATCAAAATGAATCTTTTCTTTCTTTCTGTCTTCCTTCCTTCCGTCCTTCCTCAAAATGAATCTCTTTCCTTCCTTCCTTCCTTTCTTTGTCAAAATGAATCTTTTCTTTCCTCCTCCTCCCTCCTCCCTCCTCCTCCCTCCTCCCTCCTTCCTTCCTTCCTTCCCTCCTTCCTTCCTTAAAATGAATCTCTCTCCTTCCTTCCTTCCTCAAAATCTTTCTTTCTTTCTTTCTTTCTTTCTTTCTTTCTTTCTTTCTTTCTTTCTTTCTTTCTTTCTTTCTCAGCATTGGACTGCTAATAGAGTAAAATGCACGTGTCAGTATTTTCTCTACTGTTTCTCCACTGTTTAGATCATTCTTGGAGGCTTTGGCAAGGATCCACTTAACATGATATGGTCGGGCTGGTAATGCGCAGTGAAATCTTTATTTAAAGCTAAAAGCTTTAGGAGATGCAAACAGTGGAATCCTACTGAACAGATGCTAGATTTTGACAAGATTCAGAGCGAGTTGAAGAATATAGGAAAGGATTGAGGCTTCCTAAGCATATCTGAATAGATTTTATGTTGTCCTGCTTGGTGTGAAACAGATGGCAGGTCTTCCAGAGGCTCCCATCCTGTCTCACCAGGGGAGATTTATATATTTATATCTGTGGGGGTGGCAAGAACACCTGTGATGCTGAATAAAAAATGTTAGAGGTTATAATTTGATACCTGAAACCAGAAACAGATCATGCTGAATAGGCCTCTTTCTCAAGTGCTGGTTTATTTCTTGGCCACTGTGTTCTGATGTCCACTTCTTGGATGGATGGATGGACGGACAGACAGGCAGATAGATAGATAACATGGATGGAAGAATTGATGGATGGATGGATGGACAGACATATAACATGGATGGGTGGATGGATGGATGGACGGACAGACAGATAGATAACATGGATGGATGAATTGATGAATTGATGGATGGATGATAGATGGATAGACATATAATATGGATGGGTGGAGGGAGGGTGGGAGGGAGGGAGACAAACAGATAGCATGGATGGATGGATGGATGGATGGATGGATGGATGGATGGACAGACAGGCAGATAGATAAAAGGATGAATTGATGGATGGATGATAGATGGATGGACAGATATATAACATGGATGGGTGGATGGATGGACGGACAGACAGTTAGATAACATGGATGGATGAATTGATGAATTGATGGATGGATGATAGATGGATAGATAGACGTATAATATGGATGGGTGGAGGGAGGGAGACAAACAGATAGCATGGATGGATGGATGGACAGACAGACAGGCAGATAGATAACATGGATGAATTGATGGATGGATGATAGATGGATGGACAGACTTATGACATGGATGGGTGGATGGATGGATGGATGGACAGACAGACATATAGATAGCATGGATGGATGAATTGATGAATTGATGGATGGATGATAGATGGTTAGATAGACATATAACATGGATGGGTGGAGGGAGGGAGGGAGGGAGGGAGACACAGCATGGATGGATGGATGGATGGATGGATGGATGGATGGATGGATGGATGGAAGGTCGGTCCACCTATCTTAAAATGGTTAAAATTGAGAAACGCTGCTTTCATGAATTCCTGCCCAGAACAGGGCTGGACTAGATACCTCTCCAACTCATGCAATCTGTGACACCAGCTGGTTGACAGAGAGGCTGGCACGTGGGCGCCACACTTATAAACCAGCCACACTTCCCTCTTTCTGAAATGGCTCGCCATATGATGCTGAAAGCTGTTATACTTAGCAACACACCTTTTTTTCTTCTGAAGGCTGGGACAGGGAGAGACTTTTGTGACCCAGGTCCAGAGGTGGTATTTAGCCTGTTCGTACTGGTTCGCATGAACTGGTAGCAGAGATCATGGGTGGGCCTGTCCACCCGCCCCGGCACTATGCCATCCTATTTAGGCACATTTTCAAAGGCGGGCACAGGTGCGGAAGGCGCGTGTGCAAAGTGGACATGCACACGGCGAACCAGTGGTAAGAATATTGGAAACCCACCGCTGCCCAGGTCATGTAGACAAAGGTTCCATCCCACGCTTTCCTGAAGACAGTTGCCCTCAGTTCCCACAAACAAAAGCCAGGAAGCAACAAAACAAAAGCAATTTGCAATGGCAGAGAGGAAGTCCAAAGAGAAGGTCCAAGCTCACGGGGCAAGGTCCAGAGTCAAGGTCCGCAAGGCAGAAACACGAACCAAGTTTTTGCAAAGCAAGCAATTGTTCCCAACAAAGGCAAAACCCCCCAGCTTCTACTTAAGTCAACACACACCAGGTGTTCCTTGCGAGGAGAGGTGTGGCGGCCTTCTCCCGAGCAGCCTTGCAGACCTCCTGGCCTCCGTTCTACTCTCTGTGTTCTCGGATCAGTGGGGGAAGCAGCTGTTCCTCATTAGAGGGGATCTGCTGCCCTCTCGACACCCAGCCGATCCTCTCCCGTGTCTGTGAAGGCAGGCAGCTCTCTATCCAGCTGACCACCTCCCCCAATGCTAGTGTTGCCGTCCGTCAGCAGCCTGAGGAGCTGGCAATGGAGTCGGACAATGTTGAGGCTGAGGTGCGGCCAGGGCCATCGGGGAGTGAGGTGCGGACTCCAGAGCCTCCAGAGGCTGACAGTAGTGAGGCAGAAGAACAGGAGGAGCCTGTTCCTAATGCATGCATGAGAAGAGCTGCCAGAAGGCAAGAGCAGCTCAAGCAAAAAGGATGACTCAGGAGTAGGCCCAAGAGATGATTGGCCCCTCCCATAAGGCTTAAAAGACCAGCAACAGCATTTGGGCTTTGCCGGAAAACAACATTGATAGCTTCGTCTTCTTGCATTTATTTTTGTATCAGTGACTTCTGAACGTTTGCCAAGAAAGGCCTTTGGCAGTTTGCCTAATTGGAACAAGGTTGGTGATAGGACTGAGGAATTTGTGTTGGGAGGAATTTGATTTAATTTGAGTTGAACGACGCTGGGAATGAAGTAATTCTCAGCTGTTTGAATAAAGTTTGTTTGTTTATTCACTGACTGAGTTTCCTACTACCTACTTGGGCCTGGGTCACAACAGCTTGAGGGGCCTGGGGCAGCATCGTCCTTAGCCCCTGGACTCTTTCAACATGCCAAGGGAGATGTGCCATCCCCATCAGAGGGTCCTGGTTCCAACTCCTCCTCCTCCGAACCAGGATCTGATAGGGCAATGATACCTGCTTCTGAATTTCGTTTCCCCTTTTGGAAGATGCTCGTGTGAGATTGTGGCCCAGGAATCAAGCCAATGGTGGGTTGCTCCCGGTTCTGTCCAGTTCTATAGAACCGGTAGTAAAATTGGTGGGAGGCTCTGCCCACCCGCCCGGACGTCATAAATGACGATCTGCGCATGTGCAGATGCGTGTGGTCCCTGTTGCAAACCGCTAGTAAAGGTAAGTAAAACCCACCCCTGAATCAAGCCCTGTTTAACAAGAAACTTATCAACTGGCTGGAGAATTCTGGGAGTTGACGTCCACCCCTCTTAAAATGGTTAAAGTCGAGAAACGTCCCTCAAGGAGTTTTCAGTTGGAGATCAAAGGATGTAGGCTTTCATTTGACCCATTATAGCTCTTTTTCTAGCCTCAGCTCAGCAAAGGGTTATTTCCTTCCGTTTTTGACCTCTTCTCCTTTTTTAACAGATCCAGGAAGTTCTACCAGGAAGCCATGTTCTCAGCTGCCTTCTCCAACACCCGGTGACTGCCAGCCCCTGACCCAAGCAGCCTCCGCTCGGCCATCCAGAGTGTTGCAGAGACAATCAAGAGTTGGGGTATGTTTTCAGCGCGATCCCACCCAAAGCAGGAACGCTCAATTCGTACCTTCCTTTACTACCCTTGGGTGTGTGGCCTTCTCAGGTCCCTGCGGCCCTTTTCTGCCATCTCAGAAGGTGGGGACATTCGAAAAATAGTTTAGGGCTTGGATTTAATTAATGCAATGTTGTTTTAATTGAAATTCATGATAGTTTAGATCAGGGGTCTCCAGCCTTGGTCACTTTAAGACTTGTGGGCTTCAACTCCGAGAATTCCTCAGCCAGCTTTTGTCGTGTCCCACTCCCCCTCTGACGACCGGGTCTAGGAAGTCCATATCAAGTGTGGCAACGAAGCCTCTGCAGCTTTGCCAAATTCCTTCCAGGTTTCTCAGGGCAGGCAGGAGTCCAAGTTGTGACTTCAGCAAACTAAAGGAGACTTTGCTTGACTCAAAGTTGAATGCCAAAAGCAGGTTCTTTATATAGGCTGTGGGGTATGGCTCCATGACTCAGCATTTATCCAGGCCTGCCCCTCCCTTCCTTCTGCTGGCGTCACCTCTCAGATCTCCAGAAGCGAGGATCCTCCCACTGTGAATTCTCTTCAGCTGGATCTGCTGTCCGTAATTCCAGCACGTGGCTGGCTTCCTGCTCACACGCTGTAGGAGTGAGGTTTGTTTGTTCATTCCTGACATCCTGTCCAGGCATGGGGGCAGGGCCGGGGGCTGGAGGCATGACAGGCCATTCATCTTCATTATCAGACTCCGAGTCTGATAGCAGGCCCGGGAGGAGACAGAAGGGGCCCAGCTGAGGAGAGGAGGGAGGACGAGGCACAACAGCTTTGCTGGCTGAGGAACTCTGGGAGTTGAAGTCCACAAGTCTTAAAGTGACCAAGGTTGGAGACCCCTGGTTTAGATTTGAGCTGGCTTTCTCTGTCCTCTAGTAGTTTATTTATCCCTCTTCTCTTGGCCTATTCCTTCTTGGAGGCTGGCCCTGCCATAGCAGGCCAAGTCAAGAATAATACACCATCCTAAACATACGTTGGATTGGCAGAGGAAATAGCAGGCAGGGGTCAAAGGCCTGGTGTTAACCTGGTGCAGAAGAAAAGTTGTACAGCTGAATGGTGAAGCTGGAATTTCCTCGTTCAAACCCAACGTTTTCGGAGAAGCTCTCAGCTTCATACTTTCATTACTTCCTGACATCAGTTGACCATCAAAGCATCTCTCTTTTGCTTCTTCTTAACAAAGCTTTCATATTTGCTATTCAGACATTAGAATAACAGAGTTGGAAGGGACCTTGGAGGTCTTCTAGTCCAATCCTCTGCTTAGGCAGGAAACCCTACACCACTTCAGACAAATGGTTATCCAACATCTTCTTAAAAACTTCCAGTGTTGGAGCATTCACAACTTCTGGAGGCAAGTTGTTCCACTGATTGTTCTCTCTGTCAGGAAATTTCTCCTTAGTGCTAGGTTGCTTCTCTCCTTGATTAGTTTCCATCCGTTGCTTCTTGTTTTACCCTCAGGTGCTTTGGAGAATAGCTTGACTCCCTCTTCTTTGTGGCAGCCCCTGAGATATTGGAACACTACTATCATGTCACCCCTAGTCCTTTTTTAAAAAAAATTAAACATTAAACATTCATTAAGTTGTCTGGATGATTCCTTTCCTTGCTTCTTCTTTCGTCTTTCTCTTCTGGAACCAACCATTTTCCTGATCTTGCTTTGTGTTTAGGAGATGACCGAAAATGGCAGTCACCAACTGGTGGTCAAGGCCCGTTTCCAGTTTAAGCAGACCAACGAAGATGAGCTGACCATCAACAAGGGGGACATCATTTACGTCACCCGCACGGAGGAAGGGGGCTGGTGGGAAGGGACCCTGAATGGAAAGACGGGCTGGTTCCCCAGCAACTACGTCAGAGAAATTAAATCCACCGGTAAGAGAGGTCTGCTGCAGGGGTGAAATGTTCCCGGTTCGGACCGGATCAGCCGATCTGGTAGCGATGGCGGTGGGTGGTTCGGAGAACTGTTAGCAAAAATCTCTGCCCCTCCCACTGCTCCATGCCCACCCAATGCCCGGTTGTTTGCTTCCCCCGCTTGCTGCTTCTTTTAAAAAATGCTTTTAAAAGGTTAAAAAAAAAGGCTCTGATAATCACAGCTGAGCTGCGCGGTCATCAGAGCCTGTTTCTTTTACCTTTAAAAGCAGTTTTTTCACAACCTATTTAGCCGAATAGGTTGTAAAAAAAATGCTTTTAAAAGTGAGAAAAAAGTTTGCGTGCCACAGCTGATCAGCCCCTCCCAGCGGTGCTGTTCTACTTACCCCAGGCCCCCATTTGGCGTGCACTGTGTATGTGCGCACCTTGCATTTGGTGCATGGTGTGCGGTGCGCATGCCTTCGCACAGCACACATGCGCAGCCAGCAAACCGGTAGTAAACCGGTTCAGATTTCACCACTGGTCTGCTGCGATCTTTCCTGTCGTTGTTGAGGTTTACATTCGTGTGTCTGTTGTTGGGATGGCTTGGATATGTTTGACTTGCATGCCCAGATCGGTGAGGCCTGTTAATGTACAGAGCAGCCTATGTGACTGCTTATGTTTTAACATAGTGTGGTTTCCATAGGTAGCTTTATGTGTTCTAGATTCTTTCTGCATTTGTGAAGAAAAACCTTCTCTTCCACCTCCACTTCAGCCTCCTCCCCTTACTCCTTCTCCTTTTGTTTCTCTTTCTCCTCCTCTTCCTCTTCCTCTTCTTTTTCTTTCTCCTTCCTATCTTCTCCTTTTCCTTCTCCTCCTTTTCTTTCTCCTTTTCTTCCTCTTTTTCTTTCTTCTTCCTATCTTCTCCTTTTCCTCCTCCTCCTCCTCCTCCTTTTCTTTCTCCTTTTCTTTATCTTTCCTATCTTCTCCTTTTCTTGCTTGTCTTCCTCCTCATTTTCTTTCTTCTTTCTCTTTCCTGTCTTCTTTTTCCTCCTCTTCCTCTTCCTTCTCCTCCTCCTCCTTTTCTTTCTCCTTTTCTTTCTCTTTCCTATCTTCTCCTTTTTCTTCTCCTGCTCCTCTTTTTTTTCTCCTGCTCCTCTTCCTTTTCTTTCTCCTTCCTGTCTTCTCCTTTTCCTCCTCCTCCTCCTCCTTTCTTTATTGCTCCAATCCCCCTCCCCACCTCCACTCCCCCCACAATGTTTTCTGTATTTCAATCTCTCCTGGTAAGGAGTGGTGATCCTGTTCTTCTTTCTTTAAAGGAAGAAAAAGTCAATGTTGGTTTTACAGATGACAATGACAGAGTAAGATTGCATGGACATTCCTTCGGGTTTTGCCCTGCGGTCAACTGAGTCACCACACCAGGGTAGACTTTTGGGTCCTTTCTCTGACACTGAGCTCTGTCTCCAGGAAGAGATTCCACAGTCACTTCTACTGGTGATCAGGCATCAAGAGTTCTTGGCCCTCCTCACCTGTGCGAGTCATGTCTCCAGAGCTTGCTAGAAACCCTACCTCAGTGGAGACCTTTCAAAACTATTCAGGGCTAGCACTGCCATTCCAGGAAAGCCAACAGGGAGTCTTCCTTCTGCCTTGGCATAACGTTCTTGGCTCATAATAGGTTTCTAAACCAAAAGGGTCATTTCTCCAGGGGTGGAGAACCTGACAAACGGTGGCTCTGAATTGAAACATTTCAGGGTTTCACCAGCAAAGGTGATTGTAAGCCTGGAGCAGTAAGGGGTGAAAGAACAATAACAGTGAAAATGAAGGGAAGGAAGGAAGGAAGGGAAGGGAAGGGAAGGGAAGGGAAGGGAAGGGAAGGAAGGAAGGAAAGAAGGAAGGAAGGAAGGGAAGGAAGGAAGGAAGGAAGGAAGGAAGGAAGGAAGGGAAGGGAGGGGAGGGGAGGGGAGGGAGGGAGGGAGGAAGGGAGGAAGAAAGGAAAGGGAGGGGAAGGGAAGGGAAGGGAAGGAAGGAGGGAGAGAGCGAAGGAAGGAGGGAAGGGAAGGGAAGGGAAGGAAGGAGGGAGAGAGCGAAGGAAGGAGGGAAGGGAAGGAAGGAAGGAAGGAAGGAAGGAAGGAAGGAAGGAAGGAAGGAAGGAAGGAAGGAAGGAAGGAAGGAAGGAAGGAAGGAATTCCTGAAAGCCTCTGACAGCGAAAAGGAGGCCGGGGGGCGACGTGCACAAGTGAGGTGAATCAGTGGACACACACACACACCCCGAAAATAAGACCTGGTGCCTTTTTTGGTGGCAAAAAATATATAAGACAGGGTCTTATTTTCGGGGAAACATGGTAAGAGCACTTCTCTATAATCATTCCTCCTGTTTCTCCTCCAGATAAACTGCTCTCTCCTAAGGCTTTGAAAGGGGCTGAAAGTCCTCAACTTACGAAGAATTATTATACTGTGGTAAGTCTGTGAAGTCTCTATTATTCCTGAATTTTATTAACTGAAAGGATGCTTGTAAATCTATCCTTGTGAACTCTTTTTTTAAAAAAAGTTTGTTTATTGATTTTACCACAACAACACAAACAGAGGTGGGGTCTCAGCAGGTTCTGACCAGTTCTGGAGAACCGGTCGTGGAAATTTTGAGTAGTTCGGACAACCAGTAGTAAAAATTCTGACTGGCTCCGTTGGATGGGACTACATTCGGAGTATAAGATGCACCCAGATTTTCACCCTCTTTTTTGGGGGGAAAAAGGTGCGTCTTATACTCTGAAAAATACAGAAGCTTTCAAATTTACTTCCAAAGGAGAAGAAAATTGCCATTGTTCTTCTGGGGTAGAGAACATTCTTGTACTTAATTTTTGCCCTTTCTTAACACAAGTGGGTTCCAGATTATGAAGGAGAGAAGCCTACAGTTATGGGGAAATCTGTATTTCTCTGACTGATGCGAGTGATTAAACCTGGTACATGGAATCCCCTCAGAGCTATCAGACGTGAAGCCTAGGGCTTCACTCATTATCAGTATTTCCCAACCACCAACATTTTAATATTTCTTCTGCCCATAAATATCCTGCCCAGAAAACAACCTAAACAGCAAAAGTTGACCCCAACTCAACTTTTCTTTCCAAAAGCTAAGCCTAACCAAAGTTGGGTGTGGTCCATGCTTGAATAGGAGGCTCAAGACTGTAGGATAAACTGAGATACGATGAAACCATGTCTTGGAAGCATGAAATGATAAACTACTTCTAACTGTTGCCAAGAAACGGCACAGATATGAAGTCACCAGCAGCTGAGCTGACTCGAGGGAGACTTTATTTTTGGCAACTAACTAAGCATTCGTGTCCGTAAACACGTGACGAGAAGAATGCCATACTTGTGAGCCTAGCCATGTTGATAAACATACAGTATGTTCCCAGGGTCCATCATTCCTAAGCAAGATATACTTGGATCGTTCCTAACATCCTTTATATCTCCTGCTTATCTACACCTGCTTCAGGTGCTTCAAAATATTTTGGAAACGGAGCGAGAGTACGCCAAGGAGCTGCAGTCCCTTCTAGGAACGTACTTGAAGTCTCTCCAGTCTTATGACAAGTAAGTGAGATTATTTGAGATGATCTCCATTAATAATGGGGAGGAGGATAGATGCGACTTCTCAAATGATCATTGATGACTTCCAATTCTACTGGCCAGTCTTTGGATATTGGCAGTTTGGAATGCCTTTTTAATTCATGGGGTTGGTCTTTTGCTTTGCTTCTCTAAGGAAAGATCCATACTCAAGGGCATAATAGTAGTTGGGACAACTAAGGAATAGATTGTTGGTGATGAGAACATGAGAATGGTCATTACAATGGCGTGAAGACCACTTTCAATCTTCAACGTGTCCCAAAGGCACCTTTGGGACAACCATGACCTGAATGTCCATGACGTCCAGTGCGCGCTCACAGGGAGGGCCTTCTTAGGGTGCCGTCGGCTAGTCAATGTCGGCTGGCGGCCCCCAGGGGAAGAGCGTTCTCTGTGAGGGCCCCGGCTCTATGGAATGAGCTGCCGGTGGGACTCCGTCTCCTCCCTGATCTCCGGACCTTTAAACGCGAGCTCAAGACTTTCTTTTTTCACCAAGCGGGGCTGGCCTGATTGATTTTAATATGGCGGGTTTTTAATAGGGTTTTAGTTTTTGAAAAATTTTAGCTAATATTTTAAGTATACAGCGGTCGAATCAGATTTTTAAACTTGTTATAGTATTTTAATTTGTTTAGGATTTCTGTTGTTTTATTGGCTGTACACCGCCCTGAGTCTTCGGAGAACGGCAGTATAAAAATACGAATAAATAAATAAATAAATAAATGATGGAGAATCTCCATAGAATTTAACCTTCAACATGCCACTTAAGATTCTTAAATCTTAAAAGCCAAGACGCTTTTTCCTCACTCAGAGTGTATCTTTCCAGGATACCCTGTTTCCCTGAAAATAAGGCCCAATTGGAAAATAAGCCCTAGCATGATTTTTCAGGATGCTCGTAATATAAGCCCTACCCCAAAAATAAACCCTAGTTAAGCCCCATCATCAGCCAGATGGATGTATTTAGTACTGTATTTCCCGGAAAATAACATCTAATCAGAAAATAAGCTCTAATGAGTCTTTTAGAGCAAAAATTCATATAAGACCTGGTCTTATTTTCGGGAAAACACTGTATGTATATTTCTAGGCTGAGCACTACGGACATCGCCTCCTTGCTTGGAAACGTGGAGGAGATCTGCAACTTTCAACAGACGCTCAACCAGACGCTGGAAGAATGTGCTAGGTAAGTCCTGAACCAGGGGTGAAATGTAAAATTTGTTACTACCGGTTCTGAGGGCGTGGCTTGGTGGTGGAGGGGTAATGTGACTGGGTGGGCGTGGCCAATTGTGGTTTTTTTTTAACTTTTAAAAGCATTTTTTCTACACTATGCAATAACTTTTATGAAGGATTTGCTATTAGCATAGTAGTTACAGTATAAAGAAGAAAAGTGAAACACATAGAAAAAAACGAGATATACAAAAATTATCACTATAGAAAAAACGAGATATACAAAAATTATCCCCATGTCAGTTAATACTTGGGTAAACTTTAGCACGAATGACGGCCTTACAACGTCTTCCCGTGGAGTGAACCAAGTCTTTGAGTTCTACAGCTGTTACAATATGAAACCAAGATTGAATGATGGCTTCGATTAACTGGGTTTTATTGCTGGGTCGCTTCTGACTAACAAGTTTCTTTAGGCGGCTCCATAGATTTTCAATTGGGTGAAGTGGAATAGGATTATCTTGAAACTTCCAAAAAAAGTGGTATTATTAGCCATCAAACCTTAAAAATACACTTTTCCCAAAAGGTTTTTACAATTTTGGCCACTACTGTACATTTCTATAAATAAATGTTGGCAGGAAAGTTATTTTCCCTCGGTCTATGTTCCTCTTGGCTCAGATAAAACTGAAATTTCAAATGCCAACCAACAGCTTCATTTCTTCCACCTTTGACCTGCCTGTGTCTCCTACAGACTTCCCGAACATCAGCAACGAGTGGGAGGTTGCTTCTTAAGCCTGATGCCCCAGTTTGCATCTCTGTACCTCACTTATTGCACTAACCATCCATCTGCGGTCAACGTCTTGACCCATCACAGGTAAAAATAAAAACGCACCAAACCCTGCCTGTTGCAGCCCGCTGGCAGCTAGCAGAGCTGGCAGCAGATTTGGACAGTGAGGAGGTTGGGGAGGAACATGGGCCAGTCCTGGAGTCTGGGGAAGGCTCTGATGAGGGCTCTGTGTCGGAGGCAAAGAGGGGGCCAGGGCCGTATGCCAGTTATCAGCTGCCTTCTGAAGCAGACATCAGTGAGGCAGATGAACAGCTGGAGCCTGTGCGCATGAGTTGCCAGACGAAGGAACAGCTAAAGAACAAGGGTCGAATTGGGAGTAAGGCCACAGGTGGAAGATGAATGGCCCCTCCCAGAGGGAATAAAAGAGGAGCAAAAGGGGAGTGAAGTTTGCAGGAGACAATTAGTCCATTATCGCATTCTTGCCAAGTATTGCGGGAAATTGTGAACTATCTTGAAAGACTGTGGAAGAGGAAATAGAATAGAATTTTTTATTGGCCATCCTGCCGGGGAAGTCTGGGTCAGAACGCTGCCCTGGGGAAAGATAAGACGTGTCCAGTGGGCTGGTCTGCTTCTCTATCATCATGGATGCTTCTCTTCCAGCGATGAATTGGAGAAGTTCATGGAGAACCAAGGGATGACCTCCTCTGGGATATTGACCTTGACCACAAGTCTCAGCAAGCCATTTACACGGCTGGACAAATACATTGCCCTCCTGCAGGAGCTTGAGAGACACATGGAGGTGAGCTTTTATGGAAGACTAGTCATCCGTATTGGTTGGTTCCACCACCATTGTTCAGTGAGGGACTCCCCTTCGCAGGGTTGCATTTGGCTTTTTTCCATGATTCTCTATGGTCACCAAGGGTCTTCTTGGCTCTACATGCTAGTAGGTGAGCTCCTGGAAGGAGCCTCTTTCTCTAGATCCGTCTTGGACCCCTTGCAAATCGATGGTTTGCCCAACTCTTGTGATGGTCCAAAGGGAGCCACAACCAAGCTTCAAGGGTGGAGCCTAATCCAGACACTTTCCCACCCCACTCCACCCAAAAATAATGTTATCCAGAGAAGCAGGTGAACCAACCTTCACCACAATAGGCCCAGTTCCAGGAGAACATCTTCTTCTGCATCTGAAGGAAGTTCTTCCTTCTCACCGTTTCCTAAAACCGATGACTCAGTTTCGATTTCTGTACCTCACTTATTGGGGCTCAGTGGCTAAGTGACTCTGTACCTCACTTATTGGGGCTCAGTGGCTAAGACTCTGAGCTTGTTGATCAAAAGGTCGGCCGTTCAGTAGTTCGAATCCCTAGCGCTGCATAACAGGGTGAGCTCCCGTGATTTGTCCCAGCTTCTGCCAACCTAGCAGTTCGAAAGCATGTAAGAAATGCAAGTAGACAAATAGGGACCACCTTTGGTGGGAAGGGAACAGCGTTCTGTGCGCCTTTGGCGTTGAGTCATGCAGGTCACATAACCACAGAGACGTCTTCGGACAGCGCTGGCTCTTCGGCTTTGAAACGGAGATTAGCACCGCCCCCTACAGTCGGGAACAACTAGCATGTATGTGCAAGAGGAACCTTTACTTTTATCTTTTACCTCACTTATTGCACTAACATCTTTCTAACCTTCATTCCCTCTGGTTCTAGTATTTTGGGGAGGGAGGAAAACAGTTTTTCTTCATCTAATTTATCTACTTTTTCCCCCCCTAGGAGGCCCATCCTGATCACGAAGACATTTTGAAAGCCATAGGGGCCTTCAAGTCTCTTGTGGTAGGTCTCCGACCAGACATTAAATAGCCCTCAAGGGGGCGCTGTTGTCCAAAGCAAGATTCCAAATGTGGTTTTTATTTTTTATGTGATTTTATTTTATTTTCTGTTGTTCTCCTTGTAAGGCCGAAGGTACAATAATCAGCCTTTTTTCTCATCCGTAAAGGAGGGACGTTTTTGGGTGAGAGAGGAAGAACTGAGTCCAAGGAAGGGGGGAGGAAAAAGGGGCGTGCATAAGCACACAAACGTGCCTACCGTTCCTGTCCTATTGTTTTTCTTTTCTTCTTCCTATATATATATTGATGCTTATACCTCCTAATATTTACTCATATATATGTTTATATACTATATAATCCTTTTATATGATGTTGTGACAAAGTAAATAAATAAATAAAATAAAAAAGTATTTCACTATATTTCAGACATCATTACATTAGAGAGGGTCCAGAGATATTTTATTAAAAGAGTTCTCAAATCTTCTGCTCGAAATAAAATTCCCTATACCACCAGGCTTGAAATTTTAGGTCTAGATAGCTTCGAACTACATCGTCTCCATTCCAACCTATGCTTAGTTCATAAGATTATTTACCAAAACATTCTACCTGTAAATGAGTACTTTAATTTCAACCGTAATAACATAATGGTTATCAATAGATTTAAACTCAATGTAATTCGCTCTAATCTTGATTGTAGGAAAGATGACTTCTGCAACAGAGTAGTAAACGTCTAGAACACTCTACCTGATCCTGTTGTTAGTCTCTCTAATCCCCATATCTTTCACCATAAACTGTCTACCGTGGACCTTTCATGTTTCTTAAGAGGTCCCTAAGGGGGCGTGCATAAGCGCACCAGCCTGCCTACCATCCCTGTCCTACTGTTCCCAATTATATGTAATCATTCTATGTTTTTATGGCTATGTTTTGCCTATTTATATCCTTTAATTTGTGCCAATTTTTTCATGTGTCCATGTCTATGTCTACTCTGTTACTTGTTTTCTTGTTCTTGATGATAGATAGATAGATAGATAGATAGATAGATAGATAGATAGATAGATAGATAGATAGATAGAGTGGTGGGATTCAGCCAGTTCGTACCACTTCGGGAGAACCGGTTGTTAACTTTCTGAGCAGTTTGGCAAACTGGTTGTTGGAAGAAATTATTAGGGCAGAGAACCGGTTGTTAAATTATTTGAATCCCACCACTGGATAGATAGATAGATAGATAGATAGATAGATAGATAGATAGATAGATAGATAGATAGATAGATAGATAAATTTGTGAAAGCAGAATAAAGAATCATTGCAATGGATGCATTGAGGAAGCTGTAGCTCTTGACTTGAAAGCATCTGGGATCCGATGTTTTCCCTGATGATCCAAACTCATGAAAATGATAGCAGAAACCTGAAATAAGATTCGAATGCGTATCCAGGCAGTTTTTGATCACAGTTGGAGCCATTGCTGGCCCAATTGACTTACCTTATTGCCAGTTGTTAAGCAAACTACACGATTATTCAACGAATCCAGTGTCTTCCATTGACTTTGCTAATAGGAAGCATTTGTGGGAAGGTTGCAAATGACAATGATTTGATCCCTGGACTGTTATAAATACCTATGCCAATTGCCAAGCATCCGAATTTTGACCATGCGGATCTTGGAGATTCTGTGATGGTCATACATGCGAGGACCAGTGGGTTGTAAATCACATATACATTTATGCATGTAGAGGCAGATATTTTTCTCATTGGGGATGAGGAGAATATATCTGCTGAATGAAACTCCTCATTGGCGACAGGAAGGGCATCCGGCCAGTAAACGCTCAGCTCCATTCAGTGGCCCAGACTTTACCCCGCAAGGGTTTATGGGGTCGTTAAAAGAAAATGATGATTCATTGTCTTGTATGGCATAACATAGCAGTCCTTTCTCCAATACACAAACAACTTAGTCTTCTTATCTATGATCCACTTTGTAACCCAAGCTTTGTTGACAGTCCCAATGTCAAGAGATGAGAAAGAGGAAGCAACTCGAACTGCAGATCCTTTCGGAAACCATCCAAGGTTGGGAAGGAGAAGACATCCGATCCATGGGCAGCGTCCTTTACATGTCCCAAGCCATGGTCCAATATGGAGGGAATGAGGTGAGAACCAGGAGAACCAGGTGTTCTTCTCGTGGTGTTCCCTTGTCCTTTTCTCGGTTCAACCAACGTGGGGCCTACAGCTGCTCTTTCTGAAGAAGTTTCCAGCCTTGGTTATCACCAGGAGTGGGCTTCAAAAATTTAGCAAGGGGTTCTCTGCCGGTTGCTGGGTGGGTGTGGCCATGGTGGGCGTGACCTAGTTGGCCTCCTGCACCACAGCGGGGGGGGGAGTTTTTGCCCTCCCCGGGCTCCAGAGGCTTTCCTTGAGCCTACGGGAGAGCAAAAACAGCCTCCCCAGGCTCCGGAGGCCCTCGAACTTCCGGTAGGCCTGTTTTTCACCCTCCCCGAGCCTCCATACGTGCCCTGCACTTACCTGCATCCCAAATGGGCTACGTGGGGACTCCTGGGAGGGGCAGGGCAGGGCAGGGCCAGCCAGGAATGGGATTTGGGGGTTCTCCAAATTGCACAGAATCTTAGCTAGAGGTTCTCCTGAACCCCTGCGAATCCCCAACAGCCCACCCCTGGTTATCAACACACATTGTGATGCAATGAGCATCAAGCGATGTGGGGGATTGCACAAATGGTGTCTTCCATCATTGTTCATGCAAGGTGCGTCTCTTCCTTTATCCCAGGAGAAAGAGGAAAGGTATCTCATGCTGTTTCCAAGCGTTCTGCTGATGCTCTCAGCCAGTCCTTGTATGAGTGGATTCATGTACAAGGTGAGTGGAATGTATCTTCTTCTTCTTCTTCCGTATCTGTCATTAGACATTGGCAATCATATTGGCGATCCTATTTTTATCAACACCCTGCATGAAAAAGTGCTGCTGAGTTTTGTCCAAACCGGTCCCTTAGATTTTGAAGCCATGATGTTCTTCTTCTGCCTGGACCTCGTTTGCCTTCAATTTTTCCTTGGAGGATTAAGTGAAGGATGCCATATTTTTCCGCATGTCACATCCCATGTCCAGAATATTTTACTAATTCTTTACTAATTCTTTACTAATACTTTACTAATACTTTATAACTAGCTTTTTTATGGTTTTGATTATTTTCCTTGGCTTATCACCTCCTCATTTCTGATTTTGTCAACCCAGTCTATGCGTAAAAGCTGCCTGTAAATCTACATTTCAAATGCTTTTAGGATGTATGTATAACTGCAAAAATTAACTTTTTTCAAACTAAAAAGTAAGTGATGGCTCTGCCCTGGTCATGAAAATATCCCATCGGAAATCAAGAGAAGGACAGTTTCCTTTGCAGTTTCTAGTTGCAGGTTTAAGCTACAAATCATGATTTGATTTGATTTGATTTTTTAATCGCTGATTGGTCTGTCATTTTCACATTTGATCAAGATTGCTCAGAATTATTTTCATATCATACTTTTTCTTTCCCTCCTTCTGGGGGAGCAGGGGAGAATCCCTTTAATAGGAATGCTGGTGACCAAATCAGAAGATCTAGAAGGAAATGATCACGCTTTTGAAATCTCAGGTCAGTGTTCTTAGATTCTTCTCCTCCTTGTGCCATATCCGTCATTGGACGTTGGCGGTCATGCTGGCAATCATGTTTTTGGATTAAGTTTATCTATTATGATAAGGCTATCATAACATGTTGGGTACAAACCAGTACTTAAGATTAGAAATTGATGAGTGTCCAAGAATATCTATTAATAATCATGTTATATATACTTAACCAGCTGACAACTCTGCATTGTCCGAGTATTTATGTATCCCAATCCTTACAGGCTTTTAAAAGTATACGTATAGTATTCGGGGAAATAAAAACTAAACCATCTGGAACATTTGAAGATTGGTGACGGGTAACCTCATTCCAGGAAGCCCACTTATTATTATTATTATTATTATTATTTATTAGATTTTTATACCGTCCTTCTCTTGAAGGACTCAGGGCGGTTCACAGCCAATATAAAACAATGACAATTTACAACTAAAACAGAAATTTAAAAACTTATTATATAATTGGCAAAAATTTAAAACATTTAGACCTAAAAACCCCTAAAATGTATATTAAATATAAATTAAAATCCAATCCCTATTAAAATATTAAAATTTAAGCCAGTCCCGTGCGAATAAACAAATACGTCTTCAGCTCGCGGCGTAAGGTCCAGATGTCAGGCAATTGACGCAAGCTAGGGGGAAGTTCGTTCCAGAGGGTAGGAGCCCCCACAGAGAAGGACCTTCCCCTGGGGGCCGCCAGCCGACATTGCTTGGCAAACGGCACCCTGAGAAGTCCCTCTCTGTGTGAGCGTACGGGTCGGTGGGAGGCGTGAGGTAACAGTAGGCGGTCCCGTAAGTACCCTGGCCCTAAGCCATGGAGCGCTTATACTTATATACTTATATCTGCACTAACTCCATTTTGCCCTTCTTTCTGTCACACGTTCTTCAATTGAGTCACCTGCTTTGTCTTCTTCTGGCAGGGAGCATGGGAGACCGGTTCACGGTACACTGCAATAGTAGCCAAGATTTGCACGAATGGCTTCACCACCTCCAAAGGTTGACCAGAGGAACCACTTTCAGTGGTACCCTCTCAAAAACCCAATCTTGGGGTTCCCATTCGGTGAGTAACTCCCCAACTAAATAGAATAGAATAGAATAGAATAGAATAGAATAGAATAGAATAGAATAGAATAGAATAGAATAGAATTCTTTATTGGCCAAGTGTGATTGGACATACAAGGAATTTGTCTTTGGTCCATACGCTCTCAGTGTACATAAGCGAAGAGATACCTTCATCAAGAATCATAAGGTACAACACTTAATGATAGTCATAGGGTACAAATAAGCAATCAGGAAACAATATCAATATAAATAAGGATACAAGCAACAAAGTTACAGTCATACAGTCATAAGTGGAAGGAGATGGGTGATGGGAACGATGAGAAGATTAATAGTAGTGCAGATTTAGTAATAGTTTGACAGTGTTGAGGGAATTATTTTTTTAGTAGAGTGATGGCGTTCGGGGAAAAAACTGTTCTTGTGTCTAGTTGTCCTGGTGTGCAGTGCTCTGTAGCGTGGTTTTGAGGGGAGGAGTTGAAACAGTTTATGTCCAGGATGTGAGGGGTCTATAGATATTTTCACAACCCTCTTTTTGACTCGTACAGTATACAGGTCCCCAATGGAAGGCAGGTTAGTAGTAATTGTTTTTTCTGCAGTTCTAAATCAAGCTAAGATTCCTTGATCAGCCTTGACCCTAATTTTAGGGGACCATAGAAGAAGAAAAAAATGTCCCATTTTTCCTTCTTTCTATTCTTTCAAGGGCCCCCCAACCATCTCTCTCTCTCTAGGGTTAGGGACACACAATTCACTCCTTTCCAGCTGGAACACTCCCAGGCCCTCCTCCTCCCATTCCAAACCATCTTTCGAGAGGGGAGAATTAGAAAGTTTTGCTGTCATTTTGCGGTGGTTTGATCCAGAAGTGCTAGGAAGCCACCAATGGGATTCTACGTGGCTGGCTGAAAACCACGAGCTGAACGTTCCTCACCTGTTCTAAGGGATGATGTCCTTGTAGGGGAGCCTTGGGGTGATCAGGCAGGTTGACAATAAGGAACTCAGTGGATTGTTGTTGTTTTTCATCAGACTTTTAGCTCTACTGGACAATTCCGTGGCCCACTGGAACCACCCCAGATCCTCAAGCCCTGGACCTTGAGTTGCCTCCGCCCAGCACCTCCTCTCAGGCCCTCAGTGGCCCTCAGCTATAAAGAGGTAATGTCTTGTGGCCTTTGAACAAGAGAACAAGCAGCAGGACGTCACATGGGTGGAAACGTAGCCATGGAGAACCGCAAGTTCCCACAGAGTTGGTTGGAATTTAGGAAGTGGGACTTAGCTTGCAAGCTTTGGCGCTCCCTGCCAAAGGAAACCACGTTCACTCCATCGTGTTGGTCCTTCTCTCCTTCCACCAAACACATATTCATTTAGAAATAAATCCTGCCGCTTGGTCGGCAAATGAATTGTCGATCTTGTCCTGTTTGATTGGTAGACTTAAGAATTAATTCTGAGTAGAATTAGGAATTAATTGAATTAATTCTGGTGAGTTGGCAGATTTTTATTTCCTTGTGTTTTGTTTTCTGGGGAGAAAGAGGTTAGCAAGTTAAATAAAGATTCGTTTCTGTTCCACATTTTGTAGGGGAGGAAGATTTTTCAAACACGCTGCTAATTTCTCAGCCCCATCCAAGCTTCCTATTCGGTCCCTCAAGGCTGCAATTTTGCTCATTTGAACCCCCGATTTCCAATCTTCCATCACCATCTTTTGACCTGTTTTTTGTTTTTTTTAATTCCATGGAAACTGGGATCCCTATCGAAAAACCGCTTTTAAAATTTGTGCTCCGGGAAGGTAGATTGATTATGGAGCCAACCCATTCTTCTTTTCCATTGACTTCTCATCAATCCATGCCTTGTCAAAACACAACATGATGCAAATTTAGGCCAACAGGAAACGGGGGTGAGCAGTTATTTGCATCAGTGAGGAAACTTGTATCACACACACTCCAAACTCCGTAATTTTAAACAAAATCACTCATATATATTTTTTGGCTTTTGTGACTCATTTTCTGCACAAATCAAATCAAGATGAGATTTACTTCTCTTGTATCACAGGTTTGGCCTCTACTTTTCACCTGATGTGTATCACAGGAAGGGGAAACACCTTGATTCCCCCACCCCACTGACATTTCTCGTACTCAACTCAAATCTTTTAGTTCTGGTCCTCTGTGGATTTCTGGAGATGATCTTCTCAAGGAGGTCTTCTCTGAAGGAAGTCAACGTGAAGAACGTTGGAACTCAACCTCTGAAATTTGCTTGACTGTTAGGTTAGGCAGTGTTGTGGCCTGCCAGCAGCCAGCAGACCTGGCAGCAGATTCGGACAGTGAGGAGGTTGGGGAGGATCGTGGGCCAGTCCTGGAGTCTGGGGAAGGCTCGAACAAGGGCTCTGAGTTGGAGGCAGAGAGGGGACCAAAGCCATCTGGTAGTTCTTTGCTGCCTCCGGAGACTCTGGAGTCTGACATCAGCAGGGCAGAAGAACAGCATGAGGCTGTTCCCAGTGTACGCATGCGCAGAGCTGCCAGAAGACAGGAACAATTAAGAAAAAGGGTCAACTTGGGAGTAAGGCTTGGAGATGATTGGCCCCTCCCATAAGATAGAAAAGAAGAGCGAACGGGACGTGAGCTTTTGCAGGAAGCAATTAGTTCATCTGGTCGGTAAAAGCTGTGGAAAAGTTCTGTTTGACTCTGTGCTAAGTTTGGCCTTGCCCTGCATGCGGCAATTAGTTCTCTGGCAGCATTCCAAGGGAGATGAGGTGGGTGTTTGTAAACACTCCCCTGAAAGCCTGTTTGAGAAGCCTTTTGGACTGGGAAGGACAATAATTCACAGCCGTATGAATTAAAGAGGTTTGCAGGGACTGTGTTGTATACTTACTTTCTAAGGAAGCCTAGGTCAGGACAGGCAGGATTGTTATAAGAGATGAGAGCTTCCCAGAAGGATCCTGAAGTGCAGTTTACAAATCTGATAGTTGGGTGAGGGGTGTGTGTGTCCCAGACCACTGCTCCCCATGAAAACTCAGGTGGGTAAGAGGCAGATTCGGATAATCAATGTGACAATTGGATTAGTCTTAAAAGAGCCAAGTTTGCAGACCCCTGGATTAAGGAGAACCCAATCCACTGCCTCCCACGGAACAATACAGGCAGTCCTTAATTTACAATAGTTTGTTTAGTGACTGTTCAAAGCTAACATGCAACGGCGCTGAAAAAAGTGACGTGACGGTTCCAGACTTCCCACGGTCACGTGTTCAAAATTTGGACGTTTGGCAATTGCTTCGTATTTATGACAGTTGCCGTGTCCCGGGGGGTCCTTCTACTTCCTCTGTCTGATGGGCAACGTCAACGGAGGAAGCCAGAATTCACAATAATTGAACAACGGCAGTGATTCACTTAACCATTGTAGCCAAAACGGTCATAAAACAGAGCAAAATTCACTGAAGAGTGAAGGACTACCTGTGTAGTCAGAAGATTCCTTTTTGGGTTCAAAAGCTACAGGAGAATAAGCCCTACATCTCCTGTGATTTATTTTGATTGGGAAAGTGCGTTCTTTAAGGCGGTAGCTTGATGGCCACACTCCTCTTTTCATGCTCACCTTTTTTCTTTCTTTCTTTCATGCTCCTTCCCAGCGGATGTCCTACATCTTAAAGGTAAGGCGAGAAACCTCTCCACGACATGTTCCCTTGCAACGGGATGTACCGATGTGTTTTAATGCACAAGCAGGGTTTTCCCCCCCGCAGTGACAAGTTTCTGCGCTGGGTTTGAGGTCACATTTTCCCAAGAGCTCATTTTCAGTGCTCTGTTTGTTTGTGCAATCTGGCTACATCCACATTTCCTCAGTAGTGAAACAGAGATGTGCTTTAAGGCAGCCTCTGACTCAGGGTTTATTCATTCGGGCAACCGATGGCCCTTGTACAAAACCAAACCTGGAACAATAATTCACCAATGGCTTATTGGGGGGGCGGGGGTGTCCTGTAGAGCATTTTTAGACAGGACTTGGAGAAGGTAGGAGTGAGCCATCAGAGGAGAAGAATTTGGCACAAGGAGAGGTTTGGAGAAAAGATTACAAAGTCTAGAAGTGGAAAGAAGGAATTCAAAATAAACCCCCTTGATATATACATATATACATACATACATATATATATATATATATATACACATACATACATACATATATATACAGGCTTCAGCTTCGTGCTTCTGGGAGCAATGTGTGATCGCAGCTGTTTCTTCCTTTTAACTGCTAGTGGGGGTTTGAACTGATTGGGTGGGAGCTTGGCTGTGCTCTGATTGGATGGGGGTTTTTCTGTGCTCTGATTGGCTGGGGTGTGTCCTGTGTTGGTGGGGGCTTGGTTGTGCTCAGTCTAGTCTGTGCTGCAGGGGATTTGAGCTGGTGAGCTGCATAGCTGTTGTTTGGCTTTGTGGTCGTGCTACATCTTCATAGTGGGTGTCAGTCTGCTGCATGAATGGATTGGAGGGGTTTGAAATGGCTAATGTTGCAGCTGCGGTCTGGCTTCTGGTCCTTGGTCGTGCTTTATGATCAGTGTGGGTTTGGGTCTGCTTTCTGGGTGGATGTGCGGTGGTGACATCCTGTGTGGACCTTGTGAGTGTGGGTCTGGTGTCATTCCTCGTGTTAGGGACTCGTTTGTCAATAAAGGCGGGTTTCCAAATGGCTGGTAGGCGGGAGGTGTCATCTCGTTGGTTCATGCTGTGTGGGCGTTTTTCTATCTCAATGGCTTCTCTGATTATTCTGTTGTTAAAGTGTTCAGTTTTGGCGATAGTTCTGGTCTTTTAAAGTCAATATCATGTCCTGTGACTTTAAAGTGTTGGACCAGGGAAGAAGTTGGTTCCTCTTTTTTGAATGAGTTCTTGTGTTCTTCAATGCGTGCACTTATTCTTCTGTTGGTTTGTCCAATGTATGTGGTGGGGCAGGCGGTGCATGGGATTTCATATACTCCTTGATTTTCTAACTCAATTTTGTCTTTGGGGTTTCTTAGGATGGTGGATATTTTTCTGTTTGTGCAGAATGCTGTCTTGATGTTGTGTTTGTGGATACATACATATATATATGTAGGTCTTTGGTTGTTCGGGTTTTCTCCCGTGTAAAATTGGAAGTGTCTTGGCGACGTTTCGACGAAGTCTCATTCGTCATCTTCACGCTGGTGTTATCAGTTTCGTGAAGTCTCTAGGAGACTTTTGTTCCTAGAAGCACAAAACTGATAACACCAGCCTGATGATGACGAATGAGACTTCGTCGAAATGTCGCCAAGACACTTCCAATTTTACGGGGGAGAAAACCCAAATAACCAAAGACCTACATACAAACACACCCGCGAAACCTCAGAAAACATACATACAATACATATATATATATTTAACCATAAGATGGGATAGAAAAAAACTGGGATAGGCTTTCAAGAGATCTGAAATTCCACTTATACTATGATAAAGAGGGCTTCCTAGAATTCTTACAGTGTCTCTTTCTTCACCTGATCTTTGAAGTCTGTCCCAGTTTGTCTCTTTGTCCTATTTTATACGAAAACAACTTCAAGGCAGGGTTACTCTGAGTTTCTTTCTCACATGTCTTTCTATCTCTGGACTGTGTAGAGTAAGCTCTCTGTTGTGGCCTCTTGGCCACCAGCCCCTCCAGCGGCCGAATCAAAGGAGGAGGAGGAGGCGTGGGAGTCAGGGTCAGCATCAAGGCAACCTGAGAGCTCCGAGGAGGAAGTGGGAATGGAGTTGGCACAGAGAAAGAGAGAGAGAGAGAAAGAGAGAGAGAGAGAGGGCTGGGCCGTCCGTCAGCCCTCAGATAGAGAGTCAACAGCCCCCAGGCGGCTGATAAGAACGAGGAGGAAAAGCTGGATCCAGTGCCTAACACACAAATGCACAGAAGGCAGAGGAAAGGAGAGCTGTGGAAATCTATGGGCCGGTCCTTGGGACAGAAGAGCCAATGCTGCTAATGAAGCCCTGCCTGAGCTCTGGGGATAAAAGGCAGGGGGCAGAGATGAATAGATGTGGCAGACAACTATTCATCTCGCTGCCAGACAGACTTGTTAGCCTGTGGTGAAAAAGAAACTTTTTGCCGGGGCTGCTGACGCTCATAATAAAAGAATTATTGATTTAAATTCAGAGGGTTTGTCATATTTGGGGAACTGGATCAGGACACTCTCATCTAAACCCCTCCTCAACGGCTGACTCACACGGTCAGCTCTAAATCCTTTCACAGATATCTGCTTGCTAGACCTTCCATGCTGGACTTCAAGGCATTACATTTATGGGATGGTCAATCGTCCACCGCCTCCCATGGAAAAGATACAACATCCTTATGGTTGGTAGCTGGGCCAATTGCTCAGGACGTTGAGTGTTGTGGGCCAACACAATTCATGGCTACCAGATGAGCCCAATCTGCCTTTGTGTTGTGCGCCCAAACATCTCACCCGTCAGTACAATTGCTCGGCCCTTGTGTATTTACACCGCAAACTCACAAATATTTGAGTTTGGTCCTTGGTTAATCAACGGAAGCTTAGATGCATCATGTGAAGGTTTTGTTTTTCCATGCAGGACATAATCCTTATCAATAGTTGTCTGTCTACAGGATGCCAGTAAGAGTCCAAAGACGATGAAAAAGTTCCTGCCCAAAAGGAAAACGGAGAGGAAGCCATCGGATGAGGAATTTGTGATTAGAAAAAGTAAGTTGGCTGTGTGGTTCCTTTCTCTAATTGATTTTTTTTGTGGAGGCTGTAAGGTAGAACACCCTGATCTTCATCCATTGGTTAAGATACCTTCTGGAGCAGGGGTCTCCAACCTTGGCCAGGTTTAAGACTTGTGGACTTTAACTCCCAGAATTCCTCAGCCAGCAAAGCTTTGGGTACAAATAAACAATCAATATCAATATAAATCATAACGATACAAGCACCAAAGTTACAGTCATACAGTCATAAGTAGAGGGAGATGGGTGATGGGAACGATAAGAAGATTAATAGTAGTGCAGATTTAGTGAATAGTTTGACAGTGTTGAGGGAATTAGTTGTTTAGCAGAGTGATGGCCTTCGGGAAAAAACTGTTCTTGTGTCTAGTTGTTCTGGTGTGCAGTGCTCTATAGCGTCGTTTTGAGGGTAGGAGTTGAAACAGTTTATGTCCAGGATGCGAGGGGTGTGTAAATATTTTCACAGCCCTCTTTTTGACTTGTGCAGTATACAGGTCCTCAATGGAAGGCAAGTTGGTAGCAATTATTTTTTCTGTAGTTCTAATTATCCTCTGAAGTCTGTGTCTTTCTTGTTGGGTTGCAGAACCGAACCAGACAGTTATAGAGGTGCAAATGACAGACTCAATAATTCCTCTGGAGAACTGAATCAGCAGCTCATTGGGCAGTTTGAGCTTTTGAGTTGGCACAGAAAGAACATTCTTTGTTGTGCTTTTTTGATGACATTTTTGATGTTAGCTGTCCATTTACAAATATCGAGGATGGAGAGCAGGGGTCTCCAAACTGGGAAATTTTAAGACTTGTGGACTTCAACTCCACGCTGCCTGAGGGATTCTGGGCGTTGAAGTCCACAATTCTTAAGGTTGCCCCGTTGGGAGACCCTTGTTCTAGAGTCAATCTAGAGTCTGTCCTTAACATTCATTTGATTTTCAGGCACGGTGGCCTTAGAGGAAGACGCTCAGATCCTGAAGGTGATAGAGGCGTACTGTGCAGGGGCGAGTCTGCAGCAGAACGTCACTTCGGGTGAGTGGTTTGAAGCAGGGGTGAAATCTGAACTGGTTTACTACCGGCTCGCTAGCTGCGCATGTATGCTGGGTGTGCTCATGCGCAATGTGCACCACACACCAAACGTGAGGTGCATGTGCAAGTGCCCACAGTGCAGGCCAAAAGGAGGCATGGGGTAAGTAGAACAACCTATTCTGCTGAATAGGTTGTAAAAAATGCTTTTAAAAGTAAAAAAAAAAGCTCTGACGATAGTGTGGCTCGATTGTCAGAGCCTCTTTTTTTACCTTTTAAAAGCATCTTTTAAAAGAAGTGCCAAGCGGGCAACCAGGTGATTGGGTGGGCATGGGCGGGGAGGGGGGAGCTAGGGACTTTTGCTACTGGTTCTCCGAACCACCCGCTGTCATCGCTACCAGATCAGCCGATCCGGTCCGAACCGGGAACATTTCACTCCTGGTTTGAAGCCAAACCATGTAGCTCACAGGGGTTCAAGAACACGGCCGAAGTCTTGTGTGTCAGGTCAAGCATAGGACGCACCTTCAATACCTGGTGTTTGAAATCAGAAGAAGCTGTGATTTCTTTCACCACTTTTTTCCAGAGCGGTGCTGGCTGGGCAATTCTGGGAATTGAAGTCGTGGCGAGGAGTGCCATAAAAGTGGGCGAAACCCGGCTGAACAAATGTCTCACTTAACAAACATAAATGTTGGGGCTTGTGGCGGTTGTAAGTCGAGGACCAGCTCTTTTGCTTTCTCCTCTCGAAAGGGAAATCTAGCCTAGCGCGGATGAGTCAAACCCCCCCCCCCGCCTTTGAAATAAAACTGACTTTTGAGATGGTGAGATGAAAGTAAAGGAAACTGTGAGAAATTTGCAACGAGATGCAAGTTTTGTCCTCGGTTCCTTCTTACCCTCCCAGCCTCCCGAGATGCTAATCTCCCAAGACACCCGTCACTCTGGGGCTTTTATCGTTCAATCTGCTGCGCGTTTCAGAAAAGAGAAGAAGCAGCCTGGCGGTTTTCTATAAATATATATAATTTCGCTTCTTCTGAAGCCACGAATAGAAACACGAGTCTCGTACTGGTGGCACTAAATCAGTGCATCTCTCAGGGACGGGAGGTGGCTCAGCCTGGGGCGGGGAGGGGGGTTTGCAGGTTGTCTGCGACATTTTATTATTATTTTTTTACTTAGTTATATCCCGGTTTTTATTATTTTTTACAATAACTCAAGGCGGGGAACGTGTCCTATGTGCTTTCCTCCTGCTGTTTCCCCCAGAAAAACGTTCCTGTGAGGTGGGTTTGGGCTGAGAGAGAGGGGCCGGCCTGAAGTCAACCAGCTGGCTTTCATGGCCAAGATGAGACTAGAACTCACAGTCTCCTGGTTATTGGCCCAAAGTCACCCAACAGTCTTTTGTGCCTAAGGTGGGACTAGAAATCACTGTCTCCTAGTGATTGGCCCAAGATCAGTCAACCCTCTATGATGTCTTTAGGTGGGACTAGAACTCCCAAAGTCACCCCGCTGGCTTTCAGGCAGGATTAGAACTCACTGTCTCCTGGTGATTGGGCCAAAGACATTCAATGGTCTTTTGTGCCTGAGATGGGACTAGAACTCCCAAAGTCACCTACCTGGTTTTCATGCTAAGGCAGGATTAGAACTCGTCTCTCCTGGTGATTGGCCTAAGGTCAGTCAGCCCTCTATGATGTCTTAAGGTGGGTCTAGAACTCCCAAAGTCACCCAGCTGGCTTTCATGCTAAGGCAGGATTAGAACCTCATCATCTCCTGGTGATTGGCCCCAAGTCACCCAACCATCTTTTGTGCCTAAGGTGGGACTAGAATTCACTGTCTCCTAGTGATTGGCCCAAGGTCAGTCAACCCTCTATGATGTCTTTAGGTGGGACTAGAACTCCCAAAGTCACCCCGCTGGCTTTCAGGCAGGATTAGAACTCACTGTCTCCTGGTGATTGGGCCAAAGACATTCAATGGTCTTTTGTGCCTGAGATGGGACTAGAACTCCCAAAGTCACCTACCTGGTTTTCATGCTAAGGCAGGATTAGAACTCGTCTCTCCTGGTGATTGGCCTAAGGTCAGTCAGCCCTCTATGATGTCTTTAGGTGGGACTAGAACTCCCAAAGTCACTCCGCTGGCTTTCAGGCAGGATTAGAACTCACTGTCTCCTGGTGATTGGGCCAAAGACATTCAATGGTCTTTTGTGCCTGAGATGGGACTAGAACTCCCAAAGTCACCTACCTGGTTTTCATGCTAAGGCAGGATTAGAACTCGTCTCTCCTGGTGATTGGCCTAAGGTCAGTCAGCCCTCTATGATGTCTTAAGGTGGGTCTAGAACTCCCAAAGTCACCCAGCTGGCTTTCATGCTAAGGCAGGATTAGAACCTCATCATCTCCTAGTGATTGGCCCCAAGTCACCCAACCATCTTTTGTGCCAAAGGTGAAACTAGAACTCTCCATCTCCTAGTGATTGGCCCATAGTCACCCAGCCAGCTTTCACACCTAAGGTGAGACTAGAACTCACCATCTCCCAGTCTCTAGCCTGGTGCCTTCACCCCTCGACTAAACTGGCCTCGGCTTCATGGAGGCAAAATTGCATCCCAACCTTCTCGTTTCTCAGGCGCACCAAACAAAGCCGTTCCCTGAATTGTCCACTCTCGTCCTCAGGGTCCCGCAAAGATTCAGTCCCCCAGGTTCTACTTCCGGAAGAGGAGAAATTAATCATCGAGGAAGTGCGGAGCAACGGGCAGACGGTGGCCGAGGAGAAGTGAGTGAGACCACGAGCCGAACCTACGAAAAAGCTTCAGCGAAACTTAGTGGGGGGGAATTCTCCTCCCGCCTCCATTCGTCCTTGAGGTTTCTTTGAAGACTTCCTTCCCTCGTATTGAGTCTTCTGCTGACCACCCAACCATGAACCCCAACGTTTTGATTCTTAGGAAGGCTTCTAGGGCCGAGGTGACCCATCTCAACGTCAAGGGGGTGCAAGAGACACAACGGGAGCCCATGCAGACAAGATGGTGTCGCCCTTGTAGGTGCCATTGGGGTGTCTTTCACACCCCACCTCTGGTTCCCCTTCTCTTTGCTGGTTGGAACGGTGCATGTTTTCCTGTTGGCAGAAAATTGTGTGGCCCGGTTTTGCCAACGGGGGGGGTCCCCCCTCATCTGGAGCCAAGTCAGATTGGGAAGGCTTAAGAGCCCTTATTGTTGGGGGTGGGGGAGGTCCCCTCAGGGCCAGAGCCCCTCAAAGGACAAGAAAGAGTTTTGTGACCATGAACAAGTTGGAGGTCAGGAAAATGGGGGTCTCATGAATGGGATACAACTCACTTAACAAACATCTCACTTAGGAACAGAGACTTTGGGCTCAATTGTGGCCATAAGTCAAGGAACAGCTCTCCTTTTAAGAGGAAAGCTGAAAACCATCGAAATGAAACATAAACCTAAAATGAAAACCCTTTAAAACATTAAAAGAATAGATCGCCACGGTACGAAGTTCTGAAAATGAAAAAGTGAAAAGCGAAGGAAGTCTTTTGTGTCTCGTGCTGATGGATTCTTCTTCTTCTTCTTCTTCTTCTTCTTCTTCTTCTTCTTCTTCTTCTTCTTCTTCTTCTTCTTCTTCTTATTATTATTATTATTATTATTATTATTATTATTATTATTATTAATTATTATTATTATTATTATTATTTTGGCCTTTTTCTGCTGTTTTCTAGGAGTCTCGTGGATACTGTCTATGCGCTAAAAGATGAAGTCAAAGAACTGAAGCAGGTAATACAAAAAATAAGTTTGTATTATTGTGACTTCCCAGTGAGTTTGGTTTTCTTTTAAAAAAAAAAATTGAACTTAGAACTTAGAATAACTTAAATGTCGCTTTGAATGTGCACTAATTGGCATATATTAAAATATTAACCTCCAATATAAAGTACATGAACATGACAAAATAAATACAAAATTATGCATATAACCCACATATATTATATGACACAGAAAAACAACACAGTCAAGTTCAGATGTATACGTGTGCATGGCAAGAAAAACGAATCTTGCGAGGTTTTGGATTGGGTTTCTAGTCCTCATGGCAGCCATGAACTGTGTGAAAAATGTGCCATTGGTTAATTGTTGCATAAAGGAAAGGGTGCGGTGACTGGCTTGGATGCAAATTATTATTCAGCTGTGGATTTGGCTACTTCTTTATTTTTATTTTTTATTTTTTTTATTTTTTTTATTTTTATTTACATTTATATCCCGCCCTTCTCCGAAGACTCAGGGCGGCTTACAGTGTGTAAGGCAATAGTCTCATTCTATTTGTATATTTACAAAGTCAACTTATTGTCCCCAACAATCTGGGTCCTCATTTTACCTACCTTATAAAGGATGGAAGGCTGAGTCAACCTTGGGCCTGGTGGGACTCGAGCCTGCAGTAATTGCAGGCAGCTGTGTTTTAATAACAGGCTTTTTACAGCGTGGCCTTGGGCTTGGTCCACCATTGCAGTGGTGTTGAGAAGTGTAAAACATGAGGAAGTGCATCTATCTGGAATGTTTTGAGGGTTGATTTCGAGAAACTTTCCCTGTTTCAGGAGGGGTCTTCAGCCTTGGGTGGGGGGACAGGAGGAAGAATGTCCTGCCTAAACCCAGCAGCTGGAATAATAATAATAATAATAATAATGTTTTAATTTATATACCGCCCTTCTCCCGAAGGACTCAGGGCGGTGAACAGGCAGATAAAATATAAATACACACAGTAATTAAAAACATCCCTTAAAAAACTAATTCAAATGCCCAAAAATGTTAAAAAACGTACTCCCCCGTAAAATAACAAAATTTTAAAAACCCATCCAATAAAAATAAAAATCAGGCTAGTCCAGCCATACGAAATAAATAAGTTTTAAGTTCACGGCGAAAGGTCCTAAGGTCAGGTAATTGTCGAAGTCCGAGGGGAAGTTCGTTCCACAGGGTCGGAGCCCCCACAGAGAAGGCCCTCCCCCTGGGGGCCGCCAGTCGACACTGTTTGGCTGACGGCACCCTGAGGAGTCCCTCTCTGTGGGAACGTACCGGACGATGGGAGATAGAAGCCGGCAGTAGACGGTCCCGTAGATAGCCCGGTCCTAAGCCATGGAGCGCTTTAAAGGTGGTAACCAATACCTTGAAGCGCACCCGGAAAACAACAGGTAGCCAGTGCAGTCTGCGCAGGATAGGTGTTATGTGGGAGCTCCGAGGCGCTCCCTCAATAACCCGCAGCAGCGTTCTGAACTAGCTGAAGTCTCCGGTGCTCTTCAAGGAGCCCCATGTAGAGAGCATTGCAGTAGTCCAGGCGAGAGGTAACGAGAGCATGAGTGACTGTGCATAAGGCATCCCGGTCCAGGAAGGGACGCAACTGGCGGATCAGGCGAACCTGATAAAATGCTCTCCTGGAGACGGTCGCCAAATGGTCTTCAAAGGACAACCGACCATCCAGGAGCACGCCCAAGTTGCGTACCTTCTCCATCGGGGCCAATGATTCACCCCCGACAGACAGCCGCATCTGCAGCTGACTGTACCGAGGTGCCGGCATCCACAGCCACTCCGTCTTGGAGGGATTAAGTTTGAGCCTGTTCCTCCCCATCCAGACCCGTACGGCTTCCAGACCCGTACGGCTTCCAGAAACTGGTTCCCTAAACTTTCCACCAGGGGTGGGTTTCAAATTTTTTTACTACCGGTTCTGTGGGTGTGGCTTGGTGGGCGTGGCTTGGTGGGCATGGCTTGGTGGGCGTGGCAGGGAAAGGATACTGTAAAATCTCCATTCCCACTCCACTCCAGGGGAAAGATACTGCAAAATCCTCATTTCCTCCCGATCAGCTGGGACTCGGGAGGCAGAGAATAGATGGCGGCGGGGCCCCCCACTCAGGAAAGTCAGAATTTTTACTACCGGTTCTCCGAACTACTTAAACTTTCCGCTACCAGTTCTCCAGAACTGGTCAGAACCTGCTGAAACCCACCTCTGCTTTCCACTCTCAGGTGGCCATTATGCCTACAGGATCCGTGCAATTCTCTGTTCGAATTCTGTATAATTTTGAATTCGTTTAGCGAATTCAAAATTATAACTGCACTGAAAAAGTTAACTTAAGACGGCTGTTCGCACTTACAACTGTTATAGTGCCCCCATGGTCATGTGATCAAAATTTGGGTGTTTAGCAACTGGTTTGTATTTATTGCAATTGCACTTTCCCAGGGTTCTGGGATCACCATTGTGCTAAGATGGGTGGCCAAATCAATGTTTACTTCGTAAATAAAATAAATAAAAGGCAAGCCAAGTTAGTGGGGGGAACCAGATTCATTTAAGGGCCGTGTGATTTCCTTAACAACGGGCCATGATTCGCTAAACAACCCTAGCAAAAAGATCTGTCAAATGGGACGAAACACCCCTAACAACTGCCTTGTTTAGCAACGGAAATTTGGGGTTCAATTGCAGTCATTAGATGAGGAGTGCCTGTACCCCAAACACAGTTTACGGAAGGAAAACCGGAGGTGTTTTAATAACGTGCAAACACAGGTCTTCTCTTTTTCCCCGCTGCAGGAGAACAAACGAATGAAGCAGTGTCTGGAGGAAGAGCTGAAATCCAGGAAAGATTTAGAAAAATTGGTCCGGAGGTTATTGAAGCAAACGGACGAAAGCATCCGAGAAGAGACGGGCTGCCGTTCCTCCGTGCTGGCCTGAACCCTCAAACCCCCCACTCAGGAAAGTTTGCAGCCGCGTCTCTCGGGCTCCCTCGCTCTTTCGTTTGGGGAATCACGCCTGTTTCGCTTCTCCGTTGCAGAAAAGAAAAGATCTAAAACAAATAGCCCAGCTGGTTTTTGTTTTTTTCCCCCCTCGTTCAAAAAGCGCATTTTGCATGCTGCTCATGGCCGGCGAAAATTTTGCTGCAAAACGGACGTCAGAAAAGTCACCCAAAAAATTTTTCCGGGACTTCTGATATCGCTCCACCCCACCCACCTCCCCCCACCCCATCTCGTCCTAAGATTATACGCTCGTGGCAAGGGATGGGTCACCACTCAGCGTGAAGAAGGTTCCTGAATGCAAAACCCAGTTGAGAGGAAACGCAGGGAAAAAAACAAAACTCAAAAAAACCGCCCGTACCTCCTTCCGTTCTCGTTTTGCTTTTAAAGCGTGTTTCTTAATTTATTGAGTGGGAGGGAGAAGCAAACTCGGTTTCTTGAATTGCAAGCGAGTGAGAAGCCAAATGATCGTTTGCACGTCTGCTTTTTGGTTGTTGTTTTTTCAGGGAATTGGGGAAAACGAGCGTGAGAATTGCCGCCCTCCTCTTGAGATTGTGAGAATCCCGCTCTGTGGCCTTTCCGTAGAGGATATGTACGCAAAGGGTCTCAGATTAGAGGGATTTGATTCCTCATAGCTTTTGGTTCCTTGCGAATTAAGCACGGATCCCTCAGGAGATGTGTTCAAATGAAGAGACAGCAGCCAATGGCACGCTCGCCTCTTCCCGCTGGTATAGGGTCTCCTGCTTGAGCTGGGGGGTTGGACTAGAAGACCTCTGAGGTCCCTTCCAGCTCTGGATTTATGATTAACCGAGGCGGCCTGATTACAGGCCTGTCCTCACCTTACAACAGTTCATTTAGTGACCATTCAAAGTTACAAAGGCATAGGAAAATAGTGACTTACAAACATTTTTCAAGTTGCCAAGCACCCAGGTTTTGATCGTGTGACCATGGGGATGTTGCAACGGTTTTAAGTGTGAGGAACGGTTGTAAGTTTTTTTAAAAAATGTCAGTGCTGTTGTAGCTTTGAACGGCCACTAAATGAAGGGTTGTAAGTCGAGTTACCTGTGCTCTGACGTTGGAGAGGAGCTGGCTTGGTCTTCCTATTGGCAGAATTATTTTTTGATCGCCGCCGCGTAGCAAGAGTGGAATTGACTCCGAAAAAAAAAAAAGTCCAGTTGGAGATCATCTTTGCATTCCGGCTGTTAGCTACTGGAGGGGCAAAAAAGTGCATTTTGAGAAGGCCAAAGCTCTTTGGCTGCAATAGCGGGTGCATTTTGAGGCAGCCAGGAAGGGCAAAGAGAACCAGATTGCAAGATAAAGCTGAAAAATACGAAGAGACAAAAAGAGGCACGCAAAAGGAGCGAGGGACGCGTTCTTGTCTTGGCCGAGTTTGTGCGGAAGCTCGTCGCAAAGAGACAGAATGGAGATGTTCCCCTAGAAGGCCTCCCTCAAGTCTGCAGCTCCTCAACGTCTTTCATGAATGATCTACTGGGAACTGGGTTTAATTTTGGGTTTTTTTCCTGGCTACAGAAGATCTACAGTTTGTTTGTTTGTTTCGACCCACAGCGATTCACCTGGCCAGAAATTAGAAGCAGACAGAAGAACTGAAGAAGAAGAAAATAATGTAATAATATCCATTTTTGAGACTGTTTTGCCTGCTTTGCCACTAAAATGAAGGAAGTGCATGAGATGAATGCTAACGCTTTTCAGTTCTTGTCTGGACTCTCCCTCTTGGCCTTGGAAAAAGTATGATAGGTTTTCAAGTTCAGTTGTCATCTTATAAAGGAACTTCTTGAAAGGGATCAACCCAAAATTTTAGCGAGGGGTTCTCTGCCCAGTTGCTGGATGGGTGTGGCCATGGTGGGTGTGGCCTAGACGGCCTCCCGCACCACAGCAGGGTGGTGATGCACTTTTGCCCTCCCCGGGCTCCAGAGGCTTTCCTCGAGCCTCTGGGAGAGCAAAAATGGCCTCCCCAGGCTCTGGAGGCCTTCCCGAACTTCTGGTAGGCCCGTTTTTTGCCCTCCCCAAGCCTCTACATGCGCACCCTACACTTACCTGCATTCAAAACGGGCCGCGTGGGGACTCCTGGGAGGGCAGTGGGTGGGTTGGAGAGGCCAGCCAGGAGTGGGATTTGGGGGTTCTCCGAACTGCACAGAATCTTAGCTAGAGGTTCTCCCGAACCCCTGCGAACCCCCAGCAGCCCCTCCCCCTGGATCAAACCATCTAGACCAGGGATGTCCAACTTTGGCAACTTTTAAAACCTGTGGACTTCCAACTCCCAGCTGGCTGGGAAATTCTGGGAATTGGAAGTTCACAGGTCTGAAAGTTGCCACGGTTGGACATGGCTTCTCTGTTTGGGGGGGAACGATGGAGTTGAAGGTTGTTTTGGTGTTTTTTTGCCCTCCCCAAGCAATGAGCACTCCCACACAGCACTGAGCATTGCCAACTTCTGAGAAGATACCTGGAGGCACCTCTCCTCAAAACCTTCCTAAATTCAGCTGTGGGGAGGTAGAACATCTGCCTGCGCTGAATGTCGAGATGGTCTTCCGAAGCCTCCTGCATGATCTTTGGTGTCTTCACTTATTTCTGTGCTTCCTTACTACTCTCAGCCAAGGTGCTTCCAAAAACCTGGATCCATATGTGTCCTAAGCCATTCTGGAGCACGTCAGGGGGTGGGTTGGAATAAATATCCACAAATCTCTCTCTCTCTCCAAGTTTGAGGTGGCCCCTCAGGAATGAACAGCTCCAACATTGTCAAGGGGGGAGAATATTACGCTGATCTATCAATCAAGGAAACCATCAGATCTCTTGGCACGCGATAGGAAACATCTCTAAATTGGAATGTAAGAAAGAGATTTTTCCCAGGAGGGGAAAACAAAATCTCAAGGATTGTTAATTTCTTTAAAAAACAACAACTACTACTTTTGGACTTCCTTGGAAAGCATGAATTCCATTTTTGCCTGGTCATGTTTCCTCCAGCCAAGGAAAAATGTTGTGTCCAGGCCTCCAAAATTTAGGAAATGCTGGCCTTATTGTCTGAATTCAACCTTTGTTTCCACTATATGCACCAGATGTTATAATATGTTTGTGTGTGTTTGTTGTTCTAAGGACAGTTAAGGCTGTAAAAATCCAAGTTTTTCAGAGAAGTCCATGGGACTCAAGAGAGCTTTTTCAGTAAAAATGCATAGGATTGTGCTGTTAAAAACAAAACAAAAGGAAGAATACACAATTGTACTAAAGGAATAGAAGCCATTTGAACCTGATTGGATAATATATATATATAAATACATATAAATATATATTTACAGTTTTATGTAAATAGGTTTCTGTTAAGATTTTATCTTATTGCTTCCTTTCTTTGCTTTTCAATTTCTCTCTTGTTACGTTTTTATTTCCGGCCCACCACAACTGGTACAAACAAAACCCTTTTTTTTTCTAAAAAATATTTTTATTTTGAGAAATTTTTAAATTTTTTGTTTTCAAGGAAATAAAAGAGGATTTTTAAAAGAAAAAAAAAACAGGCTGTGCCTTTACAAGTGTACGTCTCATCTTTTCATGATAACAGGGCTGCCAAGTTATTTCTCTGGTCGGAGTAGTTTAGTTCTGGCTAAAAACGAAAGGAGGTCATTGCAAAAGGCTCCCTTAAAAACAACCACAGCCCCCAGAAGTTTAAGCAGAAAATATCAGCAAAAGAAAATATGTTATTTCAACCATTTGGCAGGCGGTGTAACGAACAGATGAGATGGAACTGTTTTGTCATTTCATTGCGCACAGGCTCATTTCCGCCAACACGGCTAAACCGCCGTATTTATAATTCAGTAGAGCTGGTTGCCTGCTTAACACGTAAGGCTAAGGAGTTGTCATCTTTGACCCTACACAACATCACTTTGAGCTGTGAAAGTTCAGTTTGGGACCCATCTGAGCCAAGATTTTGTCATCTCATGGCTACTTCCGCCAATGTTTTTTTTCCTTGGGTCCAACATATTAAGAACGGTTGCAGGATTTGGGTTTGCCTAGTTTAGAGATTGAGATTGAGGGCAAAAGAAGAAGGGGACGGCAGAGAACGAGGTGGCTGGATGGAGTCACCAAAGCAGTCGGTTTGAGCTTAATTGGACTCCAGAGGATGGTAGAGGACAGGGAGGCCTGGAGGAACGTTGTCCATGGGGTTGCGATGGGTCAGGCACTAACAACAAGTCTAGAAATGAGATTGACTAGGGGGTGACATGATATCAGTGTCCGATATCTAAGGGGTTGCCACAAAGAAGAGGGGGTGTGTGTCAAGCTATTCTCCAAAGCACCAGAAGGCAGGACAAGAAGCAACGGATGGAAACTAACCAAGGAGAGAAGCAACCTGGAATTAAGGAGAAACTTCCTGACAGTGAGGACAATTAACCAGTGGAACAGCTTGCCACCAGAAGTTGTGGGTGCTTCATCACTGGAGGTTTTTAAGAAGAGACTGAACAGCTGCTGGTTTGGAATGATACTGTATAGGGTCTCCTGCCTATGCAGGGGGTTGGACTAGAAGATCTCCAAAGTCCCTTCCAACTCTGTTAGTCTGTTAAACACGTTAGTCTTTTACAAAATATACTAATATATAATCATAAGGTAAAGGTTCCCCTCGCACATACGTGCTAGTCGAAACGGTGCTCATCTCCGTTTCAAAGCTGAAGAGCCAGCGCTGTCTGAAGACGTCTCCGTGGTCCTGTGGCTGGCATGACTCAACGCCAAAGGCGCACGGAACGCTCTTCCCTTCCCACCAAAGGTGGTCCCTATTTTTTCTACTTGCATTTTTACGTGCTTTCGAAACTGCTAGGTTGGCAGAAGCTGGGACAAGTAACAGGAGCTCACCCCTTTACACGCAGCACTAGGGATTCGAACCGCTGAGCTGCCGACCTTTCAATCGACAAGCTCAACGTCCTAGCCCCTGAGCCACCCTTGAATATATAATCATAGGAGAGTTTATATGTTGTGCAAAGCTGGCCTGTTGACTAAACATGTTTGCAGTTGGCATCTCAGCACGTCTGAAGAACATCAGATTGGGGAACGTTGGTTGATGGTGAGGAGCAAGCAGTTCTTCCTCAGGGTCTTTCTTAGTCCTCTTTGGAGGTAACTGTGACCTGGTGTGGGCCTCCAGGATGAAACAGATGCTTCCCCAGTGACATATGGTCCATCAGTAAGTTCTACTAGCAAAGCCCGCATGGAATTAAGAGGCCCACCGCTTTCTCCTTCAGCGACTGTCCTGGAAGCCACGTGAGATGCTGTCTCAGCCTTTCAACATGTAACAAACCACTGCTATCTTCTCCTTTTAAGGGCCGCTTGTATTTTGATAACCTTCAGATTTGAACAATTTACCCTCCCCTCCTGCTTAATAAATTAAATAAAATACATCTACAAAAGAAATTGAACCAAAGAGTTCATAAATACGGTTAAGAGGAGAGGAGAAGGGATGGCGGGCCACAGAACAGAAGCCCCTTTTCTAGGAGAGCTGAATAAGGCCAAAGTAGGTATTCCCGTGGGCGTATTGTACTCTGGAGATGTCCGTGACGTTGGCAAAGATGGTGTGGCCGGACTGGAGCTCCACAGCCCTTCCCACGTGGATGGACTGCAAGCCACAGAGGTCCACTGAAGTGCTGTAGGTCCCCACCCCTTTCAGTAGCAGTTGATCTGTCTCCAACGGCAGTTTGAGATAGACGAAGACGTTGAACGGGGCACGCAGCTCTGGTTGGCTACAGAAGGTGACTTGGGCGTAAATGTAATAGCGCCCGTCTTGGCTAACTGTGATTTCGCCATCCCGGTTGGAGAACGCATCATCCTTTGGGGCATAGATCGTATTCTTCCAGTGTAGAGCTGTAGGGAGGAAGACGATAGATTTCATTTGTATTCCATGTCAGCTCAATAAGATAGACCAGATTCAGAAATCAATGCTCTCGAAGCCCACTTTTATTTTGGGGTAAGCTACAACTACATGCCGGCTTGGTAATTTCGGGAGTTCAAGTCCACACATCTTAAAGTTGTCCAGTTTGAAAAGCTTTCAGGATTGAGGGCAGTGGGGGGGTTGCCCCCGGTTCGGACTGGTTCTATAGAACTGGTAGTAAAACCAGTGGGAGGCTCCACCTACTGACCCGGATGTCGTCATAGGGATCTGCGCCTGTGCAGAAGCTTGGCGCGCGGGCGATCCCATTGCGAACCGGTAGTAAAGGTAAGTAGAACCCATCCCAGTTGAGGGTTTCTTCAACTGAGGGTGTCCTGTCTCCTTCCCCACTTCAGACCCACGAGCTGGCCTTCAGCCAGTGGATTCACAGCTCTTATCAGTCCTGGCAGAGAAATCGCAGCTGCCTGCCAAAGTTCAAACAAATGACTCACGTAGCAAGACTTTCAGCTCTTTTTGAAACAGTTCAGCTAAACTTTTGCTTCCCGTGGAGTGAGAGCAGTCCCAAAGCTCCTTATATATCCTGTGGGGTGGGGCTCCTGCCCCACCCTTCCTTTTGATGACGCCGCCTCTCTAATCTTCTGAAGCACGGGTCAAGCCAAGCTTGATTATTATTATCAGCTGGGTCTGAAGGCGTAGCCTGGGGAAGGGAGGAATCAGGGGATGACGGCCTCATTACGTCCTCCGAATGGTCTGGTTCTGGCTCCTGGAGCCGAGCCACAGGAATCGGTGCTCCCGAGGTAAGCCTTACTGGCGCTTCCCCCTCACTCCCTGAGTCACTTTCGGGCATGGGGCCAGGTTCGGGAGCTGGAGTCACAACAGGGTGGGGGGCGCCTGTCAACCCTGAAGCTGACCTAACTGTGGCCGCTTTCTGTTCTGTAGCTTTTTCTACAGGGATTTTACTTCATATGGCTTCAAGCTCGACACAGCCTGGAGCCAGTGGTGAAATCTGAAGCAGTTTACTACCAGTTCGCTGGCTGTGCATGTGCACTGCATGGGCGCATGTGCAGTAGGCACCATGCACCAAATGCAAGGTTCGCGCGCGTCCAATTACAAATGAGCAGAAAATAATGCCAGTTCTCACCTTTCTTCCCGCCGCTCACACCTGCCAAGTGAATGCTTGAACCTCGCTTTGGGTAACCTGCAATAATAATAATAAAACAAGCAGCGGTCGTTGAAAGCTTCCACCTTTTGATAAAAATGTGTTAGCCAGATATCATGCTATCCAACTTTTAATTCACAATTTATGAAAAAGCTTCTCCCTTTAATAAAATTTGTGAGCCAGAAAAGGTGCTACCCAACTCTTAATTTTTACTTTATTGACTAGAATAAGGCTCCTCGCTCTGTTAACCCTTCATTGACTAGAGGATGGTCTGGAAAGGAAAAAAGGCTCTAGAAACACCAAAAAGAAGGGCTGAAAAATTCAGAAATATGGAACAGTATGGTCCAAATGACCCAATTTCCAAGTGGAGGTTTGTGCAACTAGGCAATTGCCAGCATTTGCAGAAATGTTCTCCATTGTTTTAGGGCCAAGATACTTCCAGTAATGTAACAGTATTCATAACCAATTTTCTGGTGCTACTATTGTTATTTCATAGCCTTTTAAAAACCTTTTTTTGGCAACGAAGTGTTAATGTGCCTTGAACCAACTATGTGTGTGTGAGAGAGAAAGAAAGAGGTTGTGGGGGTGAGAGAGTCAATGGGAGAGAGGAGAGGGAGGGAGGGAGAGAAAGAAAGAAAGAGATAGAGGGAGGGAGGGAGGGAGGGAGGGATAAAAAGGGAAAGAGGGAGGGAGAGAGAAAGAAAAAGAGGGGAAGGAAGAGAGAGAGAAAGAGAAAGGGAGAGAGAGAGAGAAAGACTGGGAGGGAGAGAGAGAGAGAAAGAGAAAGAGGAAGGGAGAGAGATAAAAAGAGAAAGAGAGGGAGAGAGAGGGAGAGAGAGAGAGAGAAAGAGAGAAAGAGCTAGAGAGAGGGAGAAGAAAAGAGAGATAAAGAGAAAGAGGGAGGGAGAGAGAGAGAGAGAAAGAGAGGGGAAGGAAGAGAGAGAGAGAGAGAGAGAGAGAGAGAGAGAGAGAGAGAGAGAGAGAGAGAGAGAAAAGCTATTTCCAAAATTGCAAAAACTTACTTGTTTGCATAGCTGGCACAATTTGATCTGGAACCTGTGGAAGAGAAAGAAACGGTTTTATTTATACAATTTATAGAGCTGCCCATCTCACATGAGCCACTCTGGTTGAGAGGCAAGAATTAAAAACTCACACAGTAAAAAAAACAGAAAACACCCCACAATATTTATTGAGAAGTTTCCTCAGGTCATCCAATCTCCCCTAAACCTCCGTTGAATTTAGGCTTTACCATCAGAAGGTTAAAAAGGGAAGGAACACAGCGCAAGATTTTAAATAGTTCAAACAACAAAGTGGATTTTTTTTCCCCAGATCAATACAGTGCCACATTGAATGCAATGATTTAATATATTTATGTGCTCCTTCAATAACGCTGCGTTTAGGAATCACAAGCAGGGATCAAGGCAGTGGTGAAATCCAATTTTTTTTACTACCGGTTCTGTGGACGTGGCTTGGTGGGCGTGGCAGGGGAAGGATACTGCAAAATCCCCATTCCCTCCCCACTCCTGGGGGAAGGATATTGCAAAATCCCCATTCCCTCCCCACTCTGGGACCAGCCAGAGGTGGTATTTGCTGGTTCTCCGAACTACTCAAAATTTCTGCTACCGGTTCTCCAGAACCTGTCAGAACCTGCTGGATTTCACCCCTGGTTCAAGGTAGAGTAAAGGTTCCCCTCAACATATGTGCTAGTCGTTGCCGACTCTAGGGGGGCGGTGCCCATCTCCATTTCAAAGCCGAAGAGCCAGCGCTGTCCGAAGACGTCTCCATGGTCATGTGGTTGGCATGACTTAATGCCAAAGGTGCACGGAACGCTGTTCCCTTCCCACCAAAGGTGATCCCTATTTTTCTACTTGCATTTTTTATGCGCTTTTGAACTGCTAGGTTGGCAGAAGCTGGGACAAGGAACAGGAGCTCACCCCGTGACGCGGCACTAGGGATTCGAACCGCTGAACGGCTGACCTTTTGATCAACAAGCTCAGTGTCTTAGCCACCGAGCCACCGTGTTGCTATTCAAGTCAAGGTAGAGCAGCCCTGGTTAAAATTATGAAAGTCCCACAGAGAGAGGGAGCAATGCTCTCAGTTCCATATGAAATAAAATTATAGCGTCATCCAAAATAAAGAACCATATCTGGACCTGGAGCAGAGGAGGTGAGTTAATTCATCCTGTTTTCCTGCCTGGGTCTTTGGGGCCACGACCCTTCCTTTTTAAAAAAAAAAAAAGATTCTCTGGGGCAGCTCCTGCAGCTTAATCCATTATTCTTAGACGACTTTTGGGTTTTGCATGATGAAACTGCTGAGACAGGAAAACCTGTATATCTCACTGCAGTCTCAGAATGAATCCACAGGCGTGAATATAAACTAGGGTGTGAAAACGCAAACGCTACTTCCAAGAAGTCTGTGCAGCCTCTTGGCCACTTTCTTCGCCTCCAAAAAAAAGTCGTTGTTTGTTTGTTTCTCCCCGCCCCTCTTTTAGCATAAGTCTCAACAATTTTCCCCCTTTATACAACCAGCTTTTTCCAAAATGGCACACCCTAACCATAACCCTCGCATCCTGGACATAAACTGGAAATCAACTCCTACCCTCAAAACGACGCTATAGAGCACTGCACACCAGAACAACTAGACACAAGAACAGTTTTTTCCCGAAGGCCATCACTCTGCTAAACAAATAATTCCCTCAACACTGTCAAACTATTTACTAAATCTGCACTACTATTGATCTTCTCATCGTTCCCATCACCCATCTCCTTCCACTTATGACTGTATGATTGTAACTTTGTTGCTGGCAATCCTTATGATTTATATTGATATATTGACCATCAATTGTGTTGTAAATGTTGTACCTTGATGAACGTATCTTTTCTTTTATGTACACTGAGAGCATATGCACCAAGACAAATTCCTTATGTGTCCAATCACACTTGGCCAATAAAAACTTCTATTCTATTCTATTCTATTCTATTTTCTTTTATGTACACTGAGAGTTTATGCACCAAAGACAAATTCCTTGTGTGTCTAATCACACTTGGCCAATAAAAAACTTCTATTCTATTCTATTCTATTCTATTTTCTTTTATGTACACTGAGAGTTTATGCACCAAAGACAAATTCCTTGTGTGTCTAATCACACTTGGCCAATAAAAAACTTCTATTCTATTCTATTTCTAGATGGGCCGAACACCAAGTCCCACCCTTTCCAATGGTTAATGGAATAACAGAGTTGGAAGGGACCTTGGAGGCCTTCTAGTCCAACCGCCTGCTCAAGCACAAAACCCTACAACCATTTCAGACAAAGTTCCCCTTCAAAGTTTGGGAAGGACAAAAAAGGACAGAGCAAAGAACCCAAAGATGCTTTTAGGTCAAACTTGGGCACAGATAAAATTCGATCACCTTTTGGGAAGAATCCATCAGTTCTCGGAAGCTTTCTGAAATCTTCGCGCAATCGAGAAAGGAGATCTCCTCCCCCTGCGGTTTCCGACAGCTCTGCACTCGCTTCAGGAACACGTAATCTTCATGTAACATCAGCTCATTGCTCATCTATCAGGGGAAACCATCACAGGTTAGAATTGTGGATGCAACGTTGAATCGGTTCAACGAGTCAAGTGGAACACTTCGTTTTCATGGTAAAATGCCAGTGAGAAACTTGCACACCGAGTAAATGGTTTCCTGTTTTGCTCATGGAGAATGCAACTGAGATGCGCTTTTTAATTTAACATTTCTGCCATATGATTGATATACATACATACAATAATAATAATAACAATAACAACAACAACAGAGTTGGAAGGGACCTTGGATGCCTTCTAGGGAGAGAGAGAGATGATAGATAGATAGATAGATAGATAGATAGATAGATAGATAGATAGATAGATAGATAGATAGATAGATAGATAGTCTAGTCTACTCCTATTCTATTCTATTCTATTCTATTCTAGTCTAGTCTAGTCTAGTCTAGTCTAGTCTAGTCTACTCCTATTCTATTCTATTCTATTCTAGTCTAGTCTAGTCTAGTCTAGTCTAGTCTAGTCTACTCTACTCTACTCTACTCTACTCCTATTCTATTCTATTCTATTCTATTCTAGTCTATTCTAGTCTAGTCTAGTCTAGTCTAGTCTACTCCTATTCTATTCTATTCTATTCTAGTCTAGTCTATTCTATTCTATTCCATTCCATTCCATTCTATTCTAGTAGCTTGCAAGATGCGCTGTTACAGGTGTCATTTGGGGGTTAGGGTCCATGCTATAGCTGGTTAGTGAATTAAGAACATCCCATCCCTCTAAATTTAAAAATAACAACAAAATTAAGCTACAAAGCCTATGCGCCATCTCAAAATTAGTGGAAGGATGCTCCCCCCCCATTTTAGTTATATTTATTTATTTGCTTGTTTGTTTGTTAATTTATTTGCCAGCTATCTCACCATGGGGCTACTGTAGGCGGCTTACAAAAATAGAAAGGAAAAAATGAAAAGAGTGTAAACAGAACAGAATATATCACCAAGAATCCATGCAAATATATGCAAATCGAATTGATGGATTAATCTGTCAGCTACATTTTCTTTTAACGGAAGAGAGTTTTTTTTAATTAGTTGATCAGTCTAAAATACAAAGAGAATTTAAAAAAAAAAAAAGAATAGAAAACTGGAGGGGAAGGGAAAAAGGAGAAAACATGGAGTAAAGAGGGGAAAAGAAAGAAAAAGGCACTGAGTTCCAACTCTGTTTAGCACAGGAGAAGATAACACCTATTACTTTTTAAAATTTCTCTTTGTGCTTTACACGTTGATAAACTCATAAAAATGGAAGGAGGAGGAGGAGAAGAAGAAGGTTTTAATCTGAGCGGCTCATCCCCATGGATCATATCACTCCCATGTTTTAATTTTAAAAAGCCGTTCCGGACCTAAAGACATGTTAAATCACAGGCTGAGAAACTCCTAACAAGATTTTGGGGGGCCCTGTTTTAGTCTTTAAAAAACAAATCTTAATTTTCAAGGTTTCTGCAAAAACCTGGGGCCTGGCTCTCACGCAGAGATATATCACAGTAGAAATGATGAACTCATATTATCTTAGATTCCCACATGATGTCAAAACTAAGGCTGAATTGCAGCTTTAGGGTCAAAATCAGGAAGATGACACAGAAATGGCACTTGTTGTTCCGGTGAACAAGCCACAGTCACCATCAAATTGTCTTGTCCTGGTTCTCCTAGCCAGATGAACATGAGGGTGGAATCCAGACTTGCTCATGATCAATGCGAGGCATGGCCAACTCCATCCTCCCCTTCTAAATAAGGTTCAAACTGGATCCAGACTAACTGGATGACACCAACTCAACTCTGAGTAGACAATTAACTTGCAAAGCTATGGAGGAAATAGTGTTGCTCCATGTTGCAAGAGGGCCAATTCTGAGAAACGGGGGGGGGGGGGAATTACTGAAGTCAACAGACACTCATCCTACCCCAGTTCCACCCCCCAAACAATTAGGACAGCATCAGAACCCATCCCCCTCTATCAAGGTTTGTTAAGTAGGTTGACCGGAAGGACAATGACTCAACTGAGTAGCATATCCTTTTCTGAAGCATTGATGTTGCCCTAAAACAGTTGTGGCCAGGATGAATGACTGACACCACCTCTGAATCTTGATTGTTTTTCCTTCTTCCCACCCAACTTGTCATCTGGTCCTCTTTACCCTACTTATTTTATTTAGGTCCCGGTTTGATTTTCTTGTTTTTAAATTATTAGTAGGTTGCCCAGGGTCTCTGGGTGATATATATCCAATTAATATAGTGATATATTGATTACTATATAATTAATATAATTAATATAGTGATATATATAGTGATATATATAATAATATAGATATTATTATAATATTATAATATTATGATTATAATATTATAATATTGTATTATAATATAATATATATTATAATATTATATAATATTATAATATAGATATATTTTATAGATAATTAATATAGATATATATGTAGTGATATATATATATATATATATATACATAGCCCAGGGTCCCTGGGTGATATATATCCAATTAATATAGTTATTACATACTCATACTCATATATATGCTTATATATTGTATAATTATTTCATGCTTATGCTTATATATACTGTGTGACAAAATAAATAAATAAATAAATAAATAAATAAATAAATAAATAAATAAATAAATAAATAAATAAATAAATAAATAAATAAATAAATAAATAAATTTAATTGTTGGTTGCACAGTCAGACAGATAATTAGACTGGAGCTGGTATTTTTGTCCACCTCTCAAGTCCTTCCCTGGGATAGAAAGACGTTGCTTGATAGTGTTCAAAATCTTGTTGCAGGATGTAAACTGTTCTGAGTCAAGTTGCCTTTTGCAATTGACTAATGGGGATTTTGTCAATGTCAAGTAAAGCTGCCATTTTGCAATTGACCAATGGTGATTTTTGTCAATGCTGATGGTGTTCAAGTGGGCTTATTATTATTTTCCAGTATTTTTACTTTTTTTATTTTATTTTATTTGTACCCTATGACTATCATTAAGTGTTGTACCTTAGAATTGTTGATGAACGTATCTTTTCTTTTATGTACACTGAGAGCATATGCACCAAGACAAATTCCTTGTGTGTCCAATCACACTTGGCCAATAAAAAATTCTATTCTATTCTATTCTATTCTATTCTATTCTATTCTATTCTATTCTATTCTATTCTTTAGGATTAAACAGATAAAACAAATACATAAAAAGTTATTATTATGGCTGTGTTTCGGAAAAATCACTGCCTGCCACTAGTTCTAGATTTTGTTCTGTTTTGGACTCAGAACATAGCAATAGCAAAAGATGTAAATGTTAATAAAATGGGAATTGTAAACACTGTTCAAACAAATTCAACATTTAAGGCAGCCCTTCCTAAACAAAGATACTACAGATAGGTAAATTTATTTATTGATTAATTGATTATCCTGGAAGAGTTACAACTCCAGAAACCTTGCAGAATACGGCCATAAAAACACGGTAAAAAGAACAGACGATAACTTCAAAAGAGAAACATCAACACACAGTGAAAAGACCAAAAAAATCGCACAAGGAGTCTACCATCCATCCTAAACCTGGGGATAGAGCAGTGGGATTTCAGTTCCCATCATTCCCAGTCAACAGGGCCAAAAGGCTGGCCGAAGACCATGTTCAAATCGGTTTCTTTTTTCTGAAGCCTCTACAGCTTGGCCAGATGGAGCCCTCGGCCAGCTTTGCAGAATGCCATGCTTAAAAATGTGCAGTGTGCAGAGGGCTGGTCTTGCTGACCTCTTAGGCTCCTTCCAATTCTATGATTCCATCAAACGCGGCCTAATGTGCACCACACAAAATGTGAAGGACGAAAGAAAGCTGTCTCTTGGGGAAGACTGGCTGTTGCTTTCCCCTGCAAAGAGTGGCCTGGGTTGAGCTAGCAAATCAAAACCCGTTGAGTGGCTAAACCTCCCTTTGTAACCCGCCTATGCTGGAAAAATGATAACAGATTCACAGAGTTGGAAGGGACCTTGTAGGTCATCTAGTCCAACCCCCTCGCCCAAGCAGGAGACCCTACCCCATTTCTGACAGATGGCACAGATGCAGTTGTTCATCCATTGTTCCTTTGTTTCAGTTGCACTGCCTCGGATAAAATTTGCTTTGTTTGGGAAAGGAAGAAAGACTCCGTTTATCAAATATTTTGAGTCTATTGGCTACATTGAGAAAATTCAGTTGACCCTTAGCTGTGTGTCCCGTCTCATCACACAACTAAGGAAGAGTCAAGGACTCTTTGTGGCTGTTAAACAGAGATCTGCAGGTTAGCATCACAGAAAGAAAGAAAGGAAGGAAGGAAGGAAGGAAGGAAGGAAGGAAGGAAGGAAGGAAGGAAGGAGGGAGGGAGGGAGGGAGGAGGAAGGAGGAAGGAAGGGAGGGAGAAGAAAGGGAGGCAGGAAGGAAGGAAGGAAGGAGAAAGGAAGAAGAAAGAAAGAGAGAGAGAGCGGGAGAGAGGGAGAGAGAGAGAGAGAGAGAGAGAGAATGTCCCAGAACCTTGGGATTGAATTCAAAAGTCTTCCAAATGTGATAACTACATTTTGCATTGCTACACTGGTGGATGCTAGTCTGAATGTCTCATAGGCAACCAGACTGTTTTTTTGAGGAAGAAGACTACATTTATGGTCCAAATGTCATTTGCTTCCTTTAGCTGTGTTTTTACATAGCCTATGAATGATTGATGGAAACCAAAATGGAAGGATTGATCAATGGGAAATCACTGCACCAGTTGGAACGCCAACCCCCAGTATCCTTCCCAGAAGGCTCCCGTAGGCAGGGAAGGATGTATATCGGAGTAACGATCAGCTGCCTTTGTGACGGATTAAGCTCATCCGCCTAAAACTCTCTCCACATCCAGCTTGCCCCCAAATTGCGTGGTTATATTTTGTTTTGCTCAAATCTCGGTGTATTTTTTGAATGTTTTTTCCTTGGCTGTCTAAGATTGCAAAGGATGTGGCTATGATTGTTTGTTCCTATCACCCATGTTTCCATTACTCTGCAACTTCTCTGCCCTCAGAAAGAAAAAAAGAAAGAAAGAAAGAAAGAAAGAAAGAAAGAAAGAAAGAAAGAAAGAGAGGGAGGGAGGGAGGGAGGAAGGAAGGAAAGAAGGAAGGAAGGAGGAAATAAAGAGAGAGAGAAGGAAGAAAAGAAAGAAAGAAAGAAAGAAAGAAAGAAAGAAAGAAAGAAAGGGAAAGGGAAAAGAATTCCATCCATCCACCCATCCCTCCATCCACCCCTCCATCTATCCCTCCATCCATCCCTCCAACCATCCCTCCACATATCCATCCCTCCACCCCTCCACCCCTCCATCCATCCCTCTATCCATCCCTCCAACCATTCCTTCATCTATCCATCCCTCCCTCCCTCCATCCCTCCATCTATCCATCCCTCCCTCCCTCCCTCCCTCCATGTGTTAGATATACACCTATCTTTCCTCCAGGAGCTAAGACAAGAGACACAGGACACTGTCTTCCAGTGTGTTCGCTCAAGAGATTGAGGTGGAGCTGAGAAGACTGGTCTAAAATCATTAAACTTCCTTCCATTGTTAGATAGAAACTGACATTTGGTCCCATTCCGCGCCCCCCCTCCCAATCAGCACGTTAACCACCGCATTGGAAAGCGGAATAAGCATTTGATACCACAGGAATTCAACCTGTGATCCACTGTAGTTGTCTTCCCACCCATGGAAACCCAACCTTGACATCTTCTCTCTAAAGAAACCGGGCTTACCTTGTCTAACTTGATGTGAAGGTGCAAAATATAGAGGACGGTGCCCACAAGTTGAGCAACAACGAAGATAGTGATCACACTCAGGAAGGTCTTCATGGTGACCCTTGACACTGGTTCAGCCGGTGGCAGATTTGATGGAGAATAGGGCTGCCTTGGTTCCTCCATCTCTACCTCTCGTGCAACTACCATGAAATTTGAGTCTTACTCTACACAGTGTGTGCCAGCCCACAACTTCCTGAGGAACAAACTGCATCTCACATGCTGAGTGGAAGTGTTTGTTTGTGTGTATGCATATGTGTGTATTAACCTTCCTCTTCCATAACAGCAATGAAGCAAAATCATCATTTGAACACTATTTCTGGAGGTTCTGGCAGAAAACCACTCCTGGCGTTCCCTGCGGTGAATTCTTTGCTCTCTTTTTCACCGTCTCTTCTTTCCTTCTCCTCCTCCTTCCTTCTTCAAAGATGGGAAGAACAAAATCACAATATAGAGACCTCCTTGGATATCATTCCTCCGAGCAGAGGACAAGAAGAACATTAAAGATATATATATATCTGGCTTAAGTTCAAAAGTCCATCTATTTCAGCCTTCTTTGGTGTCCTCAGCTGCTATATGCTGACTATATATTTCATTCAGAAAAACTTATATAGTCCAACATGATTTCTCTGGAAAGCTGGCAAATGATGCTCTTTTCTTATCCCCCTTTGATTGCAATTCTGAAGAAAGAGGTTCCATGTATTGTTCCTGATGAATAGCCATGACCAGAGGTCTCGTTTTTTTCTAGAAGAAGGCCCCTCAAAATCTTCAGCTCAGTGACCCTTGCCTGAAGCTTCAGATTGCTAATCAATGCCGTCAACATTTATGATGTGAAAAGAGGGTGAAATGATGTGAAAAGGGCCGCATGGGGACTCCTGGGAGGGGAGGGGCAGGGGGGGTGAGCCAGGAGTGGGATTTGGGGGTTCTTCGAACTGCACAGAATCTTAGCTAGAGGTTCTCCCGAACCCCCTGCGAACCCCCAGCAGCCCATCCCTGGTTCAAAGCACGAATCCCAGAATTATGTCATGCAAGGGAACCATTTTATAGAATAGAATAGAATTTTTTATTGGCCAAGTGTGATTGGACACACAAGGAATTTGTCTTGGTGCATATGCTCTCAGTGTACATAAAAGAAATAAATCTATTTATTTATTTATTTTGTCAAACACACCAATATATATAAGCATGAAATAACCACAGAAATTGAATACAACCAAAGGGAACATTAGGACAGGAACGGTAGGCACACTGGTGCTCTTATGCACGCCCCTTACAGATCTCTTAGGAATGGGGTGAGGTCAACCGTAGATAGTCTTTGATTAAAGCTTTGGGAATTTTGGGATGAGACCACAGAGTCAGGTAGTGCATTCCAGGCATTAACAACTCTGTTACTGAAGTCATATTTTCTACAATATGACTTCAGTAACAGAGTTGTTAATGCCTGGATTTTGATAATATAGACAATTTTTATCTAGATAATATAGACAAATGGTTATCTAGTCTCATTTTTTCACATTGTGAAGGATGGTAAAACCTGAATCTTGAATTAACACTTTAAAGATCTAAAGACCTAAACAGGGAAGGCGAGTTTGTATTTTATTTATTTATGCATTTCCTGCCTCTGTTATTGTTATAGATAAGGTGGTGCACATATGCAATACGTCTTAATCTTTTAGTTGCTGTGATAAAAGCAAGATATAATCGGTTAAGGACATATTTACACTTGTTGTAAATATTACTTTTGGTTTGATATATCTTAACTAGTAGCTTGTAGGGGGTATATGAGGTTTTTTTTAACATGCCTATTAATGTTTTACATTTATCACCTGGGTAACAACTGTGTTAATGCAATAACAAAAGTGTGAAGGTTATATTTTCTCCTACTTGTTAGTATATTATTGTATTTATTTGTTTTACACAGTTTTTGTTGTCTTTTCTGGTCATTGGCAGAGTAAATGAATCATTGATTGATTGATTGATTGATTTGATTGATTCATTCATTCATTTCCCCCTCCTATTTTCTCTCTTTTCTCTGCAATTTTTATTTTTTTATAGTTTCTTCCTGCAGAATTATATTAATTAGAGGACTGTCCTGTCATGGGAGCATCTGAGAATGAGTTTCTTTTGCCCTCATTTCAACTGAGCAATTGAGCTATTTTTTTCTTAAGGAAGAAGAAAATGTTTCTTTTCTCAAGAAAAAAACTTCTTTCGTAAGAAAAAGTTTCTTCCTCAAGAAAAAAAACAACAGTTGCTTTTTGGAAAAAGCACCTTTGAGACAACTGGATGACCTTAGATGATGGAGAATCTCCATAGACATTTTTGGCCTCGTGTTTTGGAAAACTTCTATTGCTACCCATCGATACTTCCAAAGGTGGTTATTTCATTAGGATGTCATTTCATTACTCTACACAAAAAAAAAAGGAAAAAAAAGCCATCATGCCAAATCAACTTTTCCATTCCAGATAGGCTTTGCCGCAGTCTCTATTTTCATGACATATATTTTTTTAAGTCCGTTTATCGAAGAGATTAACCTCCAGCATACACATTTCTGACATCTCATTCTTCCGTTGCAACAATTCCATTGCAACAAACTCAAAAGGTACCTGGAAGTGCTGACGATATAATTTTGTTGTTTCCGGGTGGCCAAAAATGTTTCCATCAAGGCTATATCATTGATTGAAAAGAAACCAGCTTTGGGTTATATTCATTTTTTTCTCTTCGCTGCTCCGTAGCGACATACCATCGCTGAGATAACTCTACGGATTTTTGTAGAGGAAAATAATGCGGTCTAGAGACCATAATTTAGTTCTGTATTGCTTTTTTGAGCTGAGGGACGTGATTTTATTAATAACAGAATAACAGAGTTGGAAGGGACCTTGGAGGTCTTCTAGTCCAGGGGTCTCCAACCTTGGTCCCTTTAAGACTTGTGGACTTCAACTCCCAGAGTCCCTCAGCCAGCAAAGTTGAAGTCCACAAGTCTTAAAGGGACCAAGGTTGGAGACTCCTGTTCTAATCCAACCCCCTGCTCAGGCAGGGAGCCCTACAGCATTTCAGACAAATGGTTATCTAGTCTCTTCTTGAAAACCTCCAGGGTTGAAGGTTTTTTACTGTTGCCTTTGAGCTGGAGAGTGTAGATTCTAAAAAACTAAAAATTAGTATTTATTTTTTTTTAATCAAGGGAAATCTTTGGTGCTTCATAATGAAGCAGCTCAGAAGCTCTGAATCTACGGATTTGCTTTGAGTTTTCGGCCATCTCTGCTTAGATGAAAAGTGCAAACGGGCTCTTGATTTTCAACGGACTAGAAAATCTAGAACCGTTTTTAATCATTGCGGGACTGCAAGGGAAGGGGGCGTGAGTGGAGTCCTTCTCTAGAACCCTGTATAAAATCCCGGCAAGTGCTATCTAATCATGGGAAGAGAGTATTTATTTGTAGCTTAGGGCTGGACTGAGGGATCCTGGGTGCTCTATGAGCTTGCTGGTTTTCCTGCAGACATTTCATGACCCAGCTAGGGAACACCATCAGTACTACAAGGGAGTGGGGTTTGTGGAGTAGAGAAGAATGGGAGGAGGAGTGGGTGGGGGGGAAGGTGGTTCTGGGATCCTTGGTGTTCTGTGAGCAAGGTGGTTTGCTTGCAGATTTTTCATTACCCAACTGATGCACTGATGTTACCTAGTTTGGTAAGGAAACACCTGCAAGGAAACCACCTTGCTCACAGAGCACCAAAGATCCCACCACGCTCTCTAATCCCATGGAACTCAATTTGAGCAGGGCCTTCTCATTTTAGGCCCCTTTACTGACACCAGGACAACTCAAAACTCCTTCCACCGGGTAGTAATCAGAAGCTGGCGTTGTTTGGTGCTCGCTAACCTACTTAATGAGGGCGATCTTTCCATCAGCAGGGTTTCTGGCCCAAAATCAAACGGATGGCCACAGCAGAGTGGAGACACAGTTCTGTTTTTCTTAACAGGTGGACACCCCTAGCCAGTTACTCTGGTGTTTGGCATCATGCTTAGGAGGCCCCCACACAGTGGTGGGATTCAGCCAGTTCTCACCACTTCGGGAGAACCGGTGGTTAACTTTCTGAGCAGTTTGGTGAACTGGTTGTTGGAAAAAATCATTACGGCAGAGAACCGGTTGTTAAATTATTTGAATCCCACCACTGCCCCCACACGTATGTTTTGAAGAAAAGCCACACAAATGCTCCTCAGGAAATGCATCAGCTTTAATTGGTGACTCCTTCTCCAAGTTCACACGGCACGTTTCCAGACTGGAAAGCAATCCAAATAAGGCGTCGGAGGCTGAGGTGGGGCCAGGGCCATCAGGAAGTGATGTGCAAACTCCAGAGCCTCCAGAGGCTGACAGTAGTGAGGCAGAGGAACAGGAGGAGCCTGTTCCTAATGCACACATGAGAAGAGCTGCCAGAAGGCAAGAGCAGCTGAAGCAAAGAGGACGACTTGGGAGTTAGGACCAAGAGATGATTGGCCCCTCCCATAAGGCTTAAAAGACCAGCAATGGCGTTGGGCTCTTTGCCGGAAAACAATGTTGATAGCTTTGTCTTGTTGCACTTGCTTCATATTGGCGTCTTCTGAACTTTTGCCAAGAAAGGCCTTTGGCAGTTTGCCTAATTAGACCAAGTTTGGTGATAGGGCTGAGGAATTGTGTTGGGAGGAATTTGCTTTGATTTCGTTTGGACTACGCTGAGAATGAGTTAATTCTCAGCTGTTCCAATAACGTTTGTTTGTTTTTACAGTGACTGAGTTTCCTACTACCTACTTGGGCCTGGGTCACAACATAAGGCTAGGTTCGCACTACCCAACCTGCCCAGCCATCAAAGGGTCACCTGGTGAATAACGGGAGATCTTCTCTTGAGAAGCCGTGGTGGACCAGTATAGACAAGATTGCCCTCAATGGACACATCATAAGCTTCCTCCTCTAACACCGACTGCTCTTGTGAAGAGGGAGGGAGATGTACTTGATATGAGCAACACCCTTTGGGTTTCGGTTGCCAAGAGCAGAATCCACACAAGTGTGTGTGTGTGTGTGTGTGTGTGTCAAAAACAATGGTTTGGACAGAAGAAAGCCATCAGTTTCTCTTACAGTACATGGGATGTTCTCTCGCTCATTGAGTTCAGCTTCCCAATGGCAAAAATTTAGGTCAGTTCTAAAGAAGGCCCTTCGTTTAGCATCTGCAGCCTGGATCGTTCCACGCCAGGGCCTGGTGGAGGGTGTGAGCTTCAGCCTAGGATGTGGCCACATTCTGAGATCTGCTGCCATCGTGTGGCAATTTTGCCAGCCCGGCTCAAACTATTTTTTATATTGTTTCTAAACTGAGATTCGGTTCAGAAACAAACAACAGGCGACCCGGGATGGAACATTTGTAGGCTAAAGAGTGGCCGAAGGTCCTGGATGAAGGGTCTTGGAGACCTCCAAGATGAGGAGACCCCAGGAAGTCAGAGGGGACCCAATTTCAGCTGGATTTGAAAACTAGAGACGGGGAGGTTTTCCATGAGAAAACTGGATTTTTGCACGCCGTTGGGCAGATGGGCGAGCGTCTCCTTCAACCCATTCCGAAAATGAAAAGCACGTGAAAAAAAAAAATCTGGTGAGAGAAAATGGCGGTTCATTACCATTTGACTGCTTTTCTTAATCTGCAGCTCTGCGAAGTCCTCAGAAAGTCTTAAAATAATAAGCAAATGGGTCCATTTGTTTTAAAAGTGCAAATTGGCCATTAGCAGGGATACCTAGAAAACACAAGAGATTGACAGTTAGGGGATAATATTCAAGTATTACAGGAACTGAATGGTTATTAATTTATTTACTTATTTATTTACATCCTGCCTTTAGCATTTTTAGAAATCACTCAAGGCAGCGAACATACACCCCCCACACACATCTTGAAAGCAGTAAAGAATCACGACATCAACCTGGACGGATTTACCTCTGGCTCATATTTTGCAACCCAGCTGAATCCGTAAGACAAGCTGATCGGGAATCAAACAGCTCTTGGACGGGCCGAGAACATCTCTCCTGCTCCAGGAGGCCCAACAGAGAACCGTATTTCTCATCCGACATGCCGTCTTGTGCCATATGCAGATCAGTGGTTGGGTACCTCGAAACTGGCGTCAAATGTGGATCACCCCCAGAAGACGAAGGCCAGAGCTCAGCGGTCACTGGAGAAGCTCCCTGGAGAATGGAAGGCTGGTAGACATCCATCACGGGAACAATTGGGTTTTCGTCCGAAGCGCACAGGTTCAAAGGGGAGGATGCCCCATAGGGCTTGGTCCAATGGGGTGGAAGACTCCACCCGTGAGAAGGTTGATGGTTTTCTGTTGGGGAAAAAAATGCCAAGAGGATGCATTCAAGTTCCAAGGTGAGGGGTATCACTTTTTTCCAATGATAGGTACATTTTTATTTATTTATTTATTGGTATCCCACCTTTATTACTTTTACAAATAACTCCAGGACGCAAATCCAAATCCAAATCCAAATCCATCTTCCTACTCTTAATTTCCCCACAACAACAATCTTGTGAGGTGGGTTGGGTTGAGAGAGAAGGACTGGTCCAAGGTCACCCAGTTTTCATGCCTAAGGAAGAACTAGAACTCGCACCGTCTCCTGGTATTTGGCCCAAAGTTATCACACTGACTTTCATGCCTAAGGAGGAACTAGAACTCACAGTCTCCTGGTGTTTGATCTCAAAATCACCCAGTTGGCTTTCTTGGCTCAGGCAGGACTTGAACTCAGGATCTCCAGCTTTCTACTCTGGTGCCTTAACCAGTAAACCAAACTGGCTCTCTAAATTACTCATGTATAAACTGGGAAGATTCTGGTCTGTGAAAAATAATTTGAAGGGCTGGTATGAAGAGACAGACACAACTAATATTTGCCTTCAGTCCAGTAGCTTTGCTCATTTTGCTGGTGCCTGATCCACTTGAGTTTGCAAAAAGATACCAAATGCTGAAAAAGTTACAGAAATAATGTTTTTTGTGAGAGTGGGAAAAAATAACCAGAAGAGTAGTCATCTAGATGTGATTGGTTCCAGAAGCAATGAGAAATTTTGGTCTGTGTTGATCGCATCCCAAGCATTGGTTGCTGGGCAAGGAAGTTCAGCAACATCTGAAGACCATAACTCAAGGAGTTGAGCTTGGGATGTTGGATTGGTTTGTGGGTCACCAAGCACATGAACATCCATCAGATTTTAGGGCCAAGGAATTGCCTGTTCCGGTGAGGACCCAACTAAGTTTGGTGAATTAATTCCTTGTTTTGGCACAAAAGAGAATCATTGAGAAGGAAACCTTTTGAGTGAAGTTAGGTTGATACTGGCTAGTTCCTTTCATAGGACGTTGTGTTTTCTGGTCTGGGGTTTTGTCAGAAGTTAGGTTCTCCAGATCAGCCAAGATATCAGAATTTTACTCTTGGAGAACAACACACCTGTTCTTGACTCTACTTTATAAGATGAATCTCCCAAAATTCCTTCTAGAAAAAAGGCAGAGTGGAACCCACTTCAAAACAGCAGCAAAATCAAATAGATTATAATCTTCAGTGTCTCCCTTTTTGAAGAAGCTTTTTTTTAAAAAAAAAACAACTGCTGACATATTCATCAACTTCCTGTGGTGTGGTTGGGCACCTATGCTTTGATCTGAAATGAATCCTTCTCACAGGAAGTCTACTTCATCACAGGTTGAGAAACAAAATGGGGCAGAAAAGGATGGATATGAATGGCACAATGAGGTTAAATGTAAATACAAGCCAGCCGTATGCAGCAGCTGCCAAAAAAGCCAACATAGTTCTAGGCTGCATGAACAGAGGGATAGAATCAAGATCACGTGAAGGGTTAATACCACTTTATAAGGCCTTGATAAGGCCACACTTGGAATATTGAATTCAGTTTTGGTCGCCACAATGTAAAAAAGATGTGGAGACTCTAGAAAAAGTGCAGAGAAGAACAACAAAGAGGATTAGGGGACTGGAGGCTAAAACATATGAAGAACGGTTGCAGGAACTGGGTGTGTCTAGTTTAATGAAAAGAAGGACTAGGACATGATAGCAGTCTTCCAATATCTCAGGGGCTGCCCCAAAGAAGAGGGAGTCAAACTATTCTCCAAAGCACCTGAAGGCAGGACAAGAAGCAATGGGTCAAAGCTAATCAAGGAGAGAAGCAATCTAGAACTAAGGAGCAATTTCCTGACAGTTAGAACAATTAAACAGGGGAACTGCTTGCCTCCAGAAGTCATGAATGCTCCAACACTGGAAGTTTTTAAGAAGATGTTGGATAACCATTTATCTGAAGTGGTGTAGGGTTTCCTGCCTAAGCAGGGGGTTGGACTAGAAGACCTCCAAGGTCCCTTCCAACTCTGTAATTCTAATTCTAATTCTAATTCTAATTCTAATTCTAATTCTAATTCTAATTCTATTCTATTCTATTCTATCCTATCCTATCCTATCCTATCCTATCCTATTCTATTCTTATAAAATGACCTTTCTTTAGAGCAGAAATTAGTTTGGGGTCTTCCTGGACATGACAACTTCACTGGAATTATTGGCTTTCAGATGGAACAGAAGCGTGGATCTTCTATGTATGATCCACAGACTTGAAGGATTACTAGGTCTTTTTCTGCCCTCCGTTTTCTATGTTTCTATGGCTTTCAAGGTTGGTAGAGAAACCTACAAAGGTAGTGTTGAAAAAAGAGTTTTCTGTATAAGGAATGAGTGCCAACTTCATCTTTACTACGGATAGCAAAATAACCTGGGCTGGTTTGAGGAATGTTTTTCATATTTCTTGACCTCCATTTCCCAGGCACATAGTGTATGAAAGATTGTGGAGACCTGGAAGAAACCCTCTTAGTCACAGCTCAGATTGAATCCGTGTCCCTGAAGCGACCAACCGGTTTTGTTAAACATCAATACAATGACACGATGAGGAAATCTATTGTCAATAAGGATCCTTTGTCGAATGAGTTGCTATCTATGAAATTAGTAGAACAAGCCATGGGTGACAAGCTCACCATTGTTAATAAGGCCATCTTTGGCACCGTTGTCTCTACTCAGGTCCTGCGGGTTTTTGGTGACGCTCAAAGCTCTGGAGAAATGTTCATCCACCATGCTATTAGTGTCTCCTTGGAAGTAGGTCAATACCATGTAATGGGCTCCCCATTCTGTTTTTACTGGCTGTTTCGTTCTACTCAGCTTTGTGGAATTATTCTTTGTCTCTTCCATACTGGGAAATAACCTGAAAATAAACGCAACACAAGAAAGGTGTACATGGAGTTGATGGTGACATGGAGTACATGCAACCAATTGTCTCCTGCTTCCTCCCCTCCCCCCACTCCCCAAGATCACTGCTTACTCAGAGTTTAGGCTTGGGATGTTCTAACTGGAGAAAACAAGAAAGAGAGAAGACATGAGAGACACATTGGCAAAAGGAATCAGAACACAAAATACAAGGTGAGTGGACATGACCTTATAGATGACCTTCAGCCTGTCAAGGACCTTGGAGTACTCATATCAAATGATCTAAGTGCCAAAGTCCACTGTAACAACATCACCAAAAAGGCATTAAGGCCTGTAAACCTAATCTTGCATAGCTTCTTCTCCTGTAATATTACACTGCTAACCAGAGCATACAAAACATTTGCTAGACCAATTCTTGAATACAGCTCCTCTGTCTGGAACCCGCACTGCATATCAGACATTAAAACAATTGAACATGTCCAGAAATATTTCATAAGAAGAGTCCTCCACTCGCAACAAAATACCTTATGCTACCAGACTTGAAATTTTGGGCTTAGAAAATTTAGAACTATGCTGCCTTCGGTATGATCTAAGCAGAGCTCATAAAATCATCTGCTACAATGTCCTACCTGTCAATTACTACTTCAGCTTCAACCACAACAATACACGAGCACACAATAGATACAAACTTAAAGTGAACCGCTCCAAACTCGATTGCAGAAAATATGACTTCAGTAACAGAGTTGTTAATGCCTGGAATGCACTACCAGACTCTGTGGTCTCTTCCCAAAATCCCCAAAACTTTAACCAAAGACTATTTACTATTGACCTCACCCCATTCCTAAGAGGTCTGTAAGGGGCGTACATAAGAGCACCAGCATGCCTACCGTCCCTATCCTAATGTTCCCTTTAATTGTATTCATTTTATGTATTCAATTCATGCTTATACTTATATATATTATCTAATATGTACTTGACAAATTAAATAAATAAATAAAATAAATTAGAGCAGTGTTCAGGTAGCTAAAAGGTCCCAGAGAGAAGAAGGCGCTATTTTCCATTTGCAACAGAAACCAGGACCCAAAAATAGGTGATATATTTGTGGCTACCACAATTTCACTTACATAGAAGGAAAAAATTTCCTCACAGTAAAATATGTGTAACAAGGGAACGCAGAGTAGAATAACTGAGGCTACAAGTTGTCCACCTCTGAAGGCTTTAAAAAGAGGGTGGATGGCCACCTCTCGATAAACTGGTCGTCCTATACAATGCTTTAGAACAGGGGTCTCGAACCTTGTCAACTTTAAGACTTGTGGACTTCAACTCCCAGAGTGCCTCAGCCAGCTTTGCTGGCTGAGGAACTCTGGGAGTTGAAGTCCACAAGTCTTAAAGTTGACAAGGTTGGAGATCCCTGCTTTAGAAGATCCTTGTAGCTCCTTCCAATTTCACAGTTCTATAATTCTATGATTAATTAGGACACTTCAACAGTTGAAGATGTGGGGCTGCCCTTCCTGAAGCCACATTCTTTTCTAGGAGAATGTTCCTTGATGATCTCGGGAACCATCAGGACTTCTACAACATCCAGAGACAACCAAACCAAGCATGTGAGTATAATGGCCAACATATTGAGTCACTGTGATCACTGGTGGTTTGGTCAATGTGTAAAGCATGGTTTATGGTTTAGCATGTTGTATAAACACAGCCAATGGGTAGGACTTGCATGGGAAGCCTAAATACTTTTTAAGTGGCACCTCACAGACTCGGTAACTCACCCTTCATCAAAAAATATTGAATGTGTCTTCTTGGTTGCCGGTCTGAACCCAAGAGAACCCAAAGATGCGCAATCCAGTTCTTCAAAAAGGACAACACTGTCCATACCCAATGACTAAGAGTCCCCATCTGGTAGGAAATGTAGCCTGACTCTGGAGACACATGACTTTGAGAAGATAAGTTTCCTCCAAGTAATTATCTTTTTGAATTCCCAATCAGTATTTGAGAATGAAAATAGTTCTTCCACAGAAAGTGGCAGGAGAATTTAATTTTCTTGTTTTTTTTAAATACCAGAAGCTTTAAGTATAAAGTCAGTTCCTTCAAGATTGAGGGCAAGAGCCCAGTATCTGTTGTCCACAATGACCAAGCAGATATCCTATTCCAGATGTCCACCTCCCTCTACTGTCTCCCTCTATTGTGTTCATATTCCTTCCAAGTAGCGAGCAAAGATAGGTGGACTTCAACCCGTTTGATTGATTGAACACTTGATTACCAACCAAGATTCACATGATCAGATTAGATGCCGAAGAGCTACACAAGAAGAAGTTCAGAACTAGTCAGGAATACACCCATTTTTAAAACGTCAACAATACCACTCGTTGGAAACCATAATAACAGAGAACCTTGCTAAGTGAGTGCATCTCAGTCAACCAATTCCAGAAACTGTAACTCTCCACTAAACACATTACATCTCCCCTAACTTTACTTATAGACGTCTCCATTAGATGCAGCTGTTCCCTTGCTTGGATTAAACTTTTAAGTAAGAGGAACTCAAGACGATTTTCATACCTTTGGTCTAGCGAGACCCCACCTGAGTTCACTTCATGCTGTGATTCTCCGTGAATTTCTGCTCCAGGTATGTGAGCCCTATAGCAACTCAACAACAAGGAGAAAAAGCACCAGACCGTACCAGCAGTTTTCTGTTCCTTTAGCAGTGAGGGAACTAGGCGTATCCTTCAGGCTCAGGAACAGGAATGTGTGAAATGCACTCTGACAAGTCAACCAGGTTTAGAGGTTTCAGGAAAGAAGACAATAAAAAGGACTGTTCAGGGTGCTTGTAAACTAGAGCTAGCACCCAGGGTTTGGGCCCAAGCTACAAACCGGGTCTCCGGAGTGAAAATCTGTTCCCAGTAATGCAAGACGGACAAGACTTCAATTTTTAAAAAGCCAGCTTTTTTCTTATAGGTGGATTGGTGTAGTTATTCTGTAACTACGGTGTAATGACTCTAGGCTTCCCTTTTTAACATTCTTCTGTTTAACTTCCTTGTTCCTCATTTAGTATTTGCTACTAGCCTCTAATTCCAGGGCTCATGTGATTAAATTGTTGAATATAGACCTGTAGTTATCAACTTACAACAGTTCATTTAGTTCAAAGTTAGGGCGGCACTATAAAAAGGGGCTTATGACTGTTTTTCCCGACGACAGCAGCAGCATCCACGAGATCAAAATTCAGACGCCTGGCAACTGACTCATACTTATGGCAGTTGCAGGATCCTGGGGTCATGTGATCCCCTTTGATGACCTCCTGAGAAACAAAAGTCAGAGGGCAAGCCAGATTCATTTTACAACTGTGTTACTAACTTAACCACTGCAGTGTTTCACTTAGCAACTGTGGCAAGAAAGGTCATAAAATGGTTCAAAACTGGCTTAACAAATGTCTCACTTAGCAACAAAATTTTGGGCTCAATTGTGGCCAAAAGTCAAGGAGAATCTGAATATTCATATATTGTTCCAGGCACCAATTTGCATTCTGTATGTATGACTTGAACTGAGTCTTAACTGCTGGCAACTGCCCAAAGAGTCAAATAGAATAGAATAGAATAGAATTTTATTGGCCAAGTGTGATTGGACACCCGAGGAATTTGTCTTGGTGCATATGCTCTCAGTGTACATAAAAGAAAAGATACGTTCATCAAGGTACAACATTTACAACACAATTGATGGTCAATATATCAATATAAATCATAAGGATTGCCAGCAACGTTTACACAAGCACAGAATTTAAGGGAAAATTTTTATAAGATGTTTTATAGATGGCACTTAGATCCCAAAAAATTATCACGTATGTATCCTAATATCCAAGCGAAATGTTGGAGGTGTGATTGTGATGACGCTACATATTTTCATATTTGGTGGACTTGCAAGAAAATTAAGGTCTTTTGGATAAGAATTTGGTGGATTATTCAAAATGTACTGAAGAAGAAGATAAAGTTCCTGCCACAATTTTTCCTTTTGGGAATTATAACGGATTGTACAGGGATTGAGACTAAACTGATTCTGAATTTAATAACAGCAGCAAGACTGTTGATTGGACAATACTGGAAGAAAGAAGAGGTACCTACAATAGAAGAATGGATACTGAAAGTCATTAATTTGGCTGAGATGGCTAAAATCTCAGCTTTTTTAAAAGACAATACGCAGGAAAGATATTTAATTGAATGGAAAAAATGGATTGATTATCTACAAAACAGATATCAGATTAAGAAATATCAGATTGCCTTTGAATAATTAGAAAGTTATTTTATGTAATGGGAGGGGTTGGGAGATGAAAAGCTTTGGATGTGGTTAATTGGATTGAAGGAAAATTTTATTCTATGTTTGGTTTATGTATAACAATACCTTGTGATTGACCCGGGAAGCCGGGGAAGGAGGGGAAGGGGGTTTTGGGAGGGGGGAAAAAAGGGGGGAGAAATGTCTTTGTTTTTTTAAAAAACTCTTTCAATAAAAAAAAAAAAAGGATTGCCAGCAACAAGTTATAGTTTATACAGTCATACGTGGAAAGAGATTGGTGATGGGAACTAGGAGACGATTAATAGTAGTGCAGATTCAGTAAACAGTCTGACAGTGTTGAGGGAATGATTTGTTTAGCAGAGTGATGGCCTTCGGGAAAAAACTGTTCTTGTGTCTAGTTGTTCTGGTGTGCAGTGCTCTATAGCGTCGTTTTGAGGGTAGGAGTTGAAACAGTTTATGTCTAGGATGTGAGGGGTCTGTAAATATTTTCACGGCCCTCTTCTTGATTCGTGCAGTATACAGGTCCTCAATGGAAGGCAGGTTGGTAGCAATTATTTTTTCTACAGTTCTAATTATCCTCTGAAGTCTGTGTTTTTCTTGTTGGGTTGCAGAACCGAACCAGACAGTTATAGAGGTGCAAATGACAGACTCAATAATTCCTCTGTAGAACTGAATCAGCAGTTCCTTGGGATAGAATAGAATAGAATAGAATAGAATAGAATAGAATAGAATAGAATAGAATAGAATAGAATTTTTTATTGGCCAAGTGTGATTGGACCCTCAAGGAATTTGTCTTTGGTGCATAGGCTCTCAGTGTACATAAAAGATACCTGAAAAAATATTTCAGCTCAAGCCACCATGAGGTCATGTCTAACTTTTACTGTACTTGGTGGCAACATGGGTGGCTGGGAAATTCTGGGAATCGACATCCACAAGTTGCCAAGGTTGAGAAATACTTGATTTTTTAAAGAGGCAGAACGCTGGGTCCCCAAAACTTACCTGCGGGTGTTGTAACAAATCCTGATTTTGCCAGTTAGTGTTGAATAAAGTCTTAGACGGTTACCAGAATATAGCACCAGATTGGGAAAGACGTTGATAATGATTGCAAAAATATAAACATTGAGGATGGATTGCATGATGATGTCATAGAAGTCTATACCAGCCTAGGAAGGAGGTCTTGCTTAATAGCGTGTCTCATAGGAGGAAGAATTTTATGTGTAATTTGTAGAACAAATCGGTTCAAACTGGATTTCATTTAGACTTGGCCCTAGGTAATGGAAGTTGTCATTTAAATAAGAAGTGCTGTTCATCTCCATTTTTAACTGTAAGAAATTCAAATTAATTCACTTATCCCTGAGTAAATCCTTATGTTGTAAGGAAACTGTAATTTGCAACAGCAGGACTGAACAATGCCAACAAAATGAAAAGTCCAAGTCTAGTGGTGCATCCAATCTTCCCAAGTAGCTGTATCTGTAACACAATCATGTGACAACACACTAAAATATGGTAACAGAAAGTCTGGTTTTGCGTAAAAATGGCCAGTTTTTCTACGAGATTAATTCCACTAATATTTTGCGGAGATAAAGTATATCTGTATAAAAATGAAGGTAGAAATGAACCTTTTATTCTGTCTCTGAAACATTATGCTATTCTATTCTGTTCTAATAAATATTTTATCACTTATTATGAATTGTGCTACAGAATAGAATTTTTTATTGGCTAACTGTGTTTGGACACACAAGGAATTTGTCTCGGTCCATATGCTCTCAGTGTACATAAAAGAAAAGATACATTCATTCATTGGTGTGTCTGATGGGGGTTGTGAAGATAGGTGGCTGTAGTTTCGTTTCAAACTTGCAGTAAAACACGTTCAGGTCATCTGCCAATTGTTGATTTCCTTCAGCCTGGGAAGGTTTGCCGTAGCCGGTGATATTTTTAAGAGTTTTCCACACATTTGCTGGCTCATTTGTTGAGAACAGATTGTTTAGCTTTTCAGAGTAGCTTCTTTTTGCTGCTCTGATCTCCCTTGTTAATACATTTCTGGCCTGATTGTATAGCATTTTATCATCCTTTCTGTAGTCTTCCTCTTTGGAATGTAGCTGCTTAAGTTTAGCCGAGAACCAAGGTTTGTTGTAACTGTATATTCGCAAGTTCCTAGTGGGTACACATAGGTATTCACAGAAGCTGACGTATGATGTTACAATATCTGTGAGTTCATTGAGGTCTGCAGAGGTATCTTCAAAAATATTCCAATCAGTGAAGTCAAAGCAAGCTTGTAGCTTTAACTTTACCTCTTCAGTCCAAGTCTTCACTGATTTAATTGTTGGTTTTGTGGTTTTAAGTCTTTGCCTGTAAGCAGGTACAAGGTGAATCATGCAATGATCAGAGTGTCCTACAGCAGTTCGTGGCAAAGACCAATAAGCATCTTTCAGTGTTGTGTAGCAATGGTCTAAAGTATTCTTGCCTCTAGTGGGACAACTGACATACTAATGATACTAATCTCAAAATCTGGAATTATGCCATTTGAAGATGATTACAGATTTACAAACACGAAGCACGGTGGAATACCAGAGAAATTCAGGTCAAAATGTATAGGAGACATACATGAGGTGGAAGGAAGCAGTTAGATTATATTCTCCAGAATAGCAACAACCAAATTTTCCTAAGGAATATAAAGTTTGGAAACGACAACTATTTATTTTAAGTTTTGATCCTTCTGTCCTCAAAGCCTATGAATACTACTTAGGTCTGGTCTGAGATTTATTTTCCTCCACAAATAAGGCCACAAAGATTTTTTGTAATGGAATAATCATTTAAATTCCAGAAATATTTTAATTTGGAACTATCACACTATAGTTCCTATGTGAAGTCTTGCATAAGTTTCACTGACCTCATTCGTTGTCATCATACATCGCAACATAAAGCAGGAAGAGAACAATCTGGGACAGGCCTGTGCATTAAAACATTGCCACATATTTCGTTTGGACAGATGGCAATCTTTTAAGCGGCTGATTTCTAACCACCCATTTTCAGTGTACTCAAATTCTCATGTGTTTTATGTCAGGTGTTAGCGGTGAGTATCTTCAAGACAAACAGTTCAAAGGCAACACAAGCATTTTCAAGAGATAATCACAAACTCAAGGTACAAAACCGGTCCATTAAGCACTTAGCTTTATTCTACAAAAGATTATTCAGCAAAAGAGCTTTTTTTCCCATCGGTGAAGATTCCTAAAGGGTCCAAGGAGATGCTCAACAGTCAACGATGTCCTCGGGAAATGCCAAGTTGAATTTAATCTCTGACCTCCTCCTTGCTCCCAACGAAGAGAGACAAAAGCTGGAAATTCCACTTTTAGGTTTGCTACCTTTGGCGGCAACAGAAAATCATTTGCATAATCATCCGTCTTGAGCGACGACTAGGCTGAGATCCTGACTTAAAGTTTTTCCATCGTTCCAGCTAAAACAGCAAACTTGGTGTGAAGCACCTAATTTTCTACGCTCGCATGCAAACAGAGACCACGGGTGCGATGATCGTCACGACAAAAGCACAGGTATCCCTGCTGAAGTGTACCTGAAACGGCTGAGACAATCACTTCCTTCGTTGAAGTTGTTAGTTAGAAGACCACACATAAAGTAAATTTGGGCAAAGTCTTGGCAGCGATTAAAAAAAGCGGGGTGGGGGAGACTATTTTTGAGCGGTTTATATCTGCCCAAAAAACCAACAACAATTGTTTAAAAAATCTGAGAAACAATTTTGGAAATGAATCTCAAAACGATTTTATTCGTAGTTGTCTCCTATAATCAATCCAGTATAAAAAAATACAGGCTTCGTACACTCGGTCTCGACAAATGCTCGAAACACAACTATAGTTGAACAGTTACCACCGGGAACAAGGCAGGAATCGCACCTCCCAACGCTCATGCGCTCCCCGCGTGTTTCCGATGAGTTAATAATCCAAACAAAAATTTATAGAAAGATAATCAGAATTCAGCTCATTTACAGACTTTCCCCCCCGGTTTGTTACCTAGCTTCCCTCAGCGTCGAACTTCTATAAACGAACAAAGGACGTGAATCACAAGGAACTTTTTTTTATGCACGCCAGGAGAGCCTCTTTGGAGCGTGATCTTTCAAACCTCCCCCGGCCGCGGGGAGTGCGAATACATCTTCAATGATCAGCTACTTAAAAAAAAAAAATCAATTAATATCAGGAAAACCAGCTATTCCAAGCCCATGCTGGTGAATCCACGGCAGGCAAAAATCCGTATCGTACGGGGAGAGTATGAGGAGGCTGGCATTGGAGCAAAAACACCGAAAGCGTTCAAACCTGGGCTGCCTGTAAAGATTTATGGTGTCGTTCGGGGCGGGGGGAGGGGGAATTGGGGAGTTTGTACGCCTACTTCGCACGTGGATGGGCTCCAAATGCTGACAAGCAAAGATGGAATTTAAGACAGCTGGTCAGTTCAGCAGGATTCTTGGCAACTTATGACACATACGCAGCTTCAGTCGCAGCCAGACATGAATATATATGAATATGTGTGTGTGTGTGTATATATATATATATATATGTTTTCTGAGGTTTTCACGGGTGTTTGTATATAGGTCTTTGGTTGTTCGGGTTTTCTCCCGTGTAAAATTGGAAGTGTCTTGGCGACGTTTCGACTGACACCCACTATGAAGATGTAGCACGACCACAAAGTCAAACAACAGCTATGCAGCTCACCAGCTCAAATCCCCCTGCAGCACAGACTAGACTGAGCACAACCAAGCCCCCACCAACACAGGACACACCCCCATCCAATCAGAGCACAGAAAAACCCCCATCCAATCAGAGCACAGCCAAGCTCCCACCCAATCAGTTCAAACCCCCACTAGCAGTTAAAAGGAAGAAACAGCTGCGATCACACATTGCTCCCAGAAGCACGAAGCTGAAGCCTGAAGATGACGAATGAGACTTCATCGAAACATCGCCAAGACACTTCCAATTTTACACGGGAGAAAACCCGAATAACCAAAGACCTACATACAAACACCCGCGAAAACCTCAGAAAACATATATATACACACACATACACATACATATATACATACATATACACATACACACACACACACACACATACATACACACACAAACTAAATACTGCTTTTAAATGCAATACCTCAAAAACACGTTGGTGATATCCTAACAAGGAAACGTGCGCGCATATACATATATATATTTATATTTATTTATATTCACTGATTGGAGTGGAGTTTGCAACTTTGCATCGGGGGAGGGGAAGGGAGGTCTCGAGGGGAGCCTGCAATCATGCTCTAGGACCAGCAGCGAGTGAGGGGCGTTAAGTCTCTGCTTCTTCATCGTCGTCGCTGCCCGCCACGCTGCTGTCTGTGGACGCCGCGACATCTTCGGCGGCTCCTTTGTAGCGATCTCCTCCTCCTTCGGCGGTTTCGGGGGCCCCGTTATCTTGAGATACGGGGTCTCTCTTAGCCGCTTGAGGGCCACTTTCGGAAGAATTGGCATCCGGTGGCTTTTTAGGTAGTTCTTGGTTGGGATCCCCTAAAAATTCTTGCCACCCTTTCAGTCTCTCTTCTCTTTCCCGGGAGGTTTCTTCAACCTGGGACGAGACACAATTGTCAATATTTGAGGAGGAGGAGGAGAAAGAGGGGAAGGGAAAGCACATTCAAAGACATTTCAAGGCATTGTTTGTTTCATGACCAACAGCTTAGGTGTCGATGTAAAATGTGATTTGGGGAAATCCCTGGGTCACAAGAATCCAACTTCCACAGCGTGTCATTAAACGGTTTTGTTCTAGGGATCAGAAATCCCTTTTAAAAGGGATTTCAGAAGCCAAGTGCAAAGCATGAAGAAGCCCTCTTAAATAACTAAGTTATTCGTGTTTTCGAGTCTGCCAAGACTCCCAGAGGCTGTTTGGACAACGTCCCTGCAATCATCTTGGCAAGATTTCAGAACTGGTTGGCCATTAACCCCTTCTTCCTAGGGCTGAGAGGGAAGGGAAGGTTCCCCTCGCGTATATGTGCTAAACGGCTCTAGGGGGCAGTGCTCATCTCCGTTTCAAAGCCGAAGAGTCACACTGTCCGAAGACGTCTCTTTGGTCATGTGGCCGGCATGACTAAACGCCAAGGGCACACGGGACACTGTTCCCTTCCCACCAAAGGTGGTCCCTATTTTTCTACTTGTATTTTTTACGTGCTTTCGAACTGCTAGGTTGGCAGAAGCTGGTACAAGAAACAGCTCACCCTGTTACGCGGCACCAAGGATTCAAACTGCTGAACTGCCGACCTTTCGATCGACAAGCTCAGCGTCTTAGCCACTGAGCCACCACGTCCCTTTTGAGAGGGAAGGACCTGCCCTAATTTGCCCAACTAGCTCCATCCCTAAGGCAGGACTAGAACTCAGCCCCCCTGCCGCCCCCCCCGGTTTCAATCCTGCAGTCTTAACTGGCTCCCTTCATTACTCATACTCATTTTTTGTTTTTTTAAAAACCCACAACCTTCGTTAAGCCAAATATACCTGATAATCAGTTGTACCGTCCCACGTCTCCACAGAGAGCTGCCGTCCACCAAACCATCGTCCATTCAGTGCCTGTTTGCAAACATCAGCCTCTTCAGATTCCTTGAAGGATACGGATGCTACCCCATCCGGATGCCTCTACACAAACAGGAAGGGGAAACCCATCAAACTAGATTTAGGCATCAGCCGTATTTAAGAGAAGGCCCTATTTCTGAATCACAAGTACAGTCCCCTAAAGGTAAAGGTGAAGGTTCCCCTCACACTATGTGCTACTCATTCCCAACTCTAGGAAGTGGTGCTCATCTCCATTTCAAAGCTGAAGACCCAGTGCTGTCCGAAGGCGTCTTCGTGGTCCTGTGGCCGGCATGACTCAACGCCAAAGGCCCATGGAACGCTGTTACTTCCCACCAAATGTGGTCCCTATTTTTCTACTTGCATTTTTTACATGCTTTCGAACTGCTAGAAGCTGGGACAAGTCACGGGAGCTCACCCCTGCACTAGGGATTCGAACTGCTGAACTGCCGACCTTTTGATCGACAAGTTCAGCGTCTTAGCCACTGAGCCACCGTGTCTCTTACAGCTCCCTAGAGATTTACAAAATATGATAAAATGACCTCTGTTCTAAACTGCCATTTTTAGGGAAAAAAAGACACTGAAATCATTTTAAGTTTCTTTGGATATCACCTTTTTCTGATTATTCTCCTAACGCCTCTCTGTAATGATAATACCTGGTTTTTCCAGAAGTCTAAATAACCCTTCCATGTTATCATCTCATTAAAACCTTTCAACTGTCAAATGCAGCATCTTTTAAAAACTTCTGATTTCAATTTTAAAAACGTGGCTGCTGTCCCAAATCTCACAATACAGGCGTAACGTTTTCTAAAGGCTCAGCCGTATTCCAGTGACACACTGAATAATTAACTTTTGATAAAAAATAAGTTGGTTGGTTCTTCATCAAACAAACAAAACGATTCTATAAGTGGAGCCTGACTAGTGGGGTAATTATTAGGAGTGCTTTTGTAGAAGAATGTTTCAAAAGTACAATGCAAAATTAGGAGTAAGTATTTGTGATACGTACATCAAATATAATAACTTTCTTAACTTGACCAAATTTTTCACATTCTGTCCGTAGATCTTCCCGGATCTCATTTAGCACTAAGGGATCCTCCTGGAAAGACATTTTAAAGAGTATTTTAAAAATGTTCCGAAAGCAAGGACAATTTCACAGGACAATTCTGGCACCCTGGCAAGTCAAATGGGACACCAGACAATCTTGCCTGGATTATCTGCTCTGCACTTTTCAAAAGCTTGTTGGGTTCCGCTTCCATCAATGCTCAAAAGCATAGGTTGAACAGAAAACATCATCCTATAAACCTCTTTAGCCGATCCTAAGCGAAACCGCCTGGTCTTGTCTCAAGGACTAGGAAACCTTGCAAACTTCACGCTTTTTGGGACTACAGGCCTCATGACTCCCAACCCTTGGGTAGATAAAAAGAGATGAACAGATAAAGGAGCCCTGGTGGCGCAGTGGTTAAACTGCAGCATTGCAAACTCTGCCCACCGCCTGGAGTTCGATCCCCGATTGGCTCAAGGTTGATTCGGCCTTCCATTCTTCCGAGCTCATAAAACGAGGACCCAGATTGTTGGGGGCAATATGCAAATCATCATTTACATTGCAAACCACCCAGAGAGTGCTGTAAAGCGCTTCGGGAAGGTATCTAAGCCTAAATGCTATGGCTAAAGATACGTTTGGAGTTATGTTCCACTGGAGGGTAATGTTATGCCTTCAAATACATACAGGAGGAGCAAATGAAATGGCTGGATATGATAGTCCCAACAGCCTCAGCCAGAAACAGCCTAAAAATGGAACCATCCTTTCTAACTTTAGCTGGCCCTACTATGACACAAACACTTCTTGGCTTTTGACAAGGCCAAATTCAGTTGTCGTTTTTGGGAGGCGACCCGTTCCCAGGCCTTACGGAGGAGGGATTAGAGTTTATGAACTCCTGCTGGATATTTTTTTTTTTAACCTACCTCAAAATCTTTGGGATGGAACATGTTTCTGATGATGATAACCCTCTCGTGTCGCAATCTCACATTCCCCTCTTTCTTCTCCGGCCGCCAATCCAGCAGTCTAATGAAATGAAGCAACATTTAAGAGGTTGATGGGTGGATCTCTTCAGTTTCTAAAAGCATTTGTTGAAAAAAAAGAAAAGAAATTAACTGGGTGCTTCTGAAATCAGGGCTGGCAGAATTTTTGTTCCTCCAGTAAAGGAAGGCAGTTTTCCAGGCAGCCTTGAAATTGATGTGTTATCTGCAAGTCACCTACATGAAAGGTAAATCCACATTTTATTAGGAGCTGCCCTCCTGGGTGATTTGAGCTGCTTTAAAGATTAAGGTTTTGTGCATTTTTTAAAATAAACACAACCCTTTAAAAGCCCCAGGTTTCATGAAAAGGCAAACCTAGCAACATTTTCCACGGGCAAATATACATATAAAAGTTTTGGGGTATCCTGACGAACGGCCACGTACTTTTGTTGCTGGGAGAGCTTCTTTTTGTAATCTTTGCATTTCTTTTTCTTCTTGCTGGCATCATATTCCCCCTTAAGCTGGAACTGGGCAACTTCCACATGTAGTTTGTAGCCTCGGATTTCTTTCTCATCCAGCAATTTCAGCGCAAGTTCAACAGATTCTCTCTGGGAAAAGAGAAGAGGGGAAAAAAATACTGATTTACAACTTTTTTTCCCCACCTAAAGAGACCAAGAAAAAATATTTGCAACAGAGATTAAAACACGTGCCTCATAAATCTTGTTGATGTCTGTAGGAATGTCCAGAAGTTAAATTAACTTTAAATAAAAAGAGACTCAAAGGGGCTGGAGATCTATGTTTGCAATAACAATTGCAACCACAAGATCACCGCAAAGGTACCGTATTTTCCCACGCGCAGCTTCTCACATGGAGGTTTCAGAGGCTGAAAGAAGCTTCAGAAAAGAAGCCCCCAAACAGAGCTTCAGAAAAGAAGTTCCCCGAAGAGCTTCAGAGGCTTTTTTTCTGAAGTTCTGTTTTGGAGGCTTTCAGAGGCAGAAAAAAAAAAGCAAAAAAAAAAAAAAAAAGAGCAAGGCACAGAGCTCCCAACCAAGGAACCTGTTGCTAAAATTCACCTCTGGGAACAGCTGATTGGGGGTATTCCGGGAGGCCTATCCACCTGCCAATCAGCTTTTTTCTTATTTTCCTCCCCAAAAACTAAGGTGAGTCTTATACAGTATATTGTAACAAACAACTAACCTTCAAGTAACAACAGAGCCCATCGCCTTTAAGGTTTCCTTCTTTGTCTTTGTAAAGTTTGATTTTGGGTTCCTCCGTTTGAAGATCGCGCATAATGATACCGCATTTCGACATGACGTCCACAAACTCATCTTTTGTAATGTCTGGCGGTAAACCTGGAAAGGTAAAAATTGAAGAAATACAAATGCCACAAAAAAAACCAAATGGATTTTTAAACATTATCAGACAGGGGTGTTGTTGTCCACAGTCCACATTCCATCCCCTGCCCTCCATGGTGTCTTTGTCTAGTCCCCCTCATTCAGCACGGCAGTGTTAAGATCCCAAACTAACGGGTGGGGGATATACAACGCCACTAAAGGAACAATCATAGTTCACTTCAGGTTTTCTAGCTCCCAATTTGGATATAAAATCCTTAAAAGCAGTTCTGCAAATTCTGTAGTCTCGGTTCAAAATATAAGCTTTGGGACCCATGGATATGTTTGAGGTGAACCCTGCAAAGTTGTTTTATCGGCGACAGCGGATTTATCTGCTCCTTGGATTAGGAATGATGAAGAGGTCTGTAGCAGCAGCCACACACACACACCCCAAAATCTTTTGGGCACCAGGGACCGGTTCCGTGAAGTTTTTCCATGGACCGGAGGGGGCGTGGTTTCGCGTGCTGCCTGCATCCCACGGATGGGGCTTGGCTTGTTTGCGCGGCCCGGTTTCTGGTATGCCGTGGCCCGGTGCTGGTCTATAGCACAGCCATTAAACCTGAGATTTAACACAGAGCAGAATGATATCACGGCGTCAACCCTGAAGCGAACCTGACTGGGGCCAGTTTGGAGGCTTCAGGGTTGCCACCCTGCAAAGAAGGGACAGGGAGGGGGAACGTAAGTTAGATAGGGGTTTTGTAGCCAAAATAAAATCATTTCCTGTGGGAACCAAGATCATTCCAACAGGTGGCTGGAGAAAGGAGGAGTGAAGTAACCAGGCAACTGGCCAGCACCTTGATTGGACCATGTGACTGACTGGGGAAAGGGGAGGGTGACTTTCACTTTTAATTAGGTGAAAACCACAGGAACTTTCAGTTGGGTTTTCACCAGTTTGTGCCAATATATCTCCAATAAAATTGCTCTGAGGAGTCTGGAGTTCTGATTTCTATGGGGTTATTACTTGGAACACTGACGCAGGGGATCAAGCCTCAAAATATGGTGCACAGCCAGGCAGGGAACTCTCTTCTTTTGATGTGCTTTGTGTATCAAAGACGGACGTTTCTGCCAGGCCAGTCAGGGCAGCATGACGATGGTGGGGGCTCCAGAAATGCCGTGCATTTTGCAAGCATTATACAGCTACGAAACGGGAGTTTGTATCAAGCACCTCAAAGGTCCCAAATGCTGCAACCGGCCCTCCCAGATGCAGCAGGAAGGCCTTTTCCCATTCAACTGCATAGTTATGAAGCCGTGTATCTAATGCTGGGTTGCCACAAGGTGGCTGTCTAACTAGGAAGTAATTAAAGGAACGTGACTGGAATTAGTTTAGAGGCGCTGGCCTCATATTTAAAGCACAGCAATACATCCATCCTTCATTAAAATGAAGATAAATTTCAGTTCATCAAAGCGGGGACAAAACTGACTACAAAGCCTTTGAGGCACTTCACAAATAATTCAAATATATAGGTCAAGGTTCCCCTCACTCATATGTGCTAGTCGTTCCCGACTCTAGAATAGACTAGAATTTTTAATTGGCCAAGTGTGATTGGACACACAAGGAATTTGTCTCTAGTGCTCAATGCTTATCTCCGTTTCAAAGCCGAAGAGCCAGCGCTGTCCGAAGACGTCTCTGTGGTCATGTGGCCAGCATGACTAAATGCCAAAGGGACACGGAACGCTGTGACCTTCCCACCAAAGGTGGTCCCTATTTTTCTACTTGCAGTTTTTTTTTACATGCTTTCGAACTGCTAGGTTGGCAGAAGCTGGGACAAGTCACCGGAGCTCACCCCGTTACGCAGCACTAGGGATTCGAACCGCTGAACTGCTGACCTTTTGATCGACACGCTCAGCATCTTAGCCACTGCATCCCTCTTCAAATATATAGGACTGGATTTATTCAATACATGTGTTACTTAACACTCTTCCTATCCACTTAAATTTTGCTCCAAAGCTATCCATGTTGTTCTTAAGTCAAGAGGCAAAGATTTCGTGCACCATGAAATATTTGAAATGATATTCAGGGGCTTGAATCCATTTCAAAGGAGAATCACAGCGTAACACCCAGCTTTCACAACCAGCAAAGACTCAAGACCGCTGCTCACCTGTCACATAAACATTTGTATTTTTCTGCTCTTCAACATGAAACCATCCTAGAGGGGAGATAAGGATAAATTAGGATTGCAGCTCTAAAGAAAAGAGAACAGCTCTTCAGATTAAAGTTCATATCAGACTGGGCAGGGGAAAACAGGGAGGAGAAAAGAAGACAGTCCTGGGATATAAACAGCCTGACCTGGGATAAATGGCACCTTCCTATCTTCACAATTATCCAAACTTTAACAACATCCACAACTTCCTACAAGTTGCCTGTAATTTGATCCTTTTAACATTAGGCTTTCTGAGTCTGAATGGCTCTAAAGACGCTCTTGCATGACCCGCACAAGCACAACTCCAACTCCGCAGGAAGACACACATCTCTTCTTGAACAGCAAAACTACTTCTAAGTCATGCACAATGGAGCCGCTTGCCTGCTTCGGCTTTTCTTTTTTCTCCTTTCTGTTTAAGGTCTGAGGGCAGCGGCTGCGATGGTTTGGCTTCGACTGACGGCTTCGACTTGGCGGCCTTGGAATCCGGCACAGCTTTAGATTCAGTCTTCCCAGCGGAGGCCGAGGTATCGGAGCCTTCAGTAGGAAATCCGTAGTTAGCATGGTACGTTGCCAAGAAATCTTCAGTGACCTAAAAACGACGTTGTTCAGGAAACCAATTAGAAACCAAATTAAGGTTTAAGTGTGAGCTACTGCAAGGGCCGGAGGTGGCCTCCTGAAACAAAATAATGCAGATCATGTTCTATTTTTAACTGGTCACAATGGCACAACAACTGATAGGCAGCTTAGAGGGATGACTGGCAGACCTGAAGAGAAGGGGTGAAAGGATGCTACTCTAGGTTTACTACAGAAAGCTACTCGGAGCACCAGCATTTCTTTGAGATCAAGTCATCAAGGAGCTGCAGAATGTTTACTCTCCCCCATTACACACTGCCTGCAAAATTCTCTCTTTGGACATCTAAAAATGTCGACAACTGTCCCCGATATCTTACAAATATTCTTCAGAATTTAGTGAAGAAAGTCAGAGAATTTTCTGGAGCAACTGCTCTTCACCTGATTCAGCAGCAGAACTGCACAACACAGATACAAGTTCACGTTAGACACAGCTCGCAGGTTAATAACCCTGGGTCTAGATGCCAATTCAGAAAGCAAGGTAAATAATTTCTGGAAGAGTGAGGAGAAGTTGGAATCCACACATCTGAAAAGTTGCCAGGGTTGAGAAAAGAAAAAACAAAACAAAACCCAACCCAACCCACTGAACTGTTGTGCTCCCATTTGAGAGTTAAAAGCCTTAAAGGTAAAAGTACTTATCTATTTTTAATAAGGCAGGTTGAAAACTGTAGTAAAGGGATCCTACCGGAGAGATAAGGAGGGTGAGAAGGACAGCAAGCCAAAGGAGCAAGTAAGAAAAACCGAGGCTGGCCGAGAGCTAGGCAGGATCAATGCTCATCTCAAAAAATGGCATTTTGCCCCAGGAAATAAAAGATTATTATTAGCAGAGTTCATTGCTTACTCAGCCTGAAGTTTGAGACCGGAGTTGACAACTTTATTTTATGAGAGTGTGTGTGTGTGTGTGTGTTTATATATTTTATTTATACATTTTTCTTGAACATACAAAAGCGCTTGGTAAACAGTGTATTATCTGGATCAATTTGCTTATATATAATAATGCTTTCCAGTTTCTAATTTCTACCTCTATTATCCAACCATTCATAGAACAAATCCCACGTTAAAAAATATTCTGTATCTTCATCTTTTATCTTTAATGTCAACCTATCCATTTCTGCATTTTTATGTGTGTATGTATATGTAGGATGTATGTGTATAGATGAGATAGATATAGGAGAGATGATACGATAGATAGATATGATAAATATACCGTAGATGACTGATATACCATGTTTCCCTGAAAATAAGACCCTGTCTTATATTTTTCTGAACCCTGAAATAAGCGCTTGGCCTTATTGCCGTGCACTCAAAAACCTGATTGGGCTTATTAACGGGGGATGTCTTATTTTGAGGGAAACAGGATAGGTAGATGGTAGATATACTGTAGATGATAGATGGTAGATAATGATAGATGATAAATATACTGTAGATGATTGATATATGATAGATAGATAATTGATTAATTGATGATTGATAGAGATCGAGATGATAGATGACAGATTGATAGATGAATAGAATAGAATTTTTATTGGCCAAGTGTGATCGGACACACAAGGAATTTGATTGATTGATAGATAGACAGATAGATATTTTAGAATATAAATTTATATGTCACCCCTCTCGCTCTCCAGAGCAACTACCCTGCCATCCATTTGTAGACAGATGATGCAGGGACGGTTATGCTAAGAAAGATTCCGCCTTTTAATGGAATTATTTGGTCTTATAAGAAAGGCTAAAAGGTGTTGTTGTTTTTTTTGAGGGGGGGGGAGGAAAAAAAAAAGCCCCTGCCAAGGAAAGGCTCCCCACTAAAATGAAGGGGAATTCTTCTTCTGCAGCCTGAAACCCAGAAGACGGTCCACCCCCCCACCCCTCCCACAGCCCAGCTTTAGGACTACAACGCCCATCACCCTCCGCCGTCAGGCAAAAGGGAGGGAAGGATGGAGCCCGGTGTGTGTGTGTGTCTCTCTCTCTCTCTTCCCCCCCCCCCGCCCTCAACTCAGGCTTTGGATTGCCCCGCCCTCCCACACACCCCACCCGCGCTGTGCAGGATGGGTCTTGTAGTCCGGCCCACCTTGGGGAACCAGGCCTTCTTGTCGCGGTCCCACTCGTACTGGGTGCCGTCGGCGGGGTCCGTGTAGGTGAAGGGCTCGTCGCCGCCCTCGCCCTCCTTGCGCTCGTAGAGCTCCTGCAGCCGCAGCTGCTGGTGGAAATCCTCGTTGCGATCCGAGCCGCCGACGCTCATGGTGCCGCCCGATCCTCCTCCTCCTCCCGCGACGTTTCTCACCACCAGGGCGCCGCCGGGGCCCGGCCCGGCCTGGAAACGCCTCGCAGCAGGCCCGGCGCTAGGGCGCATGCGCGGGGGCTCTGCTACGCACGCGCGGCCTGGCTCTGTTCGGGCCTCTCCGTCCCGAGCGGGTTACGCGGAGGGCGGCGGGCGCCGCTCGGAGGCGACGGAACCCTCCCTACCCCCGTCGGCTCTTCCGACTCCTGCCGCCGCGGTATAAGCCGCGGTTTAAGCCGCGGTTTCTCGCCTCAGCGGTGGCAAGGCGGCTGCGCAGACGGAGATAGGGCGCTTCTCCGCCGTCGCGACGGAGGGAATTTTATTGCGCAAGCGCAGAAGTGCTCCCCTCTTCTCTCTGCACCCCGCTCCTGTTATTAGCGTATAGCTGAAGAGAAAAAAAGGCCCTGGGTCGCTCACTGCGCAAGAGCGGAAGTCGCTTTTCCAAAAGAAGGCGGGCCTAGGCCGAAAACTGCAATAAACAACAACAAAGGCAGCCAATAAGCTTCGGAGTTGAGCAGTTCGTCGGAAGGCCGCCGAGAAGAGAAGGGCGGAAGGAGATCACAGTGAGGGAACTACGCATGCCCAGAAAGAGTCTCTGTCCTAATCCTTTTGGGAAGAAATCTTTTATTTTTCTCCTTCCTAAACAAATAAAGGAAATGTTCTTCCCAGTTTTCACATTTCAGCCATTTCCATTCCATGTCAACAGTAGGATCATAGTGCCCATACAGTTCATATGGAAGAAAGAGACTTGACTACAGCTTCCATCATCCCCAGCCTGCACAGCTGGGGATGTACAATAAAATGGGGGTTTTACAATAAAATTCTATAAAGTTTACTCTTACGTCATCCCAACCTGATGTGATCTGGAGCTGCTGAACAATGAATCCCATCATCCACAACTTGCAACCTGTACAGCCAGTGGCCTACAGCAGAGGCTGGGTGGGAGCAATGAATCCCATCATCCACAGCCTGCAATCTGTACAGCCAGTGGCCTACAGCAGAGGCTGGGTGGGGGGAAAAACAGCTCATCAAATAGAGAAAATAAAGCAAGATAGTCTACGGTTTTTTTACTATAAAGCAGAGTTTTTTAAACTTGGCAACTTTAAAACAGTGGATTTCAACGCCCGGAATTCCCCCAGGCAGCCATGAAAAACACTGCTGTTAAGGAAAATCCTCAGACCTCAACCCTGGGATGATACCCTTTATTTACTTTCTGGTTAATAAAGCCTCAGAGGAATCGCACCCATAAATTAAACTCCTTGCCTTTGTGGCTGTAAAGCATCAAGCCTTTGAAATCGATACTCCAGAGCAAAAAATATCTCGCTGTCATACCCAGCGGAACAATAATTCAAATGTAAAAGGGAAACCCTTGTCCAGAAGGGCCATTAAATCACAACCAAACGAGCTGTCAGAAGGACTTGCTGGAGATGTAATTTTAGATTTGTCAATAACTTTTTGCCTTCATCTCCACTTTCATCCTGGCTGCCTTGTTAGAGATACCTTCACACTTCCAAAATAGAAGTTTGAAAAGCAGTGTCACAATTATGGCCCAGAGATGCTCTGGATCCAAGCTGAGTTAGCGTGGTTTCGAGATGATGGTGGTTTTTTAATGAATTTATCCGTGAATAAATGCATCTGTGGCATATTGGGGAAAAAACGAACAGCGTCAAAAGTTTATAGAGTTTAGTGAATTGGAATGGTTTCAAAATATTAAGATAAGAAAAGCAGTTTTAAGTAATTCATTAGCATAGGAACTCAGAACATACTGTGATACTGTAATAATAAGGCGGTAGAATACCTTCCTTCTTTAGGGCAGTACAAGCTGGAGATACTAGTTCAGTCCGGTTGGTTATTTTTTACTTGGGTAATACTCTAAATGCATTCATTTAATATTGAACTCACTGAATTCAGTGGCACTTCTGGGAAAACAGCAATTTAGACTGCGCCAAAACTAGCAGCATTCTAGCCCTGTTGGAGTTCTTTTTTATTTTTTTACTGAAAATTCAATAAAATTAAACGCAATATAATTTCAAATGAATGCGCAAATGATGACAGCTAATGAGTGCAATGGTTGGAGGGTACACGTGATGGTCTTTCTGCTAAAATCAAGCAAGGTCGTGCACACACTTGACAGTAAATCAGGAAGCCCATAATTGTGGAGTCTGTCTGGCAAGAACAAAGAACGCTTATCCACAAGAAATAGGCATGCATAGAGCTCGTGACAATTCTGGGTAGTTAGAAAGCTGATAAAAGTAACTAAGTGTTAAGCAACTTGCAGACCTCAGCTAAAAGCAGTGGTGGGATTCAAGTAATTTAACAACCGGTTCTCTGCCCTAATGATTTCTTCCAACAACCAGTTTGCCAAACTGCTCAGAAAGTTAACAACCAGTTCTCCCGAAGTGGTGCGAACTGGCTGAATCCCACCACTGGCTAAAAGGTAGGAATAGAGATAGCTTGGAGTGTGTTCAATAACTCATTAGCCAAGGTTTAGGAATAGAAACAGCTAGAGATCAATAGAACAAATTGTAGAATTATTACTAAAATGTTTATTAGATGATATTTTTTATTATCTCGCCTTGTCCTGCCTTCCTCTTTAGTGAAAATGTATAAAGTTTTCTTAATCTTTGGTTCTTGGCCAGGAGCCATTTTCCTTGGAGTACTCCAATAAAAAGCAATAAAAAAAACCCTGCACCCCATGTCTGGCATCCTTCATTGGCCTCGGCACCAGGCTCAGACCCGAACTGGGGACAACACACGTGCTTTATATTACAGGTTTTTTAAAAAGTTTAGTATGTATAATTCAGCCACCGTGGGGCATAAACTATGGTTAATGACGTGCGTTGAACCAAGTGTGTCTCTGTCAGCAAACCACACTACAGCAAATAATGGCTTAGTGAGGGATGTGAATCAAGTCCGTAGGGAAATGTGCATTTTATCCTGGCCCCAGCTCAAAAATTGCACCATGGGGAGCAGAGTAAAATCTAGTACTTCTGTGTAGTCCAGCGTCAGTAGAAAAAACCCAGCAGTTGGTTCCTTATTTAAGTGAGGATTTGCCCTGCGGCATACTCACAGGAGCAATGCCGTAACCAAAACCCTGGGAAAATATAATAACTCCAGGCCTCCATTTCATTTGAATGATGGTAGAAATTATTAATCAAGAGAAGGAGGCTTCTAATGAGATTCATTAAGATTGCAATAGCTAAAAAAACAAAAGCAAGAGTTCTCGAACTCTCAGGGCATTCCAAGACGAACAAGAATCCCGAAATCATTGGGCCAAACTCATCTTGTGGAAAAAAGTATTGAACATCACTATAAATGCTGAGTGATCGATACTGATGATAAGCCTAAACCCAACTCTTTGATGGAGATGGTCTCACGACTAGACATGGGTCGAACCTCATAAAATCAGAAATTGGCCGCTTTGGACTCTTCTGACATTGGAGGTTTCCCCCGAAAAGATTGGACAACCGTTTGTCTGGAATGGTTACCGGGTTTCCTGCCTGAGCAGGGGGTTGGACTAGAAGACCTCCGAGGTCCCTTCGAAGTCTGTTATTCAATAACATGACACGGAATCGGTTACCATTTCCTGTACTGAAAGCAAGCTTTATTAGGGCCACTTAATCATTTAAATTTCACAACAAGGTTGCAGGACGATGCTTTTTGATGATAAATGCAAACCTCCGACTTCATTCAAGAAAGGGGCAAGGACATTATAGGCAGTTCTCCACTTAACGGCCACCGGAATTTTTCGTCGTGAAGCGATGTGTTTGTGAAATGTGCTGTGCCCGATTTTAATGACTTTTTTCAGCCACAGTGCTTAAGCAAATCATGCAGACCTTAAGCGAATCTGGCTTCCCTTCCTCCCTCCATTGACTTTGCGTGTTAGAAGCCTCTTGAGACGATCACAGATGACGATAATGACATGAGTCCAGGATGTGGCTACCATCATAAATAGGCTGGCTTAGAGCATTACCTCCCGTATTTGAAAGTCCTATACAGTAGTGGCCAAAATTGTGAAAACCTTTTGGGAAAAGTGGATTTTTGAGGTTTGATGGCTAATAACACCACTTTTTTGGGGGGGAGTTTCAAGATAATCCTATTCCATTGATGGAATGGCCTGGGAATAGCCCTGACCTTCGCTTAATTGAAAATCTATGGAGCTGACTAAAGAAATTTGTTAGTCAGAAGCGACCTAGCAATAAAACCCGGTTAATAGAAGCCGTCATTCAATCCTGGTTTCACATGATAACAGCTGCAGAACTAAAAGACTTGGTTTACTCCATGGGAAGATGCTGTAAAGCCATCATTGATGCTAAAGGTTACCCAACGAAGTATTAACTGACATGGGATCATTTTTGTATATCTCGTTTTTTCTAGGGTGATCATTTTTGTATATCTTGTTTTTTTCTACGTGTTTCATTTTTCTTCTTTATACTTTAACTGCTTTTCTAATAGCAAATCCTTCATCGAAGTTATTGCATTACATTCTTGTTTAAATTATCTTTCCATTGATATATAACTTTATGGTACTACTTCCCAAAAAAAAGGGGGTGTTATTAGCCGGTTTTAAAAAATACACTTTTCGCAAAAGTTTCCACAATTTTGGCCACTACCGTACATAATGGCCTTGAATGCAGAAGCCAATGCCTTCAGAAGCAGAATATGAAGGGAAGGGCTTATTGGCCGTTATTTGCAGGCAGTATATATATATATTTGCTGGGAGGATTTTGATGGTGTATGTGCTACTTTATGATTAATTGATGCTAATCCGTTTTTTGTTTTTCATGAAACCTCCGTATCTAATGCAAGAAACAGTGGATGGAAACTAATCCAGGAAAGAAGCAACCTTGAAGTAAGGAGAAATTTCCCGACAGTGAAAACAATAAACGGTGCTCCATCACTGGAGGTTTTTAAGAAGAGATTGGACAACCTTTGGTCTGAAATTGTATAAGGTCTCCTGCTTTACCAGGGGGTTGGACTAGAAGACCGCCGAGGTCCCTTCCAACTCTGTGATTCTGTTAATACTATTTGAGCGTTGCTAGCCAGGCCTGTTCTCCTCCTGCAGTTGCCAGATAACGGCTCACCTTTTCCTTCCTACGCAGCTTCGAATGTTCTGTACCCTGATCTATAGCAACCCAGGCTCTTGCTTCTCGTCCTTGCAAGGGCCAAGGACGGGAATATGTGGGGTTTGATTAAGTTGAACATGCCTGGGAGGGCAACTTGGGAGGAAAACCACGTAGAAGACATGCATGTGTGAAACAGATGGCTGTGATTTGCAGCTAAGTTCTGCGATGCCGAGGTGTGAGATCTTAAGGATGCATTGGGAAGGTTTCTGATGAGTACAAGAAGCTCTCCTTGAACCTTCAGCAATTTTCTGGATCTTGCCAATAGATCTAGCGGGACGGCGATCCTGAAGTATAATTAAACGCTCTCCTCTTCTTTGGTGATACTATAATCCGTGAGCAAAGTGACACTGATTTCCGAGCCCGTGACTGACATGGCTCTGCTCGGGGTGTGGGTCTGAGTGAGGCTGGCCCTTCTGACGGGCATCTTGGCTTTGCAGCACAAGATTTCCTTCTTGAAATGTTGGCGGAAGCTTTTACTCAGCCAGTAGAGAGCGAAGGGGTTGACACAGGAATTGCTGAAGGCCAACGCCCGGGAGAAGATGGTGGCCACCAGATGGAAAGCGGACGTGTCTATGGAAGTGTGGTAGGTGAACGAACGGTATAGGTAGAGGATGTGGTTGGGTAGCCAGCAGAAAGCGAACAAGCCAACCAAGACCAGCACCGTTTTGGCCACTCGCTTGCGGGATTCAATCTAAGGGGGAAAATACATGCAAATTTATTGTTCCTGGTTTGTACACAAGCTTCTTTAAATAAGCTAACATCAACATGGCAGGAAAAGATAAACACTGCTAGTCCTTTTTTGGCTAATTGATGACTCCAAAGAAAGTAACTTACTTACTTACTTACTTACTTACTTTCTTTCTTTCTTTCTTTCTTTCTTTCTTTCTTTCTTTCTTTCCTTCCTTCCTTCCTTCCTTCCTTCCTTTAAACCAATGATATAATGACAACATACAGTCCATCCAAGCTATCTGGTTCTTGAGCACTACTCTGAATGTTGCACCATAAAAGCATGATCCATCAAGAGTCGTCTTAGGTTGTTTCCATTTTCAATTCCATTAGAATGGTATTCAAGCAGCCCCGATTTTCTATTTACATACATCTTCATTTCAAATTCTTGTTTGCTTTGTAATTACATCTCTTCTCTCATTCCTGTATATCATTAATCAATCCGTGTATCATCTGGGTACAACAATTTTCTGTCATCATCGTCAACATTTATCATCATTTTCTTAATGCTTAACATTTATCTTTCCTCTTTCATTGAATTTTAACTTAACAAAGGAGTGGAAAAGGAGAGAGGAGTAGAGAGAAGGAAGGAGGGGGGTAGGGAAGAAAGGAAAGAGGGATAGAAGAGAGGGAAAAGGAGAGGAAGAAAAGGGAGGGGGAAGAAGAGTAGGAGAGAGGGTTAGAAAGGGAGGAAGAAGAGAGGAGTGGGGGAAGGGGAGAGGAAGGAGAAAAGGGAAGGAGAGGAGGAATGAGGAAAGTAGAAAGAGATAGAAGAAGGAAGAAAAGGGAAGAGGTAGAGAAAAGGTTGTGGTAAAATAAAGGAGAGGAAAGAGCAGTCCCGAACAAATAACAAAGGAAAGTAAAAGGATAAGATGAATGGTTAATGATTAATGATAGATAAGAGACTGCACATTTAAATATGTTTATGAGAAATTAAAATAAAAAACTTTTTGTATAAAAAAAAGAGTCATCTTATGTTCTCCCACAAGCCAGGTAAATATTACCAGCACTGCATCCAACATGTGCAGCTCCTTGGTAGAATTTACAGAAAGGGGTATTTAATTTTAGTAATTAGACTTGGAAAAATATGGAGGAGGAACTCACCATTTAAATAATGGGGAGTGGAAGTTTTGGAGAGAAAACCAGTTTGTTGGTGAGAGGATAAGGCACTGGACTAGAAGGAAAGGAACCTGAGTTCCAGTCCTGCCTTAGTGATGGAAGTCAACTGGAGGTCAACGAGGCAGGGATGTCCAACCTCTGCAACTTTTAACACTTGTGGATTTCAACTCCCAGAATTCCCCTGAGGAGTCAAGGACTGACTTAGAGCAGACTAGGTTCAGCTTCCTATTTTTTTATAAAAGCTAGGCTAGACTGCTACTGCTGCTTGCCAGATTTTTCTCTGAGATAACAAGCGTGGAAACATCTCCCCAGTTCCTTTCTGCCGCTTATCAGCAGAAAACCAGAGCTGGGTGTCGCCTGTCCTTGATAAAAACGGCAAAGAAAACATGGTCTTATGTAACACAAGAAGTAGAAGGGAAAAGGGTGCTACAGTTATGAGAGAGAAAAGACCAAATTTGGTTTTTCGGGAGTTAAATTCCAGATGACTATGGATTAGAGATTCAAAGCTGAAGCCAACCTCAGTAGCCCGATTAATGGACCTCGTTAATTTATTATATATATATATAAAAGAATAGTTTATTTTTATTTTATAAACTTTATACAGCTGCCCACCTCACAAATATGACTGGGTGGTGCACAATGAAACAGTAATGATGCTTTCTCCCCCAAACACCGAATCTACTTGTGGGTCACACGTACTTCAAAGAGAACTTTTGGATCCCAAAACAGTGATGCCCTTTGGGGACAAAATGCATCCATTGGCTCAACCTTTCGTAACCCTCCTTGCAGTGGTGGGATCTTTCCGGTTTAACAACAGGTTCGGTGACTGTGCACGCGTGCGCAGTTCAATGAAAAATCACCTTCTGCGTTCCTGCTAGGGAATTAAAACAGCTGAGGCGCGACAATCCGCTCTACCGTACTAATTATCTTATGTGAAGATAAAGGTAAGTAAAGCACGAGCCCTTTGGGTGGGTGGGCCCAGCTGATAGTCGGAGAGAACCGGTTCACTCCCAGCTGATCGTCGGAACTACCAGTTTGTCCGAACCGGTCTGAACTGGTAGAATCCCACCCCTGCCTCCTTGAGTTCTTTTTATGACACCCACATGCCTGTGAACATCCTGCGATTGAGTGATCTCATTGGGTTGAGCTCCATGTTCTCCAAAAAGACCTATCTCTAAGTGAGAGAGAAAAAACCCTGTTTCTGTTTCAAAAGACCCATGTCAACCCTCAGGCTGACCTGGATGAAGCCATCTTGGGGCTTCAATGCTGCCACAGTAGAGCTGAAGGAGAGGGAGTGGGGATGGGGGACTAGAGATAGCTGGGGCTGTGTAGTCAAAATAAAATGCTTTCTTCTGGGAACCAAGGACGTTCTCACACCTGGCTAGAGGAAGGAAGAGCGATGTTACCATACCTGCGGACGCTGCCATGATTGGGCCATGTGACTGATTGTTTGGGGTTGGGGGGGGATTTTTAATTGGGTGAAAACCAAGGAATCTCCCAGAGTTGCCTACCTGCTTACGAGCGTGACCTTGCTCTTCTGCAGGCATACTGGATGTGCTTTTATAGAGGGTCCTGGCAATCAGGAAGTAATAGATAGATATGATCGCTAGGGGTAAGATGTAGAAGATCAAGAAGCAAACCAGCGAGTGGACTTCCTGCAGGACACGTTCAGAGATGGGATACGGGGCACAGGTTTTGAGGGTGGTGTTCCTCTCGGGCAGGTGGAAAATATAGAGATCAGAAGATACGGCTTCCGGAGTAGCAAATAACATGGAGACAATCCAGATGCAAGCAACTTTGCAACAGGTCTTCAGAACGGCATCCGAGTGGAGCTCCAAGGGTTTCACAATCGCCTTGTACCTACCAAAGAGAGTTTGTGTCAGCTCTTGGAGAGCTAATGAAATGACTGCAAAACAATAGAACACGATGGTCTTGAACACAAGTGGGCAACCTTCTGTTGTGACCATTTCTGAGGAGAGAATCTCGGTGAGCGGGAGAATGATGGGGTGGGGACCTTCAGGGTTTCCCCTCCTTTGTTTGGGGAGGGTATAAGAGGGGCGGGCTGCGGGTCCTTTGTTTTTCAAACTATGTGTCAAGCCTGGAAGCTATCTTTGGCATTGGCTCTTCAGGCCTGCCACATTTAGTGCTGTGGGAAATTGGGAGGGGGGATTGTATGTAGCATGGGTGATTTATAGTCAAAATAACATTCCTTTCTCAGAAAGTCAAGGACATCCTGCCCTGCACCTGGAAGAGTATGACTGGGAGGCAACTCCAGTTGGTGCTTTGATTGGACCAAGTGATGGACATGTGGGTGCAGGGGAAGGGACGTGGACTTTCTTTTGGGTGGGGAAAACTTGGAAGTTTTCAGATTCGGCTTTTCCCAGATGTGCCAATATGACACCTCTAATAAAATGGAATTTTGAGGAACTTCAAGCCTCTGAGTTTTCTTTCGTTGGGGGTATTACTTGGAACCCTGACACTATGTTGAATCTCTCTCAGGATTATACCACAATCTGTGTGTGTGTGTGTTTATGTGTTACCCTGAAACGTGGAGGGAAAGAAAAATACACCATACAGTTTTAGTAACTTTACTCAGAGACCTCCTAAAGCCAACATAAAGATCTTCTAATGATACTTCCACCCTCCAAGCCCTGGGTATGCGTTATTTTCCCCTGGTCCAGATGTTAAACAGCTGAATCTCTGGCGCTACTTATTGTTATATTTTGCAAATATACTTGTCCTGTGAACTGCTCAGGTTTAATAAAGGCCAGTTGATTTAGTCCAGAAAATCAAAACTTGTATGAATCATAGGCAATGGGCCGCAGAGTTGTTCTTATCATCCTGGCATTTCATTTCGTATTTTTTGTAAATTACTTTCCCACACCACTAGGTAGCACCAAGATATAGCAGAGATGCTCTCTTTTTTTTAGGCATTTTGTTTTTCAAACATATCATTATTCTTCCTCCGGCTCGTTCATTTGTTGGCTGCGCCGTAAATGGTATCGTTTTTAGATGTTAGCAGCGAATTTTAAAGAATTTGCTTCATAATTTCCCGATTCTCTTCCATTAAGGGAGGGGGGGGGGGAAATCGACCGCATTGGCTTTCCATTACTTGGAAATGAAAAGGAACATTTTAAAGACTGAAACAGCCTGAAGGATAAGGAGATGCTCAACAGCAGTGATTTTGCTCCACTAGAAAAACAAATCTTCCAAACCGTAGCCTACGCTCACACAAATACATTTGCCCACGCATCAGAATTCACATCCATTTCTGGTCAGAAGATGTCCCAGCTATCAACTGTGAGGGGATCAGGAGTGATCAAATAGAAACAAAGAATGCAGGGCTTAAGCTGTGGAAAATAACTGGATCTGTCCATTTGACAGTCAAGTCTGCAGACCAGCATAGTCCCGGGAAGTTTAATTTCTTACGACGCCTTCACGAACAGTTAAATGCTTGAAACTCACCTGTCAGCGCTGAGGACCGTCAGCGTGAATACAGATACCCCCACGGAGGTCCGCTGGATAAAAGACAGGAGTTTACAGCCGATTCGTCCGAACAACCACGTATCCACGATGTAACAGGCAGCGTCTACCGGCACGCAAGTCAACAGAAGGAGCAGATCTCCAAAAGCCAGGCTGGTAATGAAAATATTGGGGACGGTCTGCATGGATTTGATCTTGAAGAAGACTTTGACAAGGATGACGTTCCCTAGAAGACCCATGGAGATGATGGTAGCGTAGGCTGCGTAAATAGTACAGAGGGTCACCAAACCAAGGGAGGCATCTTCAGACCAGCTTTCCTGGCTTGTTTGGTTGCTCATTAAGGAGGCCGGCTCTTCTGTTGAGTTGACATCTTCGTAGAGATCAGCGTTTCTCACCAGCAGGGATGACCCTGCCATGTTTGACGGCTCCGGGGTGGAATTCAACTGAAAGGAAACCCTTAAAACTCACCCCATATTATGTCCTGTCTGTGAAAAATGTGAAAAAGATGAAGAGGGGTCCAAGCAATTCACTCGAAAAATCAACTGCTCAGGAGATTCAACTCTTTTCCTCTTGCTGTGGAGTCACCAAGCGTGATAGAGACAAATATGCATAGATTTCACTGCTGAACTGTGTGGGAGGTGGAGAAGATGGTTGGGGTTTCTTTTCCCCCTTTCTCTCTCTTTCTCTCTCTCTCTCTCTCTTTTCCTTTTTTGAATATGCTTCGGAGCTACTGTGGGTGACAGTGGAGACAGAGAGATAGAGAAGCAAGTAAATTCAGATTGCAAAATATGAAAGGAGGCATCAGGTGTGAGTTTCTTTACCTCCTGGCCCACTGTTCTGTCAGCCGGTTTTCAAGTACATCCAGCTTTCTTCATGACAGTTTATTTCATTTTATTTGCAAAGGGAATTGGCAAGAGACGGAATTCTGCCTCTTGAATAACTGGAATGTAACAGATTGAAAAAGATGAGGAGTCTGCCACAAACTAGAGCTGACAAGTTTGAGAAGCAGAAAAGAAAAGGCTCGTGATTTGCTTTCACGAGTTATTGAAACTTTGCTTGACGCGGTCCAGGAATGTTTCCAACTTACCTGTGAGATCGGACAATCAGCTACTGTAGTGGAATGTAGTCTGGATTCCCCAGAGAGAGAGGCCGCATCGCAGAGGACCAAGAGAGACAGTTTGGTTGGAAGTAAGCAAGTCAAGACAGCTTGTTCCTAAGAATTCTTAGAACATCTCTTTTTAATGGGTCAAGTAATTTGCTTTAGTTTGGCAAGATTTCTGTCTCTATGTGAGGCACAATAAAGGAACTTGCTCAGGAGTAACTCTGGGTGTCTTTCTTGGTTTTGAGGGGGTTGACATCGATCCCAAGTGGAACCGCCTACCTTCTAAAGTCACGGGGGCTCCATCACTGGAGGTTTTCAAGCAAAGGAATGGACATGGATTGGGATACTCTGAAAATTTCTGCCCTGCCTTCCTGCATCTTTTGTCTATGAGCATCTTTGTTGGCCAAGAGGCTTCTGAGTCTTCAGGTACCCTGGTGACATTCTTAGAAAATAACGGGATTATAGGGCCATGAAGGCAAACCTATGACATGCCTGCCACAGGTGGCACAGATAGCTATATCAGTGGGCATGTGAGCTCAGCTCCAGCTGATTTTTGGGCCTTCTGGGCCCACCAGAAGTAGGGAAACAGGCTGTTTTCTGCCTCCAGAGAGCCTGGGGTGGGGGGAGGCCTGTTTTCCCCTCTCACCTGGCTCCAGAGCCTCTCTGGGAGTCTGGGGAGCCCAAAAACGGCCTTTCTCATCCCCCAGAGGTCCTCTGGAAGCTGAAAATGGCCCGTTTGCCAACTTCCAGTCCCACCGGAAGTTGGAAAATGGACCATTTCTGGCATCCGGAGGACCTCCCGGGGGGGGGAAGGCTTCTAGAGAGGCCCTGGAGACTGGGGACAGCAAAAACGGGCCTTCCGGTCCCACCAGAAGTTGGCAAATGGGCTATTTTCAGCCTCCGGAAGACCTCCAAGGGGGGGGGGAGAAGGCTGTTTTTGCCCTCCCCAGACTCCTAGAAAGGCTCTGGAGCCAGGTGAGAGAAAAACGGGCCTACTGGGCCATCATGTGCCAGGAGCGGTGCAGGGTGGGGCACATAGAATTATGGGTGTGGACACACATGCATGGGACCCTCCCAGCCCCCCCCCCCCTCCTGGCACGAGATGGCAAAAATGTTAGCCATCACTGTCCTAGATGTTCGAACCCTGGATTATTGGATCATCACGGTTGCTCACAAAATCATTTGTCCTGCTAGACGCGCCTGAAGGCCTTCAAGCCAAAGGGAGGGGAGGGGGCCTCCATCACAAACTCTTCATGCTCCCAAGAAAAAGAGTAGTTAAAGCAGCTTTTTTTTTCTTTTTGAACTACAGAAAAAAACAAACGATCCCAAGCTTTTATTCGTGATGAACGATGACCCGCCGATTACCCTCCCACCCTATCCCAAAAATTAATCATCAGAATATTCCACATTATGTCTCTGCTCTGTTCGGATTTGAGATGCCTTTTAAGAGTGGGTGACTGCAGGCTGTGGGGGTCTTTTGCAAAAAAAAAAAAATGTGTTATTCAGATCTGTTTCCAAAGAGGTGGGCCAACTACCTCCAGTAGATATGAATATTCATAAGGCTTGAGTCACTCTGATTTTTTTTTTTTAAAAAAAGAACAAGCGCAAATGGCATTTGCATTTTGAAAAGGTGCATCAACTGATTCTCGATTCGCTTCATTATCTCCCATTTCTGAAGCTGTCAGGGAAGAGTTTCCAGGCAGAAAGAAAAAGGATGGTGTATGTTGATATTACGCGCGTAAATGCACAAAGCCCGACATCCCAGAATAAGCCTGAATCATTATCAATAGAATCATTATGCTGCTGACATTTTTGGTACAAAACATCTTTTTCAATAAAACTTTTTTTTCCCTCCCAACACCGAACCTTCTTCCTCTCCCTTTGGTCGAAGTGGGGTACATAAATAGATTGTGCATCGTTGTCATAAAAAGCAAAACAATTTCCAGATCCGCCCACCCACCCAAAATTAAAAATCGGTCCCTTTCGGGCCTAGGATTTGACGGTCCCTCTTTCAAGCTGCACATCCAAAGCAATTATTCCATATTTTCCTCTACCTGCACCAATAGCATCCCTGTAGCATCAGCTATCTTTCTGCTCCTGGCATGATTTACGCCTTCGAATAAAATTACAGGCCTTCAGTCCAAGTGACAACTTGAACAATGCAGCGTTGGAAGGCGACTTGGTACAATCTTGAAGCTGTGTGGTGGAAAGAACAAAGGCGCTATCTGGCAGAAGAATATCGAACTAATGGGAGAAAATACTCCTCTCTCGAATAATTGGCATGCTGCGATTGGCGTCAACAAACAAGCCTTTTGTTGATTTTGTTTTGTTGGCTTGCTTCTAATTGATTTTAAAAACATCGTTCCACGTGCGTCTTTTCCAGTCTGGTGCTCCTGTGTTAAATGGCTGTAAAAAAATCAGGCTCAACACCTTTTTTTTTTTTTAATATGAATTTATATCCCGCCCTTCTCCGAAGACTCAGGGTGGCTTACACTGTGTTAAGCAATAGTCTTCATCCATTTGTATATTATATACAAAGTCAACTTTTATTGCCCCCAACTATCTGGGTCCTCATTTTACCTACCTTATAAAGGATGGAAGGCTGAGTCAACCTTGGGCCTGGTGGGGCTTGAACCTGCAGTAATTGCAAGCAGCTGTGTTAATAACAGACAGACTTAGTCTGCTGAGCCACCAGAGGCCCCTAAGACCTGTGGCGGGTTTCAAAATATTTTATTTTTTCTGTGGGTGTGGCTTGGTGGGCATGGCTTGGTGGTTGTGGCATGGGTAGGATACTGTAAAATCTCCATTCCCTCCCCACTCCAGGGGAAGGTTACTGCAAAATCCCCATTTCCTCCCAATCAGCTGGGACTTGGGAGGCAGAGAATAGATAGGGGTGGGGCCAGTCAGAACTACTCAAAATTTCCGCTACCGGTTCTCCAGAACTGGTCAGAACCTGCTGAAACCCACCTCTAAGAAGTACCGTTTTTGCACACCTGGTGAACTTTTTTTTTTTAATTTAACTTCAAGAAGACCTCTGGAGGCTTCTAATGGTTCTGGGTTCGAACTCCACAATCTCTTGGTCACTCTGAATAGACCTGATGGGGATTGTGGTTTGGAATCTCTGGCCAGCATCTGATATTTCTTCATCTGAAGTCTCACGCTTGGTTTTGTTTACCTCTAATCTTGGGTTTTTGGGCTCAGTGGCTAAGATGCTGAGCTTGTCGATCGAAAGGTCGGCAGTTCAGCGGTTCGAATCCCTAGCGCCACATAACGGGGTGAGCTCCTGTTACTTCTCCAGCTTCTGCCAACCTAGCAGTTCGGAAGCACTTAAAAAATGCAAGTAGAAAACTAGGGACCACCTTTGGTGGGAAGGTAACAGCGTTCCGTGCGCCTTTGGCGTTGAATCATGCTGGCATATGACCATGGAAACATCTTTGGACAGCGCTGGTTCTTTCGCTTTGAAAGGGCCGTGGTGGCTCAGGCTGTAAGATAGCCTGTTATTAAAACACAGCTGCCTGCAATTATTGCAGGTTCGAGTCCCACCAAACCCAAGGTTGACTCAGCCTTCCATCCTTTATAAGGTAGGTAAAATGAGGACCCAGATTGTTGGGGGGGCAATAAGTTGACTTTGTAAATATACAAATAGAATGAGACTATTGCCTTACACACTGTAAGCCGCCCTGAGTCTTCGGAGAAGGGCGGGATATAAATGTAAAAAAAAAAAGAGATGAGGCACCGCCCCCTAGAGTCGGGAACGACTAGCACATATGTGCAAGGGGAACCTTTACCTTTAATCTGGGGTTTTTGTTTTATTCCAGACTTCCGTTCCTTTGACAAAATCAGTCCGTAGCTTTCAGTGTTTCATTTCTGAGAGTGTTCTTGCACTTTACGTGGTATGTCAATGTTTCTTGAGCCGTGAATAAACTACAGTTGGCTAGAATCTCAGAACAGGCCATGCCACAAATAACCAAATCACCTTATGGCTTGTTGTATTTTGTGAAAGCCCGGTCTAAAGATAAGACAGTAAATGTGCCCCTCCCTCCCCAATTGCGTTGAAGCTGATCTTACACAAATACACCCACAATGTTTGCAGTCAGAAATCTGCCAACTGGTCTCCTCTTCTTGCTTACTCTCCAGCTTAAATTGACTTCCTACTTCAGTTGCCGACATGGGAGAGGAGGACTGATGGCGAGGTCTCCTCCGTTCAATTATTTGAAGACTGATGGTTGAATTTTGAGTGAGAGCATTTTCTTGAGCTGTGAAAATAAGCGTCAGAAAGCCAAGGAAGAGTAAGATTCCCCTTTAAGACAAATCTTTATTTTTCTCTGTGTGGTGGAGGTCAACCTTTCCTGACGATATTCTCCTCGCTCGGGGAAGTTGGACTGCCTGAGAAGCTGAGGACATATGGCTGTTGCTGCAGCTTGCAACGTGATCTAAAATATAAATAGATGGGAATATTTTTTTTTTTACACTTGCCTCTAAAACATAACAGATTATCAATTCTCTGTGGAATAGTCATTGGCAGCCCCCTTATAATCTAAACGCTGCCACCCCACAATGGCTACCTTGTCTTTGTGACTTTATCAAACGGCTGCCTTCATTCAACACGTTTCGTCTGATTACTAAAATAGTCTAGGTTGAATTGGGAATTTAGAAAAAATACTCCCTTTGCAGGAAAAGTCAACCAACATCTTCTGAGACTGACATTGTATCAGTTTAGTATGTTGTACGAAAGCATCTGTTAAGTCTTGATGTGATCTAATTGAGCTTGACTGCTGTTGCTTCCTCCTTCCATTTGGAAGGATCTTTGGCGTGGACCATAAATGCAACAGAAGAGTCAACTCCCTGGTCTGCTCTCGAGTTGCCATAGGCCAGGGGGGATGGGAAACCAGTGAAATGGCACAGCAGCCAAAGACAGATGCACATTCCACACTTATCTTTCTCAAGGCTGTATCCCAGGGTTACCTACAGCAGCCGAGGGGAGTGACCTCTACAACCTGTGAAATTGCTCCTTGGCAAATGTGATTGATGCCACACCCTGGTGGGAGGGGGGAAACAGGGTCATAATTGGAGTGTAAATTACGTAGGGTCAGAGCTGGCTTCACTTGGGAATGCGCAGACATGAAGCACCTAATAAATAACTGGATTTCTTTTGAAGCTTGGCTCGAGACTCATGATTTAATTAGGGCATCTGTAGGAACCCTGAGAAGAAGAGTGGTCCATACCACTTCTGGCTCCACAGGAGATGCTTTGAATGCTCTATCTTCCTGTAAAAACTCCCTGTGAGCTAAAAAAAAACCCAACAACCCTGCACCATTGTGCTCGTTTTCTACTAATGAAGGGAGATCATTTTTCTCAAAAGAGGAACGGTCTTCTGAGACTTTTAGAATTCTGTGCCATGGGTAGTCAAAGCCCTTTCTCCCCCAAATATCCATTCTTCCTTCTCACCGGTTTCAACCCCAATGTCTGGACTTGCTTCAGGGAAACTGTCAGAGCCATTGGAGACGGAGCAGCCAGTGGTGCAAGTCTTGAGGGACTTCAAAGAATGACACGAGTGTTTCTGCTCAACGATGGAAGGGAGATTTCCCAGCACGGTGGCTGAGCTGATCCTCTCTGAAATGAGATGGAAGAATTGGGGGTGGGGGTGGAGGTAACACAGGTATAAAATCTGGAATAAGAAGTCTGCTTTCTGCCACAGAATCTTCTACAGCAGAGGTGTCAAACTCAAGGCCTGGGGGCCAGATCCAACCCATCGGGTGCTTAGATCTGGCCTACAGGGCTGCCCTGGAAACAGCAAAGGACTGGCCCATGGTGCTCTGCCCTCCTGAGCTCTGTTTTCACTGGCAGAGGGTTGCAGGAGGCAGTCGCAGCCAAAAACGAAGCTTGGGAGCCCGTTTTCGCTGGCAGTATGCTTGGACCACCATCAGCGCCCCGACACAAGTGACCTTGAGCTGGCCGCACCCATCCTGGCCACGTGCCCCCTGCCCTCCCCCCCCCCCGAAGTCAAATACAACCCTGATGCAGCCCTCAGTAAAATCGAGTTTGACACCCCTGTTCTACAGCATGTTGCATCACAACTCCTGAACCAAAACTTGGTCTGAGAAAAGCAGCAATCACACACTTGCAAGTATTTCGTTGTTAAAAACAAACCCTGCAAGTTTGCACGAACCCGTCAAGTCAAGGAAGGGAGCCCCAGTGCCTTACGGAAATTGCTGAGCCGAAATTTCCCACAACAGAAATGTATCTGGCATTGCTTCCTGACGTTATCCTTCATGAGGCAGTAAAAGACAAAGATGAAGAACCCTAGAAAGGAAAGCAGATAAAATGTGCCTCGGATGGTTCCACGCATTCTGCTCATCCAAGCTTTTCATCAATTATAGAAAAGGTGTAGGAGCAGATGGGTTGCGGAAAGCATGGAAGCATCCCACGGAAATTAACAAAGCATCGACAAAATCAGAAGTATTCTGCTTCCTCAACTGACATTACAAAATGTTCTACCACACTGTAGGGAATTGAAGGCTCCAAACAAGGTGTCTAATTCCACCCCCACCCCCAAATTTATAATTTCTAGAGGAGACAATGAGAAATCTCATCAAGTGGTGGGACAGAGAAGAAAGGAGAAAAAGGACAGCAGACCCAAATCATACCTTGGTTACAATTGGAAATATTTAATGGAAGCACCTGGAAATTCAGTCTTCTACATCTAAAGCAGATGCTCCCCCATCTCACAACCTGACTATTGTCTCCTTGGACCTCCCTCAACCTGACACCTTGAAGATGTTTTGGAATTACTCTAACCTCATCCTACTGTGTTGTAGGGAGGTAGAACGTTGGCTGAAGGAGCTCCAGGACCTTGTAGTTGGAACTACCAAAGAGCACAACTTGGTCATGTGCTCTTCTCGTGCTTTTGGTCCTTCCCCACACCCCATGGCCAGTACACCTTATCATGAGAATTACCTTGCAAGGAGTTGCAAATGGCAAAGACATACATGAAGACAGTCTTCAAGGGGTCCCATGCAAAGAAAGCAAAACCCCACGTCAAGCCCAGCAGGAATGTCAAGCTGATGACTCTCTTCAAGTCAAGGAGGAATTCTTGGCTCTGGTCCTTCCTGCCCCTGGGATTGTTGGTTTTCATGACACGGATTTGACAAAGGACAGTAACAAACATGCTAATGTTGATCAGGAATACCAGGATGAAATAGCCAACTAGAGAGATGTAAGAAACCCAGTTGTCCTGAATCCAGCAACTGGAGAAAGACAAAGGAAGATGGGTTGGTCAACTCCATGTTGACTGGTTGAAGTTTTGATCCAGCCTTCTTAGAAGATGCCAGGTTTATAGATAAAAAGCAGCACCTTGGATGGCTGGGTGGATAGCTGGATGGCTGGGTGGGTGGGTGAGTAGATGAATGGATGGGTGGGTGGGTGGATGGATGGATGGATGGGTGGGTGGGTGGGTGGATAGATTGATGGGTGGATGGGTGGATGGGTGGGTGGATGGGTGGGTAGATGAATGGATGGGTGGATGGGTGGATGGATGAATGGATGAATGGATTTGTTTTGATTTATATCCACCTTTCATTCACAAACTCATGCATGGTATGTAAAGCTTCATTAGCCTCCTATTTTTTCCCCACAACAAAAATCTTTTAATATGGGTTGTTGGACTCAGGCGGAACAACTGACCTAAAGTCTCTCCATGAGCTTTCATGATTCAAGACAGACTAAAATCTGAGCTTTTCTGCTCCTAGCCCAGTATTGGGTTTTTTACCAATGCAACATGCTGAAGTAGATTTGCAAACAATTTAAGGGCTAAAGATGGAACAGTAGAAATTATAGCAATGGGATTCTTCGGTCGAATTTCTCCCCTGCTGTTCTTTCAGGGGAAAACAATCAAAACAACAGACTTACAACTGCATGGATGGGCCGTCAGCGCTCCTTCTCAAAGTGTATTCAGTCCCATAGAAGTCTCTGTTGATGCTGAGGACCACAATTACAATAAGCGCTGGAATTCCTAAGGACCCCCAAGAAAACAAAACCGCATGAACCAAACAAAAGGAGAAACGCCTGCAGAGGTTTCATGAAAGTCCTAGCAGGAGAATAGAAATGAAGTAGGGAAGCCCTAGTTAACAGGGAAGGTGAGCAAAGGAAGGATTTGGATTAATATCTAACATCCACGTTTAAAAAAAACCAATTAAGAGCAATTCAGCCTTGCGAAGCTTAAGAATTAATTTCAATGATTTTAGCCTGAAATTTCTTTCTTTGTCACATTAAAATGGGACATTTTAACAATAACAGCAGTAAGGCATCATTCTGTGTTTGGGGACCACATCTACCCCAGTTTTAAACTGAATACATCATATTTAGAATTAGAGGTCTTCGAGGAGACAAGTCTTCTTGTTCTTCTTCTTCTTCTTCTTCCTCCTCTTCCTCCTCCTCCTCCTCCTCTCTGGCCCTGCCCCCCATATTTTTAAGAAGATGTTGGATAACCATTTGTCTGAAGTGGGGTAGGGTTTCCTGCCTGGGCAGGGGGTTGGACTAGAAGACCTCCAAGGTCCCTTCCAACTCTGTTATTATTATTATATATGTGACACAATGCTTGGCACAGTTATGTCCCTCTGCTCCCCATCCCATAATTCAGGAAGCCAACCAGATGTCCTAAGAGGAGGATTGCATGAAAAATGACCAGACAGCCTCCTCTCCATTCCCTCACGTTGCGTAATTGTTACCCAAAGATAGGTTGCATCTCCATCTGGTGGTGCCATCGAGAACTTATTTGGAGGTGTCCTTTCCTGTGCCCACGCTGAAAGCCACCGATGAGGGGCACAGCCCTCTCTTAAAAATGTAAACCAGATTGCAAAATTCTGAAACGTGCTTGACGTTTACAAACTGGGGACATCCATACAGACATTAAAATGCTGTATCTCCGATACTTACCCCAGCCAGCTATGGAAAACTTGAGCATGTAATACGGAATGTAGACTTTGAAGACTTTGACCAGGGCAAAATACATGTTGACGGCTTCCAGACCCATCCAGGTAAAAGCAGAGAGCAGGAAGTAATGCAAGGTCACAGCAACCGTGATGCAGAGCCCACGATTCTGAAACATGGCGAGCCAAGAGTTCACCAAGAAGGCAAGGTTGAGCATCAGCAAAGCAAAGCAGAGGTTGACGAGGATTTTGGAAGGGTAGTCCTCACGGACTTTGCTGGAATGAAAAGGGGGAAAGACATTCACTTCCTATCCTGTCGCGCAGATCTCATTTCTTCCAGGGACACCATTAATTGATTTCCTCAATGCGTGCTACCTGGGGGGTGGATAAAGTTTCTACAGACAGACTACAAGGAGCTCCAAATTTTGGTGAGTTCAGAAAAAAAACAGACAGCCAACTCTACTCACTCAGTCGAGAAATAAACCAACAACGCCAAGCCCAGGAAAATGGAGGAAATGCCACACCCCACATAAGTCACCAGTGTTAAAGCCCACTCATCCGCATCGCTGAGGGGTGTCCGAGATAAGTCCTAAAAAAAAAAAACGTATGAGAAAGACAGTTCATCCAATTGAACCCGTCTGGTGCCACCCAGGTGGCTGGCTGGAGGGTGCTGGGAGTTGAACTCCACAGGTCTTAAAATTGCCAAGGTTGGAAAACCCCTGATATATATGCACTCTGTTTTTCCCACTGTAACTGGGACGAAGATTGACACGAACTTACCAGCAGAACTCCAAAATGGGTCAGATGACTACAACTGCAGACTGTGTAGAACCTATCCGTATGTTTTATTTCACACCCTGAGGTGTTCCAGCCACCCAGACCATCTGCAGAGAGAAATGAAATATTTCACCCATTAGTTAGTAGCTCCTGGCTGCTCTTCATAGTTGTTCCCAGGCTTCAGGTGTGCATTGAAGGAGTGTGGGCAGAGATTCACACTGGCTTGTTGAGAACATGAATTCAGTTCAAATCTTTATTGTCAGTGCAATAAAGGGGCCTCTGTGGCTCAGACTGGTAAGACAGTCTGTTATTAACAGCAGCTGCTTGCAATTACTGCAGGTTCAAGCCCCACCAGGCCCAAGGTTGACTCAGCCTTCCATCCTTTATAAGGTAGGTAAAATGAGGACCCAGATTGTTGGGGGGCAATAAGTTGACTTTGTATATAATATACAAATGGATGAAGACTATTGCTAACATAGTGTAAGCCGCCCTGAGTCTTCGGAGAAGGGCGGGATATAAATGCAAATAATTTTTTTAAAAAGTGCACAACATGTGCAATGAGATTGGTTGAGCTCCCTCAGTGCAACCCCCCCCCCAACACAATACAACTCACAGTGAAGACAGAAAATCCCTAACCCAATAAATCATATTAACAAAACACCCAGTCCTATTGCACCAGTGTGAACATGTCACATGTTGCGCCGGCCCTGCAGTCCATCATACTACGTAGTTATGATGTTATTTCTCATTCAGGAGCCTAACATCCCACAGATAAAAACTGTTCTTCAGCCTGTTTGTGCAGCCAGCTATACTTCTATATCTCCTTCCCGATGGTTGGAGGGTATAGAAGTGCTGACCAGGGTAAGAGTCGTCCCTGAGAATTTTCCTCACTCTTCTAAGGCAGCGAGCCCTAGCGATCTCATCTAGTGGTATCAAGGGACAGCCTACAATGTTTTGTGCTGTGCTCACCACCCTCTGTAATGTTTTTCTATCCATGGCTGTCAGACCGGCATGCCATACCGTGATGCAATACTAAGGAAATGGAGTCTCTGTTGGGCTTTCCCGGCCACCTGGATTATGTTGTTTTTCCAGGTGGGGTCTTCACTGAGATGAACTCCCAGGAATTTAAAGGAGGAAACTCTCTCTACACAGCTCCACTCAATGTAAAGTGGGGCAGGTTCCGCTCTCTTCCTCCAGATGTCCAACACGATCTCCTTGGTCTTGCTGATGTTCAGGTGCAGATGAAGATGTTGCTCTCCATCTCTCAAACTTTCATCTTTGGAGTCCTCAGTACTCACCATTCCTACTGAAGTCCCAAAAGACGCAGTGCACAGTAGCATTGTCCTAGAAGTAAAAAAAAAAAAAAGAGAAAGAAAATGGCTTAAGCAACGGAAGTCCTTGGTAGGAGATAACTCTCACCTATGCTGTACCCGTCACAACCCTTGATAGACCTTCTCTTCACTCAAGGCAAGAGTTCTCCTTGTGTTATCACTAGTAGAAAAGAGCAAGATTTTCTCCAATTTCCCAATTCCCCAGTTGGGCAATTCGATGCCCTGGCAATATTTTTGGATTTGCCCTTTGGTGATATTCAGAACTTGGGTAAAAATGATACTATCTGCATGTATGAGGAGAGGTGGCTAAATATAGTTTATAAGCCACTTAAATCATTGCCATGTTGACTTAAGTAATGACTGGATGATTGTTTTCCATTTCTAGGAAAATACTGTTTACTTTATCTGCTGTTTTGGGCAAGAATTGTAATTAAAAATTATGTTGTCTACATCTGAAATGTTATTTCTCTTTAGTGCATCCTGTTCATTGATAAGATGACAGGAAGAGTTAAAATTTAGCTCAATTAATCAATAACAATGACAAGTGAGCTCTGTCTTTCCATATTTCTGTTCTTCTAACTCCCCCAAAGTCTAGGACCTCCGACATAGCCTCTTTCTTTGATTAGATGAAGGCTCTCCACAGGTCTGTAGGCCTCTCTTGGTCCACAGTCTTCTCAAACCAACCATCCATGATAGCTCCAGCTTCAATGTTGTGAAAGTAACATGGTCGCCTTTGGCAATAATGTGGTACTCTACCCCATGAGGACTTCTGTGCTCCAGAACTATGCTGACTGGTTCCTCGAGGTCTTCAATTGTCTTGTTTTCAATGCTGGCACCTACAACAAAGGTGTTCAGAACTTCATTCTTCAAACTATCATCCTGAAAAAGAAATACAGATATATATTTTTTCATCCCCTCTCTCTCCTATCCAACCCTCAGGGCCATTTCCAACCACTTTCCGCCAAAATGAGGGAGTCGCAAATTAAATCTTGGGGTTCAGCTGTTCCTTTCATCCTTGGCATCCATTGCTAAGTTTCCTTCTACTCTTGCAAGTTTGACCAACTTACCTTAAACAATGACGGGGCACCAAAAAAGGTGAATTGAATCCCGGTGAAATTTTCTCTGTCAAAAGATTGGGACGTTAGGTAATTTCTCAATAATCCTGGCAAATATATCGAGGCCTGGGCATCCGTGAAGGGTGTTGATTGGATGCTGAGCTGCATGGGGAAAGTTCTAGAGTTGATTTCAAATTAATTTAGGAAGTACCTGGCAGAAACAGGTGATAAGAGGTGGGGAGAAGCACAGCGTGTGAAAGGGGACTCACCTGTGGACTGATCTCCAAATCGTAGCATACGATCCCAAAAGCAACTCCTTGGAAGTTCATGGGATCTGGTCGTAGCACTGTCAAAGCCAGCTTAGGCAAGGTGACTGATTCATTTCTCCCACTGAAGGTCATCTTGAAACCAATTTCTTCCATGAGAGTTAAGATTCTGGAGAAAGTACGCAAGAGCTCAGAAATAACATGGAATGGAGGCCACCATACCATCTTATATCTATTGGTAGCCCTCAACTTACAATCGTTTGAAATTATGATGGACCTCCCTGGAGGTACTTACAACCAAGATTCAAAGTTCTAACACACGTACACACAGTCAGGTGGCCACAATTCAAGCACTCAGCATCCAGGTCACATTTATGTCCACATGTAGTGTCCCACAGTCACATGACTACATTTTTGGGGGCAGTTTTGCCAAGAACTGTCATTTACGTTTGGCTCTTGGCCAGACTGAACAACAGCAGATCATTGGTTCACTTAATGACCACAGTGTTTGTTTAATGGCCACAGCAAAACCATCATAAAATCAAGTCAATCACCTGGGTTATCCAAATGACGACCATCACAAGTTATAACTCAAGGACTGTCTATAATGTCATTGGCAGGCAAAATGACAAAACTGTACCTCCTTTATTTTGGCTGTGTCATTCATGGGAATTCACAGGGGGGGGGATGCAATTATGTTTGGAAGAATGTCTATGGAGATTCCCGGTCATCCAGGACACGGTCAGAACTGAAGAAGCTTCTTGGATGAGAAGCAAAATGTCTTCAAGCAAAAACCAAAGAAAATCTAGTTGTCTTTAGAAAAAGCATCTTTGGGATATGTTTGGAAGAGTTAGCAGTAAAAGGAAACCAGGTTGCCTGGACACCATCAAAGGTGACACCAGCCAGAACAACTCAAAGAAATTGTGCAAGATCAGAAGATGTGGAGAGACCTGGCCCATGGAATCGACAAGACTCGGACATAACTGAATGGATAACATTTTTATCAACCTCGTGGTGGTAGTGGTGCCGTGGTTAGAATGCAGAAGTGCAGGCTAACTCTGCCAGCTGCCAGCAGTTCTATTCTCACTGGCTCAGGTTGAGTCAGCCTTCCATCTTTCCAAGGCTGGTAAAATGAGGACCCAGATTGTTGGGGAAAATATACTAGCTCTGTAAACCGCTTAGAGAGGGTTGTAAAGCACTGTGAAACGGTATATAAGTCTAAGTGCCATTGCTATAATCTAACAGGTACCCACTTTCCCCGAAAATAAGAACCAAGCGGAAAATAAGTCCTAGCTTGATTTTTCAGGATGCTCGTAATGTAAGCCCTACCCTCCAAAATAAGCCCCAGTTAAGATTGTCAGCCAGATGGATGCATTTAGTACCGTATTTTCCCCCAAAAGAAGACCTAACCAGAAAATAAGCCCTAATGCATCTTTTGGAGCAAAAATTAATATAAGACTAGGTCTTATTTTTGGGGAAATGCGGTAACATATTCAGTAGTGGCACATGGCTGTGTTCTCACTTGGAACTGGGAAGGTGGAGAGAATATTGCTGGGGGAGGAACAGTGCAGGGGGTGTCAACATTGAAAATACAGCAAGCTGTGTTCCTGCTAATGTGATTGCGTCATAAATTCTGAAACTCCACTTTTCACACCACATCTGCTACCCAAAATCACACTAAGGAGCTCTGCCATGGAGAACAAAAATATTTGTCAGGGACGGGATCCATCCATCATCTTCAGATGCTTCGTGTTGGCTTGCAGTCCTTATAAAAAGCTCTTCTTCTTTGCTGCTCTGGCAGAAATATATTCTGCACACTTCTGAGTGTGCAAAGGCACACCTGGGAGGGAAATATCACTAAAGATCTAAATAAGGAGAAGCAAAACTTGGTTCCTCTTTGCCTTTGAAATCCTAGAATTCTACTTTCTTGCAAAACGTGTCCATTCGTTACCGAAAAGCTGCAGATTTTGAATTCTGGGCGGTTGGAAATTTTGGTAGGAGGCAAATATTTCTAGGAGAATCACGACAAAGTCTAACACTTTTTCTTTGGCAAACTTACAACCTCTTCTAAAGCAGGCTGTTCATCCGTTTTTGGATTTCCATCTTTTTAAAAATATAAAAAGGAGGTAGGTTCCTCCCCCACCCCAAGTTTTCTAAGACTGTTTCTTAGACTTAGATTTCGAATGACTTTATTTTCACTTCCACTAATTGGCATACACGTTTCACACAAGCCTCTCAATCTGGAACTAAGAATTTAGAAATAAGAAGACATTTCAGCAACACAATTAATTAGTGAAACAACTTGTCTCTAGAGGTTGTGGGTGCTCCAACATTGGAGGTTTTGTAAGAAAAGATTGGACAATCATATTGAAATGGTATAGGGTCTCCTGTTTGAGCAGCGGGTTGGACTAGATTCTAGAAGACCTCCAAGGTCCCTTCCAACTCTGTGATTCTGTATTATGGATTCTGGATCCTCAACTCAGAAGTGGAAGTCTTTTGACCTTATGCTTAACAGGTGACCATGTTCTTTTCCATACCTGTTGAGCATGGTTCGCATGTCCTGCTCTTGGTTTTTATCTTCCAGAAGGATATTGATGATTTGCAGTGTCTTGTCCGCAAGGGCCAGGCTAATTTCTTCAGAGTTGGCAATATCGGTCAGTTTGCTCATCAGGACCTCGATTTTGTTTTTATTCAGTTCCGAAAAATTCAAGAGAAATAAAATATGATCTGCCACCTCTTCAGCGTTTTCTGCAGCGGAGGAAAGACAAAAAAACTAAGCCCTTGCCAGAAGCTGATGTGCATCTCACAAGATTTCTGGGTTTTGAAGAATGGTTGACCACATTCCAAGCAGAAAGCTAGCAGGATCAGGAGCAATCTGGGTCGGTCATCGGAATTTTGTCTTTTGAGCTTTTGGACTCGTGCTAAAGCCCTGAAGATGGGCGCTAGCACGAGTCCCAAAGTTCAGAAGACAAAATCTCTGGTCCCAATGACCAACCCAGATTGGATCCTGCAACGTTATCTTGGGAGATGTAGATTTTGCCTTCATTCATCAGAAAGTTAGCACCTCATGAGGAAAGATTATAGGTTTTTCTTTCAGGCAGACTGTGTTTCCAGGTGCAGGATGTTCACACACACAATTTCCCCAAGTCTACTGCCCACCCCCCTCCCAACAAGGAAGGACTTCCAAGAAATGGGAGGGAAGTAGGACTTCATTAGGTGTAGCTAGAGAAGAAAAGTAGACACATCTAGATCAGGGGTGAAATCTACTTACTTTCCTTACCGGTTCGGAAATCCACATGCCGCAGAAGTCTACTTCGCTCACGTGTGCACATCACATGCACGCGCAGACCTGTGCATGCGCAAAACCTTCTGCGTATGCACAGAAGGCAAAAAACACATCACTTCCTGGTTAAAACCAGGAAGTAATGACACCTGGTTGCTGGATCGCCGAACCACCAGTCACGATCGCTACCGGATCACGAGATCCGGTCAGAACTGGGAGCATTTCACCCCTGATCTGGATTGATTTTTAGTATCTTTCAGCATAAAAACAAGCCCACCCAGGAACTTACCGACTGTGACGGTGACATTTTTAAGATCCAGTATATTATCTGGCAGATTTTGCAACAGAAGACAGGCGGTCAAGTTTGACCTCTTCCAATAGGCTTTTTCAGTTCGAAGGTTAATCCAGCTTTGAAATAAAAAGGAGACATCAGAGACATTAGAAATATTAGAGATATTCTTTCATCATGCATGGTTGATTGTCCTTTGCCCCAAAGATACTTTTTTTTCAAGAGGCAACTGGTCTTTCTTTGTTTTTCTTTGAAGATGTTTCACTTCTCATTCAAGAAGCTTCTTCTTCAGAATCTGAAGAAGCTTCTTGGATGAGAAGTGAAATGTCTTCAAAGGAAAACAAAGAAAGACCAGTTGCCTCTTGAAGAAAAGCACCTTTGGGCCAACCATGACCTGGACGATTGAGGACCTTCATAGACATCTTGCTTGTCCTTTGTTTTTCATTCGGGCGGGTTTTCATTTGGGTGAATGGTTTAACAATCACCTTGCTTAGCAATGGAAATTTTAATCTGTGGTCGTAAATCAAGGACTACCTGAGGCCCACAACTGGGCCAGTCCTCTTCTAGATGACATATGATGACCATGAAGATCTTTTCTTAGTTGGAGGTTGTCGGCCCTAATTATCCTTTGGAAAACGAAGTTCACCAAAGATCATCTGAGGTATGATGTTGAGGTTGGTTGGTGGTCAAAGAAGAAGAGTTTGTGCCTTCCTCTACTCACCAAAGTCTGGAAGCTGCAAACTCATGGTTGGCCTCACAGGGCAAACTCATCAGATTGGGGGGAGCCGTCTTTCGCCAGGTATAAGTCCCTTTGTAGTTGGACTGGACGGTCTGTTCAGAACATGTGTCTGGATCTTTGGGACAAGAGGATAAGAATGGAAGATCACTTAACCTTTCTCTCCCCAACCATTTCAGCATTGACACTAAGGGTTGTCAAAGAGTGGAGTAGGTTACCCAATGGAAGGTGAGGCAGTTGTGATATCTGAGACATCTCTGCCTTCACAGTTGGAGAGGGAAGGAAGTATGGCAAGCTTTCTCCTCTAATGTTGTGTCCTCTCATGGCGTGTGACTCGTGAATTCCTCAGAGCAAAGCCAGGACATTTTAGTCTGAAGTCTTCATCTAAGTCCCAAATGTGTTGGGTCACTTTGATGAGAGATGATCTCATTTTACTATCTCGGGGTTATTGTATGGAAAGAAGAGGGCGTCAGGGTTCCAAGTAATACATCCGGTTCAATAAGAATTCTGAGGCAGGCAATCTCCTCAAAGAACATTTTATTAGGTAAAGGTAAAGGTTCCCCTCGCACATACGTGCTAGTCGTTGCCAACTCTAGGGGGCGGTGCTCATTTCCGATTCAAAGCCGAAGAGCCCCGCACTGTCCGAAGACGCCTCCGCAGTCATGTGGCCAGCATGATTCAACGCCACAGGTGCACAGAACGCTGTTACCTTCTCACCCTATTTTTTCTACTTGCATTTTTACGTGCTTTCGAAACTGCTAGGTTGGCAGAAGCTGGGACAAGTAATGGGAGCTCACCCCGTTACATGGCAGCACTAGGGATTCGAACCGCCAAGCTGCCGACCTTTCGATCGACAAGCTCAACGTCCTAGCCCCTGAGCCACCGCGTCCCTATAACATTTTATTAGGACATATCAAATTGGCACGTTCCTGGTGGAAAACCGGCTCTAAGTCGCCGCCGGTTTTTCACCCAATTAAAAGTAAAACTTTGTCACTTTTGCCCAGAGTCTCCAATCACACGGTCCAATCAGCATACAGTCCGGTTGCTAGGTGACCTCAGTCTCCACCCTTCAGACACCTGCACCAATGTCCTTGATTCCCAGGGGAAATAATTTTATTTAGGCTACAACACCCCAGCTAATCTCTACACCCACCCACCCCCGGCCCCTTTGCTCCAGGCTGTGTCAGCCCTGAAGTAGTAAGAAAATAAACCCCCCTATGGAAAACTACCAAAAGAAAATGGCTACAGTTCGGCCAACTTCACGGTTGACAGAGGGGTCATTTAATTGAAAAACCATTAGGGTAAAAAAAAAAAAACCAAAATCCAACGACTGTATTACCAAAATAAATCACACGTGTATCTTTTTGCTTCACACTCATGGATAACTGATCTTCGGTGTCATCTCCATGCAAGGTGTTTTGTAGCTTCCTCGTGATCTCCTGTGTGCTTTGGCTGGACCTGGCCCTGATGATGGCCTTTGAGGAATATCTAAAGAAACAAGCAGAGGCACAATCATGAAGGATTCAATCTGTGGGTCTTTTGTCAGAATATTCATGACTGGGAAGACATGGGAACGAGGTCAGCCAATGAATAGGCATAGCAACAAAGTCAAGCCAATTGGAAGCTGAGACAGTCTGGAGCCAGGGCATGTCTTAGTCTGCAGCTTCTGAGTCTGTGCTGAGAAACGAAACTGAAAGCTGCACAGTGTGTGTGTGAACATGTCTGCGTAACTGAGCTGAAGAATCAACTATTGGTATAGTAAATACAGCTTTCTGTGCACCTTTGGCGTTGAGTCATGCCGGCCACATGACCACAGAGACATCTTCGGACAGCGCTGGCTCTTCGGTTTTGAAACAGAGATGAGCGCCGCCCCCTAGAGTCGGCAACGACTAGCATGTATGTGCAAGGGGGACCTTTACCTTATGAATATAAAGAAGTAAATGAATCCAGCTGATTCAGTTATCTGTGTGTGCTTCTGGATTTGATTTTTGCAAGAAACTCTGACCTCTTTGACACCAGGAGCCAAGGCATCAACCATGTGAATGCGCTGAACCTAACGTTCCTAACCAAGTAATATTCCAACCCTTCTCTTCTCCACGGAACCAAAGAGAAATGACAGCCATCTGGAACTTAGGGGGAAGGTGTTGGGCCACAGAACTTCTCCATAACTCTCTTTCTGGAACGTCAACTCTCGTGGTAGCACCTTTAGGTCTAAGTGATGAGTGCAGAATGTAAGATTCCAGGTGTTAATGGCACCCAGTTCTGGAAACCAGTTATATCCATGTCAGAAAACCAGCATTAGTTCCTGGTTGTTTCCAGAACATAATTTAAGGCAGGGGTCTGCAACCTTGGCAACTAAATAAATAAAACCAAGGTGCTGCTTCTCAGCTGATGATCACGGTTTGTAGTTCCAGAATTTCAGCCACAGGAGGGCTGCCAGTCACCCTGGGTGGTACACCCGCTGCCTACAGTTTCAGACCCCAGGAGCCTCAAGTTGAATTGGGGTGACTTCAAATTATGAAAAAAAAAACCAAAAAACTAAACAGGGTTGATAAATTTGGGTGGGAGATTGCCTCTCCCTCTTACGCTTCCCTTGGCAATAATTTTAGCTTCAGGAAGTATCAGCTACTGGCAGGGAATTCTGGGAGCTGACCAATTCTTGAATACAGCTCGTCTGTTTGGAACCCATACCACATTTCTGACATCAATACAATTGAACGTGTCCAGAAATATTTTACAAGAAGAGTTCTCCACTCCTCTGAATACAACAAAATACCTTATGCTACCAGACTTGAAATCTTGGGTTTAGAAAACTCATAGAATCATCTATTACAATGTCCTTCCTGTCGAAGATTACTTCAGCTTGCAACAATATATGAGCACACAATAGATTTAAGCTTAATTTTAAGCTTAAATCTTGATTGCAGAAAATATGACTTCAGTAACAGAGTTGTTAATGCTTGGAATACACTACCTGACTCTGTGGTCTCTTCCCAATTTCCCAAAATCCTCAAAGCTTCAACCAAAAACTGTCTACTATTGAACTCCCCCCATTCCTAAGAGGTCTGTAAGGGGCGTACATAAGAGCACAAGAGTGCCTACTGTTCCTGTCCTATTGTTTCCTTTCATTACCAATCTCTTTCCACTTATGACTGTATGACTATAACTTGTTGCTGGCAATCCTTATGATTTATATTGATATATTGACCATCAATTGTGTTGTAAATGTCGTACCTTGATGAACGTATCTTTTCTTTTATGTACACTGAGAGCATATGCACCAAGACAAATTCCTTGTGTGTCCAATCACACTTGGCCAATAAAATTCTATTCTATTCTATTCTATTCTTAAGTCCAGGGTAGAATGTCCCACAATCCCCTGCAAGACAAGTTCTGGGTGGTTTAAAAACAGGGGTCTCCAACCTTGCTTTGCTGGCTGGGGAGTTCTGGGAGTTGAAGTCCACCAAGCTTAAAGTTGCCAAGGTTGGTGACCCCTGATTTAAAAAGCAGGCAACTCCCTGATGTGAAAATGTTGGCAAGTGAACAATCACACTCCTTACCTCCGGGAAAGCCATTCTCCGTTCTTCCATTCAGAAGATCTCTGGAAGCAGAATAAAAGAAGCAACAAGAGTTAATAAGCGTGTGCCGTTGTTGTTGACAAAAGCCAGAAGTTTAACAGAATTAGGTGGGCAATTACTGTTGGCGGATTGAGAAGGAGACAAGATTAGAAGGGGAGAAAAGTGGCTAATTAGCAAGCCGGCTCATCCTCTGTGAAGGTTCCACTTTTCTCCACCACCGCCAAGGCTGCCAGCCTTCCTTCCTTCCTGATTACGCGCCGCATTTAGGCTCTGATTACGGTTTTGTAAGCCCCTCTGCGGAAAAGACATTCCGAAGCAATTCAGGGGAATTGCAGATTGCTCGGAGAATAAGCGATAAGAGGGAGGGAGGGGAGAGAAACAAGATTTTAAAAAAAATAATCAATCTATATAGCAGGAAAAGGAGCTTCTGTGGCAAAAGACGAGCAATAGTTTTGCCATTTGCAAGATGGAAAGCCGCACTAACCGGGTTTCATCTGCAGCCGGCAGGATTCACTTGCTAGCAGTAGGTATAGCAAGGAATGATTGGCCTTTGATAGCAATAGCAACAGCACTTAGATTTATAGCCGCTTCACAGTGTTTTACAGCCCTCTCTAAGCGGTTTACAGAATCAGCCTATGGCCCCCAAAAATTTGGGTCCTTGTTTTACCGACCTCGGAAGGACAGAAGGCTGAGTCAACCTTCAGCCGGTCAGGATTGAACTGCTGGCAGTGGGCAGTGAGTTGGCCTGCTATACTGCATTCTAACCACTGAGCCACCACTACATCAATATTGTCTTATTGTGTACAGAAAAGGTAGAGCTGGTCTCAGTGGTACCTCTTCCTTTCTTGTTTGTTGTTTCTTGTTCTATGCTCAGAATAGAAAGCCATGGGGATTAATTTGCTGGGGTCTTTGTGTTACCGTGGTTATATTAACCACTGGTCGACTGGAAGGCAATACGCAACCCAGTTCATTCTTGCGGGAGCCGGTCAAAGGTAAATAACCCCCATAAGACCTAACATACCATCCTTAGAATAGAATAACAGAGGTGGAAGGGACCTTGGAGGTCTTCTAGTCCAACCCCCTGCTTGTTGTGGTGCACCAGCAAGCTGCAGAGCTGGCAGCAGAGTCGGACAGTGAGGAGGCTGGGGAGGATGATGGGCCAGTCCTGGAGCCAGGGGAAAGCCCAGACGAGGGCTCTGCATCAGAGGAAGAGATGGGGCCAGGGCCAACTGGGAGCGATGCACGGACTCCGGAGCCTCCAGAGGCGGACAGCAGAGAGGCAGACGAACAGGAGGAGCCTGTTCCTAGTGCATGCATGCAAAGAGCTCCCAGAAGGCAAGAGCAGCTAAAGCAAAAAGGACGACTCAGGAGTAAGGCCAGGAGATGACTGGCCCCTCCCATAAGGCTTAAAAGAGCAGCAATGGCTCTTGGGCTCTGTGTAGGAAAGCAGTGTTGCTACATCTGTTTTTATTCAGAGTCTCTTGTTTCTGAACTTTGTGGGGTTTGCCAAGAAAAGCCTTTGGCACGGTGCCAAAGAAGACAAAGGTTTGTGATAAGCGCCTTTGGGATAACCATGCCCTGGATGACTGAGAATCTCCATAGACATTTAGCCATAAAGAAACTAGTTCAACAGTGCCTCCTAGTGGTCAGCTGTGAATATAACTCCTGTAATCCAAAATCTCACACACACACCCCAACCCGGGAGAATGTCAGGAAGCAAAGTGGCAATATCCACGCAAGGAGGTTTTGATCCATTTGCAAGAAACTTCCACCTTTGGAGATGCACGATCGCTTTTCAAAACCATGAACCACAAGGAGAGCTGGCAGTAAAAATTATGTAAACTCAGTGAGCCATGAACAATAACCGGCAATTGATGGGAAGTACCCTGCAAGGTTTTGTTTCAGTTTTCTCAAGACAAAAAGAGGGGAGGGGCCAAGATGCCCTTAATGGTCAGGGTTATTTCTCTTCGTTTAATCTGCCAAACAAGCCTTCCGTCAGCCACGTTCCTCTAGTTACTAAGGCACAATCTTCCCTGCTACCATGGCAATTTCTCACTAGAGAAGACGCAGGCAGGGAAGAGGTGGGAAGACGGAAGATACTCATCAGAGGGAAGAAGGAGAAGGAGAAGGAGAAGAAGGAGAAAGAGAAGGAAGAAGGAAAAAGAAAGAAGAAAGAAAGAAGAAGGAGGAGGAGAAAGAGAAGGAAGAAGAAGAAGAAGATCTGAGGAAGGCTTATCAATCCCTTGGATCCTGTGGTCGAGTTTATGAGCCCACTAAAGGGGAAATTTTCAAAAATCATAAAACATTGGAAGAAAAGAGTCTACAAAGAAGAAGCACATCCTGAGTGGAGGAGGAGGAGGAGGAGGAGGAGGAAGAAAAAGAAGAGTAATCAGGGTTTGATGGGGAGAGATGTGATCATTTAGGACTTCTAAATACATACCGCAATGTTAATCTGCTCGGTTCCTTGTGACGATTTCTGGCTGTGTTGAAAGAAAGATATTTCAAGATCATTCTGGGTGGGTTTAAAAAAAAGAAATCTGGCAGCCAAGGAAGAGGAAGATGTTGTAGGGCGGGGATGGCTAACCTTTTTGCTGTCGCGTGCCAAAAGCGAGGGGGGGGGCGCTGGGGGGTCGTGCACGCGTGTGCCCACACCCATAATTCAATGCACCCTGTCATCCCCCCTGCGCTGTGAGCACGACCCCACCACACTCCCCCCGTTTTTGGCACGTGATGGCACAGTGGGCCCAATAGGCCCGTTTTTCGCCCTCCCCAGCCTCTAGAGGCTTTCTTGGAGCCTGGGGAAGGCCTTCCCCACCCACCCGGAGGCCCTCCAGAGGCCAGAAACGGCCTGTTTCCAGATTTCTGGTGGGCTTGGAAGGCCAGAAAATCGGCTGGCCGGAGCTAAGCTAGGGCAACAGTCGCATGCCCACCAATATGGCTCCGCCTACCACCCGTGGCACACATGCCATAGGTTCGCCACCACGGCTGTAGGGCTTACAGTGGGAGATTCATTAGGTTCGGTTCAAAGCCCTGAATTTGGATGGAAAGAGGTCCCCAGATGTCCTTATTCTATAGTGACCAGATGTCCCGCTTTTGGCGGGACAGTCCTGCTTTTTAATAATTTGTCCCGCGTCCCGCAGCAATTCCAAAAAGTCCCGATTTTTTTTTTTGTTTGTTTCACTCCCATTCTGAAAATGGGAGGCGGCAACCCCTAAGGGTCCTTGAGTGGCTCAGATTGGTAAGACAGTCTGTTATTAACAGCAGCTGCTTGCAATTACTGCAGGTTCTAGTCCCACCAGGCCCAAGGTTGACTCAGCCTTCCATCCTTTATAAGGTAGGTAAAATGAGGACCCAGATTGTTGGGGGCAATAAAAGTTGACTTTGTATATAATATACAAATGGATGAAGACTATTGCTTGACATAGTGTAAGCCGCCCTGAGTCTTCGGAGAAGGGCGGGATATAAATGCAAATAGAAAAAAAAACGCAAGAGGAGGAGGCGGAGAAGGGGGAGTGGCGGAGAAGGGGGCGCGAGAGGGAGGAGAGACGCCACTTGACTTCACCCGAGAGGAAGAGAAGAGCCGAGAGGAGAGCCGAGGAGAGCCGAGCCTGCCTGGAAGAGCAGAGAAGCAGCAGCCGCTCCTTCTCCTTCAGGCAGGTGGCAAGACTCAGGGCGCATGCGCAGCCCCCCCCCCCCTTCAATAGTGTCCCGCTCTGCCATCGCTGAAATCTGGTCACTTTACCTTATTCACATCATTGAGCCTAAATGTGCCTTTAGCCTTGATGTCATGGTCTACTGCCATGTTTCTTAAAACGTTTTTCCCGTGGGAGCCCTTCCCCCTTTTAAAATGACGGAAGACCCCAGAGTACTGTTTGTTCATATAGGAGACAGATAGATGAGAGAGAGATGAGAGAGAGAGAGAGAAAGAGAGAGAGAGATGGTGTGCAGTGGTGATATTCAGCCGGTTCTATCAGGTTCGGACGAATTGGTAGCGGCAGCTGCGGGAGGCTCCGCCCATCCGCCCAGACGTAATCACATCCCATTTATCCACGTCTTTTATGTTCTGCGCATGCGCAGAAGGCCTTGCGCATGCGCAGAGGTGGTGCGTGCGTTCACATTTGCGAACCGATAGCGAAGATAAGTGAATACCACCCCTGATGGTGTGGTAGCCTAGAGGTGGAGCTCTCGCCTCACAGTCAGGTGTCTGTGAGTTCGATTCTAGGTTGAGGCAGATATTTCTCTCTCTCTGGGCATGTTGTGATTATATCTGCTGAATATAACTCCGCGTTGGTGACAGGAAGGGCATCTGGCCAGTAAACACTCAGCTCCGTTCAGTTGCCCAGACTCCACCCAGCAAGGGATTATGAGGGTCCTCAAAAGACAATGATAGATAGAGATTGAGAGATATAGAGCTATAGAGATAGAGATACATAGATAGAGATATTTACTGTACACAACATTAAAATGGGCACATTTTCTGCTGCTAGAGCTTCTCATGATGGTTGGGTGAGAAGTTCGTCCAGACTGGAAAATCCTTCTGAGGTAGAATATAGGCTTACCGAGCTGTCTTGATGTTATGGTTTGTCATCACAAATTCTGAATTATTTAACTTTTTCTTGAACTGTAAGAGAGACAAACAGTCAGTCACAATTGGGTTCCTGGCTCGACTTTATTCAGTATTTGTCATTTTAAAGAAATGAATATTGTCATCAAATGTTTATGCCAGAATCGGGGCTTCTTCAAGATAAAATTCCTCTACCTCAGCTGCTTGGAGATGGGTGGAGTTCAACTCCCAGGATTCAGAATGCTGGCTGGGAAGTGCAAAAATCTCCATTCCCTCTCCATTCCAGGGGAAGGATATTGCAAAATCTCCATTCCCTCCCCACTCCAGGGGAGGGATACTGCAAAATCCCCATTCCCTCCCCACTCCAGGGGAAGGATACTGCAAAATCCCCATTCCCTCCCCACTTCTGGGGCTACCGGTTCTCTGAACTGCTCAAAATTTCCGCTACCTATTTTCCAGAACCTGTCAGAACCTGCTGGATTTCACCCCTGCCTTGAAGATAATTTTCCAGGGAACATTGTCTGTTTAACAATGAACCGTCAGGATGTAGCCCCATCCGGTGAAATAATTATAGACCTTTCTACCAAAAGAGAATGCATTTATTTCTGGAAAACTGGCTGCAATCTCCTTTTTTTTTTCCTTCCAGGCACGGTCCAGGATGAGCATCTCTGCTTCTGCCAGGCAAGGAGTTATCTCTCACTGACCACTACCCTTTCGCCCGGCCCATTAAACAAGCCAGCTTGAAACAGATCCTAATTCAGACTCACCCAAGTTTCAGAAAGCTTTTTGGCGTCGTAGCGATCGCACATCCTGGGTGGCTCCCAAGTCACGGAAAAGTTCATATGGAAACTGTAGAAGGTGTCGGTGATCCCTGAAAACGGGGGTGGGGTGTGTGGGGGAGATGGGGAAGCCAGCTTATCTTTGAGCTTACTTTTCAACGTGTTTGCCTTTGATTTTGAGCTATGAAGCTTTTTGTAGCTTTAAGCCCGGTCTACAATGACGTGCCTTTATAAATCTATAAACAGGGTAGTTTTTGTTACCATGCTTATTCTGGAAATGTGTGCAAAACAGAATTCTTTTATTTATTTATTTATTTAAAAAATGCATTTTAAGGTATTAAAAATATACTTTTGCGTTGTTAAAAATGTATGTTATTGTCTTATATGGCTTTTAATACTTGATAGCTCTGCAGGATACTGAATTTAAGTAGGGCTGCCTTGTAAATCAAATTAATTGCTTTGTAAGAAAATTTTCACCCAGGGTTTGCTTTTTTTTTTTTTGGCTGATCGTGAAATTACCTGGACTCGTCATAGAAGGGAGCCCAGGAATGACACAAGCACTAAGCAGTTCAGTGTGACATGATCCTGCCAAATCTTTCACACCTATGCAGGATTGGGATAGCTGAAGATCAGGCTCATTCTGGCATTCTCCAGGACAGGGGTCTCCAACCTTGGCAACTTTAAGACTTGTGGACTTCAACTCCCAGAATTCCTCAGCCAGCTTTGCTGAGTTGAAGTCCACAAGTCTTAAAGTTGCCAAGGTTGGAGACCCCTGTTCCAGGATGTTATCACTGCTCCGTAGAAGCCATCAGGTCAATGATTACGGGGGGAAAAAACCATTCAAACATTCATGTCCCAAAGGTCCTTTTTCCAAAAGACAATTGGACACTCTTAGTTTTTTTTTTCCTTCAAAATGTTTCACTTCTCATCCAAGACGCTTCTTCAGTTGTGGTTCTTCAACTGAACTTCCTCAGGTTCTTCAGCTTAATTCTGCAGCTGAAGAAGCTTGTTGGATGAGTTGCAAAATGTTTTCGAGGGGGAAAAAAAAATCCAAGAAAATCCGGTGGCCTTTTGTAAAAAGCTCCTTTGGGACAACCATGACCTGGATGATGGAGAATCTCCATAGACCTTAAACGTACCTGTAACGTTCGAATCAGGAGATGTGATTGGTGGAAAGGCAGATGGAGCTTCCTCCACACCTGTAGAAGAAAAAAGGGAAGTTCGGATGTGACCACACCTAGAGTACTGCATCCAGTTTTGGTCACCACACTATAAAAAGATGTTGAGCTCTTAGTGCCTTTTTGGCAATGCTGTATATGTTATGTACACTGAGAGCCTATGCAGCAAGACAAATTCCTTGTGTGTCCAATCAAACTTGGCCGATAAAAAAATTCTATTCTATTCTATTCTATTCTATTCTATTCTATTCTATTCTATTCTATTCTATTCTATTCTCCTGCACAGCCACCAGGTCAATGCTTAGAAATAAAATTTGAGACATCCCAGAATTCTATACAGAGTAATGTTTGAATTAGGAGAAGTGATTGGTGGAAAGGCAGATGTGGGTCCTCTGCATTTCCTCCTATAGAGGAAAAAGGAGAAATACGGGCATGAAAAGGGACAAAACTTACATCTCTAGAAATTTTGATATTGGGAAAAAAAAACTCTGAGAGACAAGTTGAAGTTGAACGAGATATGCAACAATTATCCTAAGAGAAATGCTGCGGAACTGAATCTTCCATTTCTTGTGGGGTTTTTTTCCACAAATAGGGTAATAGGGTTACTTTCTTTTGATTTTTTTCCTGATTTTTCCCACTGATTTTATGTCTTTATATATTCCCCCTGCTGGCTGGGGACTTCTGGGAGTCCACGGATCTCCAAGTTGCCAAGGTAGAAGAAAAACACTGAATTATCTGTTCAACTTATATGGTGCCCATTTCGTAGGCAGGATTGCTGATGCTCACTGGGGCCTCCTTATCTGCTTCCAATGTCGTACCTTGTCCATAAATCGCTGTTTGTTCAAAAGAGCCATAAACTCAGAAGGAAACACATTTATACTTTGTGCAGAGGTTCTCATACGCTTCAGCAAGATTCGACAGGGGACTCATAAATAAAAATTTAAAGCTTGCATTCCCATCAGGGATTCCAGAAGTTCAAAACTACAAAATGGAAAACGGTTGAGTCTCTTGATATAAAACAGAAAAGCAAGAATTGGGGCAGGAACACCCGGAAAAAGCAAACGCCTCTAATATTCTATGTCTATGTTTACACAGAAATGCTAAGCCATGCTCTGCTTTAAACCATGATTTGTCAAAAAGTCCAGACTTGGTCCCCACATCGTGCTAAGCCGTAATGTGTTGTGGTCCGCCAGCAGCCTGCAGAGCTGGCAGCAAAGTCGGACAATGAGGAGGCTGGGGAGGACGATAGGCCAGTCCTGGAGTCAGGGGAAGGCCCGGATGAGAGCTGTGGGTCAGGGGCTGAGGTGGGGCCAGGGCCATCGGGGAGTGAGGTGTGGACTCCAGAGCCTCCAGAGCCTGATAGTAGTGAGGCAGAGGAACAGGAGGAATCTGTTCCTAATGCATGCATGCAAAGAGCTGCCAGAAGGCAAGAGCAGCTAAAGCAAAAAGGACAACTCGGGAGTAAGGACAGGAGATGACTGGCCCCTCCTAATTGCTTAAAAGAGCAGCAACAAGCTGTTGGGTTCTTTGTGGAAAGGCAACGTTGAATTCATTTGCTTCTTGTCAGTGTCTCTTGAACTTTGTGGAGTTTTTGCCAAGAAAAGCCTCTTCAGCCAAAGAGGTTGTAGAAAAAATGCTTTTAAAAGGCTCTGACGATCCCAGCTGAGCCACGCAATCATCAGAGGCTTTTTTTTTTACTTTTAAAAGCATTTTTTCAGCCAAGAGAAAAAGTGTTTTTAAAAGTAAAAAAAACAAAACCCTCTGATGATCACACGGCTTAGCTGGGCATGGAGGGGGGGGAGGCAGGCAGGGATTTTTGCTACCAGTTCTCCGAACCACCCACCACCATCACTACCAGATCGGGCGATCCAGTCCAAACCAGGAGCGTTTCACCCTTGGTCCGGTCCCTTTTTGAAAGCCTCTAGCAATAGTCCCAAAGGTGCTTTTTCAAGAGGCAACTGGACTTTCTGTCTCTTGAAAAAAGCACCTTTGGGGCCACCATGACCTGGATGACTGAGAATCTCCATGGACCTCTAGCAATACAAACTGCATCCAGTTTTGGTCGCCACGATGTAAAAAAGATGCTGAGATTCTAGAAAGAGTGCAGAGAAGAGCAACAAAGATGATTAGGGGACTGGAGGCTAAAACGTATGAAGAACGGTTGCAGGAACTGGGTATGTCTAGTTTAATGAAAAGAAGGACCAGGGGAGACATGATAGCAGTGTTCCAATATCTCAGGGGTTGCCACAGAGAAGAGGAAGTTGGGCTGTTCTCCAAAGCACCTGAGGGTAGAACAAGAAGCAATGGGTGGAAACTGATCAAGGAAAGAAGCAACTTAGAACTAAGGAGAAATTTCCTGACAGTTAGAACAATTAATAAGTGGAACGACTTGCCTGCAGAAGTTGTGAATGCTCCAACATTGGAAATTTTTAAGAAAATGTTGGATAACCATCTGTCTGAGATGGTGTAGGGTTTCCTGCCTGGGCAGGGGGTTGGACTAGAAGGCCTCCAAGGTCCCTTCCAACTCTGTTGTTATTATTATTATAATAGACCACCCACAACTTCCGAAGGCAAGCTGTTCCATTGGTTGATCGTTCTCACCGTTCGGAAATATGAACTAACATTGGTTGTATTTTATATATGAAATCGTGGCCAGACGTATCTGTTTGGGGCTTTAAATGTGGACTCATCTTTTTCAAAAAAAAACATATAGTGTGTTTATTCCGAATGACTGAAGACAAAGATGAAGGGGTTTTATCTGAAGAGATTATGGCTACTCACCACAACGTTGATGCTGGGCAGACTCTGTCCGTGCATCTTTCAGAAACCAATAATTCTGCCCCCAGCTGACCACATTTCCATCTCGACAAAGCTCAAGGTCTTGCTGAGCTATCACACCATTCCACATCTGGAAGTAGTGCACGATGCCAACGAAGGACGATTGCCGGATTGGTTCTCCGTTATAGTTCTTGTGCAAATGCCCGATCACCAATGTCCCATTGGGCCGTAAACAGCGGAAATGGAACTCTGGAAGGGATTGGTTTACCAGCTTCTTCCCATCACAGAAGAGCTCCAGGAGATGCTTCTGGCTGTCCCAGACGCAACAGATCTGGTGCATTTTGTAGGCCCCAATGTACTCTCCCAGATTGATGAAGCTGCCCAGGAAGAGCATCCGTAAAGTGGAATTATGGAAGGACAGAGCCAGCTCCACCTCTCTAATGTTGGTGGAGTTGCTGCTGATATCGTAGGAAAAGGCTGTTCCGCTCTCCACCGTTTTTTCAGTCTTGTTGAGGTCGACACACACCGTGAACTCACAGAGTTCTGGGACACTCCAGTTGGCCAAGGAAACATATTTGTTCTTCAGTCCCATGAAAATCACCTGCTTCCCTTTCAGAGACACGGATTCTGTTTAGGACAGAAGAAGAAGAAGAAGAAGAAGGAGGAGAAGGAGAAGGAGAAGGAGAAGGAGAAGGAGAAGGAGAAGAAGAAGAAGAAGAAGAAGAAGAAGAAGAAGAAGAAGAAGAAGAAGAAGAAGAAGAAAAAGAGGGGGGAGGAAGAGGAAGAAGAAGATGATCTGAGGAAGGCTTATCAATCCCTTGGATCCTGTGGTCGAGTTTATGAGCCCACTAAAGGGGAAATTTTCAAAAATCATAAAACATTGGAAGAAAAGAGTCTACGAAGAAGAAGCACATCCTGAATTATTGGGAAAACTCATACCTGAGAAAAGGAACAAGGTGGCCACAGCCAAGAAGAGGCTACCGAAGATCTTAGATGGAGCGTATCCAGCAACATCACACCTCTGACCACTCATCCTTTAGATGAGGTCTGAAAGACAGAAGGGAAATTTCTCAGATACGTTCTGGAGGAAGAACACATCAACAGAAACCCTGATTTAACTCCACTGAATCTCTCTGCCATCCTGGATAACATTCAGCCTCTCACTTCTCCCCACAGCTGAGGCCTTCTAGATGTATAAGACCTGGATGATCCTCCACAGAGTTCCAGATCTGGGGAGATGAACCCCTTAAACAGCTGAAATCCACCCTTTTGGGCTGGCTTTAGGATATTTCCACGTCAATCCGAGTCAAGATGTTCTGAACCACCAACTTACCTGAGGAAGGAATCATCAATAAGAGCTTTGCTCCCAGGTTGCAGAATCAAGTCTTTTTCCCGTCAGTCTCAAGGAGGAAATTAATCTCACGTCTCAAGGAGAAAATTAAAATATCAATCCTGAACGGCTTCAATCTTCAGGGTCCATCAGCAGTATCTCACCACCTCAGGGAACTTCGGAAAAGTTCCCCTCAACGTGGCAAGAAGCCCTGCCTCTTTCTCCCTTACGACCTTCCTGGTTTGTCGCTTTGGCTGTTGAAGTGTCATCTCATTTTTCATCCACACTGCTTAATCTACTTCTCCAAGATTTATTTTTTAATTATTTCAAAAACAACAACAACAACTCCTGCAGACAAGCCAAACCTAAATACTGTAATACAAACAGAGGAGATCACATGGGAGCTGGAAAAATTAACACCTAAACATTTGAAGTTCTACCATCATAACCTTCTGTTCACACGATGGGCATCTCACTGGGATGATTCCCTCACCATGAGGCTTAGAAACTTGAAGGTTTCCTTGATTTGAAGCAAATGCGGAACATATTTAAAGAAAAGCACAACACCCAGAACTGGCTTCCTGGGCTAGAAGTGATTAGCAGGACTGAACTCTGATCTTTAGAACTTTCAATGTCATGGAAATTTCAATAATTTATTGGATCGTAAAATCTAATCTTGCTAGAAGGGAAGAACAAAGATTAGATTAACGCAATGCAATCATACATGGGAATGGGAACATGGTTTTGTAAAGAAAGTTGTTCAGACACTGTGGGTCTTTAGGGTTCATCTTCCCGCCCTCCCCCCCACCCCCAAGAAAATTGAATTCGGGAACTTTTTCACAGCTACTGATGGAGAAAAATTTCAAACAACGGTGGAGAAAATGCCATTGGAATTATGAAGTATGGGATCCTTTTGCTAATACTGATGTCAGTCCTGAAGCTAACCTGACTGGAGCCATTTTGGAGCTTCGTTGTTGCCACACGGGAGCTGAGGGATAGGGAGGGGAGATTAGAGATAGCTGGGGTTGTGTAGCCAAAACAAAATGCTTTCTCTTGAGAACCAAGGACATTCTGACACCTGGACTGTGGAAGGAAGAATGAGGTCCCCAGACAACCAAGCAGGGTCTTGATTAGACCATGTGACTGTTGGTTTGGGGTTGTGGGAAAACTTTCTCTTTTAATTAGAATAGAATAGAATAGAATAGAATAGAATAGAATAGAATAGAATAGAATAGAATAGAATAGAATAGAATAGAATGGCTTGGTGGGTGTGGCTTGTGGGCATGGCAGGGAAAGGTTACTGCAAAATCCCCATTTCCTCCCCATTCCAGGGGAGGGATACTGTAAAATCTCCATTCCCTCCCTACTCCAGGGGAAGGATACTGCAAAATCCCCATTTCCTCCTAATCTGCTAGGACTTGGGAGGCAGAAAATAGATGGGGGAGGAGCCAGTCAGAATTTTTACTACCGGTTCTCCGAATTACTCAAAATGTTCGCTACCAGTTCTCCAGAACTGGTCAGAACCTGCTGAAACCCACCTCTGCCCTACATATGTATTTCTTCTCTAACCAATGGTAAAATTGTCCCCATATCTTAAAATATTCAGATTCCTCTCTCTCTTTGGTTGTCAAAGTCAATCTATTCATTTCTGCACAATCCAATATTTTCTTAATTCCTTCCCTCTCCATAGGGATTTTCTCTGCTTTTCATCTTTGTGCAAATACTATCCTTGCTGCAGTTATTACGTGTATAATCAAATATATATATTTTCTTTACTAAATTTCTCTGGTAGGATACCCAATAGGAACAGTTCAGGTTTTAAATCTATATGTTGTTATATCATTTCTTCTAACCATGGCCCTGGACTTTGGAAGGCAGAGCAAATTATCTTTCTACGGCCATTATTCTTTGGGCACGGAGACCCCATTAAAGCCTATGGACTTGGAAAAGAATGTCATCATTTTATAGCAAACCACAGGAAATTTCCAGCTGTGAGAACGCAATACGGGGACTCAGCTCAAGCATAGCTTTCTCCATCTGCTGCAGAAATCAGTGTCCAGGAATAAGTGGTTTTGCACACTTCCTCTGGGAGTCACTGTCGTGCCAAAGAATCACAGCTTTTGTGAAGATATATGAGTTTTATTAGCTGCACAGCTGGAGCTTTGAGCCAGGAAAAATGTATATTTCTCTCTTTCTCTCTCCTTCTTTTCTCACTCTCGCTCTCTCTCCTTCTCCCCTTCTCACTTTCTCTCTCTTCCTCCCTCCCTCTCTCTCTCCTTCTTTTCTCTCTCCCTCTCCCCCTCTCACTTTCTTTCTCTCTCTTCGCCTCCCCTTTTCTCTCCTTTTCTCTCTCTCTCTCTCTCTTTTGCACAAGCCGAATCAAAGGAGAACACTATCTTTTTTTAATAATATATATTTTTATTAAAAGTTTATTTTATTAATGTAAGCTACAAATAGAAAGAAAGACAATGGAAAAAATGGAAAAGGAAAGGGAATGGAAGAGATGGAGGGAGGGGGCAGGGGAAAAGAAGTTATATATAAAAAAGAAACAAAAAGCAGTGATTTCAGAATTTTGTCCATGCAGTAAGATACATAATAATAAAGATATAGTATTGACCTTTTAGTTATGCCAAAGAGAAGCTACTAGCCATGTCTATAGCACTAGCCTACTTAATTGTCAAAATCCGAAGTTAAACATCTTTTAAGGCGTTCCCGAGAGCCAAATATAATTGGGAATTTTCAGAGGAATGAGCAGCTAGCCTAGCGTTTCCGCTAAAACGAACCTCTGATTTATTTTACTATTTAATTCGGTCCATCATGAACCGTTTGGTTTGTAAGGCCAGTTTTTTTTTTCCAACCTTCCATATGTGCTGAGCTTATTTTCAACTCTGCCGGTAGGAATTTTGGGGTTCAGCTCAAAACTACAATAGGGAATATTGGCTATTGAATATAAGAATACAATTCGAAATGCTATTCTAACCTTTTGAGCAATTAGGATGCTACTGTTTGACAGATGTTCCTTCTTTGAACTTGATTTCATTCCAGTCTGCTGACCCTGACACCCATTTCAAAAGCAACACTTCTTTCACTCACAGCCCTTCGTTAGGCAGTCGTATTAATGAGTCTCAACCAGCAGAGAGGAGACAATAAATTCTGCAGCAGCTCACAGACATGAAGAGAAACAGCCACTGAAAATGTGACATTTTCTCCAAGAAGTATATTTTGATGTTTGCGGCACAGTTTAGAGCAAAGGAAGATATCGAAAGACATCATAATTTAAGCCATGTTTTTTGCAATTAAACTATATTTCTTGCAATTAAACTATGTTTCGTGCATGAACCGGTTTCTGCCTATCAGCTTTTGCAAACAATGGGTTTGTCCCTGGAAGAAAACCTTTTGAAGCTGGGGGTGTTGTAGGTCCTCTTAATTTTTTCTGTCTCCCCCAAAATTTTCTGCCCATAAGCCCAGCAATGCTTCTAATGCTCTGTAAACAGCAGCATCCTTGAGGTGCCAAATACATGATTCATTTCCGTTCGGTCTGGTCAAGCTAAATCTGTTTCTTTAGATTCTCTGGATCTAAGCAGGCACACGCAATTGAAACTCTGATGTATTTGTAAAAATATGTGTGTGTGTGTGATATATCAGATCCCTTTGGGAAAAGCAAGATTTGGAACTGTCCTTTTAATTTTAAAGGCCCGGCAACTAGCAACGATTGAGCCTGGATTTTTATTTTTTTCTCCTGCCAGCGATGGAGATGTAGTTTACTAGGAATTTGAGCCAAACACTTATTTTCTCCTGCCATGCTGTTGCAAAAGAAAAATGTGTAAAATAGGGCCATCAGCGCTGAAGAAGGAGTGATGGGAAGTTTGCAAAGCCCGGGATGCCCTGATGTTAAATTTAAGAGTCTCTCTGATGCGTTGAAGGTCCAAGGCGAACCTCTGAATCAAAAGGGAAGAGCAAAATTCCGGGGAGTTGGTTGACACAGATGAGTCCTTTATGGCAGCGAACAAAACCGGCTTTGGAGTAAGGGAGTGATGTGACTCCACAAAGCCTCGGCTGGGTTCAGCTGGAGCCGTGGGTGAAGAATGCGCCTTTTGTAAGAAGATCCGACACCACGAAGAGACTGGCTTTCCAAGTGGTACATCCAGTCCAAAGAGATGGGAGATGCTGCCCAATTGCCAGGCAGCCAGAAGGGACAAGGTCTTGCGGGTGGGAAGTTTAATGCTGATTTATTTTGAGCCAGTTCCAATTTCTCTCCCTCCCTCTCTCTGTCTCTCTCTGTCTCTCTGTCTCTCGTTTCTCTCTCTGTCTTTCTCTCTGTGTCTCTGTATCTCTCTCTTTCGCTCTGTCACTCTCTCTGTCTTTCTCTCTCTCGTTTCTCTCTCTGTCTTTCTCTCTGTCTCTCTCTGTCTCTCTCTCTCTCTCTCTCTTTCTCTCTCTGTCTTTCTCTCTGTGTCTCTGTATCTCTCTCTTTCGCTCTGTCACTCTCTCTGTCTTTCTCTCTGTCTCTCTCTCTCTCTCTCTCTCTCTCTCTCTCTCTCTTTCTCTCTCTGTCTGTCCCTTCCTCTCTGTCTCTCTGTCTGCCTCTCTCTCTCTCTCTCTCTCTCGTTTCTCTCTCTGTCTTTCTCTCTGTGTCTCTGTATCTCTCTCTTTCGCTCTGTCACTCTCTCTGTCTTTCTCTCTCTGTCCCTTCCTCTGTCTCTCTGTCTGCCTCTCTCTCTCTCTTTCTCTCTCTCTCTGTCCCTTCCTCTCTGTCTGCCTCTCTCTCTCTCTTTCTCTCTCACTGCCCCCCACCAACCTACCTCGCAGGATCATTGTGATTGGGGAAAACAGAAGGAGGGAAGAGGATTCAGTATGTTTGCCACCTTGAGTAGGAAGGAATAAAAGTGGGATTTTTAAAAAATCCATTAAATAAAAGATAAATACAGATCGTCCTCGACTTTACTGCTCATATCAATTGTGTTGTAAATGTTGTACCTTGATGAACGTATCTTTTCTTTTATGTACACTGAGAGCATATGCACCAAGACAAATTCCTTGTGTGTCCAACCACACTTGGCCAATAAAATTCTATTCTATTCTAAATTCTATTCTATTCTATTTATGACTTCTCAATCATTCAGGTCATGGTTGTCGCAAAGATATTTTTTTTCAAAAGGCAATAGTCTAATAGTCTTGGTTTTTTTGCTTTGAAAACGTTTTGCTTCTCAACCAAGAAGCTTCTTCAGTTCCGTTCAATTGACTTAGTGGCCAAAGTTGCAACAACACAGAAAAAAAGTGACTTATGACCAGTCCTCACACTTATGACCATTGCAACGTTCACATGACCAATTTTTGGGCACTTTGCAACTGGCAGGCATTTAGGATGGTTGCAAAATGCCAGGATCATGCGATCACCTGTTTGCAACCTATCCAGACCGTCTTCGATAAGCAAAGTCAGTAGGGGAAGCCATTGTGGCATACGGCTTAGCAAGCATCCATCTATTGTGTTTTATAAACCATCATCTGTCATTGGGGGATGATTTGTAGGAATGAAGCCAAGTGGCTTAGCTGACAAAGATGAAAACGGGGTTTCAGCAGATAACGTAACCTTATCCTTAAGGTTTAATGATATAATAACATAGAGGTGTAGGTCTTGGCATATTCAGGTCTTTTCCCATGTAAGATTGACAGTATCCTCAACCTAACACGGGAAAAGACCAGAATATGCCAAGACCTATACCTGTGAAAACCTACGAAAAATATATTATTATATTATAGGTTATTATATTAATAAAGGATATATATATATATATATATATATATATATATATATATATATATATATATATATATATATATATATATATATATATATATATACACACATATATATATATATACATACATATATAAAACCTATATAATATATATAATAACCTATATAATAACATAATATTACCTTTACTGTCCCTAATAAAATAGCCTTAAAGAAGACAAAGGATGGAGCACCCCAGAAAGTTCACGGAGAAAGCGGGAATCGAACCCTCAACAACGGAAGCCCAACGCAAACGAGCCGCTACGCGCACGCGCGTCGCCGCTTCGGCCGGCCGGAGGGCTCGTTCCCCGCCTGGCCTGAGGCGAAGTTCCCCGAACGGCCGAGCCGCGGGTGGGCGCATGCGCTCTCCTCCTCATCCTCCGCCCACCCGCCCACCCCCCCTCAAGCGAAAGGGCTCCGGGGCGTGGCTTTGTGCCGCGCCTGCGCCGTCGCGCCCGCCGCCGTCCCCGCGTCCCTTCGGCAGTTCCGCGCCACCGGCCTGAGGCGGCGGCGGCGGCGGCGGTGGTTCTGCCGGCGTGTGGAGCGAACGAGGCTCCGGTCCGCCTCTCGGGGGTGAAGATGGCGGAAGGGAGCGGCGGAGGGGCGTCTCCCGGGGTCCCCACGCCGCCTCCCTCGACCCTGAAGGGGCTGCGGGAGCAGATGGGTGAGACCCCCCCCTCAGTCTCCCCCCAATTTTACCCCCTCAAACTCTCTTTGCCCCTTTCTAATGGGGGGGTCCCCTCCCCCTTCGCATCCCCTCAGCCTCCCCCCCCAATTACCCCCCCATGGACCAATCTGGGTTCCTCTGATCCGGCTGATTGACTACAGGACCCATCATCCTTGGGGGGCGGGGGGTGTTAATTCAGACCGGCCTGATCGGGGGCTGTGGGCAGAGGCCTCCATGAGGCCTGGAGGAGGGGTTCTATTGGATAGAATGGGGGATTATGGGTCTTTTTGGAGTCCAAGAGACTGGACTACAGGTCCCATCATCCTTGGGGGCGGGAGGGATGTAATTCAGCCTGGCTTGGGGGCTGTGGGCAGATACCTCCACAAGGCTTTCGGGGAGGGCTATTTGAAATAGGATGGGGGTCTGGGTCTTTGTGGAGTCCAAGTGGCTGGACTACAGGACCCATCATCCTTGAGGGCGAGGGGTGGGGTGTAATTCAGCCTGGCTTGATGGGGGGGGGGGACTGTGGACAGAGGCCTCCATAAGGCCTGGAGGAGGGGTTTTATTGGATAGGATGGGGATTATGGGTCTTTTTGGAGTCCCAAGTGGCTGGACTACAGGACCCATCATCTTTGGGGGTGGGGAGGAGATGTAATTCAGCCTGGCTTGATGGGGAGATTGGGCAGATTCCTCCGTAAGGCCGGGGATTTTATCTATCTGGGATAGGATGGGGGGTGTGGGCATGGGTCTTTCTGGAGTCCAAGCAGCTGGACTACAGGACCCATCATCCTGTTAGGCCCCGGGGGCGGGGTGTAATAGAACCCTGCTGGAATTGGTCAGTCTGAGGGGAATTGTGGACAGATGTCTTCACAAATCCTGAGGAGGGGTCTCTTTCTGAGATAGGATGGAGGGGCATGGGTCTCTGGAGTGCCTGATGGGGCTGGTAGTAAGACATGTCTGGAAGGCTGGTTTAGGAGAGGCTCGGGGGGGGGTCCCCAGTACCTTAATTTGACACCTCCCTTTTCATCCCACCCGTTTTCTCCCTTTTTTCCTGCCTTTTCCCCATTGAAAGACCTTTTCCACTCCTGCAATCGCACCCCTACCCCTTATACTCGTTTATCCTAATTTTCCCCCCATTTTATCATCCCAGGTAACCTCCGGTCCCTTATCCCAAATTCAGGGCTCTCTTCCAACCCCCCCCCAACCCATTAGTCATTCATCCCTCCTCCTTCCTCTTTCCCAACCTCATTTCTCAGCTCTTTTATTCCCCCCCCCCATGCAAAATGTTGGAGGTTCCCTTTTTCTTGGCTTGAAGGGCCTCCTCTTCCGCCTGGCCTGGCCTCCCTCCATCAGTCCCTCCACTTTCCTTCCCTTTATTTTGCGGACAAAAGAGGAGATCCAGAGGAGATCTGGAGGTCTTGCTGTTTAATCCTTCCACTCTACCCCCTCCCCCAAATATCCTTGGCTTTTTTTAAAAAAAGCATCTGGAAATCTATTTGCATCCACTCTTTTTTCTCTGCTGCAGTCAGAAAGCAAGCAAGAAAGATGATAGGTAGATAGATAGATAGATAGATAGATAGATAGATAGATAGATAGATAGATAGATAGATAGATAGATAGATAGATAGATAGATGAGAGAGAAATGAGAGAGAGAGAGAGAAATGATAGATAAATAGAAGTGATAGATAGATGGATGGACGGATGGAAGGATGGATGGATGGATGATAGGAGAGAAATGGATGGATGGATGGATGGATGGATAGAGAGGATGGATGGATGGATAGACAGACAGACAGATAAGCTATGTACACCCTCTCCTCTCTCCCACCTTCTGTATTTCTGGATTATTTCTGGTTTTCCAGGTTTGTTTAGAAATCGCAGCATTGGGATACAGTTTAATTCCTGCCTGATTAAAGCAGAATTCCTGTTTGCTAATCAGTTAATGTGGAGAGGATGGGGGAGAGTTGCTGAACAATTCCTTTTCTTGCTGCAGCCTTGATTTCCTGGAAGATCAGACTCCGATCTTAGTTTGCCGGCGTCTTTAACCCTGTGGGGCACGGTCTCACTTCCAGCATGGGCCATAATCACCCGAGTGACATATTTTGATCAGAAAATATCTAGCCGTCTTTTTTGAAGCTTTGCTTTGGCCGTGGCCAGGATGTGCGACTCGCCCAAATTTAGAGGTCTTGAAAAGGAAACCACCGAAAGAATAAGTCCGTCAGGGCTCTCTGATCGCCGAGACTGTGATGATGTGGGTTGTGCAATACTTGGCATCTAAGGTGGGGGAAAAGGTGCTTCAGAACACCTGGAGTTACAAACTTCACTCCTCTATGTAGTTGCTTATTCTTTTAAATGACTTCTAGCAATCGCAGGGCAGCGTGGCAGAGGGATGAGCCCTTCCAGGAAAGGTGTGGCTTTGAGAGATCCAACACACGCCCTGAAGCATCTTTGCACTTTCAAATCCAGTGGTGCGCAGCCCCTGTACCTTTCCTCCTAGATGCAGGTAGTCCTCGACTTAAAACAGTTCGTTTAGTGCCTGTTCAGAGTTACAACAGCACGGAAAAAAGGGACTTACGACTGTTTTTCACAATTAAAACCTTTCCGGAATCCCCATGATCATGTGATCAAAATTCAGAGGCTTGGCAACCGGTTCCTATTGCGACCGTTGCTTTGTCCCGAGGTCACGTGATCCCCTCTGGCCACCTTCTGACGAACAAAATCGACGGGGAAGTCGGATTCGCTTAAGTGCCAGGTTACTAACTTATCAACTGCAGTGATTCACTTAACAACCGTGGCAAGAAAGGTCGTAAGGTGGGGCAAAGTCTTAAATGTCTCACTTAACCGAAATTTGGGGCTCAATTGTGGTTGTAAGTTTTCTTTTTTGAATAAAGTTTTTTTATTTTATACACAAACAAACATTTAATACATCAGTCATTCCTTCCATGTGACATCTCAGTGCTGACTTCATCTTCTTTATTGTTTCTTCTGTCTTCATTTTCATTTAATCTGTTACATTTTTCCACAAGTACAATATTTTAATTATACCGTTTTCTTACATAACTATATCTTTTTTCTAACCAATGGTAAAATTGATCCCATGTCTTAAAGTATTCTGAATCCTCTCTTTCTTTGATCATCAAAGTTAATCTATTCATTTCTGCACAGACTAATATTTTTTAATAACTTCCCCTTCCAGAGGTATTTTCTCCGCTTTCCAGTTTTGTGCAAAAACAATCCTTGCTGCTGTTATTACCTGTATAATCAATTAAATATTTTCTTTACTAATTTTCTCTGGAAGAATACCCAATAATTGTGATCGTAAGTCGAGGACTACCTGTTCAAGCGAGGGCCTCATGCTGTAACACTTAGCTGACCTCTGGGAAAGGATGCTAACCCGGGGGAGGGGAGGTTGGACTTTTCCCTTAAGGCTACTGTTCTGCTTTCTGATCAGCTTATTAATGTTGCTGTAATACTTGTTAATTGTGTGATGGAAAGGCTGCTGCCGCTGCTTTAGACTTCCTCTTACCCCTAATTGAATTAAGGTGTCAGGGTTTTATTCCCATCTCCCAAACAGGGAGCTCAGTCTTAAGAGCAGATGGCTGTGCCTCCACTGGGGTTTTATTCCTGCCTTCAGATTTAAATTGAGTCCAGCCCTTCCTTTTCAAGCCTGGAAAATCTTGGCGACGGACAACAAATTGGAAAAAGGACTTTTTCTTTCTTTTCTTTTTTGCGCCTCCGGTGAGAAAAGTGGGGGTGGGATGATATTATTTCCATAAAGTCTTCAGCGAAACTGTGTGTGATGAAAAAGTTCAGGCTTGGTTATCCTGGTGTCTTTTTTTTTTAAATTTCTTTAATAGTTGCCGAGTGAATTGGTGAAATAGCTGAGGGCCTTTTAGTTCTCATGCCGGTTACTGCCTATTCATGTAGGATGGAATTGAAGCAGATGCCGGTATTCCATTGCTCAAATTTCTTAACTTTGCAAGCAAACTGCGAACGATTCTAGAAGATGGCTTACAAGCCTAAGGTGAGGTAATGGCAGGTTGTACACGGCAGCTAACCAAGAACAATTATTTTATCTTTCTTGAATAAATAGCCCCTATTAAATTGTGAATAAGTTTCCAGCTGGATCCTCCTTTCAATCGGGAGACTCGCCCAGGTCCAATGGGCCTATAAGTATGTCTCAATATAGATATTCCTATTTCATTTCATTCCTGTTTCTTTATAATGCCTCGGTAAGAATTCCATACTTGGAATTCTGCATCCAATTTTGGTCGCCATGATGTAAAAAACCATGTTGGGACTCTACAAAAAGTGCAGAGAAGAGCAACAAAGATGATTAGGGGACTGGAGGCTAAAACATGAAGAACGGTTGCAGGAACTGGGTGTGTCTATTTTAATGAAAAAAAGGACTAGGGGTGACACGATAGCAGTGTTCCAATATCTCATGGGCTTCCACAAAGAAGAGGGAGTCAAGCTATTCTCCAAAGCACCTGAAGGCAGGACGGGTGGAAACTAAAGAGAAGCAACTTAGAAGTAAGGAGAAATTTCCTGATAGAACAATTAATCAGTGTAACAGCTTGCCTCCAGAAGTTGTGAATGCCCAACACTGGAAGTTTTTAAGAAGAGATTGGACAACCATTTGTCTGAAGTGGTGAATGGTTTCCTGACTGGGCAGGGGGTTGGACTAGGACCTCCAAGGTCCCTTCCAAATCTGCTAGTCTAGTCTAGTCTATTCCTATTCCTATTCTATTCCTATTTCTATTCTATTCTATTCTATTGGTCATTCTTGAAGAAGCAGCACAAAAAATTAAACTGCAATCACGGTTTGAGCTGTAACGTTATCTTGCCTGAGCAGAGACATAAGGGGAAACTGGCTGATCAAGGAACAAGAGGATCAGGGGTTAAAATGCATCATACATAATAGAAGCATTATTGAGTGTCTCTCGGGAGACATGGAGTTGTGGCTGCAGAGTGGACTGGTGTCCATTGTGATATGCAGTGCTGGGCTCTATTGTCAGAAGGTTTTTGGGTTGGGGTAGTGGAGCCAGGCGCATTCAGCAAGTGATGTGCCTGGACACTGGAGAACAAATGTCACTTAAGAAAAAGAGTTTTCCTATAAGTGGGGTGAGAGGAAGACATCCCGCTTCCAAATCCTGAGGCTAGGGAAGTAAAACAAAATGAGAGAATGATGAAAAGTGGTGAAATGTAAAATTTGTTGCTACCGGTTCTGTGGGCGTGGCTTGGTGATGGGTCATGTGACAGAGTGGGCGTGGTCAATTTTTTTTTTTAACTTTTAAAGCAATTTTTACAGGCGAATAGGTAGTAAAAAATGCTTTTAAAAAGTTAAAAAAAGGTTCCAACGACCATCATGCTACCAGTTAGCTCTGGTTCTGGTGAACCAGTAGTGATAAAAAATACCAGTTCAGGTGAACCGCTAGTAAAAAAAAAAGCTCTAAAACAGTTTTTTAAAAAAGGTTCCGACGATCACAGCTGTGCCGCGTGATCATCAGAACCATTTTTTTTTACTTTTTTAAAGCATTTTTTTACTACCAGTTCTGGCGAATAAGTGGTAAAACATGCTTTTTAAAATTTTTTTTTTAAAAAAGGTTTCGACGATCGCACAACACAGCTGTGCTCGTTGGAGCCTTTTTTTTTTTTTTTTAACCTTTTTAAAGCTTTTTTTTTAATATCGGTGCGCCTGAACCGATAGTTTTTATCACTACCTGTTTGCCCGAATTGGTAGCATTTCACTCCTGAAAAGGAAGGCAGGAGCATGAAAACAGGAAGTGAATATTACACCTCAGGAGCCACGTGCAAGAAATTAAAATCCTTGTTTTCACAAAATGTCCCTCTTGCTTTGTCCTTGATGTAACTTTGAGCAGCTGGGCACATTTCGCAAGGAGGTATTTATTTGATTTATACACCGCTTTTTATTCAGGAGTGGTACCTATAGCCCTCCCTTCCCTTATTAACAATATTTTGACTGAGAATGGCTGGCCCCAAATCACCCAGTGAGGTTCCAGCAAACCTTTGCAGTTCATGTTGTGAATTAAAACTAAGGTCGTGCTGCGTGTGATCTCTCGTAAGTTCAGACGGTTGAGACTTGGCGTTTCAATACTGGTGGCGTCGTAAAATTTTGCATCAAATGCATGAAAATGACCATGAGTGGATCTAGTGCACTTCGCAGAACTCTCAACCGGATACGCATTGCGAACCTTTGGTTTAAAAACTCACATTAATAGACGTCTGTGTTCAAATATCGTGATCTGAAATAATGCAAATTCTTTGCAGACTTTTAAGGAAGTTTGGTGAGCAAGATTTATTTTGGTTGGGCTTATTTTGGTCTCTTCAAACAAGCGGCATTGTCTTAGTGGGTACCTTTTCGCTCTCTCGTGCCTCCACAAAGGAACTTGGTATGAAATTGTAAGCTGTTTGACTTCCCCTCTCTTTGTTTTAACAAAAGTTTAATGAATTTCCTCCTCTTGGACAAAGGCAAACCTGGAAAGGGAATTCACTTAAAACAATGCTCTCCAGCCTTGGGAACTTTTTAAGACCTATGGATTTCAACTCCCAGAATTCCCCAGCCAAAATGGCTGGCTGAGGAATTCTGGGAGTTGAAATCCACAGGTCTTGAAGTTTCCACGGTTGGACACCCCTGATTTAAAGCTCTCAAGTTATTAGGTAAATGTGAAAATCCAGGAAAAGCAGCAACCAGTCTGTGATTATCCGCTCCGTGTTCCATCCTGGATCCTCAAAATTTCAAACAGGGTTTTTCCACTCTGCTTGCAAATTTCCTTTGTCCGTTAGTACCACCTCTTTCAATTGATTGAAACTTGTAATTTAATCTCCCAGTGTCGTACAGCTGTTTTATGTTTGGACTCTATACTGGGAATGAAGTTGGAACGCTTGATTTGAAATAGGAATCTTAAAAACAAATGGAGCATGAACTCACTTCATTGCTCTTCCTAATTTCATATAGGGGGTCATTTTTTTGAGTGTGGTCCACTACACAAGGTTTTTAGTCCTGAATGCATGGGTACATAATGCAACACAAATGTGGAATTTGTGGCCAACTCCCCAAAGAGGACTATATGCTTTTTCTCCTGTTGACCCATTAAATGAAAAATAGGATAGGTGGGTGTATATTTGTAGTGAATATATATTGTGATATATTTGGTGTTTCCAGAACTGCTGTTTAAAAGAAGCCACGATATTATGAGATTGTTTTTCAATAGAATCAATAGAATAGAATAGAATAGAATTCTTTATTGGTCAAGTGTGATTGGACACACAAGGAATTTGTCTTTGGTATATATGCTCTCAGTGTACATAAGGAGAATAAAATACATCAAGAATAAAAAGATACAATACTTGATGATAGTCAAGGTTACTAATAAGCTATCAAATCGTACTAGGAAACAAGTAAAAAAATATAAATTGAAAGATACAAGCACATGGTTATAACAATATAAATTGAAAGATACAAGCACGTGGTTATAGTAATAAGTGGGAAGAGATAGATACTAGTAAGACAGAGAAGAATAATAGTAATAAGTCTTAATTTTTTTATCAAGATTGATTGGAAAGACTAGCCACAGTTCAGAGACGGTGGACTTGCTGGCCATAAACTGGATTTAGAGAGAGTTTCCTCTACAAAAATTAAGATTTGGGTAGTGTAATCCAGAGGACAATGGTTGTGTAAATTACGGATTTGTTTCAACCAGGCGTGGTATTTTTCTTAACAGTTGCTGCGGCCCAAGCATTAGCCGAAGAAAGAAGAAACCAAGGTGGGGTTAGCACTGTTTCACTCCAGGCCCCAATAAGCACAAAAGTAAAACCAGGTAAAAAAACAACAACAGTGTTTTTCATACGACTATTCTGTATTTTGACCTTGGGAGCAGTTCTTTCCATGCAGCTCATATTTGTTCAAAATGTGACGTTCTTATCTTCAGAAAAAATAAATATATCAGAAATTAGATGAATGAAAGTCTGCAGTGCCAGGCCAGGAAAACCATCCTTGTTGTGGCCCACTGGCAGCCAGCAGAGCTGGCAGCAGAGTCAGACAGTAAGGAGGCTGGGGAGGACCATGGGCCAGTCCTGGAGTCTGGGGAAGGCTCTGAAGAGGGCTCTGCAGCGGAGGCAGAGATGGGGCCAAGGCCATCTGGGAGTGATGCGCTGACTCCTGCGCGCATACGCAGAGCTGCCAGAAAGCAAGAACAGTTAAGACAAAAGAGGCGACTCAGGAGTAGGGCTTGGAGATGATTGGCCCCTCCCATAAGATAATAAAGATGGAGCAAAGGGACATGAGCCTTTGCAGGAAGCAACTCTGTTCGTTCTGGTCGGTTTAAATTCTAAAGCTCTGTTTTGACTCTGTGCTCCATGTAGCCTTGCAAAGCTAATTGCCAATTAGGTCTTTGTGCGTGTCAAGGGAGATAAAAAAAGTGGGTGTTTATCAGCCTTATCCCAAAGGACTGTGGCAGACTTCTGTCGGACTCTTTACAAACTATTTGTGACTCATCACGGGCGGTGAATGAACAGAATTCACAGCCATTGAAATAAAAAGAGGGTTTTGGGGACTAATCGTGTGCTTTAAACTATCTCAGGAAGCCTAGGTCAGAACAATCCCCTTGTAATCTGGGAAATAGTGGTACTGGCGTGCGTCCTATGTAATGCATGAAAATAAGTGAATTAAGATTTCCTGCAGTGAGTTAGAAAGTACGTTGGCACACAGCCATTCAAGATACACAGTGTGTATCCTGAACATGAACGTGCTGCCTTTTGCGTGCGGAGGAGGAGGTGTGTATTTTGTTGGAAATGGTCCCTTGTTCCTCCAGGTCCCTCCAATGTGCTAAGCCAGGAGTCCCCAAACTTGGCAGCTTTAAGACTTGTGGACTTCAACTCCCAGAATTCTCCAGCCAGCTAGGCTGGCTGGAGAATTCTGGGAGTTGAAGTCCACAAGTCTTAAAGCTGCCAAGTTTGAAGACTTCTGTGCTAAACATTTGAATTTTTTTTCTCTCTCTCTCTCTCTTTTGCAGTGCTTGATGGTTCTCTCTTGAAATCAGAAGAAAGGCAGAGGCTTGCTCGGGAACGTCGAGAAGAGCGGGAGAAACAGCATGGTATGATCCTACTCAGTCAAGCTTCTTCACGCAAAGGTTTTTAAATACATGAGGCTTTGATTTTCAACGGCGGGTTGGTGATTGTTCCCGTCGCAAAGAGGAGCTTTCGAAACACACGTGGTCTCCTTAAAGACTGACACTCCAGATCCGAGGCTGAGCAGAGCTTTGACTGATCACATGGTTCCTGTCATGTGCAGAGTGCTCTTCCCGGGTTGCCATGTTCCAGATGCCAGCAACAAATTTCTTCCCATTCCAGAAGGGAGATTTAGGACTAAACTCGTGTGCTTAAGCCATTATTGTTGTTTTAAACTTCCTGCAAGTGACTCAAAGAATGCTTTTTAAGAAACCTGTTGAAATATATTTTCTCCTCTCCTGCTGGATCCTGGCTGGGTGGGTAAGCAGGAGGGATGGAGCAACCCAAATGGCCTCAGGTGGCTTTTGTGAGCTAGACTGCAACTCTTTAGAATTGCCTCCGGCTGCATTAGCAGAGTATTTTGGAAAAAAAAACAATTCCATCCGTTCTGGAAAATCCCAGGTTGAGCTGAGCTGAAAATAAACACCCATGCCTGGAGTCTTTTCTACTGTTGTGTCAGAGGCAGATTAATCAGAATAGAGCTGGAAGGGACCTTGGAGGTCGTCTAGTTCTACTCAAGCAGGAGACCCTATACCATTTCTGACAGATGGCTGTCCAGTCTCTTCTTTAAAAAAAAAAAACAACCCAGTGATGAAGCACCCACAGCTTCTGAAGGTTTCTGATTCCCTCATCTGCAGCAACTAAGATCACAGCCCATGGTAGCTAATTCTTTGTCCGTAGGCCAAGCAGGCCTGTGTGAGGTTTAGGGGTTCATGGAAGGTTAACCAACCAACGCTTGGGCTGCCAGCAGCCCAAATATTCCCTTCAAGGATTTAATCCCCCTCCCTTGAAGGAGGATCGGTTTGTGAGACCAGATCCAGACAGTTTGGCTTCCTGCTTCTTCAGTTCTGC